>NW_027256881.1:218615804-219240554 GCF_029215685.1 Pituophis catenifer annectens | reverse complement strand
TTAAAAAGATGCTAGCAAGTTCTGTAAATGATGAGCTCATCTATATTTGATAAGAAGGAAACCAAAGTTTACATATTCTTTTAATATTCTTTTTATTATACTTTCAGCATTTGGGAAGGGACTACTGCCATCCCTTCTGGAGTCAGTCTCAAGAAAGTTATTAGTCAAATCTATTCTTATCAGCCAATCTATAAACAAGAGCAACTGACAGCATTATTGTTTCATTTATGTGGATCGTATCTAGGCCTCTATGGAAATAAAGTTTTTTTTTAATGTAATTTAGCAGCAGTTGTAACTTAAAAACAACATTCAAAATGTCAGCATAATATAGTCAGAGACCAAGCAGGCTGAAAATCATTATATCAATAGGGATGAATACATTAATGGAATAGAGCGAGGTTATTTTCTCCCCAACTCTTCTTCACCATCCAATAGAAAGCCCATCCAGTTGAATCAAGCAATAAATTTGCCAGCCTATAAAATGATTGTTTATAAAATAACTGTGCTATCTTTAAAAGTAAATGTCAAGCTGATAACAATCAAATCACAAGAAATCTGATTTCCCAGGCCTACAGTAACCCAAACAACAGCAAAAATTAATAGCACCTGGTATGGGCATTCTGATTCACAAGATATTGGAGGGAAAAGTTTCCCTCCAAGAATTATTTACTATTTTTCCTATTTGCCCTTCAGATTTACAAGTGAATAAAAGAAGAAAAATATAGGTTGAATCCCCCAGTTCCAGTGGTTTCTATTTCAAATGTTATCAACTCCTGCAAAATATTGAACAAGGCTTGTATGGCTGCACCAATAGATGCTTTAAAAAAGTACCACTGAGTGAATCCTGTGATGCTTAAATCAGTGGCATCTTTTTCTGGGTTTGTATGGAAGCCTCTCTCTCTCACACACACACACACACCAATTTTTAATCAATAGAGAAATGCTCCCGAGTTCATGTATGGTCTAAAGCATTTCTCTCATATCGTTTTAAAATGTGTGCAGCCTTGTTTGTAAGTAAATGACCTTTTAAACTCTACTGTCATCTGAATGCTGTGCAGACAATTTACTGAAGGGCACACCTGCAGTATACGAAGGCAAAGTGCCCACCAGACATGGAGTGGAATTTCTCTGTTTCATATTTTGAAAATCAACTTTGAAGGAACTTACTGCATGTCCAGACAATTGGTTAAATGTATTTTCCTCTGCTCCATGAGGCGGCATGAAGTATGGCAGCATAAATTTCCTCTGACTTGACCACTTCTCCCTAATCTGCTCTTTACCAAGTCAGTTAAGTGATGCTCTCCAGACTCTTTCATATGAACCAAGCTAAGGGGTGGGGGGGAACATGGTCTCTACCTCCTACCGCCTGGTGTAAAACAAGAAAGAAACTTTAAAAAGCAGAGGTGGACAAAATTCCACCAGAAACATATTCTGTCCAACTGACAGGAAAATCCAATGCTCTCCATTTCCTCCCAAACTGCTCCTGGCATGTATTGTTTGAAAAAGAATTATTGAGTATGGATGATGCAGAAATTACTGCTTCACTTTGTATCACCTGCTGTCCTGTAGCTCTTCTTCCAAGGTTTGTTCCAGCATTTAGGAATGCTGCTGTCCTTTCATACCAGGAATAATGGTGAGGGTCTCTTACCAGTCAGGGAACAGGCTGATCAGCCCTTAACACCCAAGCCATCCTGAAACAGTTTTCTCACATTCTGCCTAAAGTTAGTTAGTTAGTTAGTTTATTATATTTATATACCGCCCCCTCTCCCGAGGGGCGGTGAACAGCCAGCAAATAAAATACACAGATACAAAATTTAAAACAATATTAAAATCCAATTAAATCAATTTGGCCCATAATTAAAAACCCTATATTAAATCCCCTAATTTTTTTAAACAATACTTTTTAAAAAGAGTAGGTCAGGCCAGCCCGGCTTGATGAAACAAAAACATCTTTAGGACAGTTCGGAAAGCACGAAGTCAGGGGTCCGCCGTATCTCTGGGGGCAACTCGTTCCAGAGGGTAGGTGCCCCCACAGAGAATGCTCTCCCCCTGGGGGCTGCCAGCCGGCACTGTTATGAAAACAGTATTGTTTTCATAAATATTGGCCCCTTAAAAGAAGAGATTGACAAAATTACCCTTTCTGAAGAAAAAAAAAAAATTACCCTCCTGGAAAAAAAAAAACAGCTTTCACAAAGGAATATATCCACTAACCTAAAGGTATAACTATGTTTGCAAACACTATTCCTTGTTCCTGAGAGTGAAAATATTCAATTCAATTCAATTCAAACCAGTGGTGGGTTGCTCTCAGTTCGGTCAGGTTCTTGCGAACCGGTAGTAATGATGGCGGGAGGCTCCGCCCACCCACTCCAACATCATCACTGATGATCTGCGCATGCGCAGAAGCTTCTGCACATGCGCACGCACGCTCCCGTTGCGAACCGGTAGCAAAGGTAAGTAGCACCCACCCCTGAGTCAAACCTTTATTGTCAGAGTACAACATGTGTACAATGAGATTGGCTGAGCCTCCCTTCGTGCACCCACCACCCCAACACAATACAACTCACTGTGAAAGAC
Source organism: Pituophis catenifer annectens (assembly GCF_029215685.1). Lineage (NCBI taxonomy): Eukaryota > Metazoa > Chordata > Lepidosauria > Squamata > Colubridae > Pituophis > Pituophis catenifer. The sequence continues at coordinate 219,237,980 of NW_027256881.1, read as the reverse complement.
GAAAAAAAAATCCCTAGCCCAGTGAATCCTACTAACAAACACTCAGTCCTATTGCATCACATGAACTTATTGCACATCGTGCTGGGCCCGCAAGTCAATCGTGCTATGTTGTTGTAGAGTTATTTTTCATTCAGGAGTCGAACAGCCCACGGATTAAAAACTGTTCCTCAGCCTGTTTGTGCGGCTGCCTATGCTTCTATATCTCCTTCCAGATGGTAGGAGAATAAAGAAGGGCTGACCAGGGTGTAAGTCGTCCTTAAGGATTTTCCTCACTCTTCTAAGGCAGTGAGCCCTAGTCCAATATTATTGGAATTTCCATTTTTTTAAAAAAGTAAAGCATTTAAAGAAAATAATAATTCTTTGAAATTTGTCAGGTAAAATGCCTTTTGGAAAGTAATGATGTATTTCTGACAACTTGGCAACAGGCTTTTAAATATATATGTATAGCCTTGGCTACACTGCAGGGATTACTCTAAGAGTTACAAGTATACCTGCCAACTGTTCTAGAATTGCCAGAGCCTCTCACCCGGCAACTGAATGCTTTTCAACAGACCAGAATCTCTCCGTTTTGCACTGGCATGTTGCACACCTTCAAAGCTTATTTGGAAGCCGTAAGCTTTTGTGAGCTGTGCGTCACCTGATCTGCTGTGTGGTGTAGTTAAACTGATGCAGGATTTGGAAAGGGAGGGAAGGAGGAAGGAAAGACCTCTCTTCAACTTAGAATCCTGGCAGATGATTTAGAAGAAAACAATATGAATAAGTCTTTAATTTTGTCTGTGAAGTTGTTGGACATTGTGATGGTACTGTTGGTATAAATATTGGGGGCAAAATATACATCTGAATTGGTTGTAGGGCCTGGATCCCAGGATAGCATCATTGTTCTTTCTTGTTTGTGAAATTCTGTTTCAGCTTCCATAGTTGGCTACTTGCAGAAATGTAGACACCCGATGTTTGAGAATATGTGGTATCATCCAATATGAGTTGTAGCTTATTAATAATGTCTGTGAATGGCCTAAATTGTGAGCTGTAAGTAACAACAGAGGTGTCCTGTTTTTAACTCCTCACTGGGAGTTAATCTGTTGATTTTTCTACTGATCTTGTTGGGATAGTTCACTTCTGAATGCCTTAATTCCATCAGTTGAGCATCTCTGCCTAGCAGATCAGAAGAAATATGATTGTGGCACAGCGCCTGACTATATGTGTGTGTTCTGAATAGAAACTGGAAAAAAATGTTGATATGCATACTGAGCCATAGGTTTCCTATGTAATGTTTTGTTTATGTATGTATTGTGCAGTTTTATTATGACATCAAGTTTTGTTCTAAAGAAAGTTCAAGGCTGAGATTGATGGTGAGGTTGATGGAAGTTATTGAGGCTACAAAGGTAGATCTAGATGATGAAAATGTCAAGTAAAGGAAGGATTTCATGGGATGAACTTTAAGAAAGTATTGTTCTAGATCTGCCATAAAGATGTTGTCATATTGTGGAGTCATGTCTGTACTCAGGGTCATGCCTCTGATTTGCAGGTATATATTAATAGTTAAATATATAGTAGTTTATGGGTGAGTACAAAGTCAGAAGCTGGTAGCAAGGTATTCTGTGTTGACATGACAGCTTGAAGTCCATGTTTGTGGTGGAAGCTTGAATACAGTGCCTTGGCACCTATGATAGCTAAAATGAGGTTAGCGAGGCTGATAGTGAAGGTCAGTCTTCTTCTACAAGGTCTCTTGTGTTGCTGGGAATGATGGTGTCATATAGTCTGAGATCAGAGTCCATAAAAACCTGATATTCAGGTGTGATGGTTCTGATACATGAGACAATGCTGTATATTTTGGAAAATGGATTCATCAATACCATGTTATATTAGGGAATGTACAGCTCACCAGCCATACCTACATGCAGTATTTCCAGTTTCCATCCAGAACACACTACCAAATCTATTATCTATAACTACAGAGGCTTTATTCTACACCACATATCTTTAATCTCAACTGGTGGAATTAAACAGACATTCAGGATACTGAACTATCCTCCTAACAAGATCAATAGACAAGTCAATAGAGTTAGATCAATTCCTAGGCAGGACCTATTAAAAATACTACCATAGAAACAGAAAACAGAACACCCGAGTTTGTTGCCTACAGCTCTCAGTTAAAGCCCCTCAACACGTACTGAATCATTAAAGGAAAAGGTAAAGATTCCCCTCGCACATATGTGCTAGTCATTCCTGACTCTAGGGGTGGTGCTCATCTTTGTTTCAAAGCCGAAGAGCCAGCACTGTCCGAAGACATCTCCGTGGTCATGTGGCTGGCATCACTAAATGCCAAAGGCACATGGAACACTGTTATCTTCCCACCAAAGATGGTCCCTATTTTTCTAGTTGCATTTTTTACGTGCTTTCGAACTGCTAGGTTGGCAGAAGCTGGACAAGTAACGGGAGCTCACCCCATTACGCAGCACTAGGGATTCGAACCACTGACCTGCCAACCTTTTGATCGACAAGCTCAGCATCTTAGCCACTGAGCCACTGCATCCTCACTGTATCATTAGTAAGTTACAAATCATACGGGACAAGGACACTGCACTCCTTAAGGCACTGGGTGGCACAAGATTCAGGATGCAACTTAGCTGTGTGGCTTTTTCTCATACAATATCAGCGCAGTTAGTGGTAAGCACGATGGAGTTAGGAAGTTTCTACATAAGGGATCTGAAAGTGGGAAAATTTATTGTTTGGGCTGTGCATGTTTAAGGACGCTTTATTAAATCATTCATCATACCAGAGAAGAAGGATGATGGTATCTGTTGATATCATCATTCAAAACTTAAGTTAGAAAAAAGTCTTGTTTATACATTTTGCTGCATTGCAGCTCAGCAAGAAGCTGAATCTTCTGACATTCGAAAGTTCTGTGTTGAAGCAAGCAGGTTTTATTGAAATGGGTTTATAGGTGAAGGTAGAAGACCTAGGAGAGTAGAATTCTTGTTTGTGACTGTCTGCAATCCTTGACTGCTGTGAGGACCATAATGAAGGCTCAAGATGAGTCTTGGCCTAATCCAGCAGGTCCTTTCTTTGATTCTTCGGTAGTGTGTGTGTGGGAAGAGAGAGCAACTTTTTCTTCATTTCATATATTGTGCAAACTATTTTTTTTTAAATCCTAATATAAAGGCAGGCATGAGAGAAAGAGGTACAAGATATATTCCTGCAATACTTATCTCCCTCACATTTGTTTCCTCTTATCTCCAACTCAAATTGTAGAGCAAAGTATCAGATAAAACATAGTGCATTGTAACTCCATAGCCTGAAATAATCAGATCGAGATGCATTTGCTTCTAAAGAAGTTTCATTTACTCACACCATCCCAGGCAAAGCAATAGAATTCCATAACAGCTAAATAAGAAATACATTTTGCTACCTCCCAAGAGCCAGGCTAATAGCTTTGCTTTCTCTCTAACCCCATGATTGGGAGAGATGATGCAGAAAGCAGAGGGGTTAGGATACCACCCACCCTTGCAAATTTTCCTCCTCTCTTCATCCTAACATACATACATCTCTTTCCACTGACACAGCCATGAAAAGGACCTTAGAAAGTAATATGAAAAATGTGGTCTAATCCAAAAGGATGGCATTTCCCAAGAGGTATGCAGCCCATTTTCTAAATTAGTTTGAAAATGTCAAAAAAAGCAATTACATTTTATTGCATAACATCTTATGAAATGCTATCTGGAGAAAAAAAGAGGGGGTGGCAGATAATTCAGCATTCAAAAAGACTTGTAGCAACATAGAAACAAACTGAGTGTCAGAGATCTTGTTAAGAAAATGTTGTGCCCATTTTCAGGACAAAGGAGAATCGTAAGTCCTGAAAAATTATCTTGATTTCAGGAAAGCTGTAGACCAATCAGATTCCCATTAAAGTAGATATATTCAGCTTGTTTAGTCAAGGAAATAAACTACATAAATAACTTTATCTCTTGTTCCTCTAATAATATTATTTGCCACTCTTTTCTCCCCTAAATTAATTGCTGTACAGGAAGGGGGCTGGCAATTTGGAAGTAAAACTACTGAAGCCTAATCCTAATTTCTAGCCATCAAGTACAATGCCATGATCTGGCTATTTTAACAAGTAATTCCTCATCAATCCTGACAAACGTTACTTCCTTCGAAAATTGAATCATAGAGGTACAAAGGACTTTTAGGTATTTTAATCCATGAATGAAATGCAGCTCACTATTGGGCACTGATTTTACTTGCTTGCAAAGCAGGAAGATACAGGAGTTCAGTAATAAATTAGAATTCCACCAAGTGAAAATTTAGGACAACAGAAAGAAATGAAGGCAAAAGCAGCAATAGAGACAAATTGCTAGAAGGAGGCGGCAACACTAGAAGAGTCAGATTTAAAAATTATTAAAATCATATTTTATTTCACAAAGCATACTACTTAAACATCAGTAAAAACTCCCTTTTTATGGGGTAGAACCAGGGCGACTTGATAGAGCTGAGGATTTACTGGCCAGATGTCCTTCCTGATGCTACATGGAAATTACAGCAGATTTTTTTTTTCTTTGTGCCCAGAGAGAGAAAATCTCCCGCTACCTAGGATTGAACTCTCAACCTTCCAAGTGGGAGGCAAGCATCTTCACCACTAGGTCACCATGCCACTTAATTGCTTAAATGTAAATAATTGGCTTAAACTGTGGATGCATCATATGGTTATTTTTAATCTTGCTTTTCTAATCTGTATTGATGGGAGTTATATAGCTGGTTCACTTTCTCAATTTTTTTAAAGCTGTTAGTTTGGGTATGTAAACTGGAGGAATCCACAATGATGAGGTAAATCAAGTTTTCTGAATAAATATTTTAATTTTGTGCTGAACTCTCTTGGGTATGTGTTACTGTTTTCAATCTTACATATATCTGCATTGTTTCTCTGTTATATAAGGTTCATACATGAAATAAAACAAGTTTAATCTGGAACATCTGCTAGGTGTGAATTTTACCTGAAAGTTAAGATGAATTGGATTTTCTCCAATAACCTGTCAAAACACAAAAGACAGTTTTAAAATCTAATATTGCAGAACTTTGAATATATAAAAAGAAAAAAGTAAGGATAAGAGATTTTAAAAAAATAATAGTTTGGATGGATCATATATATAGAATTTCAAGTACCTGCACATGAAACACATAGTACTGTGTTTCCCCAAAAATAAGACAGGGTCTTATTTTCTTTTGACTTCCCCCCCAAATAAGGGCTTGGCCTTATTATCAGGGAGTCTTATTATTTTGGGGGTGCAAGAGGTGGCGAGCATGGGACTGGATGTCCCATCGCTGTCATCGCCTCCCCTCCCTGTTCTTCATGCCAGCGAGCAGCCCAACATGTCCCACCCCACTCCAATGGCAACAGCTGCTTCCCTTCCCCACCGTCACTTTATCAAGAGGCGTGGCAGGTGGGGCAGGGGAGAAGCGAGATGTGTGGAATGAGACGTGGCTCCGCTTGCCATCTCTTTCCCCCCCCCCCCCCCCTTGTCAGGCATGACAGGGCTCCTGCCCCTCACTTAGCCACCCGCCCCCTTTAGGGATGCAATTTGGGGGTGGCAGGTAGGGTGGGTGAGAAGCAGGATGCGTGTCTTACCTTTCCAGCTCTGTCGCATTCCTTGTTGTGTCCAAGGAAACAGGCTATAAAAGAAAACCTTCTTGTGAGTTCAATCAAACTTCTTGAACTTGCGAGAAGGTTTTCTTTTACATGTGTTTCCCTGGACACAATGGCGAGGAAAGCAATGGAGCTTGAAAGGTAAGACCTGCATACTGCTTCTCGCCCGCCCCACCTGCCACCCCCAAATTGCATCCCTAAAGGGGGCGGGTGGCTAAGCAAGGGGCAGGAACCCTGTCATGCCTGGCAAGGGGGGGGAGAAGAGATGGCAAGGGGAGCCATGTCTCGCTCCACGCATCTTGCATCTCCCTTGTCCCACCTGCCACCCCTCTCGATAAAGAGTCGGCTGACTCCTCTGAAGGGAAGCAGCCAGGCTGCTGTTGTCATTGGGGTGAGGTGGGAGGTGTTGGGCCGCTTGGCTGGCACGAAGAACAGGGAGGGGAGGGCATGTCCCCCCGTCCCCGTCCCCGCTCCGGCCTCACCTCCTGAACTCATTTTAGTTGCGTGGCAAGCAACCAGAGGAAATGGCGAGACCGGGTGCACATGCATGTAAGTAGTTGGGGGGGGCTTATTGTGCGGGTGCGCTGAAAAGCCTGATTGGGCTTATTATCCAGACATGTCTTATTTTTGAGGAAACATGGTAGTATATCTGATGAGACAGTAATGTATAGATCTATAAATTATTACATGTATAAAAATATCTTAGGACTATGAAGGATACTGTATATAAGAACTTCCTCAATAACATTAGGGTCCTTACTGTGCTTATTTCAATTACAGTTGGTAATCAGCCTGTTTACTGTTTTCTTTATATTTCCAGCCACATTTCTAAATCAAGTTAATGTTATTTTTATACTGTACTTTATATTTACAATATGTTTTCTTTATACTGTTTATACTGCTACATGGCACAATCAACCCCAAAATGAAACAGTTAGTTTCAAAAACATTTGGAGTCTGATTCTTACAATTCCTGAATATCATCTTGCTTTGTAAAATGTCTTGTTATTAAGAACAACTTGCTTACTTTTGTTTGGAATAGATTTATAAAAGTTAAATATATGTGTTAGATCAGGCACAGGAAATGAAGACGTGACCAGCTCGATACATTTAACAACTTTATTGCACAATGTAACAAGTAGAAGACTGCTGGTGCGCTGCCGGAGCTCTCCTTATATTCGCTCCCGGCAGACGCACCGCCCCTAGACAGGGATTCAAATCTCCCGCCCGATGGCTGGCAGCCAATCAGGGCGGATGTCCTTATAAGGACATAACACTCCTCCCCCCTTAGTCTGGACCGTCAAATCTCGTCCACAAAAGTCATGTAATCACGCAGGTACGTAGGACGCCTCGGCACCCTAGCTGACCTGCGCAGTCTCACTTGTTCTCCGTCTCCGGCCTGGATGGACGGGGCTCTTTCGTCTCCCGGCTCCCTATCCGGAACCGGGCTTGGTTCGGCTGTCGAGTGAGCGGGGTCACCCCCAGCGCCTCCGGCCGGACCGCAGACCTTGGATGGCTGGTTCTGATGGTCTTCCTCCTGGCCTGTGGATCTATCGCCTCGTCTCGGTGGCTCGGTTCCGACCCGGGAAGAGCGTCTGAGTCTCGGTAAGTCCATCGTTTGCTCCTCCCTGGTCTCCCGGACGCTGCGGTTCGGTTGCGGTTCGGCCTGGTGCCAGGTGGGTGGTGGTTCCGCTCGGTGCCTTCTGGGCTGGCCCGCTGGCTGTGGGTGGTGCTGGCTTGTGTTGTGTTGTCCGACCTCGCAGGGGTGGTGTTGGTCTGCTAGGTCGGGCTGGCGTTGGTCTACCCCGTCTGGTTGGTGGTGGTCGACCTGGCCGGGCTGTTGTTGCGGCACTACCTCTGCGGGGCGGCGGAGGTCTCCCCTGCCGGGGTGGTGCAGGGCTCCCTGGCCGGGTTGTTGTCGGCTTTCCCTTCCCCCTAGTCCCTGGTCTACCATCGGGTGGTGCCTGGGGTCATCGGGGTCGGGTTGTTGTTTTCTGGATGCCTCCTGAGATGGGCGGGGGTCCCTCTCGCCGGGGAGTCGTGTGCCACCCTCGCCCATGGGTCGTGGGGTGCCCGTCTTGGATGGGTCCCGGTCTACTCGCCTGGAACTGCGGTCTCCTTGGCTGGGCTGGCGTAGGCTGCCGTCACTGGTGGGGTGCGCCGCTCCTCCTTTGGGCAGGTCCCGGTCTACTTGCGGCCTGGGTTGGTGGTCCCTGGCCCTGTAGAGCCGGGTGCCCACCTGGCTGGGTTGGTGTTGCCATCCCTGTGTGGTTGGCCCCGGTCTACCTCGCTGAACTGCCGACGTGACAGTACCTGGTAGTGTGCCGGGCCGACCTCGTCGGGATGGCGTTGCTCTGCCTCGCCGGGGTGTGGTAGGCCTACCTCGTCGGGGTGTGGTAGGTCTACCTCGCCGGGGTGTGGTAGGCCTACCTCGTCGGGGTGTGGTAGGCCTACCTCGTCGGGGTGTCGTCGGCCTACCTCGTCTGGGTGGGGTAGGCCTACCTCGCCGGGGTGTTGGAGGCCTACCTCGTCTGGGTGTTGTAGGCCTCCCTCATCAGGCTGGTTTTCGTGTGCCCCCCCCCACCTTTTCCGGAGTTGGTCGATGTGACGTCTACAGACCTGTCCATCTTCCAACTCGACGGTGTAGGATTTGGGGCCGGTTGTGCTGGCAATCTTTCCCTTCAGCCACTTAGGAGAGCCGTTGAAATTCAGCATGAAAACTGAATCTCCTGTGCTGAAGGCGCGAAGCGGGCGGCTGGTGGTTGCGGTCACTTCCGGGCTGTATTGGGGGTGCAGCCGGTCCAGGGGTGACCTCAGTCTTCTGCCCATCAGCAGTTCGGCCGGGCTCTTGTGGGTGGTGGCATGCGGCGTGATGTGCTGGGTGAGGAGGAAGTTGTCGATGCGGTCTTGCCAGTCCCCCGGGCCCATCTTGGTGAGGGCTTCCTTGGTGAGGCGGACCATGCGTTCCGCTTGTCCGTTTCCGGCCGGCCTGTACGGGGCAGACAGGGCGTGGCGGATGCCCAGTCCTGCCAGGAAGGACTCCATGGCCAGGGATGTGAGCTGGCGGCCGTTGTCCGAGACCAGCACGTCCGGTAGCCCGTGTGTGGCGAAAAGGCGGCGCAGGGCTCGGATCGTCACTTCTGTTGTGGTAGATGCCATGGGTACCACCTCGAGCCACTTGGAGAAGGCATCTACCACGATGAGGAGGTGTCGCCCCTGCATCGGACCCGCGAAGTCTATGTGGATCCTCGACCAGGGGTTGCTGGGGGTCTCCCACCTCGCGACTTCGGATTGCGGCGGTGCTGGGCGAACTTCTTGGCACGGGTCACATCTGGAGACCCATTGCTCAATGTCTCTGTCCATGGAGGGCCACCAGACGTAACTCCGTGCCAGGGCCTTCATGCGGACGATGCCCGGGTGCCCTTTGTGCAATGTCTCTAGAGTCCGCCGTTGCAGAGTGCTTGGGATCAGCACCCTGTCTCCCCATAGAAGACAGCCCTTTATGGTGGACAGCTCCTTCTGCTTCCTGGCGAACGGGCTGAACTTCTCTTCCGTCTTTTCCGATGGCCACCCTCTGAGGATCCAGGACTTCACTTGGCGGAGTGTGGGGTCCTTCTGGGTGTGGACGGCCACATCTGCGGATGAGACTGGACAGCTGGCGTCGTCGTCGATGTGGAATAGGTGGAGCGTGGGGGCTGGGTCTTCGACTGGGTTCTTAGACGGGCATCTGCTGAGCGCGTCGGCGTTTCCTATGGCTGTGCCTGGCTGGTGCACGAGCCTATAGGAGTAGCCGGCTAGGAAGATGGCCCATCTCGTCATCCGAGGAGACGTGAAGGTCGGGGTGGGTTGGTCGCCTGCGAGGAGTCCCAGGAGTGGCTTGTGGTCAGTGACTATGGTGAAGCGTCTTCCGTAGAGGTATTCGTGGAAGCGCTTCACTCCAGCCACAATGGCCAGGGCTTCTTTGTCCAGCTGACTGTAGTTCCGTTCCGCGCCGGACATCGTCTTGGAGAAGTAGGCGATCGAGGCTTCCGTGCCGTTGGGCAGTTTGTGGCTGAGGACTGCCCCACTCCGTATGGCGATGCGTCACAGGTCAGCTGGATGGGGAGCGTCTCGCTGTATTGAATGAGTACGCTCTTGGACGTCAATAGTCCTTTGATGGCCCGGAATGCTGCCTCCTCTTCCTGGCCCCACCTCCAGGAAGCCGATTTCCCCAGCAGGCGGTGAAGTGGCTCAGCAACTGTGGCTTTCTGTTTTAAAAAAATGGCATAGAAGTTGAGCAACCCAAGGAAAGCCTGGAGCTCCGTTTTGTTTTTTGGGCTTGGAGCTTCATGGATTGCTTCTACTTTTGATTTGGTGGGGTGGATGCCAGTGCTATCAATGAGATAGCCCAGGAACTCGACTTCCTGTACTCCTATGATGCACTTGTCCCGCCTGACCCTCAAGCCCTTGGCCTTGAACCGCTGCAGGACAAGCCTGAGCCTTTCAAGGAGTTGAGCTCTTGAGCCACCGGAGATGAGCACATCGTCGAAGTATGGCACCACCCCTGGAACGCCTTGGAGAAGGCGTTCCATCATTGATTGGAAAATGCCGGGGGCAGCGCTGACTCCAAATTGGAGACGGTTGCATTTGAATGCCCCCCTGTGCGTGACAATTGTTTGTGCCTCCGCCGTTTTTTCATCCACTGGCAGTTGCTGGTAAGCCTGGGCCAGGTCCAGTTTCGCAAAAATTGAGCCAGGTCCCAGGGAATGCAGCAGATGTTGCACCACTGGGACTGGGTATGCGCTCTGTGCCAACGCCTTGTTGATGGTACAACGGTAGTCGGCGCAGATGCGCACAGACCCATCATGCTTCAGTGGGGTCACAATGGGAGTCTCCCATGAGGCATGATCGATCGGTTCCAGGACGCCCTGGGCGATCAGCTTATCCAGCTGTTCGTCTACTTTAGGCCGCAGGGCAAACGGAACTCGGCGGGGCTTGAGCCTAATTGGGGTGATTCCCTTATCCAGATTAAAAGAGATTGGCCTCCCCACAAATTTCCCCAGCTTACCATCAAAGACTTCCTTGAACTCTTCGATGATGGTGTCGAGTTCGTCCCTGTGGATTTCGTGGATGCCCTCGATGGAAAGCCCCAGCGGCTTAAACCACTCCACACCAAGCAGGTTTGGTCGGCTGTGCTCCACGATGGTGATGGGCAGCTCTCCGTTGAAGTCGTTGTACTTCACGTGGATGGTAGCTCTGCCCAGGATTCCAATGGGGTTCCCGTTGAAGTCCACAAGCCTCGACTTTGGGGTTTTCAGCTGTGCCTTTTTGTAGGATGGCTTCAGCTGCTGTAGGTGCTGCCAGTCCATGATGGAGTAGGCGGATCCGGAGTCTACCTCCATCTTGCACGGTGACCCCTCTGCTAGCAGCGTCACGTGGAACTTGGTGGTTCCCTCGTCGCTTGTGTGAGCGATGGTGGTCTGGTGCACTGTTCTATTTCGGGGGTATTCCTCCTCTCCGTGCCGGGACTGGTTTGAGGACCGTTTGGATGTCCTCTGGTTGTCTTTGCGATTCTCCCGGAATCGTGGTCTGGATGGTTCCGGGGCTGGATCTGTGGGTCTGCAGGCCTCGGCGATGTGCCCTCTCTTCAGGCATCGGCGGCAGGTTGCGTCCCTCCATCTGCAGGTTGCCCTGGGGTGGTCGCCTTTGCAGCTGCCGCATCGTTCTCCCCGGTCGCCATGCTGTGGGTTTTCCCGCCTGGGGGTGCGGGAAACCTTGTGGACGGTCCTTTCCTCATCAGACTCAGAGTGTGTGGATGAGTCGTCTGATGAGGTCAGGCCCGACTTGTGGATCTTGTGGATCCCTCTTGCCTTTATCATCGCGGCGGCTGCTTGCTCCGATGTCTCAGCCGCTGTTGCCTCGTCGAGGACGTCTTTGAGCGGGATCCTCTTTCGGCTGAGGAACTTTTTCTGCAGACCCACATCTCGCATTCCAAACACAACGCAGTCTCGGATAGCATTATCCACGTTGTCAAACTCACAGTTGGCAGCGATTTGGCGGAGCGCTGCCACGAATTCTTTGATGGATTCACCTTCCCGCTGGTTTCTTTGCTGGAAGGTGAATCTGTTTGCGATTGGGGTGCCTGTGGGTGCGTAGTGCTCCTGTAGGACTTCCTGCAGGTCGTTCCAGGACATCTCCTCAATGTCCCTGGGTGCCACGAGGTCAATCGCCATCTCCAGGACGTCCGATCCGCAGTGAGCCAGGAAGAGGGCTCTTTTCCGCTCATCGTCGAGGTTCTGGTAGCCATTACCTCGCAGGAACTGCCGGAATTGGACCATGTACGACTTCCACTTCTCTTGGGATGGGTCGAATGGGTTCAGCGCGGTCATCGGGGCTTGCGGAGTTGCCATTCTGTAAGTCGCTGTGTTGTAGTGACTTCAGCTCGGTGGGCGATCGTGCCGTGAGTCTTTCTCAGGTTCTCTTCTCTAGTCCTTCGTCGCCAGTGTTAGATCAGGCGCAGGAAATGAAGACGTGACCAGCTCGATACATTTAACAACTTTATTGCACAATGTAACAAGTAGAAGACTGCTGGCGCGCTGCCGGAGCTCTCCTTATATTCGCTCCCGGCAGACGCACCGCCCCTAGACAGGGATTCAAATCTCCCACCCGATGGCTGGCAGCCAATCAGGGCGGATGTCCTTATAAGGACATAACAATATGAATTGGTTAATTTCTCCGAATTAAGTTGCCCAGCTGTTGTTTCATTAATTTAAGATAGTCAAGATTAAATGCTATAATATTCCTTCCTCCCTCCCCCCTCCCTCCCTCCCTCCCTTCCATCCATCCATCCACCCCCCACCCATCCATCCATAGGCCCAGCTGAATAAGAGAAAAAAGCTATATTTTAATTATGGGACATATACATGGACTATAAGACACTCTTAAAAGCTGTGGAAACTATGCCAGAAATTGTTGTGACCTAGGCCCAAATAGTTATTACCAGACACAATCAGTCCTAAACAAACATATTTTATTAGAACATCTGAGAATTACTTCATTCTCAGTTTAATCCAAATTAAACAGTCCTTCGGCCTTATCACAAACCTTTGTCTTCTTTGGCACCCTGCCAAAGAAGCAAGAGATGCCGGCAAGAAACAAATGTAGCAACATTGCTTTCCTATAAAGATCCCAAGAGCCCTTGCTGCTCTTTTAAGCCTTTTGGGAGGGGCCAATCATCTCCTGGCCTTACTCCTGAGTCGTCCTTTTTGAGGGCACCTTTCGCCGTGCCCTCAAGACATTATTGTTTCAACAAGCTGGGCTGGCTTAAACATGAATTTTAATGGTTGTTTTAGTTTTATAATAATATAGGGGCCAAATTATTTAATATGTTTTTAAATTGTTTTTAAATTTTATGGATATGTGTGTTTTATTGTGGCTGTGCACCGCCCTGAATCCCTCGGGAGAAGAGCGGTATAAAAATTTAAAAAACAAACAAAATAAAAACAAAATGAAAATTGCTTCTCTTTTTAAAATAAGCACTATAAAAGAAAGTAACAACGATAATACAGATATACTATTACTTCTAGAGTAACTGGGCTTACAAGGGGAAATATTTGAAATATGTTTGTTAAACAACAAAACCATCAGTGCTTTTTAAGAGTCCTATCCAAAATACTGCAGTGTTTGCAGGAATGTTTCCAATATCTTATGAGGCAGGTTTTCTGCAGTGAGAGCAACATTCATCAAATGAATGCTTTTTCTCCCCCGAATAGAGTGCTTTCTGGGTTCTCACAGTTTAATAATGAAACATGAACTTCTAAAATCTCAAATCCATTCTTATTTTCTGATTTATTTATTTCAGCTTTTACTGTAATCCCCATCAAGTTGATTTTATTTGTCTATTTGTGTTTACATTTCGGTATTATAATGAAAAAAAAAAACATTAGACGAAAGAAAGGTTCAGACCAATTTTAATGCAAAACAAAGTTTTGTTATAAATAGGTGGCTCATGAAATAGAAATCACAGTCATAGATTTCAGCCACAAAGTTTGATCAAACAGGGTTAGGATCAAATGATACATTGCCATTTTTAAAAAATACAGGTAGTTCTTGACTTACAGCCACAATTGAGCCCAAAATTTTGATGCTAAATGAGACATTTGTTAATTTTACTCCATTTACCACCTTTCTTGCCACAACTGTTAAGTGAATCACTGCAGTTATTAAGTTAGCAACGTGGTTGGTAAGTGAATCTGGCTTCTCCATTGACTTTGCTTGTCAGAAGGTTGCAAAAAGTGATCACATGACCCCAGGACACTGCAACCGTCATAAATATGAGCCAGATGCCAAGCATCCAAATGTTGATCACCTGAGCATGCGGATGCTTCAATGGTCATAAGTGTGAAAAACTGTCATAAGTCACTTTTTTCAGTGCCATTGTAACTTCAAACTGTCATTTAACAAATGGTTGTAAGTTAAGGACTACCTGTATGCTGACATAATTGGAGAGCAAAATTCTGAATCCTTTCAAATGAAAGAGACTCTTAAAAGAGCTTTAGATCCACTAGATCCAAAGTCATCTGTGTATCCCATCCATTGAATGCCCAACTGTGATCTGTCTGCTGACAACAGCAGATGGGACCCCATTCACCCCAGAATACATTCCAGTAATGCATCAGAGTAATGTCTCTACTTATTATAACCTTCCTGTAAAATTAACACAGCAAACAAGAGACCCCTTTTCAGCATGTAAGATTTGAATGAAAGGTAAGCAGGAAGGCTGAAGTGAATTCCTCAGAAAAAGTCTGAGGAAATTCTTTACCCTGTAACCCTTTCCAGATCTTCATGACAATACCAATATTTCATTTTTAGACAGCTAATATGTGGAATAATAAAAAGAAGCCCCCAGTGCATTCTTCTATGATAGCTGGACACTTTCTAATTTCCCTCATCTTCTCTCTTACCTTCTCTTTCACACCATTCTCTTCCTCTTTTCTTAAAAAAGGGAATACTATATTTCATTTTTTAGTCTTCTTACAGCTTCTAGCCTGCCTTTTGGGGGATAAAAAATACAGAGCAACATAGGCCTTACATTACAATGCCTGCTGAATCAGGTGGCTGGGATGAAAAGAGGCTATCTAATTGCAGGGCTGTATGCTGACTGTTGTGATCAATACTACCAGGACCTGAGTGCATTAGAAATAGATAACATGCTCTAGACAGCCCCACCTCACTTCAAGTGGGTCAGACTACCTGCACCTCTTAAAAGAGATAAAGACTTAATGCTCAAGGCTATAAATGGGATGACAAATGCTACCTACTTTTTCTGGCAATGTTTTAAATTGACTCATAAATACTGTCAAAGATAGGCTATGTACTTTCTGAGGAAGCAACCTGAATACATTTTGATGGGAGTATTGTGGTAATCCTAATGTCATATTTTGAAAGTTTCCTAGGGATAGTTCTGATCTTTAAAACAACATGCACATTTAACAGTCTGCTAAAATCTATCCGTAAAATGGATGTCTTATTTCTATAAATCAACGAAGGACCAAACTCAGTTTAATCAAAAATAATAAAGAATGAAAGAACTGGCTTTCAAATTGGTTAAAAAAATACATTCAGAAGTTTATTTCATCTAGCTCAGGGCTGTCAAACTCCCCGCCCACTGGCGGGATGCATCACCCACTGGCTGTGCCCACACCCGTTTTTGCAAAAGGGAAAAAAGTCCCAATATGTCACGTGATGATGATGTGAGTTTGACATCCCTGATCTAGCTGGTCAGCCTATCCTACTTTAAAGCCTGACAATATCTCAGATCAGCGGTGAAATCCACTTACCTTTGCTCCCAGTTCGGGAACGGAAGCACGCACATGCACAGAGGGTCAAAAACGGGATGTAATGACGTCCCTGTGGGTGGGCGGAGCCTTCCTCCGCCGGCATAACCGGTTCATGAGAGCCGGATAGATCCGGCCAGATTTCACTGCTGTCTCAGATCCTTCCTAATAAGCATTTTGAAAATATTAACAAGTTCAGAGGCCTCAAAATGAATTGTCTGTCCCAAAATATTATGGGTGGAAGAACTATACAACTTGGATCTGACATTGGGTTCAGTTCAGATTTCCTTTAACTGATGATAGTATCCCATAACTATATATCTACCAAGACAAAAATAAATTTTTGCCAATTTTCATCTTCTTCTGCAACCCTCAGCTCCATTCCAGTTGATATTCAAACTCTCCAGAGCAGAGGACAGGGCTGTGAATGTAGAGAATTAATGAAAATGATCTGCTCCCTCATTCTGCCAGTGGAATTTCTAATTTCTGCTGAAATTAGATGGTTTCTTCATGAGTGAAATTTGGCATCCATTCCATCATATCTTCATAATGCATACTTATAGAGTATTACATTTAGAATTTGTGAAGAACAGGCTGGTTTTATCAGATATGATTTATCAGATATGTAAACTGAATACAGCTTTAAAATTATTCAGCCCATGCTGAAAATTGTAGTGGATTGATCAGTGGCATGAAAAATTATGAACCATTGCCAATAATAAATTATTGACGTGTGTGTGTGTGTGTGTGTGTGTGTGTGTGTGTGTGTGTGTGTGTGTGTGAATCATGTTAGAAACTTATTACTGCAACTTGTGAAAGGGGTTCTCTAAAATCTAGACAAAAAAATATTTCTTACATGAAAGGAAAGGAAAGAAGGAAAGGAAAGGAAAGGAAAGGAAAGGAAAGGAAAGGAAAGGAAAGGAAAGGAAAGGAAAGGAAAGGAAAGGAAAGGAAAGGAAAGGAAAGGAAAGGAAAGGAAAGGAAAGGAAATTAGTGACTTAGCCAAATGGTCTAATTCCAATTTCTGAATCTTTAACCATTTGTCCCTTATCTTCAAATGACAAGAAATATAATTATTGATATTTGAAAAATAGTAAGGAAGGAAAACCATTAATCTGTCATTTCTGAGTTTCTAAAATGGTCTAATGGACGTAGACCTAAGATTAAAAAAAATACATTTGCAGGGTCTAGTAGTAATACATCTCAGAAGGGAGAAATGCAAAGGCATTATAATTTCTGTTTGACCTCCATGAAGAACAAGGTTAAGGTCTGATTTACAGATTAGACAGTTCTGAAGTTGCTTAGTGTGAGTATATGCAAAATAGGGAGTGTTATAATTTTTCTTGTAAACAGAGCTACATATCGTATAAATAAGTAACATATATATTTTAATGAACAATGAACAAACAAAATACTGTCACATAGTTCAAGTCCTCAACAGGGAACTCAAATAATGTCAAGAATCTTGTAAGCTAACACGTAAAGCATCAAAACTTTGACAATCTCATTAGCAATTGAGCTGCCAGCACAACCTTCTTGCATGCAGCCTCTTACTTGCATGCATATTTCTCATGTGAATTTCCAGGAAAATACATTAGTCAAACAGGTCAAGTAGTATCATCTTAAAAACATTGATTTCACTTCACCTTGAAGATGAACCAAAGACTAATAATTATAGTCTGTAAACGTGCCATATTTTTGCAGGAAAGACATATTTATGGTATTTTGGAGAAAACTGAAAGTTTTACACCTTAATGCTATGCAATTTTTAAAAAACTGTCATAAGCCATACTGTGTATGAGAGGAGGGAGAGGAAGAGGGAGAAAGGGAGAGATTCAGTCTAATGTTAATTAGTCTCATTTGAGTATTATGAGTAGCACTGAGAGTCGTGGTGATGCAGTGGTTAGAATGTAGTACTGCAGGCTACTTCTGCTGACTGCTGGCTGCCTGCAGTCTGGCAGTTCGAATCTCACCAGGGTCAAGGTTGACTCAGCCTACTATCCTTCCGAAGTTGGTAAAATGAGGACCCAAATTGTTGGGGGCAATATGCTAACTCTGTAAACCGCTTGGAGAGGGCTATAAAGCACTGTGAAGCGGTATATAAGTCTAAATGCTATGTGGAAAAGTGGAAAAACAGAAAAAAAGAGGGTGAATAGCAGCAAGATGGATGGACCCAATTAGGTGTACAATTGGAAGACCTGAAGAACCACTTTCAAATGGAGAAAATCTATAATCCGGTCACTAATAACAGTCGTCATCTTAATGGCACATAATCAGTAGTTAATAGCCTAATCCCGTGATTGCGAACCTATGGCATGCATGCTGGAAGTGGCATGCAGAGCCATCTCTCCGGGCACACGAGCCATCGCACGTTGCTCTTCCGGGTTCCGGCGCACCGGCCAGCTGGTCTTCACATGCATGGGAGCATGGTGCGCCGGGTGGCTGCTCTTCCAATTTCCAGCGTGTGCATGCACACTGGCAACCTAGTCTTCTGTTTTTTGTTGTACATGCGTGTGTGAAGACCAGCTGGCCAGGGCACGCATGTGTACCAGCCAGCTGGTCTTCGTACACGCATGCACACCAGAAACCGGAAGACCAGGTGGCCGGTGCGCATGCGCATGCCAGGAAGACCAGGTGCACGTGCTCCATTTCGGCACTCGGTGCTGAAAAATTTCTCCAACACTGACCTAATCATTCGGAATATAGTGAATAGCTGATCATACCTTCAAAATTTAAGAATCCTATAAGACAATGAGTACATCAGTTACAAGAGATTAAGTGTTTGTTGTTGTTGTTGTTTTTAAAAAAGGCCTCACCCTTTCACAATTTTTTATTTCTTTATTCCACAGCTTTTTCTTTGTTTTGTGCTGAATGAATTATTCATTTGTGTACTGTTTATCCATAGATACAATAACAGCACTCCTATAAGAGATGGTTGTGGATCTGTAGGACTTTTAATGACAGTTAACAATAATGCACAGGGGGAAAAAAGACACAACAATTAAAAGCAGGAAATTTATTAATTTTACTGGGTAGCTGAAGATGAGGGATAACATAATTGATGTTACAGGTAGTCCACGATTTACAATTATCTGTTTAACAACAGTTCAAAGTTGCAATGACACTGAAAATAGTGATTTACGACAGGTCCTTCCACTTACAACCCTCACAGCATCTTCATGGTTAGGTGATCAATATTCAGTTGCTTGGCAAGCAGCAAATATTTACAACGGTTGCAGAATCTCAGGTCACGTAATCCTCATTGTGACTTCCCAACCAGCTTCCAACAAGCAATGTTAATGGAGGAAGCCAGATTTGCTTAATGAGCATGTGATTCACTTAACAACCATGGTAAAAAAAAAATATGAAAACTCTGGGTGGATTTGTTCAATGACCCATCAGTTTGTTACCTTGGTTGTCCATGGTATTCTCGGGTGTCTTTTCCAATACCAAAGTTCTGAGGAGCTATCCTGCTTCTTTTAAGTCCAACATAGGTTTCCAAAGGGCACCACAGAGAATACCATGGCTTGCACAATTCTGATCTTTAGAGGCCTTAATTCTGTCAATAATTTTCACTTTTAAAAATATATCTTAAATATTACACAATCTGATACTCAATTACTCATAAATCGCATCATTTTCTGTGGGACTTATTCCATACTAAATACTATTAGAATTTTAAATCTGGAATGCAGGATGTTTCCATGAACAAAAATAGGAGAATAATGTTGTTGTACAGTTCACATCCCTTTCTGGAGAAATCCAGTCCCATTATTCATTATTTGGTTGTACTAAATCACTAGATGGCATTGATCATAGAAACAAGAAAGAAAAACAGGTGTTGCATTTCCTGTATATTTTGGGGGGGCAGCTGCTTGATTTAAGTTTCATTGCAGAGAATGAACTCAGAGCTAACCAGAATTCCAGGGGACTTGCTATGTCTTCTTTCTTTCGTTCTTAGAAAATGGATATAAATTGTGTACCATTTTCAGGAGCATAACAAGTACCAATTCAAAATTTGTAGTCCTGCTGCATTTCACACTGGTTTAAGCACTTTATTTAGCCATAAATAGAAAAAAAAAATAACCACTCGCATCTCTGCCTGCAGAGTTTAAAATGTGGTTGTGAAGCCACTCTGTACTGCAATTTGAAAGCATAAAAATGTACCATTCTAGGAAAGGAACTTTTTGGAGAACTCAGACATTTTCCATTCTGTTCCATTTTCCAACACTGATCCATCCATTCCAGGAGTGGCTTGGCATTTTTGATTTTGGAATTTTTTAAAAAATTAATTTTCCGAAACAAAAATAATTTGGGAGTATCTCAAATCTCCTCTGCTTTGGATGATAAATTTCTGAAAAGCCTAAATCACATCTGGATTGGCCAGATTGGTATGGTCCAAAGGGTTACACAACTGTTCCCCAAAGAATAAATTTTGAATGGTACCTATTTAAATATGTAATCATACACAAAAATCAGCATCATCGATCATCTGAATTCAGCATTTCTCTGCATTTTAACATTGTCCTGTAATCATGAAAAAGATACTGTACTTTAATATAAAATCTATAGCTTGTTTTCACACACACCCCTAAACACTTTTTTTAAAAATTGAAATGACTAATCCTCTCATTTCAGTACTGTATTACATTTTTTGAACCACAAACTAGAATCAAAGCCAAGGATTTCTGTAATTATGAGACTTTTAAAAAATGTTTTCAGCCTGAATCTACCCAGAGAAATATGGCTGTAAACCATTGTTAAACTGCTCCTTGATTTGTGCAAAAGGCCATGTTTGCTTGATTCAATCTATTATATGCTACGGTTTCCAAAAGGCAACAGGAGGCTGAATAATTTGCCCCAGGTCAAAAGCAGTGGTGCCTGATGAAGTAACAAATGCATTGCTCCTTCAGCAGAAAGCCTTATCTAGTTTGTACACTGCTTTCTTCATGCTTCCTGCTATGCAGATTTTAGTGGGCTACAGACAAACCACACATATTGTTTTGTGAATTTTAAAGAGGCAAATTATTGTTATGAGGACTTGAGCAACATTAGAGGAATCCCTTCCCCCCCCTTCTTGTTGAAGAGGATCAGTTAACCCATTTCTACCCCTCTGTTAATTCAGTGCTGAAAAAAATAACGTTTAACAAAGTGCTGAACTGGAGCTTCATTCCAACGGACTGTTTTTCTTAGAAATAGTCATGTGAGTCAGTTCATGCAGTTAGGTATATATTTACAGATTATATACTGTGTGAATGGACCTAAACACATATTCAGAATCATTAGTACTGCTAAGTAGGAACCAATATGTAATCTCCAAAATGTCCCAAAAATTATTAACATTTATATACTATGACTGAAAGCCTGCTTTTCTGACATTTTTGTGGTGGGTGAAAGGGAAGATAAAAGAGAAAGTAGGAATCTCCTTTAGGCTGAGGAGAGTAGGAGATGACCAGGCTGAGCCCAGGGGAGGGGTCAAATGCATCATCAGTCTGGAGTCCCTTCGTGCCCACAAGACATCTAAGTCCAACTCTCCTTGACTTCTTTTTTTTTTATATGTATTATTTGCAGTTTTCTTTTAACAACCAACATATTTTGTGGACAGTGTAATGACTGGATCAATGTATTTTTTACACAGTGCTAACAATAATAATACAATTACCGGTACATATACATAGTTTTTATCTTCCAACTTCTAATCATAAGACGCTCATTATAATTATAATTATTCTTTTATGTATCAATATGTATAATACATTTTCCCAATTTGTACTTATTTTTTCCTTACTTGTTGGGGTTCTTCCATATTCACCTCTTTATCTTTCAACAGTACTATTGTCTCTTTATAATTCTTTATTGCTTTTGCCAAAAATATATTTCAATATCCATTACATTTCTTCGTACAATGTGTTTGTTGACCCGTGTTAAGTCACCAATATTTTAATATTTTAAATATTACTCAAATTCCACCAAATTTCCAATCTCACAGTTTTCTATAAACACCAATAAAACCATTTATTACTAAAATTTAATCGGTCCCTGAATTATATCTCTGAGTCTCCTGAATTTGTAGTCTTTAAAAGTTAAAAAAATTGAATATATTTTTGCACACTGTTAATCACAGTAATACATTTAAATATGCCTAATCACAATCTTTCACCTCCTAACCTTAGTATATTTATGGTTATAATAAATTCTATTATATATCTATATATGTGTTACTATTTCTCAAATTTATACTTTCTATTTGTTTCTATTGGTTTTGATTACAATCACAGTATTACAAGATACTATGTCTCTATCCTTCATCTCTCAGGCTTTTTAGAATTTCATCATTTATTGGCTTTTTGGTGATTTTTTGATATTTCTATCTTGGGATCCTACATTTCTTTCTAATATTTTTACATAGACTGAATGTTCCTTCTGCCTTACCCCTTATCTCCTTCTGCTGTATCATTTGGATTGGATGCCCATCCATAACTCTTTCATTATTTTTCGCAAGTCTTTTTTTTCCCCTCTATATTATTTTAAGGTCTTAAGGAATTATTTATTCGATTCTTAGTATTTATTGTTATTGTCTTTTCATTGTTTTTGTTTTCTTGTAGCTTATTTTGATTTGTCTCCATCACACTTTCTGATTTCTCATCTATCTTCTGAATATTTTGTTTGATTCCCACCATTTCTTCAGGATCTTCTACACTCACTTCTGTATCTTTGGACAAGCCCATCATCTCCTTATGATTCTTTGTCACACTTTCATAAAAACTTTTAGCCATCATTAACATTTCTTCATAGAATTTTATGTCTCCTGCTGTGTCATTTTGTACCAAATTAATATATTAAAAATTACTCAATATATCTCTAATATTCCAGTGTCCCAATATCTAAAAAACTCCCAAAAACTCCCAAACTCCCAAAACTCCCAAATTCTCCCAATATCTAAAAAACTCCCAAAAACTCCCAAACTCCCAAAACTCCCAAATTTATCAATCCCAGAATTATTCCTCCAAATCCCCTAGCTTTCTAGTCCTTAAAAGCTATAAATACTACTTTACAGTCTTTATAGTTTCCAATTTACACTTTCCCAATTGTCCAAATTTTAGAGTCTTATTTGTCTTTTCTTCTTTCTCTCTCTCCCCCTTCCCCCTTCTATCGCTTTTCTTCTTTTACCTCGTAGGATGATCTATCAAATGATGTTAGTGAATCAAATCTAGCTTGGCCCACCAGGTTTCCTCAAATATTTCAAATCCACCTTTCAATGAATGGTTCAATAAAGTTTTGGTATTTATAATTCAGTTGCTTTAAAAATCTTCAAACAGCTCAGTAGATATTTCCAAGCCTCCAAATCGCCTACTAAGATAAAGTCAAGGTCAAATAGTCTTCCAGGTGTTGTTTGCTTTCTCTCCTTTCATCACTTTCAGTCAAATTTTACACGTTGCAGTAATCTTCTTCCTCCAGTAGATGCCTCCCGTGTTCCCAATTCCAGCATTCAACAGAGTATAAAAGTCAAAACAGCTGACTGTCAGCCATTCAGTGAGGTTGAAGATAGAGTTTAGAAAAGCAATTTTTCCCAATTTCTGTTAATCACTTTTAACAATGTTGTTCAACTTTTTCTAGGCTAATTGTTGTTTCCTCATGATCAACGAAGAGCCTCTCCTTTCTTCACCACCCTTCCAGGGCACCTTGACCCATAGGGTATCCCAGCAAGAAGTTGCCAGCTGCATTTCATGGAGCCCAGTGGAGCTCCGTTATTTTCCAGCCGTCCCTGCCGCTACGTCAACTGGAAGTCTTCCTCCTTGAATTCTGTGGACTCTTTATCTATTGCCAATTTGTCTTGAATGCTTGTAGTTCAGATTCTTGTTTAGAGACCATGTGGAATAAACTGGTACTCATTTGAACAACCCTGATTCCTGATTTCTTGCGTCTGACAAAGAGGACCACACAAAACCACAAGTCTCTCAATCCGAATAAAGGCAGATGGAGACCATAAGAGGAACTATTTTACTTTTGTGTCAACCAGAATTCTTTAGAAGAGGAAATGCAAAGAAAAACTCACAACCAGAATGAACAGAACAGAAAAAAAGGAAGAAATTATCTAACAGAGCTATTCTGTTGTTTTTCTCATTACTCCAAATGTCCTTAGCAATCCTTTGCAAGTGCAAAGGATTAATGCTTCTGGTAAACTGCATCTCCAATAAACAAACCGATTCTGGGGAAGAATTATTTAATTCTTAATTAATTAATTATTAAAAGAGCCTTGGTGGACTAAAGCACTGTTAAGTAACACCAGCTGCCTGCAATTACTGCAAGTTCAAATCTCACCAGGCTCAAGGTTGACTCAGCCTTCCATCCTTTCAAGGTAGGTAAAATGAGGACCCAGTTTGTGGGGGCAATAAGCTGACTTTGTATAAAAAAGAACACCGCTTGGGGGCCCCCGAAAACCCTACTAAGCAGGTATATACAAAAGTATGAAGGCTATTGCTTAATGCAACAGTTCTCAACCTGGGGGTCGCAACCCCTTTGAGGGTCAAATGGCCATTTCACAGGGGTCGCCAAAGCCCTCTCTCGCCCCCCCCCCCCACGCCTTCACTCACCCTCACCCTCTGTCTCTGTTGGATCGCCGGTCGCTGGTCGCTTACCCCGCCCACTCCCAATCTATTGCTGGTCCTGAGTCCCAGCTGATGGCTAGAGGGAAAAAACCTGTTTAAATTCTTGCCACGGGGCTTCAAAGGGCCGCCCTACAGCTGATCAGTGTTAAAAGAAAACGAATGAGTAGACCAGTGCCTGCAAAAATAGAAAAAACAGCCCCTTTCAGCTTCAGCATAGGTTAATTACCATAAGTTGATTTGATCAGCCTCCCGACTCTCAGCTGATTTGCTCTCAGCTTTTTTGCGGCGGGCTCTGTTGCTAACTAGCTGCAAAGAGGTAAATTGCTGGAGCAGATTTTTTATCCTCTAGCTATGCTGAAAAAGCGAAACTGAAAGTAAAGCAGGGTCTTTGCTGCAACGTGACAAAATGAGGCAGAGAGATTTCTTTTTCTTTTTCCTCACCAAAAAAGGTAGGTGCAAAACTGCAAACAATGGGAAATTTAGGGCAAAAGAGGAGGTTCAAGATTTTAAAACACAAAAGACAAAAAGCTCTATTTAACTAGGGAATTGTAATAATTGAGATACTATTAATTGTATATTGTGTTGAAAGCAGAAATGGTTAAGTTGTGGTTTGGAGGAATATATGGGGGAAATTATTTGGTTTATTATTATTGGTAAATATAATTAATTGATTTGTAAGAAATTGGATTGCATGGAAATAATTGGAATATTCATGTTCATATTGATTAATATACAAAAAAGATAGTTATATAACTAATTGATTTATATTAAAATGTTGAATTTGTATTAAACAACTGTATTACATAATTACATAATTAACCAATGTGAGGATGAATATAAAAATAGATGACAATGCGAAGGGGTATAATATAGAATAGAAAGGAAAAATTGAATTTGATTAAGATTAGAGATGAGGATAAGGGTAATATTGCCTTTTTTAAAAAATAGATGAGGAATAAATATGGCAAAAAGGAAATATAGAAATTGTAAATTTAATTGAAATGACTAAACACTGTTTAAATTTGTAAACCGGCCAAATACTCTGTTCAAAGAAAATACATTGTATGTTTGTATGTGTGTTTCTAATTATTGCTATTTATTCATATTTGTTCTCTTTTATTCTTTAAAGTTTAACAATTCATTCTTTATCTTAATATCTTTATATTTGTTTGGGGTTGGTTTTCTTCCCTTTCATCTTTTTTATTGTACAGCAATCTTTCTCCTCAAACCTACCACCTCTCTCTTTTCTTTCCTTCTTACTTTCTCTTCCCCCCTCTTCTTCTCCTCCCTACTTCCTCTTCCTTTCTCCTTCTCATCCTCTCTTCCTCCCTCTCTTACCCTCACTCCTACTCTAATTTCCCTTCCCTTCCTTCATCCCTCTGTATTGCTGTATCCTTTTATGCATATGGACTACTCAGAGGGCTGAAAAAATTATATTTGACTGGTCCTCACACTTTTTACCAGTCCTCGAACTTACGACTGTCCTCACATTTTACGTTTTTTGCCCTATCTTATCACCATGGTGAAGAGAAGCAGTTGTGAAATGAGTGACATGGTTGTTAAGAATGCTGCACAGGCATAAATGTGAGGATGGTCATAAGTGTGAGGACCAGTCAAAAGTGCGGGGACCTGTCAGAAATGACTTTTTTCAGCCCTCTGAGTAGTCCCTATACACATAGCCACGGCTACCCAGTCACATGACCAGCTAGCCATGCCCACCCAGTCACATGACCTCCAAGCCACGTCCATAAAATAAGCCACGGCCACAGAACCAGTAGTAAAAAAATTTAGAACCCACCCCTGGTTGGGGGTCACCACAACATGAGGAACCGTATTAAAGGGTCACGGCATTAGGAAGGTTGAGAACCACTGGCTTAACGCATTGTAAGCCGGAGTCTCCGGAAAAGGGCAGCATATAAATTGAACCAATAAATAAATAAATAAATACATAAATAAATAAATAAATAATAAATTCTTATTATCAGAATGTTGTCCCAAGACAAAAGATTCCTTTCCTCTCCTTATTCACAAGTCTGAATCCTGCCCTTCCTGAAGAACTTTTCAGGGCATATTAAATATTTCCCTGCAATATGTCAAGTTATAGGCACTGGAAAGGATAACTCTTGAAGATACACCTGACCAATGAATTTGTCTCTGCAATCTAAAATCTATTCCAGCATCATTTTTCAATTCTCTTGGAGCATGCCCACTAAAGAATACACATAGACAATTAAATCTACTCTTAGAAACTTACATTGTGACATATCTATTTATATTGTGAGCTGCTCCACTGGTATTTCTATACAGACAATTTTTAAAAATGTCATGTTAGAATCAGATTGCAGAAGAAATTTAAAAAGTTGTATTTGTTTCTCCTTCTTTTAGTGGAACTATAACATTAAAAATAATCATATATTACATAATCCTGTTCCACAAATGGAAATATTTTCTGTGTCCTCAGAATCACCGAACCCTGCAGGAGATGCAAAATGTAATTTTAATTTTATATAGATGTATGTCTAAACTTTGCACAGATTGGCAAGCATTTTTAGAAGTGCTTGAACAAAACATGCTCTTTAGGCAGTGGTGAAATCCAAATTTTTTTACTACCGCATCTGTGGGCGTGGCTTGGTGGGCATGATGTGGCTTGGTGGGCGTGGCTTGGTGGGCATGGCAGGGGAAGGATACTGCAAAATCTCCATTCCCGCCCCACTCTGGGGTCAGCCAGAGGTGGTATTTGCCGGTTCTCCGAACTACTCAAAATTTCCGCTATCAATTCTCCAGAACCTGTTGGATTTCACCCTTATCTTTAGGGAATCAGAAAAACCCTTTGAGCTAAATAGTATATTGTTTATTTATATTGCCACAGTAAAGTCATAGTGAACATAGTGAACATTGTTTCGATAGGGAGTGTTTTATCCTATTCCCTCTACAGCCATCAACAGAATATAACACTCCCCCAAAGTTCTCTGGAATAGTGTGTCGATAGAAAAGGGGAAAAAATTCACAGAATGTCCTGGAAAATATCTCCAGATACCTTGGTAGCACTATAGAGTGCTATTGGCAAATTTTGAATCCAAGCTACTATCATTATCTTCAAGTGTGAGGGCAGATGATTGCCCCCTCATCTTCATATGAGGGCAAGCAGGAATTAAAGATGCAATATGCATTGTGATGTTACAATACAATCTTCACCCACATTGAATGTGTATCACATCATCACATGCATTTAAAGGATGGAACTTATATCATAACATATTTTGCCATTTCTTCAAAACTTCCAGATTCAATGAATGTCTCAGAAAAGTGAAAATGGGGGATATGCAGTACTGTATCGTTTCATTTTCATATAAATATGTGCTATTGATCTGCATAACACACAGTAGTGGGTTTCTACTGGTTTGCCACGGTTCAGGTGAACAGGTAGCAGCGGCGGTGGGAGGCTTCACCCACCCATACAGACGTCATCATGGATGCTCTGCACATGCACAGAAGTGCAGCAAACAAGTGAAGCAAGCACATGCATGCACATGCTCACAGTTCTGAATCGATAGCGAAGGTAAATGAAACCCACTATTGATAACGCACATGTGATTTAGGTGTGTTATTGACCTGTATAATACACATGTACAAAGTTCCTATTCTCTTTTGTTCTCCCCAGAATCACAAAACCATGGGTCGAATTTACATTTCACCAATTCACTTTATACCTTGAACATGCAGAGAAAGTGGTTCTGTTGCATGAGAACATGTTCTCATTGAGGTCCATTATCTGATCATAGGTGACTATTGGCCTAATTTGGACTAATATAAAAGCTGATTAAAGGTTGGAAAAGGCATTAAAGTAAAATGGAGATGGGATTTGAGAGAAGATGCAGAGAGGCTATTTTCCTATAAATGTTCTTCATTTAGTAGGACTATTTCTATAAATCATTTTCTTTTATTCTGAGACTGGTCAGCGCATCATAGTAATCCAAAGTTTATTTAGTCATTCTTTACTGAGTTCACAGAACATACTTTAACCGGTGTTACAGTAGAAGGAACAGATTCATCTGAACTGAGGAGGTCAGTGTAAGAAGTGATTTGGGGCTGGGACACTATGCAGGAGAAATCTGGTTCACAATCTGTTGGCTCAGTGGTGGTCAGTGATTGAAACTCATAAGGAATATCTCTCCCGCCCCCTTGAGTTCGGAGGCAGTTCCATAGGTGGAAGGTGTAGACATTTTGGTGAGGTAGGGACGTTTAGTATTGTAAGGAGCCCCATACTGCTCCTGAGTGAAGGAGTGGAACGTCTGCCGGTTTGAACTGAGGTAACAGAATGTGAGGCAACTGGCAGTTGGAACTTTTCAGGTGGGGAGGGGGAGGAAAATGTCTAACTCCTTAGCATCAGAGCATGTTAATATACTATATATGAATATACTGTATATGAAATACTAATGATCTGATGGTCATTTTGAAAAATCCTTTCTTAGCGAGCACCTAGAAGCCAAGAGGAACATATGTGCCAAATTTCAAGTTTGTAGGCTTTACCATTCTGGAGATTTTGTGATGAGTGAGTGGATTTTGCTTTTATATGTATAGATGTATCACATATTTCTAGAAATAATTTTGCTCTGTAATGCTTAGGTTTTCCTGGCAATAGGAACCATTTCTGAAAAGCAAATTCAAGCTATGATTATAACCCAAAGAAATAATGGATTTTGCATTAAATCGAACTCAATACAACTTCCACAGACATTTTGTTTCCATCAGCTAAACACCCATCTCCTATCATGTCATTAATGTAAAAGCTATGTCTGGCCAGAGTGCATAGTACACAGAGTTCAAAACTTTTTTAAAAAATGTAACTCTCACATTCCAGGGAAGAATAGAATGTCAACACTTGATAAGTGGTTCCTTTTCTGTAAAAAGGAATAATTATTTAAAAGCAATGTAGTCCGAAAAGTGAAAAGTCTATCCTGACAGATCCATTCCAAAAAAATTAAAAAACTAAGTCAAAATTGTCCAAAATGCAACATGTTAATTTCGAAGGGTTTTCTCTATTCTCTCATGTTGCAGCCCCTTAAGCACTTTAAGGATGTGATACTATATCTGTAGTCTTTAAAATACTAAGTAGAAGATCATTTATTTCTCACCTTAGAACAGGAAATACAAAAAGCTGCAGTACTGTCTCTACAGTATGACATTTTACAATACATTAGAAGGAGAGGCACCTGTTAGCAAGCAATCTTCAAAATTACTTACAAAGCATTTTACCCTTCTGTCAACATCTCTTCCTTATCGAGTTTTGCACAGTTTTGCTTGTTAGTTAATCCTTGCTGATCATATTGTCCTCCAACAAAATGCATTTATTTTAGGTATATATTAACAATGGCTTAGAAGGAAACCCTAATCTGCATAACTCTGGGAAAGCAGTCAAGAGTCACACACCATTGAAATAATAATAATATCTGCTGTATTGGAACATTGTGCATTTTAAAGAAATTTCTTGCTTCTTCTTTATCCTGAAAACTTTTAACCATATACAGGTAGTCCTCGATTTACAAACATTCATTTAATGACCATACAAAGTTATAATGGCACTGGAAAAAATGACTTATGACCATTTTTCATACAATCATTGCAGCAAATCCCCCCTGGTCATGTGATCAATATTCAGAAGCTTGACACCTGGCATGTTTTTATGATGGTTGCAGTATCCCAGGTGATGTGATCCCCTTTTGCGACCTTCTCACAAGCAAAGTCAATGGGGAAGCCAGATTCACTTAACAACTGTGTCACTAACTTAACAACTGTAGTATTTCATTTAACAACTGTGGCAAGAAAGGACATAACATGGGGCACAATTCAGTTAATAACTATCTTGCATAGCAACAGAAATCAGAAATCACTCAACTGTCGTCGTAAGTCAAGGACTACCTGTACTGTTTAAAAGATTAAAAAAAAATATTTCTTTTTAATGACAGTGAATATGAAGCTATGAATGGAAGAAAAAAAAACCCCAAAGGATGAAAAGAGGATGAAAAGCAGATTAAGGAAAAGGAGATGGACAAATTTTAGAGGGACAGTTGAAGTAATACCAGCCTCCTTTGCTAAACTCCAGCCTCAACAACAGTCCATATAAATGTGCCTCTTTTCCACACACTTGGGAGACTCCAGTAAGACAGTAAAGAAGGACAGATAAGGTAACAAGAACAAATTGAGGAAATAGGAGAATGACAGATAGTTGCCAAAACAAGCAATTCTCATTAGAGACTGGCAGTTTTCCAATACAGGATGTGCAGCCAATCCAATAATGTTGTGAGTCTGGGTGGCTACATGTGTACGTAGATAGATCTAAAGCTAGAAATAGACCCAGAGATTTAATTTCCTGCTTCTGCTGGATCTCCTAAGGGCTCTTACTCTGAAGGAAGTCTCTTACGTTGAACAGCATAAGAGACTGTTTAATACAAACATTATGAGGATCTCAGCCTTAAACTCAAGTCTAACTCAAATAGATTATGCTGCCTCCCATCCTCCCCTCCCTCTGGACACGAACCCAGGCATCCACTTTTCAATCATTTGATTGATCTGAAAATGCAGTCTGACAAATGACACAGTATATAAGAGGCAGGTTTTATGGATAGCATCACTCAGAAGGAAAAGAAAAGCTAATTATCCAATGCTGAAAATGCCAACAGGGAATTATAGCCCTGTTAGGTCAATATAGAGGAGTAAAGTCTGTCCAAGGCTATTAGTGTGCTAACCACTTGGACAGTCTTCCCATTAGATGTCATTAGCTCATATTAGTGATGTGTGACATTTGTTGCATGCTGTATAGAATAATATATAGCATTGCTTAATGCACCAAGCAATCATTGTTGGTTTTGCCAGATACTGACTGACTTTGGAATAAATTTAAATTCTGAAACAGCTTTCCTAGACAATCAAACACTGGATATTTTACGATCTAGGATCATAGTAGTTGATCATAGATTTTCAAGGACCTGTGAATGCTTGGCTGACTTGCTTGTGGAAACTTCTGCAAACAAAACAGGATCATGGTAGTATATAAAAGGATAAGGGGAAAAATCCATCTTCTATCACCTTCTCAGAAGCACATCTCCTAGAAAAACCTCCATGGCAGATAAACTACTATAAAGTGCACCTGTTTACTGAGTGTTTGGGTAAGTAATATTGCATTAATGAGAATTATGTATTGTCATCATCCTTGGAGATTCTCAATCATGCCAGTGATTGTCCCAAAGGTGCTTTTCAAATGGCAACTGGACGTTGGGTTTTTTTTCCTTCAAAACATTTTGCTTCTTATCCAAGAAGATTCTTTAGTTCAGAACTGAAGCAATGTCTTGGATAAGAAGCAGGGGTGAAATGCAGCAGGTTCTGACAGGTTCTGGAGAACCAGTAGCGGAAATTTTGAGTAGTTCAGAGAACTGTCAAATACCACCTCTGGCTGGCCCCAGAGTGGGGTGGGAATGGGGATTTTGCAATATCCTTCCCCCAGGAATAGGGAGGGAATGGGGATTTTGCAGTATCTTTCCCCTGGAGTGGAATGGGAATGAATATTTTGCAGTATCCTTCCCCTGCTAGGCCCACCAAGCCACACCCATCAAGCCATGCCCACAGAACCAGTAATAAAAAAAAATTGGATTTCATCACTGATAAGAAGCAAAGTGTTTTCAAGGGGGAAAAAAAGTCCAGTTGCCTTTTGAAAAGAACCTTTGATGCATTGTCTTCCATACTTAGAGGTCTTTCATTTTGTATTCTTTTAACCTGGACATCATTGCCAAAAAAAACCTACAGCTCAGCACTCTAGTTAAAGGGATTTAAAATAGTGGCTGTTTAGGGCTCAAATGGCATAGTAAATCTAAATTTTTGGGTAAAACCCAGCGCATGAGGAAATTTAAAATGGTGCTGCTTGCATTCTTGTTGTTTCCGATCATAGCTACAAAAGTATTCCATATAGGTAATCGATGGAAACAGAGATCCATTTTAAATCTGAACTACTTCATTAGATAGACCGCAATTTGCGCTTGCTCATAAAATTCCGTCATCAGACTCTGACTGATGAGAAGCATTCACATTCAGACACTACAATTTGCAATTTAATTTCAATTTAAGTCGCTGCATTTATTTCTTCATTAAAAAGTATAGTGTGGAGCAATATTTGCACCTCTTTGCACATAATCCACTTTGCATGTGAGCCTCTTTTCTGCGAGAAAATATGCTCGCCAAAATTGACAGGCAACATTTAGTGAAAATTCTTGCTGTGGCGCTGCAAAATTAGAATTACTTGCACTAACATGACATATTTATGCTTAATGTGTTTTTATAATAATATGAGACAGTAACAGAGTCTAGATACTAGATCTACAACCCAATTGTTCTTTTTTCCTTCTGTCATAAGAAGCTGCAAATGCTGTCAATATAAAGGGGGATTGTGAATAAGCCCAAATACACATAGAAACCTCAAACTTGTGGAATACTCAGCAACTCTCCTGGTCTTCTGAAAAGGACTCAAATATGGCTTGTATTGGGTACCCAGAGGAGAACGCATCTATGGGGCTGGTTGGTGCCCTGAGAGCTCTCCCTTTGCCTTTTAAAGTAGTTTTTAACAGTCTTTCATTATGCCTGCCTCCTTCTAGATTCTAAATTTTTAATTTTTATATTTTAACATACTATTGTACACCACCCAGAGTCAAAAATGGTAGTTCAAAAATGTAGGTAGGTAGGTAGGTAGGTAGGTAGGTAGGTAGGTAGGTAGGTAGGAAAGAAAGAAGGGAGGGAGAGAGGCATAGAGAAGAAAGAGAGAGAGAGAGACAGAAAGGAAGGAAGGAAGGAAGGAAGGAAGGAAGGAAGGAAGGAAGGAAGGAAGGAAGGAAGGAAGGAAGGAAGAAGGAAGAGAAAGAAGGAAGGAAGGAAGGAAGGAAAGAAGGAAGGAAGGAAGGAAGGAAGGAAGGAAGGAAGGAAGGAAGGAAGGAAGGAAGCAAGCAAGCAAGCAAGCAAGCAAGCAAGCATCAAGATCCACTGTTTATCATTATCAAGCAAGAAATGCATTGGCTACATTTCTTTTGATGAACTAGTGCATCCTCCACTATATTCCATTATCTTCATTATATGTAATATTCTGATAGCCATTTACCATGGGTGTTGATTTGCAAAGCAGACAAGGGATGGGTCAAGAATGATGTGCAAAAAAGCTGGGAAAGGCAACTTCTTCAACAGATAGGTGTAGATATTTCTCTGATATGGAGTATGGAATTCAGTTTTAGTGGATTTAGAGAAGTTTATAGTTTACAACTGTCATGGGAATACTTTTTCAACCTTTGGACAAGCAAAGTCAACGGGGGAAGCCAGATTTGCTTAGTGACTGAATGATTCCCTTAACAACTGACACACTTCACAACTATGACTTAAAAAAAAGGGAAGGGCAAATGTCATTTAACAATTGTCTTGCTTAGCAGTGGAAATTTTGGACTTAGTTGTGGTCATAAGTCAAAGAGTTTCTGTATTTCTTTCCTCAACAAGGCAGTCGGGCAAAGCTTTAGCAATTCTCTTCTATGTGACACATTTTCTTTCCCACAAGTGAGGCATAGTAGTGCAATATGGTGATGAAATTTACTTGCAGTGTTAAAAGATGAGCCAAAAACAAAACAAGTAAAAACAAGTTTCTTGCCCAAGGGGTGGCTTTTGAAGTCACAGTTGCAGTGAAAGAAACTAAAACAGATATTTAACATTCCCAGCTAGATGCTGAAAAGTTTTTTACAATACAGATCTAAGTGGAAAATCATTATTCAAAGAGCTGCTTTGAAAAAGGGCTGAAAGTGATGCAAAATGAATCACAGTTAGAAGGGTGTCTTATTAGGAAGCTAAATGTATTCGCCGAAGTCAAATGAAACCTCTGTACAGCTTTTTCAGCTACTGCCGTGCAGACAAAGAAATATCTTGTATTATTTCTAACCATCCTCAATCAGTTTGACGAAACACAACTTGTTTCTCACATCTTATTTTAAAAAGAAGCAAAATTCAGTAAAACTCTCCTCTGTAGTGTCATTACATTTATTAGATTATGAACTGGCTGAGATTCTCTCTGTCTCTGTCTCTCTGTCTCTCTCTCCCTCCCTCTTTCTCTCCCCTCCCTCCCCCCTCTCTCTCTGTGAGACAGAGACAGAAAGAAGGAAGGAAGGAAGGAAGGAAGGAAGGAAGGAAGGAAGGAAGGAAAGAAAGAAAGAAAGAAAGAAAGAAAGAAAGAAAGAAAGAAAGAAAGAAAGAAAGAAAGAAAGAAAGAAAAAGAGAGAGGGAGAGACAGAGACAGAGACAGACAGAGACAGACAGAGACACAGAGACAGACAGAGACATAGAGAGATAGAGACAATACCCAGCCTTTTGCTGTCCAATCGTCGTTCTAATGGATTCTGGCTTCTATGGATTTCCATTCATAGGTGAAAACAACCCAAGAAATGGCAATAAGGAGCCATCCTCTCATTTCAGACCGGAAAATAAGGACTGCTAGAATGCAATATGATGGACAACTAAGGCAACCCCATCTGCCGTCCCCTACAGTACAGTCAATTCGGAAACATTATTCAGAGAACTAGAAGATAAATTATTGGAGAGGAACATAGCAAAATAAAACCTTAATTCACAAAAAAAAAAAACATTTGAGAAATTGCAGCACATATTTCAGCACAGTATTTTCCCTATTATTTACAATAAGTGGATGTTATTTGCAGTGCCATAGTAACATAGTTTTGATTCACATGTTTGCTGGTGAGATAGAGGGGACTATTTCCCAAAGCCAGATATTAATTTTTCCTGTAATGCCACTGAACAAGCAAACGTGTGCGCTGATATAATGAACTGGGTCATTGGGAGTTAACAAACAGTTTCTAGCTGACCCAGCTGGTAAGGTCTCAAAATGGAGTTCAAAACTCTTTTCTCAAAAATGTTTAAAGCAAGCTGAGGGGCTTCCAGATATTTGCCAAGCTGAAGTTTCCATAATATATTATCATTGGCAACTGTACTTGGCTGAAACTTCTGGAACTGTAATTTTCTTCTTCAGGACGTTCACAGTTTTGTTCTGAGTAAAATATTATTTACTTATTTGGTTTAGTTTTTTTACAGGCATAATCATAAGACTCTTGGTGCTTGACAGTAATATATATATATATATATATATATATATATATATATATATATATATATATATATATATATATATATGTTTTTCTTCTAGCCAGGTTTTCCCTACGTAGCCAAGGTTTTTTTGTAGCTCCAGCTCAGTATATATATATATATATATATATATTCTGAGGTTTTCGCAGGTGTTTGTATGTAGGTCTTTGGTTATTCAGGTTTTCTCCCACGTAAAATTGGAAGTGTCTTGGCAACGTTTCGATGAAGTCTCATTCGTCATCTTCAGCCTAGTGTTTTCGGCTTCGTGCTTCTAGGAGCAAGTGCTTCTACGACACCAAAAACACCAGCCTGAAGATGACGAATGAGACTTTGTCGAAACGTCGCCAAGACACTTCCAATTTTACGCGGGAGAAAACCCGAATAACCAAAGACATATTATCTATCTATCTATCTATCTATCTATCTATCTATCTATCTATCTATCTGTAGGTCTTTGGTTATTCGGGTTTTCTCCTGCATAAAATTGGAGGTTTCTTGGCAACGTTTCGACGAAGTCTCATTCGTCATCTTCAGGCTGGTGTTCTCGGCTTCGTGCTTCTAGGAGCAATTCACATTGCTCCTAGAAGCACGAAGCCGAGAACACCAGCCTGAAGATGACGAATAAGACTTCGTCAAAACGTTGCCAAGAAACCTCCAATTTTACGCGGGAGAAAACCCGAATAACCAAAGGCCTACATACAAACACCCGCCAAAACCTCAGAAAACAAATATATATATATATATACACACACACACACACATTGTTTCCCCGAAAATAAGACATGTCCTGCAAACATTCAAATGTATACGGTATATGGAGGTGAGGAGCAGTCAAATATCAAAAAGAGATAGAATGGTGAAAATGTGAAAATGATTTAAATTAGAAACATTGTAGCTTCATCGACTAAAACCCATCATTTAACATTTCACAAGTTTATGATACAGAGGCATGACATTTGGTATTAAATCACCCCTTACTGGTGTATTGTGGGATCTGTTTTATATCATAGTAGAAATTCCAGTGTGCTTTTCTATGAAAATTGTATACGTTGTTTTCTTGCATACCAGGCTGCCCTTTGAAAACAATTAACAAACATTTGCTATTTTATACTTGTTCAAAAATATATCCAACCATCTGCCAGCCTGCTACTAAGGAAAGATAGAAAACGTCAACCTCTAGTAGTCCTTGCACAGGATTATGTAGGAAAAATTTATTATTTGCAGAATTCCTAGTTCAAAACTGAAATGTTATTTGCTGTTTAAAGATTCCAAATGTAGATTCCGCGGGTCCTTTCTCCAATTTATAGGAAAGAGGATAGATATTTCCTCTCATGGGGTATAAGCTAACATTAAACAGTCGAGTAATTAAATAAACAAGGCGCTCCAAGTCCACCATGGTTTCATTGACACTGGCAGTAGTGTTCTCATAATCATGAGAATTTAATATAAGTCACCAAAGACAGCAGAAATGAAAACAATGGTCACACAATTGAATGCTTAACTCAGCCAATTCAAATAAAACAAGTGTATAACGGAAAAAGAATGTTGGCAAATGAGAGCAACAGACACCATCCTAGTAAGATTTTATGGACTCCTCAAGATACACAAAATAGGAGTCCCCCTCGGGCCTATCATAGCGCTATGAGATAACCCTACCTACAACCTGGTTTAATGGCTGGCACAATGCTTAATTATCCTAATCCCGCCCTCGAACAGCACAGTCACATCATCCATACCAATTTTTGACATGCATTTGCCTTCATTTGTGAGAATTTCAACTTGAAATTGTGTCTGATCCCTTGAGAAAAGTTCAATAATATGTATATTTCTATTCAGTTGATTTTCCATTAGACAATTTATTTCTCTGACGTGTCTTTCTCTACAACTGTCCTATGAACTTTCATCTTTGCTTTCAATACTTTATCAAATGTAACTGGAAAAAGAAGAAAGTAATCACTGCATGGCAAGCCCCATACCTAGACTCATGGGGCATTCCTTTGACATGAGACTGCAGGATTTCATGATACTCAAATCAACATAGCTAGCTGTATGGCTAGTCCAGACACACAGGAGGTTATTATATGATGCAATCACAAAGAATAAAACTCTAAATAATAATTAGCATTAACAATAAATTAATATTTTCTTGGACTCTTCTGGTAAGCATCATGGAAGCATCCTACTGGTAGTGGGACCACATTTATGAGGAGAATTGTGGCTGGACCACAGATTTCATTAATAAAGAAATAAAGAATGATATAAAAAAAACCCTTAATAGATATTTTTGAACACTGGTCTTCAAAATTACTTGTGTAGAGCATGTGTCAATAAAGTTCCAGAAAAAAAAGAGCTATAATGGATAATTTTGAAATTAAATTGCTAGTGGTCTTAAATGTGTCACACAATATGACAGATATGGAGAAAGATGCATTGGATACACAAATGAAACTGACAGATGTCTCCCT
Organism: Pituophis catenifer annectens; assembly: GCF_029215685.1. Lineage (NCBI taxonomy): Eukaryota > Metazoa > Chordata > Lepidosauria > Squamata > Colubridae > Pituophis > Pituophis catenifer. The sequence goes on along the minus strand of NW_027256881.1, from coordinate 219,200,278 downwards.
CCCTAAAGGAGATATATAATTATTAAACCAGAAAAGTGACTTGGATAATTTTTTTCTTATTGGAACTATAAAAAAGCTCTGTTAAAGTCTTGAAGGGTTTATGAGAAGTGACCAAAAACATTACTTATTGGATGTACAAAGAGATCTGTTAAAGCTTTGAAAAATTCTTGGTTGGTTTGGTTTTTTAAAAAAAAAAATGAACAGAAAACAAGTCCTGGGATTATATTTGATGAATTAAAAATCAAGATTCTTAAAAATTCAAGGAAGGAATACAAGGTTGTCTTATTCAATCAAGGTTTAAATAGAAAATTAGTTGTATCTGGTTTCCCTTACAGGACTTGCTGACAAAGAATAAATGATGAGACTTTAGTTAAGAGATGAATTATGAGGTTAAGAAAGTGGGGGGTGTTTTATTTAGATATGGTGATGAGCAATTAAAATTGTTTTTACTTGCTGGAACGAAGGAGAAAATTACTTCTTATTTTCTTTTTTCCCTTTTTGTTACACTTTCCCCCTTTTTTTCTACCTTTCTTTTTGTATTTGTCTTTTGTATCAGCCTTTCTTCTTTTTTATTCTTAATGAAATTATTTGAAAAAAAGAAACAAATATATGCTTAACTCTAAACCCTTCCAGCGTTAATCCTCAAATCTTTAGTTCACCTTGTAGTAACTCCACCAAACGGCAGCCTAGAATTCCTTTCCCTGGTTGTTGATGTCTAAAAATTCAAACTCAGTCCTTTCTTCCTTCTGTCCAACATTGGCTCCCGAACTCCCCTGACAACGTCAGCTACCAATGTTTCTAGCTCCTACCCCAATTAAGCTACGAAGCTACTTCTAATATAAAATAATCACATCTATCCAATTATATGCACCAATTATATGCTAAAACTTCCACCTCCTGCAGCATCCCATCTGATCAGAAAGTCCTCCTCTGCAGCAGATTTGGAAGGCAGAAGGGAATTCAGCAAGAATCCATCTTGCCAGTTGTTGCCACTCAACTGGCAGATGGCCAGCACTGGAAACAACCTGATGCATTTGTGCAGTCAGTTGTTTCCTAAAACAAACATATTTGTGGAAACATAATTTCTAGGAAAATGTCAAATAGCTTATGCTGGTCAGCTCCTGGAAATAGTACTGTATATTCTAATTTTGTGTCTGTATCGGTTTGCTGCAACCATTCACTTTAGACTGCAGTATCTGGCCCTTTTTTCAAAGCACATATTACATTTACTCCTCTTCAAAAAGGGAGTGTGTAACATCAAAAACTTTATCTTGAGCAAGTATTATTTGTATGATGACAGCTTTGCAAACAAATGCTACCTACATGCAACTCTTATTTTTGTCCCTTTCTCTGTCCATTGATATTGATCAATTAGGGCTTTTAATGTTGTTGTTAGATTTCTGTGATTTCAGCATATAGTGAAATGCACTTAATAACTAATTTATAGCTGTTAACATTTGATATATATATATTCTACATGCTTCAGGAGTAGTCCCAATATTAGAATCACAGGACCTTAAGAAACAAAACCGCATGAACCGTCCAAATGCAATTAAGATTTGGTTTGCTCCACGTAAAATGATATATGCTAACATGTGGCTTTTATGCCTAATATTCCAACTTGCGGGCTGATCGTTAAGGCCACAGATTTGCTACCTTCTTTGCAAGGAATACATACTGGAATGTGAATGAACTTGCTGAAGAAAATTAAATCAGTAAGTTCATCCACAAATGTTTGGGTGTCACATTGACTTCAAGTCAGGTTGAAGTCTACTGGTTTTCCATTTGAGTTGGCAGGTATAAGGCTGCACTGAAATTCTTATTTGCTACATTGTGTTCAGAACAACTGTACAGAACTTCATCAATTTTGCAGTTTTGGTAACTTCATGAAACTTATCAAAAAAAATTTTTTTACAAAAATACTCAACTTTATTCTTCCTTAGAATACAAGAGACATGTAGATACCAATGCATATTTATGTGCAAATCAGGCTGTGAATCTATGTTCACCTAGAACAGGGCTAGCTGGGGAATTCTGGGAGTTGAAGTTCTCAAATCTTAAAGTTGCCAAGGTTGAACACCCCTAATATAGCTCTCTGAATAAAAATGCATAAGGTTGTGCTGCATGTCCCACTGCATTGAGTCCCAAGTAAATCAGTGTAAGGCTGCAGCCTTAGTAGTTTTTAATGCACCATGTTCTACAATTCTGCAGATTAAGCATTCAATCCAGCATTTTCTAGATTCAATAAAATACTGATTTGTGGTTGAATGGCTGGAACAAACAAGAATAGTGTAGAATCGTAAAATAATGCAATAGAAAAAATATGCCCAGAGAAAATGTCTGAGTTCAAATCCAAAATCTGGATTGCAGTTGAAAAGTATTTTTCAGTTATACATTGATCACGCTTTCTATAACAGCAGGGTTATATTTCTGCCACCCTTCTTCACTGCAATATTAGAGATGTATATCACACATTTGGTATGTTCACATGTGGAAAAAATATAGTAAGGAGAACTAATAAACCCATGTCAGTCAAGACTATTCAAAAAATGATAAGGCCATCAATATAACTTCAGATTCAGATATCTCTACACTATCTTAGCCATTAAAAAATTAACAAGCCACCAGCAAGCCAGGCTATGCTCCATTTCATTTCAACTTGGTTTACAGATATCTGACTAAAATCATACCCATGACTATCCAGAATTTAACAAATCCATGACTTGTGATATTTTCAGTTGAATAAAATGCAAGAAACTAAGGATAATAAACAAGCAGCCTTTACCATCTATGCTATGAGGTTCCTTTTGCGTATTCAAAACCCTCATTACAAAAAGTACTAAAAACCTTACCAAACTTCTAAATCACCATTCCCAGTTCCTCATATTTACCCCACACATCTCACTATCCCAATTATAAACGGCAAAACAAGCTGCAGCCAAATAATTCTGACGGAAGATTCAGGAGTCATTCATTATAAAAAAACAAGAAAAAAGTCACATTGGAAACATATCAAAGTTCTAATATTTAAATTAGTGATAATCATATTGTTCCACAGAGATATCCATAGGCAGATACACACATTCTCTTTCTCAAACACACACACACACCTGCAGACATATACATTCTGGTCCACAAAAATGAGGTGCCATACAGTACCTTGATCATCTTGGTAGGCTGACATTTCACCTGATGGGACACTGTTGCAGTTTGATTCATGTTTCAGCACTTTGGACAGCGCAAATCCCAGGAGTTGTGCTAGAGCAAAAGACTCAGAAATCCAGTCTCCTTCCTTAGACTTTTGATGCTGCTCCTTCTGCAGTAGTAGATTAACACTCTCAAGTGTGGGCTGCTGTCGGCTTTAAAGCCAGATATTCATTTCTTTCTTTCTCAATGTTTGTGAAGCCAGTGTGTAGAAAGAGCTCAAATGCTGCTTCTTGTCCTACTCCTCCCCAGCACTGAGAATGTGACAGCTCCTCAGTGCAGCCAATGATATCCGCTCTCCATCCGATTGAAAATAACAGAAAACTGCATCAGTATTTACTGCAGCCCAGTCGCTTAAAGAGGCACACTCTTCCTCTCCCGGGAATGTATCTAACTCAGAAGGTAATTATATATCTCCCTTTGAAGTCTAGCTGCATAAAACACACACACACAGATGGAGGGTTATGATGTTTTCATCTTTGCTTCAGTCTCTGTACATTGTCATTTTTAAAAGTTAAATGTATTCACTGATTTTTCATAAATGGTTTTTTCATACCTTCCCTAATTCACTTTAAAAAAAAAATGAAATGAAACCACCTGTTCTCTCTACCCAGATGATTTGATTGCTGTGCTGAGGTAATAACTAAATTCATTTTGGAAGAGATCTATTTTTAATGTTGCTGTTGTTGCTGTTATTGTTGTTGTTGTGAGTGTGTATCCATAGGAAAGATCAGTTCTAGCAATGGCCATCTATTTCTATATGTATTTTCCTTTCTTTCTCCAGTTCCTTCTGAAATACAAAACTGGGGAGATGATCACTAGCACTTTTACAATGTCTGAAAACAATATACACTACTTATATCTGAAACCTTAAACACTCACAGTGGGAAATTAATAGTAAAGTTTATTGTAGGATTATCTTTGCAGTGTCCCTATTTGGATTCAATCAAGTTATCAGACTCTTGAATTTCCTCACTTATTAAAATCAAATCCATTCCTTAATCTCTGCTTCATGCAGAAATTCTTCTGTATGGGTATTTTGTATCATTTGTCCACCTGATAATTATACTTACAGTCATTAATAGTGATTAATGTTCATGTTAATGCAGACAATTGTTCCAGACTTTTGGGTCAGTTGTTGTTAATGAACAAATGAATTTAAAAATACAGTATTTGGACCATGATCTCAGTATATATCTGCTGTATCTTCCATTGAACCTGAAGAATGACATCTTTTCCCTATCTACTCAAATAGTAATCTGTTTTGACATCAAAATTATTTTCTGACCTTAAAGTAAAAAAAAAAACAAAAAAAAACCTGTTCAAACAGAGTGTTCTGACCTCACCCAAAGTGGCCTGACCTTCGCGTAGTCTACTCTAACTTTTCTGGAATTAGTTATATCATGAAACAGGAATGGTCCATTTTGACTGTGATTTCATGATCCAACTATTTCCAGGAATATCAAAATAAGCTGTTTCTACATTGGAAGTCTTCTGATATGGTCAAAGGTTAGAATGGCACATTTTGGGATCAGAAATCTTTATCCTTGATATTATTTTATACAATTTTGTTCAATATTAGATCTGTGCCTGCTTATAGACAGCTCCAACTAAAACTGACTTTCATTTACAAAAACATTACATAATGAAGGCAGACATATAATACATAAATTCTACAGAACATCCAGTTGCTAATTCTCTCTCAATATATTTTATAGTACACTGCTCAGAGTCCCTCTTTGAGGGAGATGGTGAGTTCAGAAATGTGAATAAATAAATAAATAAATAACATCAAATAATAAAATATTTATTATGAGAATTTAAAATATTTCATTTGCAAAATCAAAGGGTTGTCTTCTTTTATACTTGTCCATTTTTGGTGGGAAACATGCCATTGTTTGTCATTTACTGATAAATTATGGAATGTACATAAAAGAAAGACATTTGTGTACAAAAGAATAATGACAGTATGAGCCATATTTAAAATCTAGTCAGGGGAAATGGCTGCCTAGCAATATTTTGTAACTGATATTTTAGTGATTATTCTTGACGAGACTATTCTAATGGAAACTAGAAAGAGAAAAATTATAATTCACCAAAAATTTTGTTTTAACTTCTGAATCTTGCTTTAGAGCAACATTAAAGCATGTGCTTTAATTTATCCTGGGCAGTTGTATTATGTATTATTTATGTTCTATAAATAGCCACTATTAGTAATATAATAATTACTATTTGTACCCTGAATTTGCTTGCACTTTGATCTATTCAACACTTTGTCACTCCCAGCCATATGTAGGTATATATACAATGTAGGTCATTTGCAGAAAAGTTTATAATACATTTTTTTAATTCAGATGCTTCTTATTTCTTTTCTTTCCTGTAATCACCTAAAAGGGTACAGATTATTTTCCAGACTTTTCTAAGATGGGTAGTTTTTCTGAAGTTTTCAACAGAAATCTATAGTATGTGTTAATTAATTATGTACCAATTCAGCAACTGGAACAGAGAGCACTATCCAAAGTAATTAGTGCTTGATTGTTTAAACTATTGCACTTGGGATTCAAAAACTATTTTTTTTAATACAAGATACTTAGCACTTTCTGAATGCATTTTGCAATTGAATAATGTCACATTGATGCTTGTTAATTTATAGATTATTTCTGTAAATTTTGGACAAATAGGGTTTACGTTGAATATATGATACAGTGAACATTCAGAATAAACATACGATAAAGCAGAAGATTGCTGGGGTAGAGACAGCATTTATATTAATATTATTAATCAGCAATGAAGCACAAGAACCAATATGGTGTAGTGGTTAAGGTGCTAGACTAGGATGTGGGCGGGGGAGGGACTTAAATTCTATTTGTTGGGCCAGTCATTTCCTCTCAGCCCTAACAAATGTAAGATTTTGCAACAAGTCGGCTGATAAATGAAACCTCTCATTATATTACACATTGATAGCTTTGTTATAAGAACTAGGCAACTGCAGTACAAAAATAAGCACACCGTGCAACTGTGTTGAACAATTGCCAAGAAGCACACCAGATAGGAGCAAGTGCTTACATCTTTATCTAAGCAATTTATCAGAATTGTTACAAAGCTAAAACAGGATAATGGCATATATTTTACCTTGAATACTGAAAACCGTAAAACAGGATAAAATATGTCCAATACATGAAGGTATGACATAATTTTATATTTTTAGCATAAAATCAAGTTTTAATGAATATTGTAAATCAAAAACTAATTCTCCTACCTACCAAAACAAAACAAAAAAAATTAAAGAAAAGAAGGAAACAACTAGCAGAAAGACCATAGAAAGTTAAAGGAAGAAAAACTATGTAGGAAATAAGCAAAACATAACTGTATTATCTTCAATTAATAGAAATATTCATTATCAAAAATATAAGAAATGCTCAGTTATCAGAAGTATATTTTATTTAATTTCTTTCCATCAACATTACTTTTTAAATTATTTTAATCTGGGTTGTTAATTTGGGTTGATTTCTCAATCAAATCCTAAACTCTAAAGCTCTGAAACATATTTATCCAGTGAGAGGCAAATGGATAAATTTCTCATAATTTAAATTTCCAGGATGGATCGGAATCTGTTTGCAGTATGAATGGATGGAACCATCTAATATTGTGGAAGACCAATTAAAGGATTTTTGCTAAAGAAATTGCATTTCCATAGAATATTTCATTATGCATTCATAGGAACGGTGAAGGGTGAAAATATTATTCAGACAGTCCTTTGCTTATTTGTGTCAGAGAAAAAGGATCTTACATATGTACATAATTATTTACTTACTTTACTTACTTACTTATTTACTTACTACAAGTAGCACAAGGTAAAGGTAAAAGTTTCCCCTGTCCATTCATGTCTGACTCTAAGGGGCGGTATTCATCTCCATTTCTTAACAAAGGGAGTCAGCACTATCTGAAGACAATTTTCATGGTCATGTGACCAACAAGACTGTACATCAAAGCACTGATCAACAAGACTATACATCGAAGCACTATACACTGAAGTGGTACCTATTTACCTACTCTTTCAAAATACTGGGTGGCAGGATCAGGGGCAAGGATGGGAACTCACATCATCGGATGGCACTTGGCTCTCCAATCCAAGCTGTCAGCTTTCCAGCTGACAAACTCAGCAGTCTTACCCACTGAGCCATCATGCCTCCCACCCCGCTCCCATAAGCGTCATTATGCCATTTCAATTAAATGATGCTCGGCAGTTTTAAAAAGCTATAAGGATTGGGATAGGGTGAGACTAGCATCCAATTATTGCAATTGTTGATGTCCTGGAGGATGTTGTTTAGGTTGCCAAGATTTTATTTTTATTTTATTTTGGATATTTGTTTTATTGGACCTCTCTGATTTCTACTATTGTTGTTTTGTGAGCTGTGCCCAGAGTTGTAGCAATAAAACATATAAGCCTTTTAAAATATCTACAAAACAAGGTTAGATATAAATGCAGATGAAGATATACTATATAGATGTAGATCCCCATACAAAACACACACTGGTAACACCAGTAACCAGTTATAATAAGCAGCACTCACACATGTCCCAATATCAACTCTTTATCAACTCCAGTCTTTGAATGCCGGCTTAAATTTTCTGCATGGAAATGAACCTCTGGCAAAGAATACTTTTCTCCTGAAGTAGAAAAAACTTAATTTAATATTTTACAAATGGCATTCAGAGAAGCAAATGAAAATTGACCCCAAGAATTTGGGTAAACTTGATGTTTATGAGAGCCAGGGAGAACTTTATGGGTGTCCTTATAACCTGTTTTATGTTTTTCGCAAACAAATTTTCTGTGCAAATTCCCATTCCTAAAGCTCATGATTAGAGCCTTGAAGACTTTCAAGCATAATATTTCCACGAGGGGGAGTAGAGAAAAATATACAGGATGATCAATAATTTGCTGGCATTGTTTTTGGGCAGACTTCTACAAAATGTTAATTTAGCTATCTCTTGGAACTGTAAATTTCACTGATTAACCTTTCAGTCTTATCTGATCCAAACTAATTAGTGTATAAGCCTAACAAGTGTAATTGGGAATGATAATGACTCTATAAATGCTTCATTTATGATTACAAAATATTATATGAACAAACCCAATCAATAGAACAGGATTTTATAAACTACTCATGAAAATCTTATGCAGGGCTGCCGTGGGGCTCATTCCTTAACTAATTCCTTAACCCCCCCCCCCTTTATGTTCCTTTTAATTCTCTGTGGTGCAAGTAATCTTCTGTAATGGTTGCTTAACTAAATTCAGCCCCAAAATTGGAATTTCTGATTCACTTCCCAATGTCTTCGATAGGTAGTCCTTGATTTACAACCACAATTGAGCCCAAAATTTATGTTGTTAAGTGAAACATTTGTTCAGTGAGTTTGCCCCATTTTACGACCTTTATTGCCACCGTTGTTAAGTGAATCACTGCAGTTCATAAGTTAGTAACCTGGTTGTTAAGTGAATCTGGATTCCCTGTTGACATTGCTTATCAGAAGGTCGCAAAAGGGGGTAATATGACTTTGGGACACAACAATGGTCATAAATATGAATCAATTACCAAGCATCTGAATTTTGATCCCATGATCATTTGGATGCTGCAAAGCTCATAACCATAAAACCCGGTCGTAAGTCACATTTTAGTGCCTTTGTAACTTTGAACAGTCACTAAAGAAACTGTCGTAAGTCAAGGACTACCTGTACTCCATTTTTCTTTCCATTTGGAGAGAAACATGAATGTGTTTCATAGCATTCTGCCTGTATTTATTTTATTTTATTTTATTTATTGAATTTATATACCGCCCTACTCCCGAAGGACTCAGGGCAGTGAACAGCCACAAGATAAAATACATATAATACAAATGTTAAAAAAATCATTAAAATACAATTAAATAATTTGGTCCAGAAAACAAAATTTAAAAACCCCAATTATAAGACAAATTTAAAATTTTAAAAATTTAAAAACAATTTAAAAAAGAGGTTAGGCCAGGCTGGCCTGCTGCAATAGGAATGTTTTAAGGGCACGGCGGAAAGCGCGCAGATCAGTGATCCTCCGTATCTCTGTGGGGAGCTCGTTCCAGATGGCAGGTGCTCCCACAGAGAAGGCTCTCCCCCTGGGGGCCGCCGGTCAACACTCTTTGACCGACGGCACCCTAAGAAACCCCTCTCTATGGGAGCATACTGGTCAGTGAGAGGCTACTGGTGGCAGAAGGCAGTCTCGTAGATACCCCGGTCCTAGGCCATGGAGCGCTCTAAAGGTGGCAACCAAAACCTTGAAGCGCACCCGGAAGACCATCGGGAGCCAGTGCAGCTCGTGCAGGAGGGGGGATCACATGGGAGTGCCACGTCGCTCCCATAACCACCCGTGCAGCTGCATTCTGGACCAGCTGGAGCCTCCGGGTGCTCCTCAAGGGGAACCCCATGTAGAGACCATTGCAGTAGTCCAGGCGAGAAGTGACGAGGGCATGAGTGACCGTATTTAACGAGTCCCGGTCCAGAAAGGGACGCAACTGGCGAATCAGGCGAACCTGATAAAATGCCCTCCCGGCCACAGCCGTCAGATGCCCTTCTAAAGACAGCTGTGAGTCCAGGAGGACACCCAAGTTGCAGACCCTCTCCATGGGGGCCAATGACTCACCTCCAATAGTCAGTGATGGCACCAACTGACTATATCGGGATGTTGGAAACCACAGCCACTCGGTCTTGGATGGGTTGAGCCTGAGTCTGTTTCTCCCCATCCAGATCCGTACAGCCTCCAGGCACCGGGACATGCACTTCAAGGGCATAATTGGGGTGGTCCGGGGTGGAGATGTACAGCTGAGTGTCATCAGCATACTGGTGGTATCTCACCCCGAAACCACGGATGATCTCACCCAGTGGCTTCACATAAATGTTGAACAGAAAGGGTGAGAGGACCAACCCTTGTGGCACCCCACATACAAGGGGCCTCGGGGTCGACCTCTGTCCCCCTGCCAACACAGACTGCCAGAGAGAAAGGTCAGAGAGAAAGGAGGAGAACCACCGCAACATGGTGCCCCCCACCCCTAACTCTTCCAGCCTCTGCAGCATGATACCATGGTCGATGGTATCAAAAGCTGCTGAGAGGTCTAATAGGACCAGGCAGAGGAACAACCCCGGTCCCGAGCCCTCCACAGATCATTAACCAATGCGACCAATGCCGTTTCCGTGCTGTACCCAGGCCTGAAACCCAACTGGAATGGATCCAGGCAAGCCAATTCATCCAGGTATTGAGGGAGCTGTTGTGCTACCACACTCTCAACAACCTTCGCAACAAAGCGAAGGTTGGAGACTGGACGGTAATTAGCCAACACTGCCGGGTCCAAAGAAGGCTTCTTGAGGAGAGGTCTCACCACCGCCTCTTTCAAGGCGGAGGGAAAGATACCCTCACTCAAAGAAGCTTTTATAATCCCCTGGAGCCAACCTCGTGTAACCTCCCAAGAGGCCAGCACCCCTAGATCTACCCCATCAGAGTCCAGGTGTTCCCGAATCTGAGCGATTTTATCATACAGATACTGTACAAAATCCTTGGCTCTGCCCTCCAAGGGGTTCTCCCGCGCTTCCTGAAGGAACAGGGAGCGGGTCACCCTAAACAGGGTGGCCGGGCGATTATCTGATGATGCAATAAGCGTGGAAAAATAGTTACATTTTGCTGCTTTTATCACCACTAGGTAAGTCTTAAGATGAGACCTTACCAGTGTTCGGTCAGATTCAGACTGGCTGGCCCTCCAACCGCTCTCCAGGCATCTTTTCTGGCATTTCATCTCCCTCAGCTCCTCGGTAAACCAAGGAGCCAAGCGAGATCGGCACCAAGTCAGAGGCCGCAAAGGCACGACCCGATCCAAAGCTCCAGCAGCCGCCCTATCCCAGGCGGCCACCAGGTCTTTGGTTGAGCAGTGAGCCAGAGACTCAGGAAACAGCCCAAGCTCCATCTTGAACTGATCCGGGTCCATCAGGCACCTGGGGCGGAACCACCTCATCAGTTCCGCCTCCCTGCGGTGGGGTGTGGCAGTTCAAAGCGAAGGAGGGAATGATCCGACCATGACAAGGGTTCAGTCACTATATCCCCAATATCGAGATCATTCAGCCATTGTCCAGAGACAAAAAACAAGTCCAGAGTGTTCCCCCCCGTGTGAGTAGGGCCATGCACTAACTGGGTCAGGTCCATAGCTGCCATGGAAGCCATGAACTCCCATGCTGCCTCAGACGCTTCACTGATGGATGGCAGGTTAAAATCCCCCATGACCATAAACCTCGGGGTATGTAGATAGTAATTCAAGAAATATTCAGAAGAGTATAAAATCCTTAAAGATATGGCTAGATTGAATAGAATACAGTATGTGAATACAATCAAATATATGATAATGTGAATATAATGCAATTCAAGATGCACTACTAAGGCCCTTGACTAGAGCAAAAAAACACGTTTGGAAGAGATGTTTTTCAACAAGTGGCCACACATACAAAGCATCTCTTTTGAAAAATGTCAGTCAGCTGCATCCTTTCTCCCAGGGAAACAAAATGGCTGTGCTGGCAAATACATGTAGACTCATCTGGGAACAGCTTCATAAACAGCTATGAGAGCCTGGCCAAGGACTTGGCTAAATGATTCAAAATGAGGTTTCATTTGCACACCCATATATTGAGAAGCAGTTCTTTGAGTCAACTTTGCAAAGTAGTCTAGTCAAGAAGCACACCCAGTAGGAATAACTCTACGCTTATTATAAGGTTACATTAACATATTCTTGTGAGTCAAAAACTCTACCCCCTTACTTTTACAGTCCAAGGAGTTAGGGAAGAGTCCTTTTTGAGATGTTTGACATGTCCCCGTTCCTTCTGAAGACTCCTCTGTCTCTTATCTGACCATTGTCTAGTCCAGGGGTGTCAAACTCAATTTCATTGAGGGCCTCTTCAGGGTTGTGTTTGACCTTGTGGGGGTGAGGTGGGCATGGCCAGGGTGGGCATGGCCAGCTTGACGTCACCCATGTCAGGGGTGCCTGTGGGATCTGGGCCCTGGGTCTTGAGTTTGACACCCCTAGTCTAGTTTGTGGCGCTTCCTCCTATCACTCATAATTATGGGAGTTTAGGTCTTAAAGTTGCCAAACACTGATTAAACTGTGTGGGTTAAAGCCATGCAGTTAAAGCAAATAGAAGCAGCTGCATATGGAGATGGAAGCTGTGACTGCAGCCATCTCATTAGAAAGGCTGTTCCCCAAAGCATCTGATGAATATTCCAATCTTCCTATATCCATTTGTTAATCCCTTGGTTCCTAGAATTGTTCCCTTGCAACCTGGGAAGCTTCATCCTCCCATTCTGCATCAGTTGCTCCCTTACTCTAGCAGCCAAAGTTTAAAATGTTGTTATGTTATCATCTCATGGGGATGATCGCTAAGGACATAAACAACTAAACACTCTCCAGAAGACTGTAGCCTTCTTATACTGAAGGTTATTCATGTTTGCTACTTTCTCCTTCTGAAGGCTAGTCATATGCCCTAGGTCATCCTTCTGAAAGCTGGTTCAGTTGGCTAGGTTAAGGCTAGAAGGCTAGTGAACATGATAGTTCTTGCGATCATTCAAAAGGCCCCTTCTCCAAATCATACAATGTTGAGAAGGAAACTTCTGAATGATCACAAGAATGGGACCTGTTTACCAGAAGAGTGGAAAAGAGCTGATGTGATACCTAGAAGATCCACATAATATTAAATATCACAACTAAAAGGCTGCTCCTTGCATTTACATAAATGTAGCTTATGCAGATCTTCAACATACATCTATAATCAAATAAGTTAAGTTTCATCTGATCAGGCTTTACTTTGGACTGACTGCTTGGGCAAATGTGTGCCATCTCAATCTGTCTCTAAATTCAAACTATAGCTCTACCAAACATATTTCCATAATCTCTTTGATTTCATTCTTCCCTTTCATTCAGTACCTTTCCTTTCTTCCATTTTTTTTCGCTTGTCAAGCATGATCATTTTCCCCAGTTCATCATACCATCGGATCATAAGCTTTCAAGAAGATCAATATCTTGATAGGTGAAGTGGTTCGGGAATAATGAGAGGCACAAGCAAGCAAGTGACAACAGCTCTTTAATATACAGTGAGACTTCAGCAAAAACTCAGAGGCTGCAGCCCTCCTTATATACAATCCTGGAGGGACTGTCAGCCAATCAGAAACTTAGGCAGGTTTGAAACTCCTGCTGAAAAGTATCAATACATAACACCCCTCCCTTCCCAGAAGGCGCTAACATTCAAATATTTACATAAGTACACACAAAATCTCGCAGGTGCCCTGGCCGAGTTCTCGTTCTAGTTGACCTGACAGTTCAGTGTTTGGTGGGGCGTCGAGCTGGTCAGAGGGACTTTCTGTCTCTCCCGGCTCTGCCAATGGAACCTCCTGGATTTTGTCCGGGGCGTGGTTATCCCCAGTTGGGAGTGGCGACTCGCTGGGGCAGCGCTGGAACCAGGGCTTGTCAGCTAAGTATTCTCTCGAACCCGGGCTTGAGTTAGCTGTTTTGGGAAAGTTGTTGTAGTTAGGTTCGGAGATGTCTAAATTGATGTTTGCTTCGCCGACTATTCTTTTTCTAAGTTGATCTATGTGGCGCTTCCAGAGTCTGTCCACCCCTACGTCTACCGTGTATGATTTTGGGCCCGTTATGCCCACTATGGTTCCTGCAACCCATAGAGGTCCGCTAGCATAATTGCGAGCAAACACCGGGGACCCCACCTGGAACTGTCTTAGTCCGGTGGTCTCTCCCTTGAAATTCTCATGTGTGTAATTGGGGTGAAGCCTGTCTAACACGCACCGAAGCTTCCTGCCCATGAGGAGTTTGGCTGGGCTTCTCCCTGTGGCCGTGCATGGTGTGGCATGCTGTACAGCTAGAAATTGGTCTATCCTGGCCTGCCAGTCCCTGTTATCTAGCCTGGACAATGCTTCTTTGGCCATTCTCACGAAACGTTCAGCCAAGCCATTAGAAGCCGGATGGAACGGGGCCGATAGGGCATGGCGGATGCCCAGTCCGGCCAGGTAGCCCTCAAACAGGGTCGCTGTGAATTGAGGGCCATTGTCAGATACCAGAGTATCCAGTAGGCCATGGGTGGCAAATAGTTTGCGAAGGACTTTGATGACTGCTTCGGCTGTGGTTGAGGGCATGAGTATTATTTTGAGCCATTTTGAAAAGGCATCGACTATGATTAAAAATGTTTGCCCATGGAAGGGGCCGGCAAGGTCAATATGGATCCTCCCCCATGGCCCTTTTGGTTTCTCCCAATGGGCGCTATCGGGGGATCGGGCGAGACTCCTGACAGGGTCTGCACTTCCCCACCCACTCGGATATGACCTGGTCCATGTTGGGCCACCAGACGTAACTGCGAGCTAAAGTTTTCATTCGGACAATTCCTGGGTGCCCCTCGTGCAGTAACTCCAAGAACCTCGTTCTCAGTTTCGTTGGTATTACCACCCTATCACCCCACAGCAAACAACCCCCTTGCATAAATAATTCGTTACGTTTGTTAACATAACCCTGGTACTCCCCACCGACCGCCTTGACCGGCCACCCCTTAAGGACCCAACCCATTACAGTATGAATTACAGGGTCCCTAGCAGAGGCTTTCGCCACCTCGCAAGAGGAGATAGGTCCCAAAGTCACAGCGTCGATTAGTAGAACGGGGGTCTCCAGCATGGGGTTGATCAGCAATTCGGGGAGGGGGCAGCGGCTGAGGGCGTCCGCGTGGCCCAAGGTCCGTCCGGGTCGATGGACAAGCTGGTATGAATAGGCCGATAGGAAAATGGCCCACCTGGTCAACCGTGGGGACAGGGCAGCAGGGGTGGGTTTGTCACCGGCCAAAAGTCCCAGCAGGGGCCGGTGGTCAGTCACAAGTTCGAATTGACAGCCATAGAGGTCTTCATGGAACTTTTTAACCCCCGCAATTGCAGCCAGAACCTCTCTGTCCAACTGACTATAGTTCCGCTCTGCGCTTGACAGGGTGCGAGAGTAAAACGCAATAGGCGCCTCTAGGCCGTTTGGTAGTCTATGGCCTAGGATGGCACCAACTCCTATGGGGGAGGTGTCACAAACCAATACAAGCGGTAGCGCTGCGTTGTATTGTATTAGGAAACTATCTTTGGATAGAAGTCTCTTTACAGCCTCAAAAGTGGCTGCTTGGGCTTTTCCCCAAACCCAAGGTACATTTTTTCCTAAGAGTTTGTGTAGGGGATCTGCGACTGTAGCCTTATCCTTCAAAAACATTGAATAGAAATTGAGCAGTCCAAGGAAGGCTTGGAGCTCCGCTTTGGTTTTGGGTTCTGGTGCGTTTTTGATAGCTCTCACTTTGCTTTCGGTGGGGTGGATGCCTGTGCCATCCACCCTGTACCCCAAAAATTCGATGGAGGGGACAGCGATCATGCACTTATTTTTTTTTAATTTAAGTCCTGCTTCCCTAAATCTGGAAAGGACGTTCCTTACTCTGTCCCCTAGTTGGTGTTCATCCTGAGCGCTGATTAAAACATCATCAAAATAGGGCACCACCCCCAGGAGCCCTTGCAAGAGGTGCTCCATGGTGCTTTGAAAAAGACCGGGTGCGACGCTCACCCCAAACTGGAGCCTGGTGCATTTGAATGCACCCCTATGCGTTACAATTGTCTGTGCCTCTGCCATGGCGTCATCGACTGGCAATTGTTGGTAGGCCTGAGCTAGGTCTAATTTGGCAAAAATTTTGCCGGGCCCCAGGGAGTGTAGTAGATGATGCACGATCGGCACCGGATAGGCGCTCGGCTGCAAAACCTTGTTGATCGTGCACTTGTAATCGGCGCAAATTCTGATTGAGCTGTCAGATTTAACTGGGCTCACTATGGGGGTCTCCCATTTTGCATGGTCAACGGGGACCAACACCCCTTGTTTAATTAATTTGTCCAGTTCCGCATCGATCTTTGGTTTCAATGCGAAAGGCACCCGTCTGGCTTTAAGTCTTATTTGGGCTACGTTGGGGTTTAAGTTTAGGGAGATAGGGGTCCCCACCTACTTGCCTAACGTGTCCCTGAAGACGTCTTGGAACTCGTTCAGGAGGCTGTCCTTCAGTGACGGCTCGGACATTCTGTGGACGCCGGTGAAGCCCATGCCAAGGGTTCGAAACCACCCCATACCTAGAAGGCTAGGTAGCTGCTTTGTGACGATAGTCAGCGGCAGGTCTTTTTCGTAGTCTCCGTAGTGACTCGGAATGTGCCCACACCTTCGAGGGGGACCCGGTTCCCCTGGTAGTCTAGGATGCACAGTCTTTGCTTGGATAGCTGGTCCTTTCGGAATGACGGCAGGATGGTCTTCAGGGTCGCCCACGACATTATGGAGAGAGCTGATCCGGTGTCGATCTCCATCGAGCATGGCTTGCCGTTGATTTCAACCACCGTGCTGACTTTGTCCTCGATCGCCGTGCTGGCCTGGTCTATGTGTATGCTGCGGCCATCTCGCGGTTCGAATTCGCGCCGTTTCTTCGCGCCGCCTTCTCTCATTGGATGCTTCTGGTGCGTTGATTCTGGTTGGCTGCGGCGCTCACGTGGTTGGTTTTTTCTGGGCAGAATGGCTCTACAGACTCGCGCCAAGTGCCCTTTTTTCTCGCAACGCCTGCAAATAGCCTCTCTGTATTTGCAGGACAGTCTATCATGGTGCCCGCCACAGCTGGGGCAGTTTCGCCGGGGGCTGCCTGCGTCTTTTCTGTGGTGCTCTGTTCGGAAGACGTCCTCATCAGACTCGGACTCTGAGCTGGATCCGGCGTCTTCCCTGTGCACTTGTGTGGACTTGGGACTGTCTTTGCTGGTCAGCGGACACTGCAGTGTTTCTGTGGCTTTTGTTGAAGCTTCATGAGCCCTGGCCTCGTCTAGGGCTCCAGCAAGCGTTAGATCAGGCTTGGCGAGCAGACGCCTTTGTAGCCTTATGTCTCGAACACCACCAGATTAGTTGCTCAAGCAACGCATCGTCCAAGTCCCTATAGTCGCAGTGTGTTGCGGCTTTACGCAGGCTCACCATGTAAGCGCTGACCGGTTCTCCCTCTCGTTGTACGCGCTATCTGAGTTGGTATCATTGCACGAACTTGGAGGGCACGGGAGCGTAGTGAGCCCGGAGAGTTGCCATCAGGGTGTCCCAGGAAACGGTCTGGACCGGCGTTGGCTCACAAAGTGACTCCGCCATCTCGAACACATCCGGTCCGCAGTGGCTTAAGAAGAGGGCTCTCTTCCGATTAGCGGAGAGTCCTTGCATGTCGCTGGCTTCAAGCGAGCACTCAAATCTCGTTAGGTACGAGACCCATTTTTCGCGGGTCGGATCAAAAGGCTTGGGCGGAACGTAGGCAGACATGTTCGGTATGCCTCCTGTAGTTCGCCTCGTCGCCTAGCTGAAGCTCGTGGTCTCACTGGTTCACTTCTTGTGGCCTCAATCCCACCTTCGTCGCCAATGAAGTGGTTCGGGAATAATGAGAGGCACAAGCAAGCAAGTGACAACAGCTCTTTAATATACAGTGAGACTTCAGCAAAAACTCAGAGGCTGCAGCCCTCCTTATATACAATCCTGGAGGGACTGTCAGCCAATCAGAAACTTAGGCAGGTTTGAAACTCCCGCTGAAAAATATCAATACATAACAATAGGATAGGAGGGTTCAGTAACTCCAATGACCCTGAAAACTGTACTTGAACAGGAAAGTCAAAATGAGTGAGGGAAGCCAAAAGTTTGGGGAGGAATTCTGCAGATATGGGGGAAGTTGACACATTTAGGAAAGAGCTCTAAAATCCAGTGCAGAATGGGGCATTGGAAATTTCTATATTATTGTCAAGAAAATGGCATGTGTATGTGTGAATAAAATTGTCCTTAAATAAGATAACCAGAGATTTTTTCCCCCTATGGCCTATGGCTTATAATAGTTTGGAAGTTTAAAATGAAACTTTTAAGATCAGAAATAATGATGCTTGCAATGTTCAGTCATGCTCTAAAAACTATGGAAATTGCAACTCAAGATGATTGTTCTAAGCTGTAAGCCCTAAATATTTGTTCAGTCTAGTATGTGATTTGGCTCTACAAGCTAGAATTCATGTACCTACAGTTTGCCTTGGGCTGAAGAAGGATGTGTGTACAAAAATACTCAGCAAGTACAGCTTCTGTGGTCGCCTGATATAGATCCTCATGGTGAATTTATACTTAAAATTCATACTTAGCTAGACAATGTTCTTTCCCTGAAAGCGATATAATTTAACAGACATTTCCCAATGGATTTGGCTCACATTTGGACAGTACTTAGTTAAAAAATGGACATAATATTAAATAAGTTTATGAGAAATGTGGACACCATTCTAATTCCAACACATCCTTGAATCTATAATGCGATCATAAATCAATACTTAAATGCTATTGTTATTGAGAACAATATATTCAATGACCCAGTGAAACAAACTGGTCAGACAGGAGGACTTACTTTAACAAAAGGAAGGGAGGGAGGGAGGGAGGGAGGGAGGGAGGGAGGGAGGGAGGAAGGAAGGAAGGAAGGAAGGAAGGAAGGAAGGAAGGAAGGAAGGAAGGAAGGAAGGAAGGAAGGAAGGAAAACTCATTTATGTTTGGCCTTGCATAAATTGATTCTACAGATTATCATGTTTTGTCAAGCTATTAAAAATTGCTACCTTTATCTATTAAATAACCTTGTAAAATGATGCTTTTCTTATACATCTGACTGGAGGGAAGTGTTTTTTAAAGTGGCAGCTCAGTAAAATGAATTGATTTTCTTTTCTTTTTTTTACATGTGGCATATATTTTTAAAAAACATTACTATACTGTCTCCCAACAAAGAGATTGGCTCTGAAAACAGTCTTCAAAATTTGTAATATAAACAACTGTTAAAGTGAAAACTGATGCATCATTCCGAGATAGTAGGAAAATTGCACAAACAAAGGAAATGCTATTGTTTTCTCACTGAAGGATAAATCATCACCTAGCCCTCTCTCAGGCATTTGAAGATTCACTATTAAAATATTTTTAAAATACTGCATTTCCCCCAGTTTCTCTATTGTCTGTCTGTCTGCCTAATTGCAATATTTTTAAATATTTAATATTATATGTGTGTATTTGTGAGTGTATACACATACACACACACACACATTTCATGTTATATGATAGTTTTTTCGTTGTGGTATTTCAGAAACAAATGAACTTAATGAAGCAACATGGCTCTATAAGGGCCTGTGTTCCTTGAATAAGATTGGAATTGCATTTTACCAATTCCCTATCTTTGTATAAAATTGCCTTCTTGGTATTATATAGCTCATTAATAAGCTTTTGGACTCATCCCCACTGGAATTTGTCTTATCTGTAGGTCCCAATGGAAAATAACCCAAGCCAAAAATCCGGAGTTCATGTAAAAGATGAGCTTTAAATGTTGCAGAAGGCATATACCTTCATGCAATACTGACCTTTAAATAACCTCCCCCCCCCAAAAAAAAAGGAATAACAAAAGAGAGTAGTCATTTTCAGCTGTTCTATACAATCCTTCTTCCCATTGCTAAGTGTAGCTATTGTGAAAAGCAAAAGATCAAATCCATTATTAAGTCACGTGAGCCTGCCAGAAGGATAGGTTGTATTTACCTTTTGCCATAAAATGAATAAAAGTCAAGTTTTTCATGGGTTTGTTTTTTTTCCCCACTTTCTTTCTTTCCTATTTCCAGAATGTTAAAGGCCAACATCTGCAGCAGAAAACCCCAAAGTCTAATAAAGAGAATTTGTTACCATTGAAACTCTTAGTGGTTTCCTCTGGGGAAAGATGGAGTTGCCTGTCTTCTTTGCTTAGCTTTTAAGTTAGTCAGCAAGGGCTCACTGGACCTGGAAAGACCAGCTGCAGATGTGAGACTTATTATGGTTGTTATTACATATTCCACATGCTTCAGCCAAAGCGGCTGCTTCTTCTTTTTTTAGGTGATTGTTGTACTTAGGGGTGATTTCCATCACAGTCGATAAAGATGCCTGTGGATCATTACCAGATGTAAACTAAGAACTTTACCTTCAAAAGTTCAAAGTACCACCTCGTAAGGATGATGTTCCTGTTCCCTGATTTGCAACCGGTCCTTGCTCTAGGAGTGCTGTACATAACACTTTGTCCTATTGGTTGGGCTGAGAAAGAGCAACTGGACCAAAAAGCAAGCAGCTGATTTTTCATGGCGGAATGTGGATTTGAATCTCCAACAGGCACCAACAAGATGGTTCTCATTGTACATTCTCTGATTTATTTCATTGTAATACTGAATGTATCCCTATTTAGTTATTTTTAAAAAAAAAACCCATGAAAGAATGGCAGATCATTCCTGTCTCAAGTTCTAAACAGGCATTGCTCCAGACACTTATCTTAATTTGGGAATTAGCTTACTTGGCCAAAAGCTCACAGATACAATTCTGTAAGATTAGTCTCTTTAGTGCAGATAAGAACGAAGCATATACACAGAGAAGATTTCTCCTTTGAAGTGCACTAATGTCCTAGGCTTTTTCCCGGTCAATAAATCATGAATTGATCTCTTGGAAATGTAGTCTTTCCCTTACAAACCACTAAACCACCTCTTTTGCTTCATTTTTTATACTCTATCGTCAAGCCACCTCTCCCAAATATTAATCATCCTCTAAATCAGTGTTCCCCAACCTTGGCCACTTGGAGATGTGGGACTTCAACCTCAAATGGACAAAGGGTTTTTTTTTAAAATGGAACTTTGATGTTATACATGCTGACAGCAGCAAGAATACTCTATGCACAAAAATAGGAAGATATTTTGATTTTGCAAATATTAATTAAGCAGGAAGCCAAGTGAATAAGTGAATAACAACAAGCTCAGCAAGGTGTCAGTTCCATCCCTTTTGGCCATCCAGCTAATAATTCCAATAATTCCTAGAGGGTGGGTTCTGTTTCCAAAAGGAATAGAGAAAGGGTTTTTCTAGACAGGTAATCTCCTCAAACCTGTAATTTCTAGCCTAGCTTTCATTGCGGGGATTGTTTGTCCTCCTTGTGAATAAAATTTTGCCTCTGCTCCAAGCAATTCGCCTTGTGTATTCCTTGGAAGACCCGGCCTAGATTGACTTTGATGTTATATATGCTGACAACAGCAAAACACTCTATGCACAAAGATAGAAGGATTCTTTGATTCCCACAATGGACAAATGGCTGCAAAAGTTGATGGAGTTAGCAGAGATGGCTAAATCGACTGCTTTGATTAAAGAAAACTATACAATTAAGTTTGTTTCTACTTGGAAATCACTTTTGGACTTTGGTACTTGAGACGGGGAAAAAAAACAACTTTGATTTTGGGTTTTGCCGATTAGATTGGTTTGCTGTTACAGAAATGGCTAGTATATATTATTATGATGCAAAAGTAAAAAGTTGAGGCTGTATGTTATTACCTTATTACCAAAAAAATTGGCAGTCAATGCTTTTCTTTTTCATTTTACCCAACACCTTTTCCTCTTTTCCTTTTCCTTCTCCTTCCCTGTTTTCCTATTATTCTCATTTTCTTTGTATTTTTGTATTTTATATTTTGATAAACTAATAAAAAATTTATCAGGGAGATTTGGCCTAGATTGAACCCAGAATTTTCTTCTAATAATACCTTAAATCTAAAGGATATTGTAATGGATTGCTGGCAAGTCTCTTGTTTTCCTTAACCTACAAAACATTCCAGCGCTTGTTAGATGAGGACGGCAGCCATTTGTTGCTTTCTCTAACACTTCCCATCTCATAAGAGTCTATGACAGGGTTGACATAGTAGAAGATCTTCAGATTAAGATGAAGACGTTTCACTTCTCATCCAAGAAGCTCCTTCAATTATGACTGAATGATGGGGTGGGGAAGCAGAACTGAAGAAGCTTCTTGGATGAGAAGCTAAACATCTTCCAGAAAAAAAAAAGTCCAGTTGCCTTTTGAAAAAGCACTTTGGGGACAATCATGACCTGAATGATTGAGAATCTCCATAAGTAAGATGTGTGAGAGCATCACAAAACTAAGAATAATTTTGTCACATTGTCAAAAGATCGGCCCTGAAAGTTTATTGTAGTTTTAACACACCCATTTGTCCCTGGCTGGTAGCATTTGCCTTCCACCCATTTTCCCTCACACTCTTTCAGATCCTAGACAGGAAATGGCTACTTCAATTTGACAGCTGATATGTATTAATCTATATTAATCTCAAAGATATGCAGCAGATCTCCAATTGGGAGATACCTGAGATTCTTTAAAAAAAATGGAACCATATCCTTGTTCTTGTTTTCTTCTTCTTTCTCCAAAAGAAAATGTGAATTAACAACAAACAGTTGGTAAGTGAAGAACACCAGTCTCTCGGCAAGGAAAAGCAACATTGTTCATAGAAAAAATAGGTCTTTGACTTGATTTATTGTGACCGAAGAATTTAAATCAAATGGTAAATGTAACAGTAAGAACCAGAAGACACTTTCTTCTGTGCTTAGGGTAAGGAACTGGAACAAATGGAATTTGTCTAAGTAGGATTTAAAGGGAACGAGCAATAAGCTGAATAACATCAGCCAGTTCTTTGAAGTACTATATTGTAGAGGGCATTTAAAGGAGTCTAAATAGTAGAAAGGAAAGGCGACATCCCATCTTCCCATTTGCAGAGTCTTATTACAAGCCAATCACTTTTTATTGGTTGCAAATAGCACTTCAGTTTATTATCACAAAGTATCTGCCAAGGACACCTAAAGTAAAAACAAAAGGAAATGGTTGCCATACACACCTTATTGTTCAGCGTTTCTCTTAATATGGAATGATTTCACCAAATGAGCTTGGAAAATCTAAAGTGCTGGAGGGTGACACTATTAAGCAAGAGGCATATGCAGTAAATCTGCATTCTCAAGAAATACTAAAAAAAAAAAAAGGTGAAAGAGTGAGATTGTTTTAGCAGGGTGGAGAGGCAGAAGGAGAGAGAAACAAAGGAACATGAGAATTGTGTGACAAACACCCCCCCCCCCCGTTTACAGAGAAGTCTTCCTTAATTTTGAATTTAGACATAGTAATTGGCCATACAGGTTGTCCTCAACTTATATCCACAGTTGAATCCGAAATTTCTGTTGTCAAGCAAGAAATTAGTTACTGTAAGTGAGCTTTGCCTCATTTTACAGGTTTTCTTGCTACAGTTATTAAATGAATCACTGCCGTTGTTAACACGTGAATCTGGTTTCCCCATTTGACTTTGCTTGTCTGTAGGTCTCAATAAAGTGATCACATGACCCTGGGACGTTGTAAGCGCCATTGGCCAAGTTTTGATCTGAGTTTTGATCACGTGACCATGAGGGTGCGGCAACTGTTGTAAGTGTGAAAAATGGTCATAAGTCACTTTTATCACAGCCATTGTAACTTTGAACGTCACTAAATGAATGGTTGTAAGTCAAAGACTACCTGCAATTCCTTCCCATAGTCATGGTCAGCATGGATAGCAATAATGGAGTAACAATCCAGCATATCTATTGTTAAGCTAATTAGTGAATATCAGAGAAAGCTGGTTCTCGTTCCCTCCCTCCCTCCCTCCCTCTCTCCTTCCTTCGCTGTCTCTCTCTCTGTGTCTCTCTCATTTCAACATGAGCCCTGGTAGCGCAGCAGACTAAAGTACTGTTATTAACACCAGCTGCCTGCAATTACTACAAGTTCAAATCTCACCAGGCTCAAGGTTGACTCAGCCTTCCATCCTTTCTAAGGTAGGTAAAATGAGGACCCAGATTGTGGGGGCAATAAGCTGACTTTGTATAAAATATACAAAAGTATGAAGGCTATTGCTTAATGCATTGTAAGCTGTCCTGAGTCTCCGGAGAAGGGCGGCATATAAATCAAATTAAAAAAAAAATGTTCTCATTGTTTTCTCTTTCTTCTTTCTCTTGAGCTTTTGACCCTCTGTTTCCATCCACTTTCTTTTCTGCCTGTCTTTCAAAAGTGGAGGAGGTTTGACAAATGGCTTATGATGGTTTGCTCAGCTTGCCCTCCTGTAACCTTATTTGACTGTTAATAATATACGAAGTATGTACAATATTAATTTCGGGCAATGGCTTTCAGGAGACAGAGAATGCAGCTGGAGACCAATAGATATGTTATGTGAAATGTTCAAATGTATTAATGGTATATAAAGCCCGGGCAGATTTTCCACAAAGATGTGGCCAAGCCACCATGCATTTTCTAGCTCAAAATAAAATAAAATGAAGAACTATTAAAACTGGGGGAAACAGGAAAAGAGAAAATTATTTGTTATAAATAGTTCCTTCTAACAAATGCCTTGTGTGGGCGATATAAATGGCCAGCCTACTAGGCAGCTGTGGCAAAAAAGTACCATTCCTTTGAGGTTTAAATGTTATTTGTTCAGAATAAATGTAGCAAGTCACGTTCTTCCTAATCAAATTCAGATAAGTTGAATTCTATACCTAATGGGTATAGAATAACATCTAAAGCCATTAGGTTGCATACAGAGAATCCAGTGGCATTGTGTCCCATTATAGGGTTGTCCCACTATTTCCTACTCATATTTCAGACTCCCAGGGATTCCATCATTCCTGTCTTTATAATTAGTGGATCTCTTCAGTGTGGTAGTAAAATCATAAACGGACTTCTTTAAAAAAAATATATATAGCCGGAATCTGGAAGTCTTGTTAAATTTTAATTCTGTCGTTGCCACAATGGTTAAAAATGTAAAATAATGCAAACTGCTAAAGGATGCATATATTTTTTTAGTTGGTTTTAGATTTGCTTTGAGTGAAACTGGCATTTGTTTTCAGTTGATGAAAATATTCTCATGGTGAGCCAATAATAAAAGAATTCCTTATGGCCATTTCAATTCCGCAGTGCACATTTTCCATGTAAATTAGTGGTATGCATCATTTATTTTAAGAGTACACCATATGGTATACATTGGAGAAGGGGAAAATGATCTTTTTATAAAGATAAAGAAATATATAAGTAGGGGAGGAGGATTTCCCTCCTCTTGAGTCTGTATAGAATGGCAGTTTGGAGATGCAGTAGGACTTAATGATGGAACCCACATTGATGTCCAGGACCTCCCAGATTTCTCCAGATAAGGCTGGAAGATCTCTCACCTGAAATCTTTCAAAACTTACTGTCAATGATTGCGAATACAGATTCTATGATTTGTTGACCCATACTTTATTGAATGAACCATGGTTTGCTCAGTTTCCACAATTTACTAAACCATAAACCTTTGTTTACAAACCAGAGTGCTCTGGTTCACCTAACACGATGAAACCAAACCAATCAGAGCACACTGTGTTTCAGTACAGTCATACCTTGGTACTCAATTGCTTTAAAACTTATCAAATTTGGTACTCAACTCATTTTGATGTGAAAATTTTGACCCGGTACTCGTCATTTGTTTGGTACTCAATGTGTAAACTAGAACTTACTGGTGTTGGTTCCCTCGTGAATCGCTACCCAGGGCTGTCTTAACGCATGGGCCTGATGGGCACTTGCCCATGGGCCCCACGAGTACAGGGCCCCCATACTAATCTGTGTATGTCAACTCTTCAATGCACCTTGTATCATATAAATAGAGCAACATATTTATTACATTTTACTGCATTTTTAATTAATACTAACATGCAAATATATGTTTAATTTTATTGACCGTTTATATTTTTATTCCTGTAAGTAGTTGTCAGGGTCCCAGTACATTGCTTTGGCCGGGAGCCCATAATGCTGTTAAGACGGCCCTGTCACTGCCTTTTCCAGCTGAAACAAATCCATGCATTCGTCATGTTGTATCTCTTGCCCTGTGCACATCCCCTTGAGGTCTTCTCTTAGGTTCTTCTATCATTTTGTTTATTTTTTCCACATTAAATTTATTTACATTATTCCTTATGGGGAAAATTTGTTTAGTACTCATTGTTGGTACTCATCGCATCTCTCGGAGCCAATTAACTACAAGTACCTCTGTATGAATTAAGTGAGGATCAAGGAATAATTGTAGAATCAATTACAAGGTAAAAACTTTGTTTCTTTGTTCCTCTGCTTCCTTTTACAAAATATAAATAGTAGATACACACACACACACACACACACTCACCACATTTCAACTTTATCTTTCAGTAGCAAGTTTTCATTTCTTCTGGCACATGCAATATGTGAACGAACCACATGATGTAGCTTGAGAGTAAGAACTGCTTTTCATCATCATCAGGATAAATCACATACCCAATAATTAGCTAATGTCCTGTAGTGAATCATAACAAAAAATATTGTTCTTTGTTTCCTTAATTCATCTTTTTGTGGCTGGGGGACACATTTGGAATTTTGGAAATATGTTAAGCCATTCCTCAAAATGACTGCTATGAAGGGTTTACCTGGTCAAAACAAGTACCCTGGCACAGGTGGCTAGAACAAAATACATATCTGCCAGCAGACAGATTGGAAAGGCTGCTTCCTGCCACCCTGTCTCTCCAGATTCTCAATATATTATCTGCCGCTTGCCTTTGTCTTCTCCCCAACCCCCAACCCAGCAGGTAGATATGCTTCCAAACATCATTGGACTGAAGCCACACAGTGTTTTTATTTTCTAAATGCCAATAGAGCCTACTTTGGAAAATAAAGATGATTTCTGTGTTTTACTTTGCAGCACACCTGCTTCCCATTTATTTATTTATGTTTAAGGAATGTGCCATACTTCCTTGTTGATAAGACCTCTCCTAATTAATTTGTTGCTTCTACAGTGATTGGGAGACAGATTTTAGGCAGTTTATTCATAAACAAGAAATCATTCAGACTCTCTCTCTCTCTCTCTCTCTCTCTCTCTCTCTCTCTCTCTCTCTCTCTCTCTCATTCTTTTCTGTGATCATCTCCCAGTCTGTTTTATCTTTCAACCACTGTATTACCATTCCAAATCCATGGAGAAGTAACTCCATGGATTTGGAGCCAAGAAGGATGGTCATAAGTCCATCCTTCTTGGTGCATGCCACTTGGGGATCTTGCTCTTATTCTTTTCTTTGTCTCCCCAAATTTGTCTCTCCATATACTTTATTAGTATCATCTTCTCTGCAGCTTGGGTTCATAAACCCATCCTGTAGGACCTCCTTTCCTCTCCTTAAAGCTAGGATTGTGCTCTTCTTTTCTCTTTTTTATTTCCTACACACTCCAAAAACAAAGATATTCTGATGGAGCAGGAAGGTTGGTGGGTATCAAAGAAAGTATA
Source organism: Pituophis catenifer annectens (assembly GCF_029215685.1). Classification (NCBI taxonomy): domain Eukaryota; kingdom Metazoa; phylum Chordata; class Lepidosauria; order Squamata; family Colubridae; genus Pituophis; species Pituophis catenifer. The sequence goes on along the minus strand of NW_027256881.1, from coordinate 219,172,826 downwards.
GGAGTGCAATAGAGTTCATTGGTCACTGAAAAGAAAAGAGAAAAATGTAAAGAAAGGAGAAAAGGGAAGGAAGAGGAAAACACAACACAATAAAATTTTGCCTCTAATAATTATGGAAAAGAGACAATTTATTCTGATATGTAGTGTTTTTGGATTAGGAAAAGTGACACATTCCTTTTTTATTTTCCTTAGTGCCTAGTCACCCAGGACAAGAAGGAAAAGTTTGGCCAAATGTTAAAATACACATTTGCTATAATATTAAGTTCTTTATCAGTTGATAAAACTCCCATCCTACATGTTCTTGTTTAGTAATAATATTCTACTCAATGAAGCTCACTTTAATTAAAATAAGTAAAGCATTGACTGTGGGTTTTTGTGATTCCAGAAAAGGCTGAAATTTTTTGACAGCAAATACAAAAGAACATAGAGGAGGAAGTTATTTTATCTTCCAATGCTAATTGACATTTTTTTTTGTGAGAAACAAATCCACATATAGATTTTTATTCTGCTGGTGGTGTAAAATCCTCCAGAGGATCTCTGCTGGTGAAAAGGATTGGAGGAGATTTTCCCCTCCTTTGGTTGAATCCAGAGTTACTTCCATCACACAGTTTCCTAATATTTAGGGGAAATCAGCAAAATTCCTATTGGAAATGGGTTTACCTTACAAAGATTACTTTTCTCCAGTTTCAGCCAATTGAAAAACTAGGTTGAATCATAAGTTTTGGCCTGATGGAAGTACCCTTTCATTTATTAAAAGTTCCACCCATGATCTTTGTTCAAACATAATCAAGCAAAACAAACTGAGTGGATTTTAGACAGATTAGATGATGCAACTGGAGGGGAAACAAACATTTTGTGATTCCCCACCCCCACCCCCCAGGCTTGAAGTCAAGCAAAATAGCCTCTGGAGACCACCCACAATCAGATGACATCTATATTGTTTCGGTAGGGAGAAGGTGATAGTGAAGAATATATTAAAAGAGAAGAAATGTGCCTAAAAAAGAAGAAAATAGCCATAGGCCATATCTTTTAAAAAAAAACTGTAGAGCAAGAAAGCTAATAGACAATCTTAGATGAGGACTACAGTTTCATTGTTTTATTATTCTAGCTTCCAAGTGCACGAGAGTCCTGTGACATCACCAGATGAATAAGAACCCAAAAACTGTAACTAGGAACACACTTGGAGAAAATGTAAGGCTCAATAACTGTGCCTTACTTTGTGGAAGCTTAGTATACTTATTTTTCACCATTTTAGTGCAAATAGAAAGCGATGTTTTTCCTCAGTGCTTTTTGCAGATGAATTTCTGCAGTGAAATCTTGCTGCAACTCTCAAAAGCCATAGAACAGATACTGGTTTAACTATTTGCTTTCCTGATAAGTATATTGGTTTCTCTATCCTGAATCTCCTAACTATTGAGCGTCACTGAATTGTTTTTCCAAAGATTTAAATATTAGGACAGGTAAGAGCATTTTGTCTTATCTACTTTTTCCCCAAATGCCTAATTTTATGCACATCACTCCAAGTCGATTTTGTCAACTAAAAATTCCAAATGTTGTTAACCATAGGAAAGTATTAGTGAAATGACCATGTTTTCCTACTTGGATGGGTAGAAATGCGAGACTCGGTTTGGTATAGTAGTAAAAGGCACCAGGCTACAAACTGGGTGATTGTGAGTTCTAGTCCTTCCTTGGGCATGAAGCCATCGGGGTGACTTTGTGCCAGTCACTCTCACTTTGCCCCAGAAAGAAGGCAAGAGAAAACTACTTCTGAAAATGGTGTCAAGTAAACTTCAAGGACTTGCCCCAGGGGTCACCAAAAGTGAAGACTGACTCAATGTGCAAGTGCGCACACACACAAACACACACACAAAGGTTATGTGCCTCCCAAATTATCTCTGCTGGATAGCTAATGTTTGAGATTCTAAGGACTTTGGCTCTGTTCATCCTAATAAATATGCAAATATGAGTTTATAAATTACACCAAACCATAGTTTATTTGAATTTTTTTTTAATTGAATGAGCCATTTGCTTATTTATAAGCTGCTTTGGTTGAATAACTCTAGAATAATAGTCAAGCCAACTCAACAATAGTACAATAGTTTAATAATATGCTATAAACTGTGCATGATAACAGTCACAGTACTATAATATTGTATAATTAATTCTTGGTGCCAATGGTTATACCACATTTAATCCAAAAGGTCTTTCAGAGCAGCCAAGTTTTGGAAAACTATGAATATGGGAACTACCCTAGGGGTGAGGTTTCTATTCCAGTGTGCAGAGCACCCATTAAATCAAATGCATATTTATGTGTGCTTCAGGTTAAGTTTTCCAGTCACACAGAGAAGTGTCAGCCTCTATACTATATTGGTATTTTTCAGTGCCAGGTTGTCAGTCAAACTATGATGCTGATCGCTGTAGAAAGTCTTTCACATAATTCCTGCGAACCAGCTTGCTCACTGACAAATGTGATTCAAGAAACACTGCTCAGAACCACTGAAGACTGCTTACCTAAATTATAAGAACCCTTTGTTTTAGTCATAATGATAAATTACACTTTAGAAGCCCATTTACTAAGTGTTCACACTGTCCTCCGTGCTGTACTACTGATGCTCAGAAAACAGAATGGAAAACCATAAATCACATCGCAGCAAATACCTTTTCTCCCTAATTCAAAACATGTCCATTTTTTAAAGTGGAAAACCAAATTCTCAATAAACAGCAAGTAGCATGCATTTATCAGAAGATCTACATCAAATTTAAATCAATACAAGAATACGTTTTTCTTTCCAAAAGTAAAGATATCCTGCTTAATTCATCCATTTGGTTCAATTGGCAACAGTGAAGTGAAATGGCTTGCTATTCTCTAAGCTTTACCAGTCTACCCCATAGCTCTAGAGCTCTGTGTATTAACCAGAACCCAGAATCGAGTTTAGCTCCTGGATTTAGAGAATGCTACCCAGATTGTCATCTCTTAAAAGCCAGGGGGTGTAAAAATCTCATGGCATAGCAAAAGTTTATCCACTTGCTGCTGTATTAATATTTTTTTTTTGTCTGCACTCTTTAGTTTGTCTTCATTTAAATCTTTGTATTTTTATTTGTGAAATTTTTTTTTTAAGAAGGATAGTGATGGAACTGGAGTAAGGATAGGATAGGATAGGATAGGATAGGATAGGATAGGATAGGATAGGATAGAATAGAATAGAATAGAATAGAATAGAATAGAATAGAATAGAATAGAATAGAATAGAATAGAATAGAATAGAATAGAATAGAATAGAATTTTTATTGGCCAAGTGTGATTGGAACACAAGGAATTTGTCATGGTGCATATGCTCTCAGTGTACATAAAAGAAAAGATAGGTTCATCAAGAATCATAAGGTACAACACTTAATGATAGTCATAGGTTACAAATAAGCAATCAGGAAACAATATCAATATAAATTGTAAGGATACAAGCAACAAGGTTACAGTCATACAGTCATAAGTGGGAGGAGATGGGTGATGGGAACAATGAGAAGATTAATATTAAGAGAGTCAGTTTGATGTAATGGTTAAGGCACCAAGCTGAACACCATGACAAATGAGTTCTAGTACAAATCTTAGGCATGAAAGCCAGCTGGGTGACTTGGGTAACTTTTGGGCAGTCAGTCTCTCTTAGTCCAACTCACCTCACAGAATTGTTTTGGGAAAAGACTAGTAGGAAAGAGTATTAGGCATGTTCACTGTTTTGAGTTACATATAAAAAACAATAAAGGTGGTAAATAAATAATCAATCAAATCAGCTGAATTCAAGTCAATGACATAGCTATTTCACAGTTTACTACAAAACAGTACACGATTTATTACATGATTACTTGCATCCAACAGGACATAAACCTTCCTTCCTTCTTCGCTTCTGAACTTATGTAAGGAAAAAAATGAAATGAAGTTTACCATAAAAATTGTCAATTCCTTTTTCCCTTGCTACATGCAGCAGCTGTCTTTGTGCTGCCTCTAGAACAGTTACACAAAGTTCACCATACAACCAATTTTGCATCAACAGATCTTGCACAACTGCACATATTTTATGCATGGAAGTCAAACAGAAGCATTTTTGTAAAATATTCTGCAAGGCGGCCTTCTTTCCTTTCTATGGGGTGGGAAGCAAACCTGCCAATTGGCTTCACACTCAATATTTTTGATTGGTTATCTATGTAAAACATTCCCATTGACCAAAATGGTAGCCTCCAATGATTCCCTGGTCATCTGCAGTTCTTATATTGCAGAGTCTTTGCAATGTGCAAAGCTACCCGATCTGGGCAGCCAACAGGCAAGAGCAGTGTTGGAATTTTCTATACTTCTTTACTGTCATAAAGTGGTCACCTGGGTTTTTGTGAGCTGCAGAGTGCACAAAATGGCATCAGAAGCCCTCATCCTTCTGATTCTATTATGTCCACTCAAGGGTTCACACAACACAATCGGCTAAGATATAATTGATTCATGCCCAAGGAGCTGCTGATACAATTCTACAGAGGAATTATTGAGTCTGTCATCTGCACCGCTATAACTGTCTGATTTGGTTTTGTAACCCAACAAGACAGACACAGACTTTAGAGGATAATTAGAACTGCAGAAAAAACAATTACTACCAACCTGCCTTCCATTGAGGACCTGTATACTACACGAGACAAAAAGAGGGCTATGAAAATATTTAAAGACCCCTCACATCCTGGACATAAATTGTTTCAACTCCTACCCTCAAAACAACTCTATAGAGCACTGCACACCAGAACAACTAGAAACAAGAACAATTTTTTCCCCAAATGCCATCACTCTGCTAAACAAATAATTCCCTCAACACTGTCAAACTATTCACGAAGTTTGCATTACTATTAATCTTCTCATCATTCCTATCACCCATCTCCTCTTACTTATGACTGTATGACTGTAACTTGTTGCTGTATCCTTACGATTTATATTGTTTCCTAGTATGATTTGATTGCTTATTTGTACCCTATGACTATCATTAAGTGTTGTACCTTATGATTCTTGACGAATGTATCTTTTCTTTTTTTTTTCTTTTTTTTAATATTTTTTATTGTAAACAAACATACACATACAGACATAAACGTTTAAACAAACTAAACATAAACTAACTATACAATGAAATCAAGTCATAGAACTTGAACTTTGAAAATAGAGTTACTTCGGTAATTATATATCAATATATCTATATATATTGTCTTTCATCTTGTATCAATGTTTATATAACGATATTTCATTTTATTTCCTTATTTTTGTATCATTGGGTGGTATTCCCTTATTTCGTGTCTTTTTTATCTAACCAGTTGTACCATTCTTGCCAAATTAAGTAAAAGTCTGTATCTTCTTTACCCTGTATTTCTTTGGTCAGTTTATCCATTTCTGCACATTCCATTGTTTTTTGTATTATTTTTTCTTCTGGTGGCGTGTTTTCCAATTTCCACATTTGTGCGAAGACGATTCTAGCTGCAGTTAGGATGTGTATTATCAAGTATTGTGTCTCTTTTTTATAGTCCTTTGTCAGTATACCTAATAGGTAAGTTTCCGGTCTGAGGGGTACTTTTTGGGCGGTAATTTCTTCCAGCTGACTTTGAATTGTTTTCCAAAAATTTTTGACTTTTGGGCATGACCACCACATGTGGTAGTAGGTCCCCTTCTGTATTTTACACTTCCAACAGTTCTGATTAGTATTGGGAAACATCCTTGCCAACCGTGCAGGGGGGAGATGCCACCTATAAAACATCTTGTATGTATTTTCTTTGTAGGGCACGGACATTGTCAGCTTAGTATTTACTTTCCATATTTTTTCCCAATTTTCTAGGTTAATATTATATCCAAAGTTTTTAGCCCAAATAATCATATTTTCCTTCACCACTTCTTCTTCCAATTTGTATTTTAGTAGATAATTATATATTTTAGTTATTAATTTGTCGTCTGATTGCATTATAATTTTATCTAATTCATTTCTTTCTTTTTGGATTCCAAATTTTTCCATATCACTTTTATATCTTGATTTTATCTGTAAATACGGCCACCAATGAATGTATCTTTTCTTTTTATGTACACTGAGAGCATATGCACCAAAGACAAATTCCTTGTGTGTCCAATCACACTTGGCCAATAAAGAATTCTATTCTATTCTTACTCCAGTTCCATCACTATCCTTTTTTTAAAAAATAATAATAATTTCACAAATACAAATACTAAAATTTAAAAACTGAAGAAAACTAAAGAGTGCAGACAAAAAATAAATTTTATTAATACATCAGCAAGTTTCTTTTGTAAGTTCAGTGTAACATCATTTTCCACATCATCCTTATACGCTCTGGTAAGTGACTTACCTCACTACAATATCACATTCCTGTTTGAATAGCTTTACTAGGACAGATGTGAATGATGACACAAAATATAAGTGCTATCACTAGCATATTATTGTAGATTCTAACAGCACTTTAAGCACTATCAGCACCAATTGTTAGAGCTATAAATTGGTGTGTAATTTAGTAATTCAGCTGAACTAAATATTCAGCTTGAAGGATCAGCGGAAGAATAACTCACACAAATAAAAATGTACTTATTGAAGGAAAACTGAGAATAAGACACTTTTAGCTTAGTCCATAGACCCCTCCTTCAAAGAGACATAAAGTTTTTGTTATATATTTCATAATATATACCTTTCATAATATTAAACAGGCCTTCTAAATTCCCAGATTGTGAATTTGATCAGCACCTAACTCACCCTTCATTGTTTTACAAATGAGAGTTTAAATGCCTAATGGTTCAACTTGAACCATTTATTGCTCAAGAAATGCTAACTTACGTTGCCACAACCTGTTGAATCTCTATTCATCTGTAATTGTATTGAACTCTTCTGACAAATGTGCTCAAGAATCCACTTGCTTCCTGGAATTTTGGAAGTTGCTGGGAAGAAATATAATGTCTGGAAGAAATACAAAAGAAATCACAGCCAATTATGTGTGTGTTTCTCTACTGATTGAAAATAATTTGCTTCCAGAAAACAATCATTTTCTTCACAAATTTGTCTGTTTATTCTCTGCAATCCATCATTTTATTGATGCTGGCCCATATCAGGACCCTATCCTGTAATCTCCAGAATGTTCTCTTTCTTTCCTAATTTTCCTTTCTTTTGTTTCATCTGCCTTTTATAAATATCCAGGAAAACAATGTGTGTCCACATGTTACAGCAGGGATACTAATCTAGCAATGTTTCTCTTCCTGGAAGCCTAAAGATCTTAGAATTTAGTGGTGAGCAACCTGAATTCAGCTTATCACGAGTTCCTTATAGCTCATTGATGGGTTTCTGGTACCAGAATATTGCATTGCCAACACTTAGCAACATGTGGTTGGAGGTTGGTCCTGCAATGCTTTTGTTCTTTATTCACTTTTTATTCAAACTAAAATCCTTCAAATTAATGATTTTTCAAATCAATTTTGCTGGCAGAAGTATGGGATCATGGTCCATTCCCACCTCTTAGCCACTGAGAAAAACCAGGCTGAAACATTTCACCCCCCTTCCTTTCTGATGACAACACCCAATTGCTCCTGTAGATCTTCGGAATACTACTACTGAATTTTGAATCCTATATTGCCTACCACTGCTAGAATGCAGCATTAAGCTTAATGGTTAATGATAGAACTAATCAAGATCCAATCTAGAACTAAGGAAACATTTCGTGAAAGTGAGAACAATTAACCAGTGGAACAGCTTGCCTCTAGAAGTTGTGGGTACCCCATCACTGGAAGTTTTTATGAAGAGAGTGGAGAAGGCCTCCAAGGTCCCTTCCAGCTCTATTATTCTATATTCTGTAAGTATTCTCCCCTTTGCTGAAGCACAGAACCATACCTTTTGTGAAAGTGGCTTTCTTGTCTTTTCATCTATACAGAATTATACAGGATCTAAGAGCTTAGAATGATACACACAAATAAATCTAGGACATGCTGTAAGAAGATAACTAATGGTATATTGGCTCAACACAAAGCAGCCTTTAAAGGACACAGTGTCATTCCATTGACTTAGCTGAAATAACAGAAGCTTTGTCTTTATTTATTTCATTCCCTACATTCCTGTTGGTCACACTAATAAAGCCAACAATTTTCTGGTACTTTATGGTGCAGATGGCTGCCATCATATCCAGGTAACGTTTTAAAAATGGTGCATAAGAATTCCTTTTTTTCTCCTAACTCCATTTTCCTTTTGTGATGTATCTTTTTAGATTGTAGGCCTGAGGGGAGGGGCTGTCCTTTTTATTATTATTATTATTGAGCTGTAAACTACTCTGGGAGCATTTGCAGCTGAAACAGTTGGTAATAAATACTATAAATAAATAAAAGGATGTTCAGTCAGTTGCTGGCTTCAGCATCAGTTGCTGATATCACACATCAAACACTGCAGGGAGAAGTGTCCTTTCACTTTATATTGTTGCTAGGCAGGACAGTGGTATGAGTGACGGAGAAAGGTAGAGGCAGTTTCCATCTATCTTGTTCCAGCTCAGGTCTATGATGATAGGAGACAGTTTGACAAAGTATAGCCTTGTAAGATTAAGACTCGGGACCATGGAGACCAGCTCACGGGGCTGCTGCTTTGAAAACGTTTTTGCATTTTCGCTCAACATTTTCATTGAACTAATAGTTTGTCATTTTTTTCAATTGGGCATTGTTAAGCCTAGTATTGACAAAATATCATCCGTATTGATTAACCAGCAGGGCTTTTCCATTCAGTTTCATGCTCATGAGGATTTGGGAACCAGAATCTTGGCGGTCACTCTTAGTTTTAGGATAAAAGCTACAGTGTATTGTTAAAATGGTGGAAAAGTTGGATTAGGCATTTTAAAATAAAAATCAGGTTAATGAAAGAGGGGAAAACCTAATTATCTTGTGCTTCTTCTCATCAGTAGGTTGCTACGTAGCTGCTTTGAGGTCAGGCATTTGAAGTCAGGCTTAGCTGCACTTTGCTAACCATTTTAGGATGTAACTGGCATGTCTGGAGTTCTGCTAGAAAAAGAAACAGTATTTACACTGAATCTCATCAGAGGCAAACTTTAAATATATGCCTGCCTAAGGATAATGACTTTAGAGAAAATTCTTTTGCCCATGCTCACTTCCTCTCACCATTTCAATCATATTGCTGCATTATATGTAACAGTTAAAAATATTCCCCATTATTGATGAAAGTCTCAAGAAGAAAATGGAGGAAGAGCATTTTTATAGATAATTTTCCTTTGGGTGATGGTGGTGGCCCAGACTTCGCTCAATTATTTAAACGTTTTTAGCTTTGTTTCCATTTCCCCTTTCTCTACACTATAGAATGATTTTTCCTAATACTGCCCTCCCCACCTCAATGGGATACAAGATTAAATCTTCCATTTTCCCTTCATTCAGGTTTTAGAACTTTGCTAGTCAGCAAAGAGAAGAAGCTGAGGAAAGACTAGCAACAAAGACCTAGCTTCAAATTACAGGTCTGAAATAGTAGTGGAGCATGAGAGCTGTTTGGCATAAATAGGAAATCAGCAGTGAAATGTGAATTGAAAGTATTACTTTTCTTGCAGTTGTAAAACTGGAAACAATGAGATGAAAATTGAGGTGGATAAAATTACAAACACTTAGTTAACTGAATTTTTAATCCTATCTTTATTTACCTCAAAGTACATCTTACTGTACCCAAAGAGTACCCACTTTTGACTAAACAGATTGGCTGCTTTGTAATCCAGCAATCCTATATTATTTAGGAATCAATCTCCTAGAGATCAATGCAAATGTCTTCTGAGGAGAACATGCATCGGAGACGGAGTGCAGTGGAGATTTGTCTATTTAATACAAGTTTCTGGTGTTTAAGCCACCTTTATGAGCTCTGCATTTTAAACAATAAATCCTGTTGTTCTAACAGGATCGAAAGAAACTACTTATATGGCTGATCTAATCTAAAGAAAGACATCCAGATGAGCATACTTCAGGATCGGTTTGCCTGATATTTTTAAGGGGGGAAAAGAATATATTGAAATGACTTCCCTGCTGGAGCTTTCTTCTAATGGCCTGTGCAGAATGGAAAAAAATTTCCGCTTCTATGGTCCTCAGTAAATAGCTTTGCAGTCAATTATATAATCATCCCTCTCCCCACCCACACCACCCCAAAAAAATAATAATACTGTTTTGCTCCGTGTTAACTTTGTTTCCAGCTTTATGCAATTAATTAGGTAAGTGTCCATTTTACACCATTTAGTTAATAAGGAATGAATGCTTAATGGCTGCTCCTTTCAGACTATTTAACTTAATGAGAGAATTTGCAAGAAAAGGAAGGAGGATCAATTTAGCATGTAGCAAGTTGCAATAGGAAAAAAAACCCTCACTGTCAGGGGAAATAACACATGCACTCATTTATTATTCAAATGCACCACAATTCCCATACTAAGAAGTTGGAATGTTGCATAATCAGAAGATATACAATTCATTAGACCAACAGCTTTTCCATCAGCCCCCATCAAAGCAAACAAAAGAAATAAAATCAAAAACAGAACAAAACCTGAATTATGTATGTATGTATGTATGTATGTATGTATGTATGTATGTACGTATGTATGTATATGTATATAGCAAAACCCAGTTTATCTAAATAGTAAAATCATTCTTCTCCTGAGGCAGAGGTGAATAATGTATGCATTAAGTAAGTGATGGTCATCTGAAGAAAATTCATCTACTACAGATCTGCCCTTAGTATTTCAAGAGAATACAAGTGTGTTAAAATTCCCTACATATTGAGGGATAATACCAGTATCAGATATTTTCTAGTGACATTAATTTGGTTACCAAAAGATATTATTCAATGCAGTTATTGTCAGGCACAAAAGATCAAGGAACACATTAAGTTCCAATTAAACTGATATATTGCTCATGCCTATGCACAAGAATTTAGTCAACTAACAGCACTTTTTTGGCTCTAGATAAGGGTTTACAGATTTCAAGAAGGGTTAGACTTAGTGCATTTGTGGCTATGTACCGACTCTAGGATACTTCCTCTTTTGACTCTGATTCCAAGCTTTGCCACTCCTTCTTCTATAGTTATTAAGTTAATACACAACATTAGCATTATCTGTGCTGATCATAAAAATATGTAAATCAAAATTTTAAGGTATAAATATATTGATTAAGCTAATTAAATTTTATGGTAGCTGTAAGTTTTTGAAGGTTCTTTTTTTTTTTCTAAACTCTTTCTTAGGCAAATAAATAAAAGCCAAAAAGGAGATTTGAGGCAATATGAGCAATTCCACTACCAGCTGGATTCTTGTACTGTGCAAGGAAGGCGTCAAAGAATGGAAATAAGGTATACTGAGTGCAACAAAGTTGGGTTGAACTATAGCAGCATAATTTCCAGGTGCTAAAATCTTCCTTGTTTTCATTCTAGCAGAAATACACGATATCCCTTGGATGATAAAAAACCTGAACAGAACTCAGCTAGATACAAAAGCTGAAGGTGCTAGCTAAGTGTCAAAGAGGATAGAAATATCTAGTGGTGGGATGGAAATCACTCCCAAATAATAGTCCCAGAAAATTATCTAAACCACCCTATCCAAAATCTCATTTTCTAAGAGTGATTTCTTCACTCATGTTTTTACTCAGATATTTCCCCATGCAAAAGGGGAGACGGGTAATTCAAAATTCCCCAGTGAGTTTGTTTTATACCCCCACCCTCAAATTCTGTTCCAGGGGGCTGAAGAACTACATGAAGTAGGAAAGAAGAGATGTTCTTGTTTTGCAGAAGGAGAGAAAAACTAACTTTACCATTTCTTAGGGCGATCAGATCTGAGCCGCAAATGTTCAGACAAGCAATGTATTAAGGGTTGTTCGTTCAGATTTGATCATTCTACAGTTTCTACCATTAACAGATTCTGCAGCTGGACCTTGGTCCCATAGAAGAAACCATTCCTAAGTGCCTAATCAGAATGAAAGACCAAGTCTGTGAGTCAGACAGTAGCAAATCACTCCCTCTCAGCATCATACAGCAAGCTACATTTCATGGTAATTGAGCAGAAAGAGATTTCAATATAGCATGAAATGGTTGTCACAGCTTTAAAAAAGGGAAGGTGGTACAATGTCTCTGCTGGGCACCACAATCCCTTAATACTAATTGCAGCCCAAGTCAGTAAGCTTGTAGGGAACATGCATTCCACTTCCTTGTCACATATAATATTTTATTATTTTATGACCATAAATAGAATATCAAACGAAGCAAAGGATAAGTTCGTCATTAAGAAATGTTCAGAGACGGTTAGTGAGGAGTATCAGAAAAATTTACGGAGAGCATTTCTTTTTCAATGTTTTCTATAATGTATTAGAGTAAATGTATATCTCTGAGTAGGCTTTATGACAGCTATTCCATTCCTGGATCTATGACAATTCACTATGGCCAACTTGCCACAACCAACTCACTATGGCCAACTTGCCATGGGACAACTCACCACACCCAACTCACTATGGGACAATTCACTGCAGCACAAGGGTTACACTAATATCAAAGAAATGGTAGAAGAGAATAATTAAAGAAAGGAGAGACAGAATGAACTGTGAATGACAAAAATTAAAATGTTTGCATTTATTTTAAATAATTAAATTGAATTGTTAAATTGTCCTGCAGCAAGTTGACCTGCAGTGAATTGGCTTTGGTGAGTTGGCCATGGCAAGTTGGCTGCATTGAGTTGGCTGTGGCAAGTTGTCTTATTCCATTCCCCAGGCTTCTAGGTCAGATTTAAACAATAGCGATCCTGTGTCTGCTAGAGTATTCTTGAATCTGATACTTACGTGAAAGAAGATAAACTTTATTTAGGAAATAACCTAAGAGGAGGAAAGTCTGAGTTACTTGAAGTCTATAGTGCCTTCTCCTTCATTATGGAAAGGAAGTCAAGTGAGAATTTGTACAGTTTAGAGTCAAAAGAAAAAGAGGCCTAAACTGGGAAATGGGGGAAGTAGTGAATGCCTGGAAAATAGCAGTCCAATCAGTTCCAGACTTATTATATAGAGATAAGTATGGAAAGAAGGGAGAGTTCCACTGCTCATCATCTCTATATCTTGTGTTCCATGGTCAATAAGTTTAGAAGTGCAGAAAGTCAATGAATGCAAAGTTGAATTCCAAAAATATCAAGCAAAGCATTAAGAAGCAAGGCATAATCAGAACTGGCTGGGGGAAAAAAGTAAATATTATGCTCTTATCTGTAAGAAAATGAACTGTAATTGGATTTCAGCCGAAGCCTGAGAAGCAACAAACTGGAGTGGTGCCAAATGGAGAATCTTCTGATACAGGTTGAAGTAGAATAGTCTGTTGTGGCCCACCAGCAGAGATAGCTGCAGAGTCAGAGTCAGAGGAGGTGGAGAGAGAGCCTGGGCCACCTTCAAAACCTTTGGAAGGCTCTAATAAGGAAACAGCTTCAGAAAGAGGCAGAGCCCTGGCCTTCTGCCCTCCCCCAGGTGGAGAGGCAGCTGTCTTCAGGGCCTGAGCTATTGAGGGGGAGGAACAGATGGGGCTCATCCCGGATGTGCATATACACAGACAGGAAAAGAGAGTTGAGCAAAGGAAAGCAGTAAGCCGTCTCTTAGGGAGAGCAGAAGTAGACGATAACCTGGCTGGGAAATAAATAGGAGGGGTTCAGGAGTGGCTGGTTGTCGCAGACAACTGTTTGTTTTTAGTATATAAGCAATTCAGATTTCTTGGATAAACCCACGTTTGTTGGGACTAATTATATTTGCTTTTTTTTTTTTGTTTATCCCTGTGAATAAAAGACTGTGACTGCCCTATTATAAAAAGGGGGTTGTTTTACTCGTGAGTAAACATCTTATCACTATTTGTGAAGGCTGGGTCAGAACATAGTCCTTAAAACCATCTTTCAGGAGTGTGAGGTTGTGTGTGCAAGAAATAAGGAATTAGCAGTAATGCCAGCACACTCTCTCTGTATGTTGATAATGTTATCCATTCAGTTGTGTTTGATTTTTGGTGATTCTGTGGGCCAAGTTTCTCCACATCTGATCTTGCATTACTTCTCTGAGTTTTTCTATGCTCTGATTGGTGTCAGCTTTGATGGTGTCCAGTCACCATGTTCTTTGGTGGCCTGGTTTCATCTTACCATTAACTCTTCCAACATAATTGCTTTCTTCAGTTGAATTCCCCACAACACATCACCCCCATCATCACCTTCATCATTATCATCACCGATGTATGTTATCATTGTCACTGATTTTGATTCTACACCATCCGGAAGGTTTATAGACTTGCAAATGGACAGCATTATTAACTCAGTTGTAAGCAAGTCAGTCAGCATGGTTCAGTGTCTTGAATCAGTATGAGTAGCATATTCTAACCCACAGATAAGACTGACATTTTAAGTTAAAAACCAGAACATCTCAACTTGTGGATGGTAGTCATTCATAGTGGAAGATTCTCTAGTGATTGTCAAATTACCCAAAGCTACCAATGTCATTTTAATTTTAGTGTTCAGTAGGAAATGCTTTCCATAGGCTAAATAGACAACAATGCCCAGATAGACCTATGATTTCCCAAATTCCTCTAGAATGCCATTCTTAAATTGATATTCCACTAGTTGCTCTCTCCCCTGCATTGAATGGGAATGCTAATTTTTAACGACAGATTGGATATTTTTTATTCAAAGGCCAGCAGCTTCTCATTTAAATTCTTGAAGATGTCTCTGGTGCAAGAAAGCTTTACAACCCCAATGAGTTGTTAATTTGTAATTTGCCAATTACAGCTTCGTTGCTCATCTCTATTTGACATAGCTCCTCAAAGGCCCTCACCTAAAATAATTGTTTAAATGTAGATATTTCTTCAATATTTTTCCACAGTAAAAACATACACAAATAATTAATTAAGCAACGCTGCAATCTCTGCACATTAGTATTCTTTTTGTGCTTTGGCATCTGAACAAGGCACATTAATGCAACATTTAGATTACCCTATACTTGTAAAAATAATTTTAGCTTTATTATGTCATAACTATTTATGAGTAATTACTTGTAATTGGAGAAGGTTATCATCCATACAATTACCTATTTTTACTTGAGTTTTAAATTGATAAGAGTCACGTTTCCTCCATTTGAAATTTAATTTTACATGTGCACAATACTCAGCAAGTAGTCTTCAGTCCCAGCAGAGATACCAATTTCTCTTTGGTGGAGGGAGTCCGTCAGATCAATTGCATTACTTCTCTGTACAAAATTCATAAAAAGGAAGACATTAAGTCACCTATACAAAACTAGCATATAAAGTATGCATTGTTTCTATTCTGCAAATTGCAGGGATAATTGGGGAGAATAGCTCTCTCACTCATTTTTAGAGAATATTAAAAGAGGTTCTGTTTAATTAACTTGAAGTACTTATAGGCGGCTCCAGATGTACAACAAAGTTGAGTCCAAAATTTCTGTTGTTAAGTAAGATAGTTGTTAGGTGAGTTGGACCCCATTGTATGACCTTTTGCCCATGGCTGTTAAGTGAATCATGCAATCATTAAGCAAATCTGGCTTCCTCCATTGACTTTGATAGTTGTAACTTTGAATGGTCATGTAGGAAGTTAGCACCTACCCCTCTCCTAGAAGAATGAAATATTTTAGGAAACATTAAAAAGGCGGAATATTATATTTCCCTGGATGAGAAATGGAGAAACATGTGTTAGGGACAAGGCAGCTCCCTGCAGCTTCCTGCCTCCCCTACCTTTGTCAATGGGCCATTAAGGCCTCATCCAAACTCACTCATTTCTCCCCACCTTTGTCAATGGGCCATCATCTGCAACACAATAGGACCCATCTAGCAACAGAAACTCATCACATGGCAAGACTCAAGCCAGCTTGAGAGACAACCTACAAAGTTAGCTAAGACCCCTAGACCACCTGGGAGTTTGACAACCAGTCAGAATACATTTCTTATACAGGAACAAGAAACTCAGAGGTAGGGCCCAACAGAGGGCATAAAACCAAGGCACTCCCAGCATCTCGGGATTCTTTGTTTTCTACTCCGGAACTCAAGCCATGTGCCCCTGTTCAGGAACTCAAGCCATGTGATTCCTGTCTGCCATTAAACCATCTTTCTATGCAGTCTCCATGTTTCCAGTGCCTTTTTCCCCACTTGGAACTGAACCCAAAAGGATATTTCTTCCAACAGTCATTAAACAAATGTTTGTAAGTTTACAGGACTACTTGTAAAGGAATGATCACAATAATTTTCAGTTGGTGAAGGCTGTAGAAGATTGACCAGTTTCATATAAGATTACCATTGGAACTGGCTCAGTCATGACCAACATAATAAACATTCATATGTCATTTTCTTATAGAAAACAGTTAAGCATAATACATTACAAATAAAATTCTACAAGCAGTATTTTCTCATCAATGTGATTTTCAATGGAATTAATTTACACAATCAGTGTAGACTTATCAAGCTCAGCTCCACAAATCATGTACATCATAAAACGATCCATACTTAATGACACATACATTAGATGACTAACAGCTATGTATTCCTTTTCATACATAATCTATATGAGATGAAAGTTCTCCCTGTGATATTTTAGTTGTGATAGCCCATTCCCACCTGCAAAATTAACACTTGATGCTTCAGTCAATTGCTAAAGAAATTATGAACTAAGCTCACATGAATTATAGCTACTTCTTCATTGTCAGTTTAAAACTGTATTTTCAATATACTCACGTTTCGTGTAATGGATGTCTTTAAAAGATTTGTATCAGTAATAAAAGGAGCGTACAAGTTTGCACAAGTCTTTACTGCTGGTTGCCTTTGAATAATCATGAATGACATTAAATTATAGGCATTGATCAAAAACATCTCATAAAAAGCATATTCATCCCCACCCTATGTTACCAGTTGCCAACCATGGATACTTATATAACATAAATGAAAGTTAGTCACCACAGAAATGAGATATTTGAGGAAAGCTGCTGGAGTGACCAGCAGAGATAAAATCAGAAATGAGATCATACAAAAACAGCAAATAAAGTGATTTGCTCATGTGGAAAGAATGTTTTGGGATTCTGCACCATATAAGGCAGGAGTGTCAAACTCAAGGCCTGCAGGCCAAATCCAGCCCACAGGGTACTTAGATCTGGTCCATGGGGCCATCCTAGAAACACTGAAGTACTGGCCCATGGTGACTCTGCCAACAAAAATGGAGCTAGGGAGGGCTGCATACGAGTGATGTCGAGCTGACCACACTCACCCTGGCCATGCCCCCCCAACACCCCTCCCAAGGTGAAACACAACCCTGATGTGGCCCTCAATGAAATTGAGTTTGACATCCCTGATATAAGGCATATACAAAAAGAGGAGAAAGGTAGACCAAAGAACAAGGTAGACCCAGAAGAAGATGGAGAGACAACATCAAAGACACACTACAACAGCATCAAACAACAATGGTTGAGGCCTCAAAAGAGCAAGAACAAGAACTTTGTATCTCCCTCAATACCTGAAGTGGTAAAAGAGGAAGTAAAGACAAAGAAGAGAAGAAATTCAAAAACAATGTGGTATTATAGCATGTTTATTTTCTTCCCAGAAACCCTTCTTGGAATTAAACTGTAACTATTGGTAAACTCATGTTCAAGTTCTGTAGAGAGATTTACTACTCTTCTGCAGCAACCTGCTCTTATTGGAAAATGAAGAACTTTAATCAATGAGGATTTAATAATCAACAGAGGCATGTGGAGTGTTTAACTAGTGTTATATTCACTGGCGGCATAGAGAGCCCAACTGCTCTGCCAATGACAGTCACTGCTTGGGAAGTAAAAGAATTTCAGCTCTTCATCTCCATGGAGGACATGGGCCTCTCTGTGGGAAGCATTAGTCCCTTTGCTCCAAAGAAGCTGCAATGTTCCAGTTCATAGCACAGTTGCCATTAAAAGCAACGAACAGACTTGCAGAAATCCAATCACATTCAGAAGGTTTGGATGCTGTATTTCTTAAGCAGAAGCTCTGTGAAACGAGGTCTTCTATGTGTTACACACAGAACAGCAGTCTCCACGCAAAAGTCTCCTGGAAACCCTTAGTGCCATGAAATACAGAATGCGTAGTCTGCCCCAGGCAGGAAAATCATACAGTGAGCCATGTGATACATTACAGACATAAGTATAAATACCATATGGAGGTTGTTTTCAGTGATAATAAATGTTTCAGATTGATTTCAAGTAGGATAGAAATGCAAATAAGAACCTGGAAGAAAACCAAGCTGGAAACCAAACATTCTCTTTTGAGTTTTCCCCATGACTTAAATATTTCCTAATTTACTCAACATATACATGAATTCATTCTAGTCAATCAAATTGGATAAGATGAATGCAAATGTTTCTGGCTTTCCAGAAATAAACCCCATGTTAGTTTTCAGGATCTCCACTAGTTGAATTCTTGAAAAGAATTCTTCTAATTCTTAAAAAAATGAACAACCAGAAATTCTCTCTTCTCAATGGTGAGGGTCCCCCTAATGCTCTGATGTACATATTCTATACTGTCAGATTAAACTGATATATTTTTATTATTCTTGCTATCGGACTAGTGGATATCTTCAGAGGGGCTTTGGGTTGTACCAATAATGAATGAAGGCGAATGAATACATGTCTCCGTATAATGTGGTAGGATTCAATCTGAATCAGTCACCGGGATCAGTGGTTTTGTCTTCCAAGCTTTTGGATTCATCCTGGAGTCCATCTTCATGAGCAAACTCTGATAGAGAGAAGTTCCTTGAAGATGGGCTCCAGTACAAGTCTAAAAGTTCGGAAGACAAAACCACTAGTCCTGGTGACCAGATTGGATCCTGTACCAATAATGTTATCTTCTAGAATAAAGCTTCTACAATTTAGGAATATCCCAGAGTTTTGATTCTGTTTGCACCATCCACTGTGCAAGCAGTTACATAAGTGTTTTTGCAACTGCTCAGAATTTTATTAGAATATAAATGCCTTATGATAGTTATTTGTGATATCAGTGCTTGAGCAAGCAGTAGAAAAAGAATGACAAGTCTTTTTATTCCAGTAATATATTGAAAGAAGATAAAAGGATATGTTCTTCATTTGGTGCATAATTTATAATTGAACAGCACAAAAACTAAGAGTTGCTAACTGGTTTAGCTTTAAAAGGGGATGAGATAAATTCTTGGAGAATAAACCTGTCAATGGCTGCTAGTCATAATAACTATATATTACATCCACTATTGGAGCCAGAATGCCTATAAGCACCAATTGTTTCATGGAAGGCCATAAAAAGGGTCTTAACATCCTCTTCAATGCTATTTACTCTTATTTAGAAACACATGTTTATCAACTTTTATTCTTTACTTTCTGAATGGAGAACTACAAACCTAATTAAACTAGCACAGCTATATTTGGATTCCGGAAGAAGAATCCAAGAAAACAACCTTGCATGGGAGCTGTGTGACAAATCCAAATCAACACAGTTTCCATCATTTTTTATTATTTCCAACCAGTGTTGGGCCAGTCTCAGGTTAGTATTCTTCTCAAGGCCATATTTTCATATTTCCATCGCCACATCTCTTCTTTGGAAAACAACTCTGTCTTTTGAGAGCTGTCTATTGTTTTGAGAACCTTTTTGTGACTTCTTCGAGGTCTGCCTGACCTAGCTTGCTTTTAGCTGTTCTCACATACTCCATCTTTCATGCATTTCACTTTCACTGTGCACGTCTCTTTCACATACCTGCATGCATATATTTTTTTGGGGTCCTTTGTTCCTTTTTTATTCACATTTTTTTCAATGTTTCTGTTTAGTTTTGTTCTGTCTCTGTTCAATTATTTGTTTTCTTTTGGATTTTAATATTTATATCCCCACTGAAATTCAAAGAGTCCTTCCTGCTCTTTCAGAAAGCTGGGAAGACCTGGTTCTTCTCCCAGATGCTGAGCCAGGATGTTACTTAAGGTATATACAAGTGTAGTTGTGTTGAGAGTTTGTTATGGTACTGAGCTATTGTATTATAGTTATTGTAATTTAGTCGTATTTATACTCCGAAGTTTTATTATACATTTGTGAATAGTTATTAGCTCCCAGGGCTATATAGTTAAAATGGGCAACCATACAAATTCTCTACACAAATAAATAAGTATGCTTCTTATTAATTTCTTATAAACATTGGCTTGCTACTCAAAGTAGTAGTTGGCTCTTGCTTCTTACCTTTCCATATGTCATGAGCAGAGGGAATGGAGCAGGAACATGACTTGCTTCTCCATACAACTTTAATTTGTTCCAGTGTATATGGATAGTTTCAGGTCTCTATTATAATCACCAATCTAAATAGTGCTTTTCTTCTCTTGGTTTAACCCTTGTTAATCGTAAACAAAATTATCCTTTATTTTAGGACTCTGCAACACTGACTATACTCTTAGCCCAGCCCCAGGCCTTTTCCTTAACCTAATTCCTGGAAGCAATATTAGAATTCATGTACTGTATAGTCTTAGTGCCTATGTATATGTATATCTCTGTATGTCTATGTATAATCCTAATACTTAATGTCCCACTGAATTTAACATGATTTATTTTAAGCGTGAGCTGATGGTGAAACGGGAAAACCCACTTTCCCAAATGCAGGAGACAAGACCAAAAGTTGGAGAACACAGGTTTATTTGCTAGCAAAGGTTCGGAGAATTCACATGTCAGATTCCGAACCCCGGGCTATGCCTGAGGTGTACCTACATTTTGCAATTCTAACCACACCAGAGGCGTTACACTTCTGACTTTATTTCCATATATGGATACTATTTTACACAGTCTGTTACTTTCCATGAACACTTCTGCTAATATGTTTCTTAATATAAGTTCGTTACAGGGATGATATAGAACATAGGTCATTAAGCTCATCAGTATATTTAACAAGTTACTTATTTCTGTTCCTTGTACTTTCCCATGCAACATAACTTCTGCTCCAACATCAGTACCTCGGAAAACAATATAATACTGTGCATGATATAATACTTAGATTAATATGATTTATAGTATAAGACCCTTCTGTTTCAATGGAACTGGAATTTTGGGCTGTAACAATATACTATATATCATTAGATTAAACTGGATAAGGCTACTATTGGCAGTGCATACAGAACAAAGCAGAATAGTAAGTGATCTTTTTTGTAAATGCATTTTGAAAAGCTCTTTCAATATTCTATAATATTTACTTTTCCAATAACTGAGGGATCTGAATCATACCAGACTCCTCCAATGGAAAAGAAACAATTCATACCTTCTGCAGACAGACCATATCTGTGTTTGAGCTCCAAACAATAAAATGAATGTATAAACTCTGACATATGTAATCCTGTCGATTAGGTTAGTTTTGTAATGATTAGCTCCTGCCTTAGTCATGTTAAATAGTGACAAAATAGAAAATATATCTTCTTTAACTAATAGACATTAAAACATGTCTCTGAAGATCAACTGTTATAATTATCAACAGTTATAAATATTCACATTATACCATAGCCGTAGCATCTCAACCTTAGTATGTCTTTCTAAAAATGTGTATGTACATATGCTCATATGTACTCAATTCTACAGTACCTTAATTTTGGTATCATTAGTGTCTTCTTTTCTTTCAGTGGCATATTTTATATAGCTTAAGAAGTGCTTGATGGGAAACATTGTACTTGCAAAGTTTGAAATTCTTACATGATAAGAACAGCTGCAAGAGATATTTTTAAAAATCCACCATCACGTAATAATTAATAATATATTTTCACCCATTCAAAAATAAGCATAGTTACTTTTTAGCACAGTTGGTCAGTTATATTATATTATAGGCAGGATGCCAATATTAAAAACATTGTTTTTTTAGTTGAGTACAAGTCCCAGACCTGAAATGTCCCAGACATTCTACTAAATAAAACACTCAACTGGCAACTTTTATATATCACGTTGTCTTTCTGTGCTAAGAGGAATCTACTGTAAATATATATTAAGTAGTTTTTCCTAAGTGAAAAACTGGGAATGGGGGGGGGGGGGACTGCCAATTAGTCAGATATTAGATTCCAGTGTGTGATGACCAGGGGGTAGGGGTAGGGGTACAGCTGCCACCTGCTGGGCCCACAAGTTCAGGAGGGCCCCAAAATTGCACCCCAATTCTATCCTAGAAAGTGTTACATTGTCCAGAGTCAAAGATGTCTATACTCCTGACCCCAGGCAGTTAAACACCCATCACCATCCATCTTGCTAGGGTGTCTATAGCCTTTAGGCATTGTTTTGACCTAGCTCCCCAACATGACAACCCCTTAAGAAAATGATCCCTTTATTAGGAGCGCCAGCAGCCGCTCTCTCACAGCAGGCTACGAAGTCTCTAAATCCTGTGGAAAGTGATGCTCGCTCCCTTTGCCCCTGAATTGGCCCAACACATCAGCGGTCCCACTCTCTCTCTTCTCACACTTGCAAAGGAAGTCCTGAAAGGTGTGCTCACTTTCTTCCAGCAGCAGATACATACACATGCACACACACTCAGAAGTGCTGCAGATTCGAAGAAGAATTCTGATAATTTTCAGACAGGATTCAAAAGTGCAGGCTATCAGTGATGGACTGGCAGGGAGATGAATAGTTGTCTGCCACACCTATTCATCTCCACCCCCTGCCTTTTATCCCCCGAGCTACCGATAGGGTGGGACTTCACTAACAGCGTTTGCTCTTCCATCCCAAGGACCGGCCCATAGATTTCCATTGCTCTTCTCTTCTCTGCCTTTTGTGCATCCGCGTATCAGGCACTGGACCCAGCTGTTCCTCTTCTTCCTCATCAGCTGCCTCCAGACCTGGGAGCTGTTGACTCTCCATCTGAGGGTTGATGGATAGCACAGGCTCTGCCTCTGTCTCTATTTCTGACAGCTCTATTCCCTCTTCCCCCTTGAAGCTCTCAGATTGCCTTGATGTTGGCCCTGACTCCCAGACCACCTCCTCATCTGATTCGGCTGCCAGAGGGGCTGGCAACCAATAGGCCACAACAGGCATGGAGCCAGATCTGAATAACACTACTTGCCCAACATGGGGTAAAGATTTATAATTGGGTATTATCTACATGCCGATATTACTGACACTGAATGATCTCACCCAGCAGTTTCATATCAGTGATAAATGGGAGAGGAGAGAGAGAGAGAGAGAGAGAGAGAGAGAGAGAGAGAGAGAGAGATCCCTCTGAGGTGCCTCACATAACAGGGACCTCTCTTCTCCAACACCACTAAATGGAAGAACTACTGTAAAACAATGTCTGACCTCTGGAGCAGTCCAGCAGAATACCATGGTCAATGGTATCAAACTCCATTGAGAGATTCCACAAGTGGACTCCTATCTCATTACTTAGCCCAGCCTGAACCCTGAGTGATATTATTATTCATATTGAAATGGAATTCAAATAGTTGGCTTTCTTTTCTGAAAAAGTAAGGGGGGGAGAGAACTATGGGTTGACCTACATAACATCGGTTATTTTATATTTAGACTAAGAAACAGCCATTTATATTTGTTTTTTATACATCTCTAGAAAGTGGGAGGGAGACACAGAGGGAGAGAAAAACAGAGAGAGAGAGAGAGAAACAGAGAGAAATTTAGGATAGGTTTCTCACCATAAACCAAATTTACAGTGTATTAAAAATTAGAAAAAGCAACATTTCTATTTTTTCTGGAATAGAAAAAAAATATTTATTGTTTAAGGGGAAAGTATGATATGTGCTCTGTCTCACACCTCTCATTTTGCCTTCTGCTGCATCTTGCAATATTTATTCCAATAGAATATATTATAACTTACCAATTGGGAACGCAACTCATCCTGACCCAAGTTCTCATGAAAAGAACTGGGTCTTGGTTTCTTTTCTAAAGGTCTGCAGGGTTGGGAACAACTATGTATCTCAGGCTGTTATCAAGGAAGCACATGTCCTGGCACATATGGTAGTATTATTTCAGAGAAAGGACTCTGTTCATTCCTGTGGGCATCCCAGAATTAACCCAGTTTTATATTTTGCTTCTTTATAACCAATATTTTGAATTGTACTCGATATGGAACCAGCTCAGCTGGTTCCATATCGAGTATGTAACATCAGTGTACAGATGTTAGTTGGGTATAATGAAAAATACCTATAGCCCTTCATCTGGTGCATTTTGAATCAATCAAGCTTCCAGATGGTCTTCAAGGACATCCCTCTTGTTCTCCTTCAGAATGAGATCTAGTTCCTAAATACCTTGGGGTTCTCTAGATATAGGTAGTCTTCAAGTTATGATCATAATTGCAATTAAGTGGATTTTGTCCCTTTTGTCCCCCACAGTTGTTAAGCACATCACTACAGTTAAGTGAATCAGGCTTCCCCCATTGACTTTGCTTATTGAAAGCCAGCTGGGAAGATTATAAATGGTGAACACGTGACACCAGGACAGTGCAACTGTCATTGTTACTAGTTGCCAAGCACCTGAATTTTGATCATGTGATCATGGGGATACTGCCAGAGTCCTAAGTTGCTGCTGTAACTTCAAATCGGGTGAAATCCAAAATTTTTCCCTACCGGTTCTGTGGGCGTGGCTTGGTGGACGTGGCAGGGGAAGGATATTGCAAAATCTCCATTCCCACCCCACTCCAGGGGAAGGATACTGCAAAATCTCCATTCCCTCCCCTCCTGGGGGAAGGATATTGCAAAATCTCCATTCCCACCCCACTCTGGGGCCAGCCAGAGGTGGTATTACTGTATACAGCAGCAACTGTGAAAGTGTGTCATCTTCCCTTCTTGAACATTTGCTGAAGTCTACAGTTCTAGTCTGCTGACAAGGCACACTTATTACTACAGATCTGGTGGTTTCTTTCCTGGACCATTGTAACAATATATGGGCAGCTCTTCCTTTGTCATCCACTGGCTTTGGTCCAGAACTTTGTTATACACATTGTTCAGATCTTCCCTCATCTTTCTTTCTTCCATAGGGTTTTACATGCTCTTTCATAGGGCCAGAGTGTAAATTAAGCTCCTGGTGGTAACATTCAATGCCTTCTTCATGTCCTGATTCCTATCCTGGCATAATATGTTCTGTTTTTAAATACAGCATGATTAGCAGACAGTCTTCTTTCCATTTTCTTTTCACTTGTTCCATCCTGATCCTGTAGATTTCGACACAAGGGTTATGAGTGATGGACTTCCTTTCTTCTTCTATTCTGACACACCACATCTTTAGATACATTTAAGAAAGATACAAAAACTCATAAAGCAGAATGATCAATGGAAGTAGATGTGAATAGATATTGAAAGTGGAGTCAGTAAATTTAGATGGTATAGTTGTAAATCTTAGAAATAAAATTAGAAGTTTAGTGTTTTAGTTGTATAAATGTGTGACAAAATATATCAAGATTTTATATTGACCTTATTGCTCCCACATTGTTCTCACCATTGTTGATTTTTCACTTGTTAATTTTAATTGTGATAGGATCACAACCTAGTGGGGATATATTATAAAATTGTGTTGTTTTGTTTTGTTTGTCTGCACAGTATTATTTAATAGTACCATAGTTCTATTAATTAATTTTTAAAAGGTCAGACTTCTAGAACATCATTCTGACTCATTCCTACATAAATAAACTTTCTTATAGGTAAATGAGACTTACTCTTTGGTAAATATATTGATACAATTGTACTACTTTTTTTCCTACCAATGGGTTATGATATGATATCTTCGTTTAAACAGATATTTTGAAAATGTTGGTTTGAAAGTCATTGGGAAAATCAAGTGTTGTTAACTCTCACTACCCAAGAGCATCTGTTGTAGTTTATTCTAAATATAATATATTCTTCCAAGGTTTTTATCATGAAAGCTAAAAGCAAGCTCTGTGGTAGAAAGGGTTTTAATGATGATGATGATTATTAATAATACAGTATTTTGCTTTGAGAGTCTTATTATAGAGTTACAACTTGCTTAGAAATAATTACAACACCTGTAGGATAGTCAATAGTTTTGTGATCTAAAAAACAAAATCATTGACGTCAATAATTTTGTATTGTTGCAGTCAACAAGATTGCAACCATACTTTAAAAATATTGCTGCTGAGATAGTAGAAATGGTAATAGTGATATGGGCAGAATAACAAGTGGTACAAGGTTAACCAATCTCTGTGAACCAATAAAGTATTCTGATGAGCTGATAAATCAAATGAGTAAGAGAATTCTCTGGAAGCTACCCTGCAACTTGGAAAATTACTTGTCATGGCAACAGGCAGGCATCACTGCTGAGATTACAACCCTGGAGCAAAGAGATTGATCTAATTTGCACAATGAATGAGGCCTATTTACAGGAAATCTATAAGAAATTTGCAGTGGGGAATAGCAAGAAAGAAATATAAATAGTTAAAATCTGGCAAATATTCTAAATTAAGAAGGAAGAAAATTGCTTTAGAAAATGACAAGTAGGTGATAAACTTGGCCAAAGGCAAAAAAAGAGTAACATTTTGAATATATGTGTGCATGTATACTCACACACATGTACATACCTTGCTTTTGCCATCTTCTTCATTAAAGGGCACAGAAGGTCATTTTATAAGCATCTGCTATGCTTTGTAAGAGTTGTGTTTCTCTATAGTAGAGTAAAATAACCTGGGGGGGGGAGAGCAAAACTACTTATTCTGACCATGTTCAAAGGAATACAGTGAATAAGAGCATTAAAGAAAATTCATTTTTTTAACCACCTTTTCTTTCTGTGTGTATAGATCAAAGCTTAAAGTGTGTAAAGAATTGTTGTGTATCATGCAGAGTTGCCTCCAGTGAGATGGGTGACTATATATTAAATAAAATAAGAGGTATTACTGTGGTTGAATCTCTAGCTAGACTGGAGGGAAGTGTGAAGAGGGGGCTGAGCTTAGAGTCCTGGCACTGCAGAAAACGGCACCTAGAATCCTTGAAGCCTTAACTGACCCTTCCCAAGAGAATTTAGTCAGTCTGATAAGATTCTTGTAATATAGATGACTGACAATGGAGCTCTGTTTGGGACTATTCATGAGTGGTTCATGTTGTTTGCCCCTGATATGACTCTTATGACACAGGTGGTCAAGGCAAGGCAGGCCTCTAGAGAGAGTCCTTTATTTCTTTCAACAAATGGTCCAGCAAATGGCCCTCCAACAACCGGTAAGTCTCTACCCACACACTACCACAAAGGCATTCAACTTCAGCCCCTATAGTACAAATAAAGACCACAAAGTAAGGGCAAGGTCCAAGCTTCCAAGTCTAGCCCACAAGGCAAAGTCCAGGCACAAGACAATTAATTAATTAATTAATTGTCAAGTACATATTAGATAATATATATAAGCATGAATTGAATACATAAAAGGAATACAATTAAAGGGAACATTAGGACAGGGATGGTAGGCACACTGGTGCTCTTATGCACGCCCCTTACAGACCTCTTAGGAATGGGGTGAGGTCAACAGTAGACAGCTTTAGGTTAAAGTTTTGGGGATTTTGGGTTTGAGACCACAGAATCTGGTAGTGCATTCCAGGCATTAACAACTCTGTTACTGAAGTCATATTTTCTGCAATCGAGTTTGGAGCGGTTCACTTTAAGTTTGTAACTATTGTGTGCTCGTGTATTGTTGTGGTTGAAGCTGAAATAGTCAAGTTCAATGGCAGTCCTCAGGGCAAAGATAAGGTCCAAAGCAGGAAGCAATTCCAAGGGCACAGTGAAGCAAAGGCTAAAAGCAGTCCACAGAAGAAGGGCTAGGTCCAGGGGTGAAATGCTCCCGGTTCGGACCGGATCGCCCGATCCGGTAACAATAGAGGTGGGTGGTTCGGAGAACTGGTAGCAAAAATCCTTGTTCCCCCCCCCCCGCCCAGCTGAGCTGCACAATCATCAGAGGCTTTTTTTTTTTTACTTTTAAAAGCATTTTTTCTACAACCTCTTAGGTGGAAAAAATGCTTTTAAAAGTTAAAAAAAAGCCTCTGATGATCACGCAGCTCAGCTGGTATCATCAAAGGCTTTTAAAAGAAAAAAACCTTTTTTTTCTTTTAAATGCCTCTGATGATCCAAGTTGAGTTGCCTGATCATCAGAGACTTTTTTTCTTTTAAATGCCTCTAACGAAAGGGTTTTTTTCTTTTAAATGCCTCTAACGAAAGGGTTTTTTTCTTTTAAATGCCTCTGACGATCCAAGCTGAGTTGCCTGATTGGCAGAGGCATTTAAAAGAAAAAAAGTCTCTGCCGATCAGGCAACTCAGCTGGGATCGTCAGATCCTTTTGAAAGCATTTATTTAACAACCTCTTTGCTAAAGAGGTTGTAGAAAAAAATGGTATTAAAAGTTTTTTAAAAATGGCCACACCCACCCAGTCACATTACCCCCCACCACCAAGCCACGCCCACAGAACTGGTAGTAACAAATTTTAGATTTCACCACTGGCTAGGTCCAAGACAAAAGGTGAAGAGCAATCTTTGAAACAAGGCAAACAGCAACAGACATGAGTCAAAGCCAGGAGAGTGTAAGCCAAAGCAAACAATTGTTACTGGCAAAGACTAACTCTCCACAGCTTTGTTTTAAGTTACTTCCCTCCAGGTGTTCCTTGTGAGGAGAGGTGAGGCGATCTCCCGAGTAGCCTTGTAGCCCTTCTCTGGGCTTGCCTACGCTCCTCTATCCTTGCCCTTGGATCAACTGGAATAGGCAGCTGTTCCTCATCAGAGGAAATCCGCTGCCTATCAGCACCACAGCTTGCCAGCGTGTCGATGCAGGCAGTCAGCTCTCTGTCTGGTTGACCACTTCTTCCAATGCCTGAGGAGTCTGGGACATCATTGTCCTCAGTCCCTGGCCTCTCCAAACATGCTAAGGGAGACATGCCATCCCAGTTTGGACAGTCCTGGTTCCAACTACTTCTTCTCTTCCTCCAAGTCCGATGGGGCCATGACAATTACATATTTTCTCTCTGTCTCTTGATTGTGCAGTCAGCCAGATATTTAGACTGAATGTTCATTTTATCTATCTACATCTCTCTCTCTCTCTCTCTTTCTCACACACACACACGCGCGCGCGCGCGCACACACACACACACACACACACAATATACACAGAGTTCAGCTATGAAATGTCCAGCCTTCTTGCTGCACACATATTTTATTTATTCATTTATTTATATTTCATATTTCTTAACCACCTATCTCCTTCCCTATAATTCCCAGCCACCCTATCCAGCATGGGTAGTGATGAGGGAGTTCACTATGATCTGCTCATAGCTTCCACCTGGAATATAATATTAATCTATATTGTTATCAGAGATTGACAAAACATTTTCCAGAAAGTTTTATGGGAATCTTTGCCTATTTTACCTGGTGATAAATACAGGTAGTCCTCAACTTACGAACACAATTGAACCCAAAATTTATGCTGCTAAGTGAGAAATTTGTTAAGTGAATTTTGCCTCATTTTACGACTTACTTAACATTTGTTAAGTGAATGACTCAGTTCTTAAATTAGTTACATGGTTGTTAAGTGAACCTAGCTTTCCCATTGACTTTGCTTTTCAGAAGGTCAGTTGACAAGCATCAGAATTTTAATTACATGACCATGGAGACGCTGCACAGAGGTGGTATTCACTTACCTTCGCTATCAGTTCACAAATGTGAGCGCGCACATGCCTCCTCCGCTCATGCGCAGGGCCTTCTGCACATGCACAGAGCGTCAAAAATGGGACGTGATTACAACTGAGCGGATGGGCGGAGACTCCCGCCACTGCTACCGGTTCACCTGAACTGAATACAACTGGCTGAATACCATCGCTGACGCTGTGACAGTCATATATATGAAAAAAACTGTCATAAGTTTTTAGAGTCATTGTAACTTCGAATGGTCACTAAACAATCTGCTGTAAGTTGAGGACTACCTGTAGTCCTACTTGTTCAGAATCTCTTTTCCATTCCCAAGTTTGAAAGTTAGACAAGACTCTAGGATGGAGGTTCCTACATTTTTCCCCATTACACTTCTCTTTAGTATAATTTTAGTGTGCATTCCTTCCCTAAAGATTCAAATGGTAAAATGATCCCAAATAAACAGTTAATACCAGGCAATAAAACTTGGAGAAAAGATAGATCTATTGTAACCATGTAATTAAAAGATTCTTTACACATTCTCTGGGCTCTGTTTAGACCTTCCCCAAGGGAAGGGCACCTCACAATTTGGGAAACCATACTCTAGGGTCTCAATTTTACCTTTGGGAAGTGCTCTCAGAATCTCTCCAAAGTGTGACTAATAAAAACAAACAATAACTAGATTTTATTTATTTATTTATTTTAGGAAATTTATATTTCCACCTATTCGCACATGGCGACTCAGGAATATAATTTTAAGACTTAACTTGATTATACTACAATGATTTTTCAAAAGAAAAAGGGCATGATGAAATAGCATAAGATCAACGAACGAATGAAAATGCTCAAGCACATTCTACTATTATGGAACTGTTAGTGTTGAATCTGATCTACTGACTATTTTGTATTTATTAATATATGCTTATATAAATTTAAAAAATGGAGAAATACAGCAATGGGACATGTATTGACCAGCAATTAAACAGGATTAACTGAAACTGATGATCTTAACAAAACCAAAATGAACACAACATATTTCAGATAATAAACATTATCTGAAAAATATGGTAAACCTTATATATAATTACATTGCTTTAGCAGATGAAAAACTGCTTCTAGAAATAACTACAGTATGCACCATAGAAATACTCTGGGAAATCAAAGTCCTGAGGTACAATCGTTTTGAAATTCCATTTAGAATTGCCTAGTATAGATACAACTGTACTGTACCAATTATTTAGTGAAAATGAAACTATAGCCAGTCCTAGTTTTAAAATGCATGAGGCTTCAAACATTCTATTGTCTCTGCATGTTTTATTAAAAACTAGCAAACAGGGTAGTATCTAAAGTTATAATGTAAAGATGCTTTATTTCATGTAGGTCATTAAACAAAACTGGCAGACTTCACTGAGAAATTTTAGGAATAATTGTGGTGTTAAAATTAAATTGAAGGCTATTTGTAAATGAATTTGGTAGAATCTTAATAAAAAAGTAAATGATCCATACTAGATAAATTAACAGGTTTGTCGCTTGTAAGAGATCTTTGATATGTCCCTTGAAATTTGCACAGGACCTGTCACATTGACATTTCATTTATGGCATTCACTCCTCCCCCATGTTTTGGAGACAGTTTGAACAGTCGAGTTGGATATGAAACAATGAAATCTTGCATGGTGTACAATGGACAAAGAACGACAATTGAGGTTCAATGCCAGCCTTAATTTTTTGGCTGGGGAAAGCTTGGAAGCTTTCAGGTTCGGGGTTTCCCAGATGTACCAGTATGAAATGGAACTTTGAGGAACTTCTAGCCTCGGAGTCTTCTTTCATTGGGAGTGTTATTTGGGACCCTGACAGTTACATTTGTAACAACTGTATACAACCTTGACAATTTATGATGTGTTTAATGCCAATGGTACATCCTCTTATAAAAAATAAAACAATCTTAATGACTTTTGATTTTTTTTTCCTTTTCATTCTCATGGGATGCTACAGATCACATTTGTCCTGAGAAATACAATATTCTTGCAAGCAAAAAATATGGTTATATAGTAAGTGGCCTTGAAAGTTTGAATTAGATCGCCTACCACTTTCCAAGAAGGCAGGTGAGATGTATACCATATATTTGTCAATGCTAGGGGAATGCCAATGAGGAAAAAAAAAGATTTTATTTATTTATTATTTAAAGGTTATATTCTGACATTCTGACTGCTGAAGTGGTTCTGGGCTTGAAATTTTTATAAGACTCTCCTTGAAGTTCTATCAGGTGTGAAATCCAGCAGGTTCTAACAGGTTCTAGAGAACCGGTAGCAGAAATTTTGAGTAGTTCAGAGAACCAGCAAACACCACCTCTGGCTGGCCCCAGAGTGGGGTGGGAATGGAGATTTTGCAATATCCTTCCCCCAGGAGGGGAGGGAATGGAGATTTTGCAGTATCCTTCCCGTGGAGTGGGGTGGGAATGGAGATTTTGCAATATCTTTCCCCTGCCACGCCCACCAAGCCACGCCCACAGAACCAGTAGGGAAAAATTTTGGATTTCATCCCTGAATTCTATGTCTAAAATACTTATTGTATCATAGTTCTAGTCCTCTTTGTGTTGTTAATGAGTACACTGCATGTTTTCTGTAGTTATACCACATTTATATTCCAGATCAGTGTTTCCCAAAAATAAACCTCATCCTTTTTCTTGCTAAAGTAAATCTTTATAGAAGTCTAATGTTTGTATCAAAAAAGATATTCAAAATGAATGTCCAGTTTCAAATGCAATCTGGCAACCATTTTTCCAATATCTATCGATTACATCTTCTTACTTTTGTTTCCATTCTGTCTGTTCACCAATTCATATCAAATGTCATTTTCCAGGGAAATTGACAACTGTATAGAATAATGAGCTCCTATTTGTTCATATCAAGGGAATTTGCTTAACTTTAAAGCAGAGCATTGTGGTACTTGTGAATTGTACTGGACTGTGTTTAATAGAGTCCATTCTTAACCATTGCTTTAGAAATGTGCGATTGTTAGCACAATTAGTTTGCAACTGCTAAGTGTTGCAAGTTGAACACTTAAAAATCTTCAATGGATTTTTCAAATGTTCAATTTGAACACTCAAGCTGATCAATTTTGCCTGACTTTATTATGCTACACTGCCTACCATCACTTTCTCTGCTTCCGAGGATGAAAAAAAATGAGGTTATTAAAGAGATAAGAGCAAAACAGGTAGTTGAAAGTAAAAAAAAAAAAAAAAAGTAATTTGCAGAAAGAGATGCAAACATTTTCCCTTTTAAGTGAGCAGAATCTCACTGAGAGACTTTGCTGGACTTTACAACTCTGGCAGTTATTTTTAGCTGAAAATTATGAGTACAAATGGTTTCACAGATGGAATTGGGATTGCATCATTGATTTGAACAGAGTAGTTGCACTATAAAGCATATTACTCCATCTCTAAACTATTTCGGGTGCAATTCCTCATTATAATTCATTATCCACCATATAGTATAAAGGAAGGCAAAACGGGTTTTAACCAGAGGAAAAAATGTACTTGACAAGGCATTTATTTGATTAGATGTAATGCTATGTGGGTTTTCCCAGTTGCAATGTATGGCTGTGAAAGTTGGGCCATAAGGAAGGCTGAACGCCAAAGAATTGAGGCCTTTGAACTATGGTGCTAGAGAAGACTCCTGCGAGTCCCTTGGACTGCAAGGCGATCAAACCGGTCAGTCTTAGAAGAGATCAACCCTGACTGCTCTTTAGAAGGCCAGATCCTGAAGATGAAACTCAAATACTTTGGCCACCTAATGAGATGGAAGGACTCACGGGAGAAGAGCCTAATGCTGGGAAAGATTGAGGGCAAAAGAAGAAAGGGATGATAGAGAATGAGGTGGCTGGATGGAGTCACTGAAGCAGTCAGTATGAGCTTAAATGGACTATGGGGGATGGTAGAGGACAGGAAGGCCTGGAGGAATGTTGTCCATGGGATCAAGATGAGTCAGATACGACTTCACAACTAACAACAACAATGCTATTTGGGAAAGACCTAGAGACACGGGGGAGAGGTGCTGTCTAGGGAATGGTCAGGGCATAGCTGATAGCTGCATAATGGGCAGACCAAGAGTTTCAGAAGGGATCCTCCCTAACTTCTCAGGCTGTAAAAGAGACGGAGGGGGATTTCTATTATTAAACGTGCAAGATTGTATTAATGTATCTTTACAATTAAATAGTATTTAGTCATTTGGTCATGTTTCCTCTCTGGTCTGCCTGGAAAGGCTGCTATCAACAGAAGAGAGAAATAAATTTGTATTAAAAATCAAGGATCCCATCTACAGGAGAAGGATGGGTGTAAATCAAATAAATAAATAATCTTACAGTTTTACAAGTTTTACTCCAGCAGTCAATATATTGATTAGGTGATGGCATAGAACTTGACTATCGATTTGATAAAAAGATACAAACCAAATATGTCTCTTTTCCTACTGCGAAATTAGCAATATCAGTAAAGTGTGAGAGTGCCCATAAGAGGGGCATTACAGAAGGGCATGGCTTGCCCTTTCTTTGCCTTCTAGCTTTTCAGGATAAATATGTTTTAATTAGGAATGGATTAAGATATGTCAGCCATGCAATGGCAAAACATTAAACCTGGTAAATGCAAAGGTCTGACAGTGCTTTGACACAGTGATCTTCAAGAGATAAGCAGGCACAACATGCTTATTTTTGGTTTCCTATCCATAAAGATCTAAACTTTTCTGTCTTTGGAGATCCAGAAATCAAAACCTTATCTGTTAGGATTTTCATCCAAATGAAAAGGAATTTATCATCCAGATTAATGGGATCTGATCACCTTGAATAAATGTAAGCTTTAACCATAATTTAATCTTGGACCACAAATTAAACCACTACAGTTCTTGTTAACCTCAGCTGAAGTGTCAAATTTGGAAAAGTCTTAGGGATATGAGGATAGATCCTAGAAATTTAGTATTATATTCAATGAACTGAATTTCTTGTGAGTACATTTTTGAGAACCACACAAATCACCTGAAGCATCTTGTTTTTGTCTCAAAAACTTATATGGCAGTCAAAATATAAATATTTCTTCTTGCAAGGAAACATCAAAAAACAATAACCATACTTCTTTGAGTGTGTTCAGCAGAGAACTGAATATATTTAGTTCACTTATTGAACTCATCTCAAATTATCTAAGTGCCAGAGCTCACTGTAACAACATTGCCAAAAAAGCATTAAAAGTTGTTAATTTTGCGTAGCTTCTTCTCCGGTAATATTGAACTGCAAACCAGGGCATACAAAACTTTTGCTAGACCAATTCTTGAATACAGCTCATCTGTCTGGAACCCGCACTGCATATCGGACATTAATACAAGCGAACGAGTCCAGATATATTTCACAAGAAGAGTCCTCCACTCCTCTGCTCGCAACAGAATACCTTATGCCACCAGACTTCAAATTTTGGGATTAGACAATTTAGAACTTCACTGTTTTCAGTCAGACCTAAATGTAACACATAAAATTATCTCCTACAATGTCCTACCTGTCAATGACTACTTCAGATTCAACCACAACAATACATGAGCACACAATAGATACAAACTTGTGGTAAACCACGCTAAACTTGATTGCAGAAAATACGACTTCAGTAACAAAGTCATTAATGCCTGGAATGAACTACCTGACTCTGTGGTTTCTTCCACTAACCCCCAAAACTTTAACCTTAGATTGTCTACTGTCAACCCTATTCCTAAGAGGTCTCTAAGGGGTGTGCATAAGCGCACCAGCGTGCCTACCGTTTCTGTCCTAATGTTCCCTTTTATATATATCCATTTCATGTATTTATAATTATGTTTATACTTATAACTGTTACCTATTACATGCTTGATGAAATAAATAAATAAATAAATAAATAAATAAATAAATAAATAAATAAATAAATAAATAATGTGGATGGTGCATTGTAGTATTA
This sequence comes from Pituophis catenifer annectens, assembly GCF_029215685.1. NCBI lineage: Eukaryota > Metazoa > Chordata > Lepidosauria > Squamata > Colubridae > Pituophis > Pituophis catenifer. The sequence goes on along the minus strand of NW_027256881.1, from coordinate 219,137,262 downwards.
CATACACTTTACATATAAAGTATTACTACAACCTATACTTTATGTCAGGCATGAAGTGTTACTCTTGAGGAAAGCCTACCTCTGTGGAAAAGATGCATCGTCAGTTTACAATTTGTCTCCCATGATCCCAAGCTACAATATCAGCCTCCATATCAATTCCCTGGAACCCATCTGAATCATGAAGGATTAGCAAGTACTGTCCATTATAATGTAAGTTCAATTATCAGGCTATAGCCATTTGTAATATAAATCCCTCACTTAATTACCATCATTAGTTCCTGATAATTTCTTCAAAGTCATAAGTGTAAACTGTGAAGATCTCCTATTAAGTATATCAACTCACTGCAGAATAGCATCCTGTACTTTACAGGATGTGATTTGCTTTTAACTGGCAGGCTACTGCATAATTTCAACACTTGCCCATTGATTTCAACACTTGCCCATTGAATACAGGAACATCCATTATCATCCAAGACCATATGGATAACCCTTCTCATCCATATGGTCTTCTGCCATCTACATGCACTGGACAGTTCTTTCACATCTCACAGAAAAGTTTTTGATGTCCTTCTTCTCTCACAGGATGAAGTTTAATATGACAAGAAGAAAACAAAAGCTTGAAGCTAACTTGTCTGTCTGTTAATGCTCCTGAAACAATTATAAACACAGAATGACCCAACATCTCTCCCCCACCCCAGTAAACAATGCTGGGGCTGTTCATTCTTCTCTGCAGGTGAAAGACCGGATTCCTGTCCTTCAGAATCAGGACCACAAGAAATCCTCCCACTTTATATCCCAAAGATTTATTTCTTCAGATTCTGAAAGAGCCATGTCTACCTAGAGATCAGCTTCTGTCAATCTCCTAGTATAGGCATATGTTCTGGGCTTTTGTTCCCTCTCCAGAGTCTGAAAATGTCATCAGAAACTACCAAAACATCTACAATGGATATTAAATCAGATTCTATGACCAACCAGTACTTTGTTGCTGGGTCGTATTGAACATGGGTCCAAATCTGATGAGGACAGGGCAACATCACATGCTTTGCAGATATATTATTTTCTTCTGTTCAAATTTGCAAACACAGACAATGAGCAGTTGAGTATTGAAGAGGTACAATTTTGTATTGCTTGTTTGCATTCTTGAGTGAGCTTTTTTCACCTCCCATCTGACATCTAAAGCAAAATTACCAAATGAGCATTTCCCCCTCTTGACTTATCTATTCTCATAAGCATTCTAAGGAAGCAAATATTAAATCCTGTGTGTACCTATGATATATGTAACCCCCTACTTCATCCATAATTCCTAACTTTTTTCTATTTATGAATATAGATTTTAGGCAAAAGCATATGTAATTAATAGGCATCGTACCATCCAGTCTCAAACTGAAGTGATGATAAAAGATGGTTAGTTAATTCTCTGGTGGGCAAAAAAATAAAAATAAAAATTTAATAAAATAAAAAAATAACTTGTTTTCCTGCAGTCAAATCTTAGGATCAGGTAGCCATTTGCTCCATGACTTTTTTCATTTTCAGCCCTCTTCTTTCCAGGATATGCCCTCAAATGCTTTGGTAAGGTGTGCCCTGATTTCACCCCAAAGTCCATAAATTGGCATATGCTCAGTTCCTTTTAGGTTTACCAACCACTTTTACTCTAGATCTGGGCTGTCAAACTCGCGGCCCATGGGCTGGATGCATCATGCGCTGACCATGCCCACGCCCAGTTTAGAAAAGGGGGAAAAAGTCCAATAAGAGCAGGCGGTTGGACTAGATGACCTCCAAGTTTCCTTCCAACTTTGTTACTGTTTAAAAAAAAGACACCATCATGACGACATGAGTTTGACACCCCTGTTCTAGATGGAAATCATCAGAATTTAGTTCAGCTTCCACGTTACTACAATTGGATCCCCAAATGTGGCAACTTTAAGACTTATGAACTTCAACTCTCAGAATTCTCCAGACAACATGGCTTTTAAAAACTTTTTTTTAAAGTTGCCTAATTTAGAAACCCTATAGTACCACATACACCTCCATTACTGAGTCTAAAATTCTCTCTGATCTTAAGATCTCATTCCTTTTTTGTGGTCCTCCTTCTCCTATGTCCCATTACAATTGTTCCCTATCTTCAGTTTCATATCATCAAAGCAAAGCATAAAGACTATTGTTAGGGTTTATTCTTTTCTCCACCCAAGGCCAACTATGAGCCGTGGTGGCGCAGTGGTTAGAGTGCAGTACTGCAGGCTACTTCTGCTGATCACCAGCTGCCAGCAGTTTAGCAGATCGAATCTCACCAGGCTCAAGGTTGACTCAACCTTCCATCCTTCTGAGATCAGTAAAATGAGGATCCAGATTGTTGGGGCCAATACACTGACTCTGTAAACCACTTAGAGAGGGCTATAAAGCACTATAAAGCGATATATAAGTCTAAGTGCTAATGCTATTGCTACAGAGTTCACCCAGCTGCAAGGATTCTTCCCTAGACCTCACCAAAGCTTCAGCTGTGTTTTATGAACCTCCCAGTCACAAAAAGCAGCTTTAGCAAAAAGTAAAGAAGATGCTGAGTCACTGACCTTCCCTGGTAAGTGACTATTGACTGCAGTGATGTGTGACAGCCGCACTACACAAATAGCTATGCTTTAATGCCTCAGTATCTTCTTTTATTTACTGTCCAGCAAAATTCTCTTGCTCCTTCTCTTCCCTCAGGCCTCTTGTAATCAAATCCCAGACATGTATTCTGATAGCTTCAGAGTGTACCGATTCCTTTCATTGCACTTGATGAGAACATTACCTGAATAGATGAAAAATAAATCTAAATATTGGTCATGCATTCAAAACCTAATATTGGAGAGCATGAGAAAAAAGACTGAGTAATGAACCAAGGGCAGCTGGGACAACAGAGAAAATGAATCTAGAGCTACTGGAAATCTCTGGGATATTTGTGGGAAAGTGCAAGAATGTATGATTCTCACTTGAACAATATCAGAAACTCTTCCAAATTATTTTCTATTACTGAATAGTACTCTTGACATAAAGTTCATGGTAACCTTGAGTAAGTTTTAATGTTGAAAGACTACAAATTCTGTTCAGTTTTGGCCCTTGAAACAAATTCCTAGGCCCATAATTGCCCAGTTCTTGGAATGAGTTTTGAGCCTTGGTTTGAAGGTCTCTGAGTACTCATAACTACAGCTCAAATGTGGCAATCTTGAAGTCAGTGCAACTATACTTGAAATAAAGATTAGAATCAGGAAAAACAAACTCCCTTATTTTTAACTCCAAGATGAATAGATTTCTGCACACACACACACACACACACTCATCCCATACTCTAGGGCAGGGGTGGGCAACTGTGGCCCTTTTACAACCTGTGGACTTCAAATCTCAGAATTCCTGATACAGCCAAGCTGGCTCAGGAATTCTGGGAGTTGAAGTCCACAGGTCATAAAGGGGCCATATTTGCCCACCCCTGCTCTAGGGCATTGCTGATGGCTGTTTGCTGCTTGCTGCATGCTGGGACTGTTTATTGTGAAAGAGCTGGTTCTCTGATACCTTATGCAATAGTCAGTAGTAATAAAATCGAGACACAAGAATTCCATTTGCCTTTAAAAGAATGTTTAATTTCATTGCAAGTCTGAAGACCTTTTCTATAGAACAGGGGCAGACATAGCTCCAAGATAGTCAGTAACACTCTTCCTCTACTTTTCCAGTCTCTGCCAATTGGTAGTTTTAGTATGAAATGAAACAAAATGCATCTATAGCAGAGGTGGTATTCAGCAGGTTCTGACCAGTTCTGGAGAACCGGTAGCGGAAATTTTAAGTAGTTTGGAGAACCGGTAAATACCACCTCTGACTACCCCCGCCCCCATCTATTCTCGCCTCCCGAGTCCCAGCTGATTGGGAGGAAATGAGGATTTTGCAGTAACCTTCCCCTGGAATGGGGAGGGAATGGAGATTTTACAGTATCCTTCCCCTGCCATGCCCACTAAGCCACGCCCACAGAACTGCTAATAAAAATTTTTGAATCCCATCACTGATCTATAGATATTTAGGGTTCAGCCAACAAGCTGGTGGTTGTGGTGGGGAAGGAAGCAAAAGCCATAGCTTGCCTGTGACTATGTGCTTTTTAAGGAATATTATTTATGGATGACATTTTTATTTTACTTTTCTTCCAGAGAGCTTAGGGCAGCCTGTGCCTTCATTTTATCTTCACAATATTCCTTTGGGATAAATTAGGCTGGGTTTCACTCAATCTGCTGAGAAGCAACATAGCTTGTCTTGATGGATTGTAGAGGCTCAGCCACTGGGATGTGTAAACCAAGGCTTATGATTTAGTGAGTCGTGCAGATTCAGCCAGTTGCAGTTTATTCAGTAAGTGATGGCTGACAAAATAGTGCCAATTCAGCCAGTTTGTAGCTACTCCAAGGTCAGTGCATTGCTTTCCTTGGTCCTAGTCATCCAAGCGCCACTGTCATAATGGCTCTCCAATGCACAAATGTTTTCTTTTGGAGATATATTGGCCAAAGAATATCTGACCTTTAGAAACATACCTTACAATTCCAGGTGAGAACCACTTGTTGTAAAATAGGATGGACATGCTTTCTTGATACTTTAAAGGGCAGGTGTTTGCTTTTGTTTTAGCTTCTAATTTGCTTGTGTAGCACCTACTCAAATATTTAAAATCCAATCTCTTATTAATTAGACTAATAATTATACAGGAAGGGCTGAAACCAGATAGATTGTTGCTCTAATATCTAAGTGAGCACATGCACATGTTGATATATTAATTTGAGGTTCTGCTCCAATTAGAGTTAGGAGATTCTCTCTTTTAGAATTACTGTATATATTTTCTTGCTTCAAACTGCCTTACACATCATTTAATCTCTTTTCATTTTAGATGAAATTATTGGAATACAGAAAGCCAACCCTTATGTTTTGTCTCTCCTGGCCATCTTGTTGAGTTGTGGGTTAGATTTGTAGAGAGAATCCCACTTCTTTTCAGTGAGATGCTTCACACCAAAGAGGTAACACATTTACTTCCTCTAGTAAATTTTCCACATTGTCCTGGGCCTGATTCAGGAATTACAATAGCTGACAGAAAGAGACAAAAGTTATTTCTGCACACACACACACACTGTGTTAGATGAGCAGTGAACGTCACCAAGTTTTTAGAAGAAGGGTGTTGTTTCTTGAGGAACATCTGTGAAAGGATGTGTTATATAGTCCTTTGTTGAAGTAAAGCTTCCCTCAAAATTTTGCACAGTCTGACTATTGATGATGCCCCCAGATCACAGTCTTGATATACAGTTTAATGCTGAACAACTTAATGTTGCAGAATTGGCTTTGGGATTTCTTAGATTTTTCCTTATGAATATCTTACAGTACTCAACTTTAGTTACAGAGATTTTGTTTTGCTTTTGTCTTTGTGTTGTTTTTGAGCTGTCATTATTGCTAGATGAAATGAAGGATGCCTGCCTATTGTTTGCATTGTTTTTTCTATTACACAGTTTTCCATTTTTGGAAACTTCTCCAGCTAACGACCATCCTACATTTGAAAAAGTTGACCAGGATGCTTCTTCATTGTTGTTGTTGTTGTTGAAATAAAAATAAGTGAAAGCTTATTTGGAAATTTATTTCAAAATTTTGAAAATTAAGTGAAGCATGGAAAGCTTGGGAGACTGCAGACTCCTAGAGTAAATACTCCTTTATATAGTTACACACATGCACCTTAACTATCTCACATCTGAGCCTCGACATCATATTAATTCTACCAATGAGAACTTCACTGAAATTTTCTTATTTAAAAGAAATGTAAAAGATACACAGTGGTGCAGTGGTTAAAATGCAGCATTGCAGGCTAATTCTGCCGACTGCCAGCAGTTTGATTCTCACCAATTCAAGGTTGACTCAGCCTCCCATCCTTCCAAGGTCGGTAAAATGAAGACCCAGATTGTTGGGGGCAATATGCTGACTCTGTAAACTGCTTAGAGAGGGCTGTAAAGCACCGTGAAGCGGTGTATAAGTCTAAGTGCTATTGCTGAAAAAATAATTTTGATACAAGAAGTGGAAGCAAAAATATGCAGAATATTTTTTTCTATATAGCACTAATCGCCTCCAGAAGTAGGATATTATCAAAAGTGGGAGAACATTTTCCCAGGGACAAGCACCAGACTGTTTCTTAGATTTGTCCTTCCGAAATGGGGTCAAAACTAACTGGAACATATTACTTTCTTTCCTTTCATTGAACTGTAACAGATTAATTGAGGAGAGTTAAATAAGGAAAGGACTCTGACAGTTTTTTTTCAGCAACTTCACGGAAGGACAAGACAATCTGTTCATTCTTTCTCCTTTTTTGCTTTTTTTTTTAAAAAAAGTGCTTATGTGGAAAAAACACTTTTTCCACGTGCCAAGTAAGCATTAATTGCTCTACAAACAATCTGCAGTTTCTAAAGGATAGACCCTTCAGCACATTGTAGGCCTTTCAAGCATGCCAGAGACGTAAGACAGTTTCATGTTATTAATTGCTTACTTGCTGATTAGATTTATACAGAATTGTCAGTCCTTCCAGCCCTCAAATAATTATTCCTTACAAAAATAAAAAATTTACAATGCCATTAACTTTATCCCTAGATGGTTTTTCCAAAATAAAATTTCCTAACAGCAACAGCATTTTATTGCATGTATAATTCATTTTCCCCTAAAGTCAGGAAATGTCTTCAAGACTTATGTTGGTGCTTTTTGGTAATTTTTCCTTAAATATACATAAAGATATTTAATCTATTTCTTTCCCTTCCTCTGGGTCTTCAGGAAGAAGAATACTTCCAAATGTTGTTCCTTAGAGTGTCAATAGTGGAAAGATAGAAAGTAATTAAAGAGCTACTTCTTCATGCAGATATTTTGAGCTACTTATTAGCTTAATAATAGATTTTTATTTGTCAGTCGTTTTAGCTGATAAAAACCCAAAAAATTCTCTTAGGGTGCCCAGGTTTGTGCTACTTATATGAGCTACTCTTCTATTTATAGCTGAAGATTATGACTTAGGTACTTACTGTACTTATTTTACTATCATGGCACTTTTGTCCCTGTACTTTTGCTAAATTTTACTCTACTTTTTTTGTTACATATCCTATATCCATTCATATTTATAAATTGACATATATAATTAGATTCACTTCCTTTTTGGGGGTTTTATCACTGCTTTTTGGCCTTATGGCTGTAGTAAAGTTTGATTTCATTTGATTAATAATATATAGAGAACTTAGAATGTCAGGCTCAGCAAGTTTTTGTGACCTGTGATTATACTTTTTAAGAAATAGTTTGGGGGCAGCCAAGAGTTACATCAGACAGACCTGTGACTTCATAAGGAAATCTTAATAGGTTGAGCTTTGGAGTGAGTTATGCATACAATATGAGCTTTTTTGTTGGTTATAATTTTGTTATGGTAATATCCATCAATCTGTTCACAATTTGGGGGGCAACGAAGAATAGGATTGAATGTGACATTGAAATTTTTACCATGAATTTGGAATTTATTCCTACAGAAATAACTGGGATTTATTGAGTGTAGAGTATAGTGAAAAAAATCACTTTATTATAGTGCACCTCAGACTGACAATCTTGAATTCTCTTGACTTATGAATTGATTTGCCAATGATGTAATGGAAGGGCTGTTTAAATTTAATGCTGTGTTTGAAAACTAAGCATCCACAGGGAACATTTAAAAAAATTCAGAAGCTGGCTGTGACTTCATGACTGAAGTTTACATGTATTGCCCTTGTTTACATGTATTTGATATGCATATGCTAAAAAGGGGGAGGGGCTTTGATTGCATAGTTGAAACCGCCATGTTGCGCAATTTTTTTAACCATAGATGCTCTGCATCTTAAACAAACACGTTTTTGTTTATCTGACTTTCAGTTTATTTTTTGTTGTTCATTTTTATCTTATATAATAAAAATAAGATCTATGGATAAATATTCTTTTTTAAAAAATGGCATATAAGGATTGGGATAACTCCCTCCTTTTCTTTCTTTTTATATGTTGAGGGTAAATCAGGCTGCTATACTAGATGACAGTTCTTAGCTGACCTGGGCTGCCCTTGGAAATTTAAGCAGAGTCATATAAACATTTGGAATGGAAATCCCAGGATTGTAGTCTGTAATGGGAAGTTATCATTATCATCATCATTATTATTAAAAAAACATTTTAGAAGAAGGCAGTTACCAACCACTTTTGTGATGCTGTCAAGAAAACTACAAATCACCAGGAGTTGAACTCAATTACAGAGAATTGAGAATTGAAAAGAAACCCTTTATTATTATCTTAGGTTTAATTGACATTAATTAATTCTTTCTGTTTTGATTCTGATAAAAAATCATCTACAATTTACAGTGGTGAGAGGGAGGATGGAAATGTGAAACAGCACTGGTTTATAGAAAGTAAGAAAGATGGAGAATCAGGCATACAAATCAATTTAATGTTCCAGATTAAAGGCTGACTCCTATAATTAGGTTCTCATTATTCCATATCAGTTCTTGTTAATGTCAAAAATCAAAATAAGAAGAGCATGTAGAAAGATGTGTTTTTCTGTAGACTTTCTATCTTGTTACAAAATCTTCCGTTTGTTTATCTTTAAAAACAGATTTGATTTCCTAACCCGATTACAGTGGTGGAGATGCTAAATTGAACCATAAAATCAGTGAAGGTTTTGGGAGTGAAGGAAATTAATTAGAAATGATCAGTTGTGAGGAATGAAACATGTTGATGAAATTATGTTTGTTATGTAGGAGTCTTGAAGCAGAAAATTAAATGAAGGAAGCAATGCAGGTAGTTCTTGACTTATTACCATAACTGGGATCAGAATTTTGGTCACTAAGCAAGGCAGTCATTCAACAAGTTATCACATGTCTGGATGCAATTTATGAACCATTTTTAATTGTAGTTGTTAAGTGGATCACATGGCCATTACGCAGATCTGGCTTCTCTCGTTGAATTTGCTTGTTAGAAGATTGCTGGAAAAGTTGCAAATCACTATTGTGTGACCACAACATTGCAACCATTGTAAATGAGACCGGGTTGGCAAAGCACTCAAAATACAATTATGTGACCCACAGCAGTGATATGATGGTTGTAACTTTGAGGAGGAGTCATAGGCCATTGTTTTCCAGCACCGTTGTAACTCCAAACCATTGTTAAATGAATGTCTGAAAAAGTGGTGGAATTCAATATTTTTTGCTACCGGTTCTGTGGGTGTGGCGTGGTGGGCATGGTGTGGCTTGGTGGACATGGCAGGAGAAGGATACTGCAAAATCCCCATTCCCTCCCCACTCCTGGGGGAAGGATAGTGCAAAATCTCCATTCCCATCCCATTCTGGGGCCAGCCAGAGGTGGTATTTGACGGTTCTCTGAACTACTCAAAATTTCTGCTACTGGTTCTCCAGAACTTGTCAGAACCCTGCTGAATTTCACCCCTGGTCTTTACCTGTGCAGTAAAAAGAAGTGTTGGTACATTCCTTTACAGCTTTTAAAAGCCTATTAACAAGGGAGCATTGCAGTGTGAATGAACAGCGGCTGTTAAGCAATTTTGTGTAAGTAATATGCAACTAGTCTTTCAGTTATGACCAGCATCTATGTTAGGAAGTATTATTATTTTCACTCTAGAACTGCCAATATTCTAAATCAGATCATTAAAACAACTGTTATCTACATTGCAATTCTATTTCAAACCATCTTTGAACTTTTAATCTAATCTAAATACCCTGATTTTGTATTAGGAAGTTTGATTTTAAGAATTAGCAAGGATAATTGATCCAGGATATGAATTTTTGACTTTTTAACTTTGGTCTGTTTTAAAAATGAGATGGTATAATTGGTCTAAATTTAATAATCTAACAATTTAATTACTTTTATATAGGTTTTAAACTTATGTAAATACTACTTTCGTTTAATTAGATTTTTTAAAATTTATGTTTGGTTTACATTTTCACTACAGTAACAAGTATGTTAACAAGTTTTTTCCCCCTCCACTGTATAATTCATTATTTAATATAATTCTTCTATTTTCTCTCTCCTTCGCTTTCTCTTTTGCATAAACACGGGCACACACACATGTTTATTCATTCAGGAATTAACATGTTCAACCTTCCTTCCACACAGGTGGGAACCAGTTAAATCAAGAAGCAAGCCTTAAAAGAACTTTAATAAAAATATTGGTGGAAGGGAAAGGATACATTTAGAATAGCAGGTGCTTTAATTTCAAATGAAGCATCTGTTTACTAACTATTATAGTGCCAAAATCCTTGTCCAGTTCCTTACAATTGAAAGGGCTTGAAAATGGAAGAGAGGCCTGGTGCTTTTATAAAGATGGTGCTCCTTATTTTGATAATTTAGTCTTGTTATTAGAAAACCAACAGCAATCATAAGCTACGAATCTTTGCATTCAATGTGGTGAGCAAAGGGCTGTTATTCCATTCCTTGTCTCAGAAAGGACTAGATAAATATTGCGCTTCAACTTGCTGCCTGTCTGATTTCATATGTTATGCTAAACCCATAGTGATTTATTCAACTAATCATGTTTTCTTTAAAAAAAGCCATGGTTTAAACTGTGAACTCTACCAGAATGAGTGTTTGACAGCTCATGTGTGCTCAGTCAACAAAATAAAGCTTGGAATTGCTATGATATAGATGGGGCTCATAACTGGCTCCATAATTACAGCTAATCAGATAATAATTCATTAAGAGATTACTGAGTTTAATTAAAAGTTTCAAGGGGGATCTGGATTCCCTCACTTAGGGGAAGGCAATGATAGAAACGTTGGCATTTGCAAGGGCAGAAGGTCAGATATACTTGGGTTTACTTGGTTGGTGACATCAGCAGATGACTGAAGTTATTACTGGTACAGGAAAAGATTGGTTATCAAGTTATGACCTTGAACATAAATGTGGATCACCAAATATAATTATTTCTTCAATTTATAACCTGCCTTTCTACTCTGGCAAGTATTCAAGGCAGGGTTAAATGCATCAAAGGAGATGTCATCCCTGTGCTGTTTTTACCTAATGTTCATCCACATCCTATCCTCACTCTTGTTTTAATTGCAACAGGATTAATATACAGAAAATGAGTCTTGAATGGCCATTGCTGAACTCTTTCTTGGTTTTTCCATACATGTAAATGTAAACATCTACTGAAAAAGACCCAAAGGTGTAAATAAACTGTAAAATGAGCTTTTCTTGATGTACAAATATACAGCATGATTCAATGGTGAAATCCAAATTTTCTTACTACCGGTTCTGTGGGCATGGCTTGGTGGGCATGGTGTAGCTTGGGGGTATGGCTTGGGGGGGGGTGTCAGGGGAAGGATACTGCAAAATCCCCTTTCCCTCCCTACTCCTGTGGGAAGGATATTGCAAAATCTCCATTCCCACCCCAGTCTGGGGCCAGCCAGAGGTGGTATTTGCCGGTTTCCCGAACTACTCAAAATTTCTGCTACTGGCTCTCCAAACTGCTCAAAATTTCCACTACCAGTTCTCCAAAACCTGTCAGAACCTGCTGGATTTCACCCCTGGTATGATTGCTATCCAAAGAAATGGGGAGATGGTTACTATTGAACAGGTAAGGCATTTCATTCAACATTTATTTCTACTCATAGCCATTTCTATGTAACAGAGACATATTTGCATGGCTTGAAAATGCCAGTTGTCAGGAAGGAGTTGTTGATTTTATAATCCTTCATAGCTGAAGGAACAACCTCTAAATTAAGAGTTTGCTGAAGGAAATTCATTCTAAACTTCTTTAATCAAACCATCCTAAACACAGGTAATTTAAAAGTACATTACCTTGACAGAAGCAGCAATACAGAAAAAGTTTCTTAACAAATGCAAGGAAGAAGTAAAAGGGACTAAAGAGAGAGAGGGAAAGATTTTCATTGAACCTAAGCACGGTTTTGATGACAAAGGCAGGTTTTTGTTTTGTTTTGTTTTTTGACAATCTGAACTAGTTAGTATCTTGTAATGGTCTTGCTCCAGCTGTGCTGGCAGAATAAGGAACCAATAGTCCCATTTTTCCCATACAGAACAATTGCTCTGTTTGCAAAATCGAAAGCAAGTGGCATTTAAGTGGCAGTTCCTTATTTATTGACTAGCTTGCCCTTATTGAATTTCCTGCTTAGAAATACAACCTGAAAGCCCTGTTGTTGCAACAGCAAATGTGAACTCACTCTGCCCAACAGAAGTTGCAAAATGATGTCTGGCTGCAACGTTAAGCTTAATTTAATCATTATTGATGTTTGTCAGTACAGGGAAAGGAAGTTAGGCTATGGTATTTTCAGAGCTATGGGAACATACATTTTCTCATCCCTGAAACTAAAATGTAAATTGTTCCCAGTGACACTTCCTACTAACAAGTGGACTTAGTTTGTAAATTCCTCTCAGTCACTGAACATTGCGGCAGCCAAAAAAACCAATGCAGTCCTGAGTTGCATTAACAGAGGGATACAATCAAGATCAAGTGAGGTACTAATACCACTCTAAAAAGCCTTAGTAAGACTACACCTAGAATACTGCATCCAGTTTTGGTCCCCACACTATAAAAAAGATGTTGAGTCTCTAGAAAAAGTGCAGAGAAGAGCAACTAGGATGATTAGGGGACTGGAGACTAAAACATATGAAGAACGGTTACAGGAACTGGGCATGGCTAGTCTAGTCAAGAGAAGGACCAGGGGAGACATGATAGCAGTCTTCCAATATTTGAGGGGCTGCCACAGAGAGGAAGGAGGTAAGCTATTTTCCAAGAAACCTGAAGGCTAGACAAGGAATAATGGATGGAAACTGATCAAGGAGAGATTTTCTGACAATGAGAACAATCAACCAATGGAATAGCTTGCCTTCAGAAATTGTGGGAGCTTCATCACTGGAGGCTTTCAAGAAGAGATTAGACTGCCATTTGTCAGAAATGGTGTAGGGTCTTCTGCTTCGGTGGGGGGAGGGGTTGAACTAGATGACCTACAAGGTCCCTTCCAACTCTGTTAATCTGTAAATTCCTCTCAGACACTGAACATTGGGTGGCTAAAAGGCCTCCTCCATTTTTTTCTCGTCTTTTGGTTCTTTTCTATGTTGATTATTTGTCATATAGCATTCTAGAGAAGCCAAAAGTGCATATACTGTTATTTGTCACGGGGAATGGATTCAGTTAACCTATTCAACTATGCATCCAGAAAATGAATTCAGTACTTTTAATACATTTATTTTCCCCAGAAAGTCAACAGTTAGTAATTAAAGACATTTATAGATAGGTTCGTGAACCAGCATTGAACAAATGAAAAATAGAGTAACGGAATGCACTAACAAACATAATATGTAAACTATTACTGATAGTATTTCTCATTAATAAGCACAGCCATTTATTTAATTTCAAGGCTGCCTGACTTGGAGGAAAAAAAATCTGACTCCGAACTAACAGATGGCTTCACCTGGCAATTTCATGTAGATATTGAACAAAAGGGGAGAGAATGTTAAACCTTGGGGTATCCCGCAAGTGCAGGACTAGGGAGAGTCTATCCCCCCCTGTCAACACTGATTGAAATTGGTTGAAGAAAAAGAACCACTTTAAAATGGCGCCTTCTGCCTAATTGCTAAAGACGGTCCAAAAGGATACTATGGTCAATGTACTGAAAACCATTGGGAGATCAAGCAGCACGAGGATGAGCACACCAGTTATAGCCTGGTTCTGCCACAGTTCATCAGCAATTGCAATATGTGCATTCTCCATACTAACCCTAGTATGAAAGCAACTGCAATGAGTCCAAATAAACTGCTTCTTTCTGGAACCTATGAATTGAAGCCCGGCCATTCTATTCACCACCTTCTCTAAAAAGGGGAAGTTGAAGACCAGATGGTAATTGCCCAGAGCCAATGGATATCCTTTTGAGGAGAGAGTTCACCATAGCATTCTCAATCAAATCAAATCAAATCACCATAGAGCAGAACAACTCTTCTTCAAGGCCAACCAGATCACCTCCCTTACTCAAAAATGTTGATACCATTTCATGGAACCTAACTGTCAGCCCTACCAGATAAACTAGACCAAGAAAGAGTCATTGTGCAGACCTAAAGCTACATTCATTAGAACATCTATGGTATTATAACAGAAGCTTCCAAATCTAAATGTAGTTCCTCTCTTTTTTCTTTTACCTCCATAAAATTGGTGGGGTGGTAATGGTGGTTCTCCTCCTCCTTTAGCTAACTTTGGGTCAGCCACTCTAGCTCAGTCCCACATTAGGAACTTAAAAAAAAATAATCTGTCCTGTTCACCGGATTGTGGTGGACCAGTGTAGTAGATTATGATATTGTAATAGAATGTGTCAATGACTTTGGGGAATGAGGGAAGAGATGCCATTTAGGAAGCAATCAGACAATAAAGGCAGGAGCCCCAAGTGGCTTAAGGATTAGAGGAGGAAACAAGAAAGACTCAACCTAAATGGATTTAACAGTTTAAAATCACAGCAGGAAAGTTTGTACTTTCAGACTTGCAACATTCTGTTAATGTAGCCTTACAATAAAGTAGAATTAGTTCATCTAGTCATGTTTATGTGTGGTTTACTTGGGAGGGCTGACAAATACATAACCTTCAAGAAGGAGGCCTTCATTCTGCAGTGAATTGTATCAGGATGATAGAACATCTGGCTGACTATGCGATGAACCATAATTATGTGTGTACTTGTGAATGATGTGACGCACACAGATAGACACATTTCTTTCTCTTTCTAGTTCTCATTAGAAGATTTGAAAGACCAGGTTTGGGACAGATCATAATGGAGAAAATCTATCTACGTAGTTGCTAAGAGTTGATACTGACATGATGGCACATAATCAACCAAAACTCTACATATACATTATCTAGTGAGACTTGCCTATGGGAAGGAATGTGCTTGCCCATTGTTTCCCAGGAACAGAAAAATAAGAGATCAAGACAGCAACAGAAATGTCCAAATGGGAGTATGTGATAACTTTCAGTCTAGACCAGGGGTGAAATCTACTTACCTTCCCTACTAGTTCAGAAGTGCACGCGCCGCACACCCATGCTCTCTTCACTCATGTGCATGTGTGTGTCACATGCGCATGTGGACCCTCTGCACATGCGCAAACCCTTCTACACATGCGCAGAGGGTAAAAAACAGGTTACTTCCTGGTTAAAACCAGGAAGTAACGCCAACCGGGTGGGTGGGTGGAGCCTCGCGCTGCCATCGCTACTGGTTCTCCAAACCACCCGCCACTGAATCAGGCCGAACCAGTAGCATTTCAGCCCTAGTCTAGACCAAATATTTGTAACCAAAGTGTCTTCAGACTGGAAAGGATTTGTCTTGGAGTCAAGACAACATGAGCAGAAGACCGAAGCAGCTTAAGGGTGCAGTGCACATATGCCATGAATAAAGGATACTTCCTAACTTTATTTATTGAGGTAACACAGTCACTATAAATGAGTCACCCTGGTTTGTTTGTTTTTTAAACAAAACAACCTCATCTACGTTTATTTCTTTTCTCATTAGACATATAAAATCAGCCTTTTGGGTTTGGGGAACAGTCACTCTAACCAGTAACTGGCAGGAAGTGTCCTACACAGGTGAAGAAGTCAAGAATTGACTGAAAGAAAATGTGTCAAAAGTCTGTTTTTCATATATTAAGATTGACAGAGGGTTGCAGGGTGACTAGTACCTTACGGTAGTAAATTCAGAGCGAACATGAAATTCTCTGTGTCATTTTTCTGCATGTGTGAAAAAAAGGGAGGTACGGATATTTATCCTTGTGCTAAGTAAGAAAAAAAATTATGACTGGGGAACACATTATGCAGTAGAGGCAGAGGATATTTGATGAAGTTACTTGGTGCATTCATTCATTCTCCTCTCTCCAGCACTATATAGCTTCTAATGGCCTCAAGGCAATCAATTGAAGCTGAACAGGCAGGAGTTAAGAGAAACTGCTAAATGGGGAAAGGGAAAAGAAAAACATTAAAAATTATTAGTGATTACTATGGGATAGAATAGAGGACACCTAGCAAGCCAATAATTGACAAAGAATGTCAGTGAATAAGGAATGATGATCAATAATTAATTTTACCTTCATTTTAATATTTTAGCCCTAGACAGATTTAGTGCATACTGGGTGTAGTAAAAAACCTAATTTAAATTCCGAGGGTTTGTTTTTTAAGTGTTATGATGGGACTAGAAGATTTGGTCCCCCCCCCGCCATCACTCTACATTCTACTCCTATAAAAAAGCTAAAAAAAAAAAAACAGCTGGAAAAAGGCAGAAATGATCCTGAGAACAGATATACATTTAGCATATGTTACTATTTGATGTTTGAAGAAAGGGGAAAGCTTTATGGAGCTACAAAACCTTGACAAAATGAAGTGGGAACATAAGCTAATTGTAGAGGAATGTTGAATAAAAAGTTGATATATAATGGACCTTCTTCACTAAGCAGAAGGTCATAACTAATGCAGGAGACTTGTAAACAACATAACGTAGTCAGTCCTCATTTACAGCCAATAGCTGATGAGTGATGTCTGAATTAATGGTCTACTTGACTATATTATTGGTGAGGTGAGAATGATACCTCTTTAGAGGGTATTGCCTTTGGGTAATCTTTGGATGCTAGGAGAGGCTTCTGCATTTCTGCATTAAGATGTAAAGAAACGTAGTGATGTTATTATGAAAAGATTATATGCATTCCCATTGCATATTAGACGTGAGTGTAGAAAGAAGACATAAGGTATTTATGGTCGGTCTGTGTAACATCAGAAATTGTCTTCAAGCATTCTCTTTCCTGTGTCCCAATAATATGTATGGAGAAAACCAGGCGGGAACCATTGTCCTAGATTCCAGAATTTAGATAAGCTTTTCCAGTCTTGTAGGTCTTTTGGGAGACTGACTTTCAGAATCTGTGCTGGCTGGGAGTTTTAGAAGTTAGAATCCTGATGTATCTGGAAGGTACCATGTTGGGAAAAACAAATGTAAGCTCTTTGTGAGTCGGTGAAGTTGGTCATATTAAGGCAGTGGAACAAATAATAGTGACACCGAAACAGTAACTTGTGCTCTGTGACATCATTGCCATCCTTACTGTCAGATGTAAATGCCTTATTCTCTAATGTGTAAATAGTATATGAATGGGGTATCAGGGGTTAACTTATTCTTCACTTCTTAATGTATTCATAATTCACCACTCCCACTTATAGCTCCACCCATTGTATATATAAGGAGCCACCTACACCCTTTTCCTAGCTTCTATCTGTGAATATTCAGTGAATATAGAATGCCTATTGTAAATAAAAGGAAGTATATTTAAACCTTCAACTCTCACTAATATTATTGAGTCTGATCCTGAAAATATTGCAACAAGCTGGTAGCAGAGGATGGTTAATTGACTCAATAAAAACTTAAAAATGTCTAAGAAAGATAGGCCCAACACCAGGGCCTACAGCAAAGAAATGGAAACAGAACAAGAAATAATCAACGAATCCACAAATGCAATTTCGAGAGAATCCGAAGAATACACCACTGAAGACGAAGAAATAATAGACGAAAATGATGACCAGGAGGAAATTGAAATAGAGAATAACGAACTCAGGTCAGAGATATTAAAACTATTAAAAAGCCAGAAGAATGATGAAAGCCTCATCGCGAACCTCCAAGAAATGCTGAAGAACAGCGGAGCAGCGAGAGAGAAAAACATCACTAATGAGAAGTCTAAAGACCCAAAAATAGTGAGTGATATGACTGCAGAGAAAGTCATTACGAAGAAGAAAAACAGTGATCCCGCGTGAAATTTTGAATGGCAGCCATCTTGGTTTCAACAGGCCTCCAAGGTGAGCGAAGCAGAGCCAATCAAAATGCTCAATTCAAAATTTCTGGCGCGAAAAACGTTATCAGACAACGAAAATGAAAAAGAAGATTCGAACTCCTCAGAAGAATCAGAATCAGAAAGTGAAGATGACTCAACAAAATCCCAAATAAAATCAGCAATGAAAACACTTTTTGCTGCATTTGGGCCAAAACTAAAAATTACCAAAGAGCCACCGAAGAAGCGAGCGAGCAAGCCGATACCTCAAGACCTGCCCGCTCCCATCCTGACTTCGAAAGCGACGACGCCCGAACCCAGAGAGCCTTGTCAATTCCGCCCTACACCACAGACCGAAGCAAGTGCCAACGCCCCCAAAAGAAAAAGAAGAGCAGCCGCCGTCGTCAGAACTCCCAAGGTCGAACCAGAGACCGACTCGTCTGAAGCAGAGCAGAGCGAGCGAGCCGCAACGGAGAGAACCTTCCACGACGACTTCAAAGAAGAAATGGACAACGCGCATGCGCGAAACTACGCAGACGGTCCGGGAAGACATGAACTGGCGAGAGAACCACGCAGACTCGTTGCGAGCATCCCCATGCCGTTTTGCAATTTTCTACACTTGCGAGACCACGGACTACCTCAGGTCGTAAGTAATGGACAAAATAATGTCGGAAATTTACCCAGTGACTTCCCAAAACTAAGGGTTGATGGCATTAACTTGCAAGAATGGTATCAACAGCTACAGGTTGTCTTTATGAAGGAAAATTTACTATTTTTTATCACTAGTCCCCCAAAAAGACCTTGGACTTTAAAAATAGATTGTTTACACCATAGAGCATTTTTCTTAATAATATCTAGTGTGTCTCCTGCAATGTATCATAGCATCAAACCTAATCTGACTGTTTCAGAAATTATTCAATGCATGTTTAATTTGTTTCACAGCGATAGTGTGGCTACCACCACAAGAATGTCTAAGGATTTCTTTTCATCTAGAGTGAAACCAGGGGTTTCCATAAGTGAGCATTTAATATCTTTAAACAAAATAAGAGCTGAGCTGCATTTGAGGGGGGAGGTGATTTCAGACCAAACAATGAAAAGTGTTATTATCAACTCACTTGATTCATCATGGGACAGTTTTATGTCACATTTAGACACTATCAATCTAGGATATTTATCCATAGAAAGTCTATCCAATAAATTGATAGCAGAAGACAATTCAAGAAGAAATCGTTCTAGCAATCACACAGAACACAAACCTTATAGGAAAGTAGCTTTCCAAGAAAAATATAATGAAACATTTAAATGTCACAATTGTGGATCCAGGGAACACAATAGAAGAGATTGTCCCAAAATTTCAAAGGAAAGACATAGGTCAGAATATAGGAACAAATACAATTATAGACAGTCTTCCATAGATAGACATAGATATAGAAGCCCACCAAATTACAAAGAGAATAGAGGGGGCAGAGATAATTCAAAGGATAGAAAATCTGGTTCACTAAATGGATTAAATAAACAAGACAACACTAAAATACAGCAAAATGAGAACAATAATTGGCTTATTGATTCTGGAGCAACTAATCACACCACTAATAACAAAAATATATTGTCTTCATTTACAGAAGATAAATTTGTAATAAAGGTAGCTAACCAAGAAAAGGTTCAAGTATTAGGCAGAGGAAATGTAACCTTGCCTGGTCTAGGAAAAATAGAGGGGGTATTGTTAATACCTGAAATACCTCATAACATACTAAGTGCCATAAAACTAAGTAGAGATTCTGACATTAATATAGTTTTCTCAAAGGGAAAAGCGACTTTGGAGAAGAATAAAATAAATATAGGCACTGTGATGATTAAAGGAGGCCTACCTTATCTGATAACAAAGGAAAAATGGTTGCATAACATTGATTCAAATATGGAAGATTGTATTGAAGCAGATGATGAAAATATTAGCAACAGTGACAATGATGAATGTAAAATATCTCATGATCACGCAGATGCACGCAATGAAAAAAAACCAAAAATAGGTAAACCAATTCATGATGAGTGTGCTCACATCTTACATAGGAAGTTAGGACATGCCAGTTTTCCTGTAGTACAAAAAATGACTGAACACGCAGAAGGTGTCAAAATAAAAAATTGTGGAAACTATTTGGAATGCTCAGTATGTAAATCTACAAAACTAAAAACTAGTCCCAGGCCAAGAAAATCTACTAGATCAACTAACAAAATTTTTGACTTAGTACACATGGACTTAGTTGGCCCATTAACTCCATCAATCACCTATAGAAAACGTTACTTCCTGACAATAGTAGACGATTATAGCCGTTATGGGTTTGTTTATACATTAAAACACAAAGATGAAACCTTTCAAAAATTTAAGGAATTTTACAAACGCATAGAAACACAACACAATATCAAAATAAAACAAATTATGACAGATAGGGGATGTGAATTCATGTCTAAAGAATTCTCCCAATGGTTAAAGGATAGAGGAATGCTACATTACACGTCTAGTCCATTTTCTGCGTTTCAGAACGGGATTGCAGAGAGAAAGAATTCCACATTACAAACCATGATTAGATGCACATTGGAGGATGCTGGCTTAAGCAAACAATTTTGGTCAGAAGCCTTACATTATTCAAATTACACACAAAATAGAACCTGGTCCAGTATTGTAAATAAGACACCATATGAAGTAATGTATAATAGGAAACCGAAATTAGCACACATGCACATATTTGGAGTCACTGCAGACGTACACATACCTAAGCAGTTGAGAAGAAAGGGAGAAAACGTATCCAGAAGACTCAGATTTATGGGATATGAAACTGGCACCAAAGGGTACAGATTCATTGATAATAATAACAAATTTATAGTTTCCAGAACAGCTGTGTTCCATGAACAGGCCAACTGGTCTAAATTACATCTTAATGAAATATTTCCAAATAAATGTAAAGATACAAAATCTCATGAGAAAGGGACCATAGAAAAACAGAATATCAACAAATATAAAAGCAAAACCAAAACTTGGACAAATAGCCAACACAAAATAAAGACAGACACACTAACAAAAAAAGAAGCAAGATATTTGCATGATAACAATAGCAAACCTGAAAGAGTCATTAGAAACAACAGAAATCAAATGCCAAATAAATACAGAGATTACATAATGCATATGGATGGTGAGCCAATAACACCTAATACTTATGAGGAAGTGTTAAAACTCCCTCGTGAAGAAAAAGAAAAATGGGAATTAGCTATGAAAAAAGAGATGGAAAGTTTACAAGGATTAAATGTATTTACACCTGCAATTGCACCTAAAGATAAAACAATTATTGGTACCAGGTGGATATATAAAATTAAGAACTTAGAAGGAGGCAATACTCTATATAAAGCTAGATTAGTTGCACAAGGTTATGCACAGAAATATCCGGAGGACTATACTGACACGTATTCCCCCACTGTAAGAACAGAGAGTGTCAAAACAGCTCTAGTGGTAGCATCAGCACTCAATCTTGATGTATTTCAATATGACATACAGACTGCGTATCTACACGCAAAACTAGATAAGGAAATATACGTAAGAGCACCTCACAGTCAATACACCAACAAAAATGAAATTTGGCTGTTGAACAAGAGTTTATACGGATTAAAACAATCTGGTAAAAGATGGTATGATTGTTTAGTAAAAGTACTTAAGACCATGGATTTCAACGCTACCACTGCTGATAACTGTTTCTTTGTCAAAAAGGGTGATGATTACATTGAATTTGTGTTGATTTATGTAGATGACATTTTATATATAGGAAAACACAAAGAGAGAAGAGAAACTTTTGTAAATAAGTTAAATGAACATTTCTCGTTGAAATCTCTAGGTAAAGTGAACAAATATCTTGGTGTTCAAATTAATAAGACTAGAAGGGGATTCAAACTTACTCAGAGAGATAAGATTATAGAACTTTTAAATAAATGCAATTTAAACAATGCCAAACCCTGTGATACTCCTATGCAAACTGATTTTCTTAGAAATACTGATGAATCTTCCCCTGAATTCAAGGATAACACGTTTTATAGATCAATCATAGGTTCACTTCTTTATATATCTAATTGGACTAGACCAGATATCGCCTTACCACTCAATTTATTATCCAGACACGTCAGCAAACCAACAATGTATCACTGGGAAGCTGTTAAAAGAATTTTAAGATATCTGAAAAGTACATTAGATTTTTGCTTAGTATTAGAACCTAGTGATAATAAAGAACCAAAGCTTGCATGTTATGCAGATGCGGACTGGGCTGGAGACACATCATGCAGAAAAAGTACATCTGGTTATATTTTTCTCTTAAATGACTGTCCAGTTTACTGGTATACTGGTAAACAAGAACTAGTAGCCACTTCAACGACAGAAGCGGAATATGTTTGTTTATCCAAAGCTGCAAATAACCTTGTATGGTTTAATGATTTAATTTCAGATGTTTGGAAAAAACCTGCTTTGCCTTTTGTCATGCATGAAGACAATAAAGCGGCCATTGAAATATCTAGATCTGATGCCATTGGACAAAGGTCCAGGCATATAGATATAAAATTTAAACATGTGAGGCAATTATCTCAGGATGGATTTATTAAAGCAGTGCATTGTGATACTTCAGAACAATTAGCTGACATATTGACAAAGCCTTTACCTTCTAAGCAACACAAATATTTAACATCTAAATTGTATGTCTTGTATTGTCCTGAATCTGAATGTAATTGGTGTTGTATAACGAATCGGCATTTAGAGGGGGATTTGTCAGATGTAAATGCCTTATTCTCTAATGTGTAAATAGTATATGAATGGGGTATCAGGGGTTAACTTATTCTTCACTTCTTAATGTATTCATAATTCACCACTCCCACTTATAGCTCCACCCATTGTATATATAAGGAGCCACCTACACCCTTTTCCTAGCTTCTATCTGTGAATATTCAGTGAATATAGAATGCCTATTGTAAATAAAAGGAAGTATATTTAAACCTTCAACTCTCACTAATATTATTGAGTCTG
Source organism: Pituophis catenifer annectens (assembly GCF_029215685.1). Lineage (NCBI taxonomy): Eukaryota > Metazoa > Chordata > Lepidosauria > Squamata > Colubridae > Pituophis > Pituophis catenifer. Next base: position 219,114,389 of record NW_027256881.1, on the reverse strand, counting down.
ATCCTGAAAATATTGCAACACTTATATACTTGCATAATCCCACTTCTTAAAGTTTGCCTGCATTATCACAGAGCCCCCTCTCTGAGGGAGAGAGACAGTTAAGAACTATTTATTTATTGGTTCGATTTATATGCCGCCCTTCTCCGGAGACTCAGGGCGGCTTACAATGTGTTAAGCAATAGTCTTCATACTTTTGTATATACCTGCTTAGTAGGGCTTTTGCCCCCCTCCCCACCTAAGCGGTGTTCTTTTTTATACAAAGTCAGCTTATTGCCCCCACAAACCGGGTCCTCATTTTACCTACCTCAAAAGGATGGAAGGCTGAATCAACCTTGAGCCTGGTGAGATTTGAACTTGCAGTAATTGCAGGCAACTGGTGTTACTTAACAGTGCTTTAGTTTGCTGCGCCACCAAGGCTTTTATGAAATATAAATAAATAAAATGAATAAATGTGTCAGACTGAATTCTACATGGACTACTATCCCACAGATTTTATGACTTTAGGATGAAAACTGAGAAAATTGGAAATTGTTTCAAGTTCTAAATGTTTCCTCCTATAGAACCTTCAAACACTTTTGCATTTAGTTCTATCAGGATAAATTATACCTATATATATAGCAGTTTATTCCATCCTTACAAAAATATTTCCTTTTTCTGGTTATGCACAGCCATAATTAACTAATACTTCCAGGTTTCCTGTTAGATTGATGAATTCTACAGGAAAAAAGCTGACTAATAATATTTCATTGTGTTAGAAATATTGGGTGAGACACCTGGCTTGTACTGACACAAGTTTAAACAATGTGGTATAACCAATGATATACCCTTGCCTTCTCCTTTATCCTGTCATATTCATTCTGAAGATATTTAGTAGATTTTGGTTAAACAAGCATAAGAGTCAAATAAGGAACAGAGTTAAAATTGCTGCAGTTGAAGTCACAGATTGTGAAACTTCTTATAGTCCTGCTTTGCATAATAGTTTAAGTCTGTTTCGTTTTAAGAAGTGATGGTGAATTCTGATGCAAACGAAGTGTTAATGTACACAGATGCAACGGCTCATGCAAAACAGGCTGCCACATTTATTTTGGAAATACGATAGCGTCAGGTTTTTGTATCCACATTGTGGTGGATATATCTTCTTTATCCTGCCATATTCATTCTGAAAATATGAAGTAGAATTTGGTCAAACAAGTTAATTACATAAATAAAATCATCACTTCAAAGGGTGATAAGAAAAATGCATGCATCAAAGGATTGTCAATATTGATAGATTATCATCATGTTATTCTCCATTTTAATCCCTGAGGAGTCTTGATTTAGTACTTAAATTGAAAAGTGCTCATATTACAGGGTTTATCTGTAGGTTCTGTGTAGGGTGTATGCAGTTTATAGATATAGCCCCAAGAGCTTCTATAAAGTTAATAATGACATTTATGTGATGTATTATTAAAAATGAGATTTAGTAACTATCAAGTTAATAATGAGATTTATGGTGAAGGCCAAGAGATATCACTTTGTTGCACTGGTGAAGGATGGTAGAAATACCATCATGGTGACTTTGGGCCAGTCATTCTCAACTCAACCTATTTTACAGGATTATTATTGAAGGGAAAACAGGAGGAGGAAGCAGTATTATGTGTGTTTGCCATCTTTAATTATTATAAAGTAATACAGGCAGGATAAAAATCAAATAAATGAAGAAGGCTTCCATGTACATTTTATTCAATCCATGAGGGAAAGACTGTCCTTTCTGTCTGGCTATAATCTAAGTAATCATGCCAGGTATGATTACAATAAAAGAAAAGAAAAAAAGGGGGGGGAAACATAGTTACAAATCTTTAAAGTGAAATATTATTGCTTATTTATGACTGGTATCTATATTCTGTAGATCAGATCACAAGCCTCAAGGCTCATTTTGATGTGTGGAAAAACACAGCTTGATGGAGCTCATCTTACTCCTCAAGGAATCTCTGTGACGCTAAGAAAATGATTGCTGTTCGATCCCATATTGCACCCATTTTGGCAAACCCCAGATAACACAATCCCTTCAGGTCTCATTTGTTGAGCGCATCGATTCTGCCCCAGCTCTTTCTCCCCTCAGGAGGGGTGGCTTTTTCCTAAATCTTTTTCTGCCTTGCTTTTCTTCCCAGGCCAGTGCTTCTTTTTAATTGTTTCTCTTAGTTGGATTACCAACTCAGACCATTTCAAGAAATTTAGTATTGATCTGACACTACAATTTAATTTGTCTAATGGTCAGCATATGCCATGTTGGCTTTATTGCTGGTTGAGTGTGATTATATTTCAAGCAGTATTAAATAAAAGTTAGGCCGATCAATAAAGCAGGTGAACAGTTTAAACTTAGTCAAATTTGTGTGACATTTAAAACATGCCTCAATGTCAGTGTTGCAATATTTTCAGGATCAGACTCAATAAAGATAATAAGAATTAGAGATTTAAATATATTTCTCTTTAATAATAATAGGCATTCTATATTCGCTGAATATTCAAGATAGAAGCAAAGAAAATGGTGAGGGTGGCTCCTTATATATACAAGGGGTGGAGCCAGGAATGGGAGTGGTAAATTATGAATACATTCAAATCCAAAGAATAAGTTAACCCCTGATGTCCCATATATACATTATTTACACAATAGAGAATAAGGCATTTACATCTGACAAATCCCCCTCTAAATGCCGGTTCGCTATACAACACCAATTACATTCAGATTCAGGACAATATAATACATACAATTTAGAAGTTAAATATTTGTGCTGTTTAGAAGGTAAAGGCTTCGTTAATATGTCAGCTAATTGTTCAGAAGTATCACAATGTATTGCTTTGATGAACCCATCTTGAGATAATTGTCTCACGTGCTTAAATTTTATATCAATATGCCTGGACCTTTGTCCAATGGCATCGGATCTGGATATTTCAATGGCTGCTTTATTATCTTCATGCACAACAAAAGGTAATGCAGGTTTTTTCCAAACATCTGAGATCAAGTCATTGAACCATACAAGGTTATTTGCAGCTTTGGATAAACAAACATATTCCGCTTCTGTGGTTGAAGTGGCTACCAGTTCTTGTTTACCAGTGTACCAGTAAACTGGACAATCATTCAATAGAAAAATATAACCAGAAGTACTCTTTCTGCATGATGTATCACCAGCCCAATCTGCATCCGCATAACAGGTAATTTTTGGTTCTTTGTCATTATTAGGTTCTAATACTAAACAAAAATCTAATGTACTTTTCAAATATCTTAGAATTCTTTTGACAGCTTCCCAATGATACATGGTTGGTTTGCTAACATATCTTGACAATAAATTGAGAGGTAATGCAATATCTGGTCTGGTCCAATTAGATATATAAAGTAGTGAGCCTATAACTGATCTGTAAAATGTATTATCTTTAAATTCAGGGGAAGACTCATCAGTGTTTCTAAGGAAATCAGTTTGCATAGGAGTGTCACAGGTTTTGGCATTGTTTAAATTACATTTGTTTAGAAGTTCAATGATCTTATCTTTCTGAGTAAGTTTGAATCCCCTTCTAGTTTTGTTAATTTGTACACCAAGGTATTTATTCACTTTACCTAGAGATTTCAACGAGAAATGTTCGTTTAACTTGTTTACAAAGATTTCTCTGCTCTCTTTGTGTTTTCCTATATATAAAATATCATCCACATAAATTAATACAAATTCAATGTGATCATCACTCTTTTTTACAAAGAAACAGTTATCAGCAGTGGTAGCGTTGAAATCCATGGTCTTTAGTACTTTTACCAAGCAATCGTACCATCTCTTGCCAGATTGCTTTAATCCGTATAGACTCTTATTTAATAACCAAATTTCATTCTTATTAGTGTATTGACTATGTGGTGCTCTTACATATATTTCCTTATCTAGTTTTGCGTGTAAATACGCAGTCTGTATGTCATATTGAAATACTTCCAGATTGAGTGCAGATGCTACTACTAGAGCTGTTTTAACACTCTCTGTCCTCACCGTGGGGGAGTATGTATCAGTATAGTCTTCTGGATATTTTTGTGCATAACCTTGTGCAACTAGTCTAGCCTTGTATAAAGTATTGCCTCCTTCTAGGTTCTTAATTTTATAAATCCACCTGGTACCTATAATTGTTTTATCCTTAGGTGCGATCGCAGGAGTGAATACATTTAATCCTTGCAAACTTTCCATCTCTTTTTTCATAGCTAGTTCCCATTTTTCTCTTTCTTCACGAGGGAGTTTTAATACTTCCTCATATGTATTAGGTGTTATTTGTTCTCCATTCATATGCATTATGTAATCTTTGTATTTACTTGGTATTTGATTTCTATTGTTTCTAATAGCTCTTTCAGGTTTGCTATGGTTGTCGTGCAAATATCTAGCTTCCTTTTTTGTTAATGTGTCTGTCTTTATTTTATGCTGACTATTTGTCCAAGTTTTGGTTTTGTTCTTATTTTTGTTAATGTTTTGATTTTCTATTGTCCCTTCCTCGCAAGATATCGCATCTTTGCATTTATTTGGAAATATTTCATTAAGGTGCAGTTTAGACCAATTGGCCTGCTCATGGAACACAGCTGTTCTGGAGACTATAAATTTGTTATTATTATCAATGAATCTGTACCCTTTGGTTCCAGTTTCATATCCCATAAATCTTAATCTTCTGGATACGTTTTCTCCCTTTCTCCTCAACTGCTTAGGTATGTGCACATCTGCAGTGACTCCAAATATGTGCATGTGTGCTAATTTAGGTTTCCTATTGTACATCACCTCATACGGTGTCTTATTCACAATACTGGACCAGGTTCTATTTTGAGTGTAATTTGAATAATGTAGGGCTTCTGACCAGAATTGTTTGCCTAAACCAGCATCCTCTAATGTGCATCTAATCATGGTTTGTAGTGTGGAATTCTTTCTCTCTGCAATCCCGTTTTGAAACGCAGAAAATGGATTGGACGTGAAATGTAGCATTCCCCTATCCTTTAACCATTGGGAGAATTCTTTAGACATGAATTCACATCCCCTATCTGTCATAATTTGTTTTATTTTGATATTATGTTGTGTTTCTATGCGTTTGTAGAATTCCTTAAATTTCTGAAAGGTTTCATCCTTGTGCTTTAATGTGTAAACAAAACCATAGCGACTATAATCATCCACTATTGTTAGAAAGTAACGTTTCCTATAGGTAATTGATGGAGTTAATGGACCAACTAAATCCATATGTACTAAGTCAAAAATATTGTTAGTTGATCTGTTAGATTTTTTTGGTCTGGGACTGGTTTTTAGTTTGGTGGATTTACATACTGAGCATTCCAAATAATTATCACAATTTTTTATTTTGACACCTTCTGCGTGTTCAGTCATTTTTTGAACTACAGGAAAGCTTGCATGTCCTAACTTCCTATGTAAGATGTGAGCACACTCATCATGAATTGGTTTACCTATTTTTGGTTTCTTCTCATTGTGTGTATTTTTGTGATCATGAGGTATTTTACATTCATCATTGTCACTGTTACTAACATTTTCATCATCTGCTTCAATACAATCTTCCATATTTGAATCAATGTTATGTAACCATCTTTCTTTTGTTATCAGATAGGGTAGACCTCCTTTTATCATCACAGTGCCTATATTTGTTTTGTCCTTCTCTAAAGTTGCTTTCCCCTTTGAGAAAACTATATTGATGTCAGAATCTCTGCTTAGTTTTATAGCACTTAGTATGTTATGAGGTATTTCTGGGATTAATAATACCCCCTCTATTTTACCTAAACCAGGCAAGGTCACATTTCCTCTGCCTAATACTTGAACCTTTTCTTGATTAGCTACCTTTATCACAAACTTATCTTCTGTAAATGAAGATAATATACTTTTGTTGTTAGTGGTGTGATTGGTTGCACCAGAATCAATAAGCCAATTATTGTTCTCATTTTGTTGTGTTTTGGTGCTTTCTTGTTTGTTTAGTCCATTTAGTGACCCAGATTTTCTCTCTTTTGAATTTTCTCTACCCCCTCTACTTTCTCTGTAATTTGGTGGGCTTCTATATTTGTGTCTATCTGTGGAAGACTGTCTATAATTGTATTTGCTCCTATATTCTGGCCTATGTCTCTCCCTTGAGACTTTGGGACAGTCTCTTCTACTGTGTTCCCTGGATCCACAATTGTGGCATCTAAAGGCTTCATTATATTTTTCTTGGAAAGCTACTTTCCTAAAAGATTTGTGTTCTGTTTGATTACTGGAACGATTTTTTCTTGAATTGTCTTCTGCTATCAATTTGTTAGATAGACTTTCTATGGTTAAATATCCTAAATTAATAGTATCTAAGTGTGACATAAAGCTATCCCATGATGAATCAAGTGAATTGATAATAACACTTTTCATTGTTTGATCTGAAATCACTTCCCCCCTCAATTGCAGCTCAGCTCTTATTTTGTTTAGAGATATCAAATGCTCACTTATAGAAACCCCTGGTTTCACTCTAGAAGAAAAGAAATCCTTAGACATTCTTGTAGTTGTAGCTACGCTATCGCTGTGAAATAGATTAAACATGCATTGAATTATTTCTGACACAGTTAGGTTTGATTTGATGCTATGATACATTGCAGGAGACACGCTAGATATTATTATGAAAAATGCTCTATGATGTAAACAATCTATTTTTAAAGTCCAAGGTCTTCTTGGAGGACTAGTTATAAAGAATAGTAAATTTTCTTTCATAAAGACAACCTGAAGTTGTTGATACCACTCTTGTAAATTAATGCCATCAATTCTAAGTTTTGGGAAGTCACTGGGTAAGTTCCCCACATTATTTTGTCCATTACTTACAACCTGAGGCAGTCCGTGGTCTCGCAAGTGCAGGAAATTACAGAACGGCATGGGGATGCTCGCAACGAGTCTGCGCGGTTCTCTGGCCAGTTCAAGTCTTTCAGGGCCGTCTACGTAGCTTTGCACATGCGCGTTGCTCATTTCTTCCTTGGCGTCGTCGTGGAAGGTTCTCTCCATTTCAGCTCTCTCGTTCCGCTCCTCTTCAGATGAGTCGGTCTCTGGTTCGGTTTTAGGGGTTCTGGTGGTGGCGACAGCTCTTCTCTTTCTTTCGTGTGCGTTGGCACTTGATCCGGTCTGCGGTGTAGGACGGAATCGGCATGGCTCTCTGGGCTCAGGTGTCGTCGCCTTCGAAGTCAGGATGGGAGCGTGCAGGTCTCGAGTTGTCGGTTTGATCTCTTGCTTCTTCGTTGGTGCCTTGGAAATTTTCAATCTTGGCCCAAAAGCAGCAAAAAGCGTTTTTATTGCTGACTTTACTTGAGACTTTGTTAAATCGTCTTCACTTTCTGATTCTGGTTCTTCTGAAGAGTTTGAGTCTTCTTTTTCACTTTCGTCGTCTGATAGCATTTTTCGCGCCAGAAATTTTGAACTGAGCGTTTTGATTGGCTCTGCTTCACTCTCTTTTGAAGTTCGTTGAAACCAAGATGGCTGCCATTCAAAATTTCGCGCGGGATCACATCTTTTCTTTTTCACAACGACTTTCTCAGTATTCATTTCACTCACAGTTTTTTGATCTTTGGGTTTTTCTTTAACGACGTTTTTCTCTCTCGCTGCTCCGTTGTTCTTCAGCATTTCTTGGAGGTTCGCGATGAGGCTTTCATCGTTCTTCTGGCTTTTTAGTATCTTCAATATCTCTGACCTGAGTTCGTTATTTTCTATTTCGATTTCTTCCTGGTCATTATTTTCATTTATCAGTTCTTCTTCTTCAGTGGTGTATTCTTCGGATTCTCTCGAAATCGCGTTAGTGGATTCGTTGATCATCTCTTGTTCAGTTTCTATTTCCTTGCTGTAGGCCCTGGTGTTGGGCCTATCTTTCTTAGACATTTTTAATTATTTATTGAGTCAATTAACCATCCTCTGCTACCAGCTTGTTGCAATATTTTCAGGATCAGACTCAATAAAGATAATAAGAATTAGAGATTTAAATATATTTCTCTTTAATAATAATAGGCATTCTATATTCGCTGAATATTCAAGATAGAAGCAAAGAAAATGGTGAGGGTGGCTCCTTATATATACAAGGGGTGGAGCCAGGAATGGGAGTGGTAAATTATGAATACATTAAAATCCAAAGAATAAGTTAACCCCTGATGTCCCATATATACATTATTTACACAATAGAGAATAAGGCATTTACATCTGACAGTCAGTTTATTGTATTGTATGTGGAAACATGGGGCCAGTCCATCATGCAGATGACATTCTGGAAGGCACAGAAAGCTTGGCTTATTCTGCCAGGCCTTGGGGTAGGATTGCAGTGAGTCCCTGTGAGATTTGCTTTTGTTTGCTGTGATATTCTTTCTCTGGACACACATCTCTTTGTTCTTTGACTTTATTGCTCTGGCTTTTAATAGTGTAAAGTGCCCGGAGCCATTGGAAGTTGGACTTTAAAAATAAAGAAGGGAAGGGAAGGGAGGGGAGGGGAGGGAGGGGAGGGGAGGGGAGGGCGGAAGTCCCAGCGTCAGCAAAACTTAATTTGGAGAACTATGTGAAGTTATCTTAAGGAAACCACTAAGTGCAGATGCATTTTTAAAAAGGATTTGGAATATTATATAATATGGGAGAAGTGGTATAAATGGATTGAGAATAGAAAAAAAAATAAAGTAGGATTGAATTTAGTTAGAATGTATAGAATAAAAGTGAAATATAGTAATATGTCATGTAAATGGTCACAGTTATGCACAAACCTTCTTCTTTTTGTATTTTAATTTTTGAAAGTCAATAAAATATTTATTTAAAAAAAGAAAAGAAAAATAGGATTAAAAAAGTTATTTCAATACACCACTTATTTTATGGCATACTCGAAGATCACAGGCTACCCCCTAGTTCCCTCTCTCGTGGCAAAAGCTCTATCACATCACTTGGTGGTTTGCTTTCAGATATGAGCTGAGTGGCTGATGCTATTAAAGTATTAATGATCTTTAGTACCCCATCCAAGCAATGATGTTTAGTAACCAACTTTTTCCAGAGATTGCTAGTAAAAGCTTTTATTTGAGAATATAAAAAGTGCTTTTGGCATCAGATGGTCTCATAATTTAGTGGCCAGAGTAAGCTATGTGGTTTGTGATCAGTGGTCTGAAAAGATTTTATGCAGGAGACTGAGTAGACCACCACTGTCTGCCTTGATACTTTGCATTGTTTTGACTGTTTTTGCTTTTACACTTCTTATTCCACAAAGGGAAGGGAAGGGAAGGGAAGGGAAGGGAAGGAAAGGAAAGGAAAGGAAAGGAAAGGAAAGGAAAGGAAAGGAAAGGAAAGGAAAGGAAAGGAAAGGAAAGGAAAGGAAAGGAAAGGAAAGGAAAGGATAAAGGAAGGAAGGAAGGAAGGAAGGAAGGAAGGAAGGAAGGAAGGAAGGAAGGAAAGAAGGAAGGAAGGAAGGAAGGAAGGAAGGAAGGAAGGAAGGAAGGAAGGAAGGAAAGCAAGCAAACAAACAAGCAAGCAAGCAAACAAACAAACAATACACAGACGTTCACAGCCTTTTCTCAAATATCAGGAAAGGTACAAACTTCGTACTAAAACATAACACAGCATTAGATGTAAATTGAGCCACAGAGTCTGAAGAAGCCTTTTCTCCACTTCCACGGTGTCTTTGAATTAATTTCATTTGAATTAATTATTTAACTTTATTTGTGGGTGAGTAGCTAGTCAAACTATCAGGAATCAGAATTATTATTATATAGGTAATCTACAATTAGATTCACAGTCAAAACCAGTGGAAATGTAATAATTTAAGTTGTAACCAATGTCCAATGTCCTAAGAATTATTAGGTACAGGTAGTTCCAAATAGGGTCTTATTTTGTCTTTTCATAGAATAAAGGTGTTTAGATACTATAAATTCAAAATTTCCAAATATCAAGGGAATCTTTTAGACATTAGATTTTTATCTTCTCTCTCTCTCTCCTATCTCTAGCTCTAGCTATACACACACACACACACACACACACACACACACACACACACTTCAAGGTGGCAAATATTCCTAATGCACCTACCTCCTATTTTCCCACAATAACAGCCTTGTGAGGTAGGTTGGGCTGAGAGAGACGACCTGACTCAAAGCCACTCAGCTGGTCTTTCGTGCTTAAACTCACAGTGGCTCTCATAATATATATGCAATAAAATGTAGGTGTCCTAAATCATAACCCTTATTTATCCAACATACAGCATGGACCTCAGAGTTTTATTCTACCCCATCACATAATCTTTCCTAAATCTTTCTTCACATACGAGCTGTGTTGTATGAGCATCTACCTCTTGTAAACAGACATTTGATTTGCATCAAAATTCACAGTCACTTCTAAAATCCAGAAATGGCTTCTACTTTTATGCAAAGGAAGGGTTTAGGATGTTTTCCAATCTGTAACTACAGCTGGGGCAGATTTAATGCAACCCCCAACTGGATTCTTACACTTTAAAAAAAAAAAATCATTCAGAGTTATTTTAGTCCTGAACAATGTCATTGTTATGGCTTGCTTTATTTCCTTTGTATTTTTGTTTAATGATTTGGTACACTGCCCAGAGTCACATAGGTTGAGTTGGGCAGCATATAAATCTTTCGAAATCAATCAATCAATAAAATGTCATTCAATAAGCAACAGTGTGCCAAATCGTCTGAGTGACCTGTCAGAAATCATGATTGGATTGGGTTAGCAAGGTCATGTTTGTTTAAATTGTTGACTGTTGATTCTTAACCTTACAAACCAACCAAAATTGTTACTGTATTTCTATCTGTAAAATAGATATTTTGCATGGAAGAAACGGTTTCTGAAATGGCAGATACAATCTCTCACTCCTGTGGAGAGCCTGTAGAAAAAAAAGTCAATCTACATTAATCTTATTTTAATCATTGTTTATTATCTTATTCTAAGCACTGCTTGCATTCACAGAAATGGAAAAGAACTTTGTGTTTTCAGAGCTGGATGAAGAATCAATGCTCATATCCTTGGAAATAAATTACACACTGATATCAGTGACATCTCTCCTTAACAAATATATTTAATCTACCACACTACTTTCAGACTGAACTGAAAACTGCATGACTGATTTTAGTGTGTGTGTGTTTCGTTTCAGTTTTTCCCCAAACTACAATTCAATTTTTAATGGAATTATACTCTAGAGCAGCGGTTCTCAACCTGGGGGTCGCAACCCCTTTGGGGGTCGAACGGCCATTTCACAGAGGTCACCAAAGCCCTCTCTCGCCCCCCCCCCATGCTTTCACTCACCCTCACCCTCTGCCTCTGTTGGATCGCCGGTCGCCATTCGCTTACCCCGCCCACTCCCAATCTATTGCTGCCTCCGGAGTCCCAGCTGATGGCTAGAGGGAAAAAAACTTTAAATTCTTGCTACAGGGCTTCAAAGAGCCACCCTATAGCTGATCAGTGTTAAAAGAAAACAAATGAATAGACCGCTGCCTGCAAAAATAGAAAAAACAGCCCCTTTCAGCTTCAGCATAGGTTAATTACCATAAATTGATTTGATCAGCCTCCGGACTCTCAGCTGATTTGCTCTCAGCTGTTTTGCGGAGGGCTCTGTTGCTAGCTAGCTGCAAAGAGGTAAATTCCTGGAGCAGATTTTTTTTTCCCCAGCTATGCTGAAAAAGCGAAATTGAAAGTAAAGCAGGGTCTTTGCTGCAACGTGACAAAATGAGGCAGAGAGATTTCTTTTTCTTTTTCCTCACCCAAAAAGGTAGGTGTAAAACTGCAAACAATGGGAAATTTAGGGCAAAAGAGGAGGTTCAAGATTTTAAAACACAAAATACAAAAAGCTCTATTTAACTAGGGAATTGTAATAATTGAGATACTATTAATTGTATATTGTGTTGAAGGCAGAAATGGTTAAGTTGTGGTTTGGAGGAATATATGGGGGAAATTATTTGGTTTATTATTATTGGTAAATATAATTAATTGATTTGTAAGAAATTGGATTGCATGGAAATAATTGGAATATTCATGTTCATATTGATTAATATACAAAAAAGATAGTTATATAACTAATTGATTTATATTAAAATGTTGAATTTGTATTAAACAACTGTATTACATAATTACATAATTAACCAATGTGAGGATGGATATAAAAATAGATGACAATGTGAAGGGGTATAATATAGAATAGAAGGGAAAAATTGAATTTGATTAAGATTAGAGATGAGGATGAAGGGTAATATTGGTTTTTTTAAAAAATAGATGAGGAATAAATATGGTAAAAAGGAAATATAGAAATTGTAAATTTAATTGAAATGACTAAACACTGTGTTGGAAGAAATATCCTTTTGGGTTCTGCTCCAAGTGGGGAAAAAGACACTGGAAACATGGAGACTGCTTGGAAAGATGGTTTAATGGTGGACAGGATCACATGGCTTGAGTTCCTGAACAGAAAAGGGGCAGATACAGTAAATCCTCGGGTTTTTATGCTCTCTCTGGCTTTGCATTTCTTGGGGCCCCGAAAGAGTATCCTGATTGGTTGTCAGACTCCCAAGGGGTGGGGGTCTTAGCTAGCCTTGCTGGCTGATGGTCACATGTGCTTCCCAGGTCACGTGTGGTGAGTTTCGGTTGCTAGATGGGGCCCATTGTGTTACTTTCTGTTGCTATTGTGTTGCAAATGTCCTTTGACAAAGGATTGACTTTCTGCCTCTGGCCCATTAACAAAGGGTGGGGGCAGGAAGGTGGGAGCTGCTTTGTCTGTAAAATATGCTTCTCCATTTCTCATCCAGGGAAATATAATATTCTGCCTTTTTAATATTTCCCAAAATATTTCATTCTTCTAGAAAAGGGGTGGGTGCTAACCTCCTACAACTGTTTAAATTTGTGAACCGGCCAAATACTCTGTTCAAAGAAAATACGTTGTATGTTTGTATGTGTGTTTCTAATTATTGCTATTTATTGCTATTTGTTCTCTTTTATTCTTTAAAGTTTAACAATTCATTCTTTTTCTTAATATCTTTATATTTGTTTGGGGTTGGCTTTCTTCCCTTTCATCTTTTTTATTGTAATCTTTTTCCTCAAACCTACCACCTCTCTCTTTTCTTTCCTTCTTACTTTCTCTTCCCCTCACCCTCTTCTTCTCCTCCCTACTTCCTCTGCCTTTCTCCTTCTCCTCCTCTCTTCCTCTCACTCTTACTCTAATTTCCCTTCCCTTCCTTCATCCCTCTCTATTGCTGTATCCTTTTATGCATATGGACTACTCAGAGGGCTGAAAAAGTTATTTTTGACTGGTCCTCGCACTTTTGACCAGTCCTCGAACTTACGACTGTCCTCACAATTTACCTTTTTGCCCTATCTTGTCACCATGGTGAAGAGAAGCAGTTGTGAAATGAGTGACACAGTTGTTAAGAATGCTACAATGGGCATAAATGATGACCAGTCATAACTGTGAAGACCGGTCAAAAGTACGAGGACCTATCAGAAATCACTTTTTTCAGCCCTCTGGGTAGTTCTTTTGTGCACAGGGACTACTCAGAGGGCTGAAAAAGTTATTTTTGAGTGGTCCTCGCACTTTTGACCAGTCCTCGAATTTACGACTATCCTCACATTTTACGTTTTTTGCCCTATCTTATCACCATGTTGAAGAGAAGCAGTTGTGAAATGAGTGACAGGGTTGTTAAGAATGCTGCACAGGCATAAATGTGAGGATGGTCATAAGTGTGAGGACCAGTCAAAAGTCCGAGGACCTGTCAGAAATGACTTTTTTCAGCCCTCTGAGTAGTCCCTATACACATAGCCATGGCCACCTGGTCACATGACCAGCTAGCCATGCCCACCCAGTCACATGACCTCCAAGCCACGCCCACAAAATAAGCCACGCCCACAGAACCGGTAGTAAAAAAATTTAGAACCCACCCCTGGTTGGGGGTCACCACAACATGAGGAACTGTATTAAAGGGTCGCGGGATTAGGAAGGTTGAGAACCACTGCTCTAGAGTATCCAAAAGTCTGAATATTATTTTGTATCATGTTGGTTGATCCCAATAAGCTTTTACTCAATTATGCATCCAGAAAATAAATTCATATATTTTAATAAATTATGTCCTTTCCCAGGAAACCATGAAGAAATATCTAGAAAGGTTAATAAATTAGAAAAGGAGCAAAGGGATGCTTTAAGATTGGGCATAGAAGATTATGATTCCCAATTTCTTAAGAGAATGTAACACAGCAATGCAAAGTTTACAGCTATTTGTATTTATACTAATAATATAAATGATGTTCATGTTATAGCATATCAATGTCTTTATCTTTTATAAATACCAATCACTGACATCAAAGAAGCATAGCAAGTTTTAAAAATAGCAATTCTTTTATCTGCTTTGCTTTAAAATGACTGACATCTAAAGTAAAATTATGTAAATACATAGGTCACAAGCTATGAAACCAGATATGAAAATCAAATAGATATTGGAAAGAAAAGAAAGAGTAAGAAATAATAAATGAGGTTAATTTTGAGCACCTGAAAAGAAAGCTATACGAGCAAAAATATTTAGAACAGGAATAGATACTAAGTTTCTAAAATGAAGAAATGCCAAACAACTGACTTCTGCCAGTTGGTAAATCTAGTGTTTTTATAATATTATAAATTTATAATATTAGCATATATTGCTTACATCAACACAATAAGAATGTGATCATCCAGTTTTCACAGATGTATTCTTCTTCAAAATTATTGCCAAACAAGAGTGTAAAAAGTAAAAAATTTATTCCCTTACTTTTAGCTCATTGAAATGCACATGCAGTGCGGGCTTAATCTATGTTAGCAGGAAAAGCAGCCAGCTGTCAGATTTTATTAAGTCCTTTTTTTTCTGTTATGTGAATAGTCTATAACAACTGTCTAATTCCAGGAAATGATGTAGAGCTAATGTTCGTTGGTAAGGATATGATAAGGCAATGTTTCCATTCAAGAATAATATGAAGGGATCCAACACATTCCCTGGAAAATTCTGTCCAACTCAACTAATTAGCATGTTTATTGAGCACATTAATTACTGTGACAGTTCCAGTAATTTTAAGTACCTTAACTCCTTATGTACTGTCCGTTCACCCTTCCTCCATCATTTTCCATGTTAACTAAGCAAATATACTATCCCACTGCCTTTTTAATAATATTAGTAAAGAAAAACATTAGATTAACAAATGGATGCAAAACTGGTGACATCTTCCTTCTTCCCATATAGGATACAAGATGAGAGTTCCCCAAGCTGGAGTTGCACTGTATCCATCATTCTGAAGTCTCCAGGCTGTTCATTTGTGAACTGGCTTGCATTACTAATGGATGGACAGAACACACGCCCAGAATCTGAGCACCCAATCAATCTAATATATCAGCATTTCAAAACAGAGATATGTCGTAAGGATGCATGGTGAATGATATAAAGACAAGATTCTTCTTTTCAAGGTCAATAGGACTTAGCTCAGATGCTACAGCTACCAATATCTGAACTGGTGTTGCCCTATGCCAGCGTTAGGCTTTGCCCAGCTATGATACCCAAGTTTTGAAATGCAGTTTCTCTGTAGATGCTGGTTCCAATCTCTCATTTGTGGCAAAACACCCAGATCTCCTAGCTACTTTCCTGTTTCTGAATATAGCCATAAAAAATTATGGAATGGGTTTAAAAATTAGCTATCGGTATTACTTACCAATACAGATGTGAAGATTTGGCAATAAACAGCTGCAATAAAGAAAAATAAATATTGCAAGTAGCCTTGGAAAGATAAAGAGAGAAAAATCCATTACAGGGCAAGATTCCATTAATTGGGGGAAAAAAAAGAAAAAGAAAAAGCTACTTACTAGTTGAAAAAGAGATGGAATATATTTTAAGTAATGTAAGAATCAATGAGCAGCACTGTCATTAATAATACTGAGTGTAAGCAATGTGCAAGCATTCAGAGAATGCATCAGAACTTTAATGCAAGCTCTACAGGTTTACAAAATGCATAGACTGCTGTGTATTTATGTCAAGCAACCATTGCAGTTCAATATTTCCTGACGTATTTGTAATCCCGTAGTAAACTATTGATTTTACTCAATGGTCTGGTTATGAATCTCCATGATTCATTACTGCAAGGAACAGAAAAATGAACTGGATGGTCCTTGAGAAACACACAGTTGCAAGTGACAATATTTCCAGTACAAGCAGGCTGAGCAATAAAAACCACAGCTATAAGATTAGCAATTTAGTTAACATTATTACATCAAACTTACTTTAAGGACAAAAGAAACCACAGCTGGCCTTGGAGTTAATGTGAATCCTCGACAATCCAAACACATGCAAGTGATTTAATTTTCTATGACTAACTTAAATTGTATGCTTGAATAAATAATTTTCTTCAGCAGAATAGGTCCTGATGCATTCACTTGATCCATATATCTGAACTGTCATATTACGATAAATCTATCAGGCATACTACTAAATAGAAGGAAACTATTATCAATCCTGATTCTCCTTTTATTATACACTATAATCTGGAGCATGCCAATGGAAAAAGAAGTAAGTGATAATTTGATGTCATAAATTAAGAAATTCTTAATATGCAATTTTAGAAATGTTTATTTTTTTAAAAAAATGGCTTGATTATTAATATTTTGATATAAGTAAGAATGTATCATTATTGCAAAATTGTTGGGAAAGTATTAGTTAGTTAGTTAGTTAGTTATATTTATATACCACCCTTCTCCTGAGGGACTCAGGGTGGTGAACAGCCATGGTAAAAACAATGTACAACAAAAATTAAAAGCTTATTAAAATAATTCAATCATTCGGCCAAAATTAAAACATCTAACTAAAATCATTTTAAAACCCCTATCAAAACCCAATTTAAAAACCTTTATCCAACCTTAACCTTTATCTTAATGAAACTTATTGCATTAAGTTTCATGTAAGAAGATAAGTAAGTAAAATTATTTTTTTCAATGTGTGTGTTTGTAATACATATACATATCATACACACACCCATACACATACACACACAGTATTTATTTTAAAGTATTTTCAACAAATTACATAACAACAGTGGCAAAAAAAACCTTTGCTATATTGCCTATCTTGTGAATTTAATCATTAGTAAGATTTGTACCAGATTAAAACTAGTAACTCTTGGCTTTTTAAACCGATCAGTCTTTACAAGTGAATAATATTTCTTTCTTTTCTACCAGAATTTTACTACCCTAGTTTATTTTTAAAACATTTTATGGTTGTATGACTAATTGTGTTATATTTACTACTGTGATATTTGTTGATGATGGGCAACTACAACTGATAATAAATGTCTTATTGAGTATTCTCAATATTGCTAATAACTTGTCTTGTGCATTAACTTTCTCCCTGCAACCTTTCCACAAGCAAAGACTTTGCCCGTGGGAATCTGGCAAGGAGGGTGAACAATCATATCAGTTTCTTCCATGTTTTTCATCAACTTGTGAGAAGCTGTGAAGAAACACTGAAGATGAGGGTCATGTGGCGGTAGTATATAGAAAGCAGCCTTTGATTGATAGATTTCATTTGCCATGAATTTGTTTACTCCTTCTTAAAGTCATCCCAGTTGCTGATCTCATAATCAAATGTCATAGTTTAATGTTCTACAATAACTAATCACAGTAATTATTTTACAATGTACTAAACAAAAGACAATGCATTCCTAGCCACTTGCTTTACCCACAGTTATAATTTTTACAGCAGCTCCATTATTCAGAGCCCCAAACACTGTAATATTTCCTGAAAGGATATTTCTTTTGAGATGCTGTTTTCCACATCTCATTTTTTCAATAATCTTTTCTGGTTTAGCAGACAGAACCAGCAGTGGGCTCCTCTTACCTTCGCTTCCGGTTTGGAACCGGAAGCATGCACACATGTGCGCTCACTTTGATCATGCGTGGCACTTCTGCGCATGTGCAGAACCTTCTCGTGATGATGTCCGAGCAGGTGGGCGGAGCCTCCCACCATCACCACTACCAGCTCGCCCAAACTGGGGCGAACCGGTAGAAACCCACCACTGGACAGAACTGAATCTGTCTTTTTAAATCACCACCGATTTCTACAGTGATATTACAATAATATTGATACCTTTAGTTTCCATTCTTTTCCTAATACTACTACTCAATACAGGATTTGCTTTTTATTGCAACTTTACCTGTTGTAGTTATCACAAATTTACGTGAAGATAGAATTCCTTTTGTCTCAACATATATTCCCTTTACAATTCTGCATGTTGAAATGGCATTTAATATTTGAGTACTAAATATGGGTAATCCTCAGCAACTGACAGATTGGCAACTGACTCGTGACGGTTGCAATGTCCCGTGGTCATGTGATTATCTTTTGTGATATTCTTACAAGCAAAATCAATGGGGAAAGCCAGATTCATTTAACAACCATATTACCTGGAAATAAGGAGAAATTTCCTGATAGAACAATCAACCAATGGAACAGCTTGCCTTTGGAAGTTGTGGGAGATTCATCACTGGAAGCTTTCAAGAAGAGACTGGATTGCCATCTGTCAAAAATGGTGTAGGGTCTGCTGGGCAGGGGGGTTGGACTAGATGACCTACAAGCAGTGGTGAGTTGCTACTGGTTCGCCCCGGTTCGGGTGAACCGGTAGCAGCGGCGTTGGGAGGTTCCACCCACCTGCCCGGACATCATCAAATATGATTTGCGTGTGCGCAGAAGCTTCTGTGCATGCATAGACGGGGCACACATGCGAGCAAAGCAAGCACGAGCGAGCGAACCGGTAGCAAAGGTAAGTGAAACCCATCCCTGCCTACAAGGTCCCTTCCAACTCTGTTAATCTGTATCTGTATCTACTAACTTAACAACTGCAGTGATTCACTTACAACTATGCCAAGAAAGGTTGTAAAATGGGGCAAAATTCACTTAACAATTGTCTCATTTAGCAATAGAAATTTTGGGGTCAGTTGTGGTCAAAAGTCAAGGGCTACCTCTACTCAAATTGTTGAGTTCCTTCTGCAGTTTCTCCAGATAGAACTGGAAACATCCTGCATTAAAACATAAGTAGAGCTACTGTCAATTGACTAGATGGATCCAGTGGATTAAAGATCCATTTACTTAGTATCATAAGCAACATTGTTGTTTTTCATTACCTCGCTTTCTTTTGAGCAATCTCCTTAGGCAGATTCTAAACATGCATTCAACCAACTTTTTCTGTCTTCTTGTGAGCTTGAAACCCAATACACAAATAAATTGTACTTAAAATATGTACACAGCTCAAAGATTAGCCCTAATTATGTGAAGTGGTTAGAGTAATTAAATGATTCTCAGTCTATTTTTGCCGTACGTATTTCCACTTCCTTATTTAGTCCCAAAATTGTGATGGTTCAGATGCTTTTAATATATTACTATGCAACACACTTAGAAGAACCATTATGAGGAATGCTGCCCATTAAACCTATCTCCCAGCAATGGGAAAAAAATTTATGACAAACATTTCAGCGTCCTTTGGCAGAGTAATCATATGAGATTTTATGTTCCTCTTATTTGTTTTCCCTTATTAATTTCCACTTTCTTCTTTTATCATTTTTTTCTGCCAGCCTTCATTTCACATTTTCCACTTCAACAAACCTACCTCCACCACCATTTCTATATAGTTGGATTACTTTAATTCTGCAAATACATTTATCAGTGGTCTTCTTTCAACCTTTGCTACAACCCCCAATTACAGTCAGAAATACAACAATGGATACTGCCAAGCAAATAGCATCTTTTTCTTTGATATATGTTCTTTTAACACAAAGTAATTTTGAGATCTTTTGACTGAATACTTTCTTTACTTTTTTTTTTTATTCAGCCTGCTATGTTGGTGACCAGGAATTATCAGGCCTTAACATAGTTGCCCTTAATGCTTTCAGCTCTCTACTGAACAACTCATCCTCAATTAAACCCTAAACCAGCAGAGGTGTAGCAAACACTCAGCTAGCTGAAGAGCTTCTTCCCAGAACAATGTTAATTTTGAATCTACTGCACATAGGTAAAAATCAGACCAGGACTTCAGTGAGGAAGAGAAAATAAGGTTTGGTGTAATAGTTTCAGGGTAGGACTACTAGATTTGAGCTGTAAATATCCAGATGACCACTAGATGGGAGCAAACATTTAATTTGTGCCGCCACTTTGCTATCAATTAGTAGTTGTCCAGATTTAGCAACCCAGATCTGGTAGTCCTAATCAAGAGAGACAGGGGAGCCAATCATCACCATTTTTCAATACGCTTTGCTTCTTTTGGATATGCATGTCAGGATTGGATTGATCTCCCACATGGACATCACATATACTGCTTATAAAGTTCTCATCTCTCCCCTATTCTTTGTTCAGACAACAAAGAGACTCCCAGTGTCTTGGATGCAAATGAAAGAAGCAGTCGCTAAGGTTGATATTTTCTATTTCTGGATGAGTTCGGTTTCTTGATTGGCTTCAAGAAGATCATGCTTCCATCCAGGACTTCCACCCATTAAAATGGGCAGAGATCAGTGGTAGGATTCAAAAAAAATTACTACCGGTTCTGTGGGCGTGCTTGGTGGGCATGGCAGGGGAAGGATACTGTAAAATCTCCATTCCCACCCCACTCCATGGGAAGGATACTGTAAAATCCCCATTTCCTTCCGATCAGCTGGGACTCGGGAGGCAGAGAATAGATAAGGGTGGAGGCAGTCAGAGGTGGTATTTACTGGTTCTCTGAACTCCTCAAAATTTCTGCTATCGGTTCTCCAGAACTGGTCAGAACCTGCTGAATGCCACCTCTGGCAGAGATTCAATAACACCATTATGTCTCCCATCTTGACTTTTGTGACCACCACCATCCCTATAGACACTACTGTTTCCTGCAATGCAAGGAAGATAAAATTAGCAAATAAAAAATAAAAAATTGAGCAGACCAGAAAAAACACCTTAGCGATGGAGAAGGAATATAAAAACAAATACAGAAACTTTCTCTACTTCTATTTTGCCATGTCATGTATACATCCCACCAATCCTTTTATTGTTATTTTTGTCCCGATCTCTTTCTTTGGCAGACGTTGTTGCCCTTGGCTTCTACAACTTTAAAAGTAGGTAACAGATTGTTGCAGTTTTGCTGTGCATGCAATCTAATACGCTTTGATGTCAATTTAGCCATTGTTGCAGCCAGGTAATTCCAGAGGATGGGATTACTTGACACTTTAGGCTGTTGTAGATGTGCCCTGCCCTCCAGCCTTTCCAAGGCCATGCATGCATTCAGTGAGGGAGCCTGGTTTCTTCAAACAGTAAATCACAGCAGATCTCTTCCAAGGCTCAATTTACAGCAGTTGATCAGAGGCGAGGGTGCTTTTTAACATGGATTTAGTGCTTTTCAGTTCACAGACTCTCTTCGAATTTAGCAGCCACAAAATATTTACACAAAATCAGAGCATGTTTTCACAGGTGGCTAAACCCATTTGTCTAATAATCTGTCAGGTCTTAACACTTTTCCAGCCACAAATATTAAGAAGGATGAGTGGAAGCCAGGGAAATCCACCTATCGCTACCCTTAATGCACCATAAATAAGGAAAACGCCCTGTGTCAGGCAAAGGATCACCACCGAAAGAGCAAAATTTACGCTAGCATAACTTCCTGCAGGCTCGAGGATTTGTGAAAGGACTCTAAGTATACATTTATTGATTGTACCTGCTTTGTATTTCCTGGGCAGGTTTTGCTTTCGGATCATATTTTGAAAAATATGGCAGTATTGCACATTCAGGACATTTCTATCTACATTGGAAGCAGAGGTCAAATGGGTTAAATCCTGCAACTGGAATGAAAATAGAGAAGACAATACGTACATGATGTAAATGAAATTCTGTGCACAGATTCAGTGCCTAGCTAGATTAGATTAGATTAGATTAGATTAGATTAGATTAGATTAGATTAGATTAGATTAGATTAGATTAGATTAGATTAGATTTCTAAGTATCATGCAGAGGGTTCAAATCACAATTTATATATTGATTTTTTTTCCATAAGTGTTCAACTTCAATCTGCAAGTCCAAGAACAGATTATAAACTAATTAGATTTATTCACATTGTAAACAAAAAAAAGTCACTCTTGAGACCATTCTGTATCCACTTAGTTCCCTCCTAGGTTTTTTAAAGTGGAAACTGTAAGAAAAAAACACTTTAAAAAGAATTATTCTATTCCTTCCTCTCTTCATTTTCAAAACTCCATTTGCAGTTTACTTGTATAGCATTCCAATTCTATGATAATAAGAAAAAGTTGTGTCCATATCTTTCAAGAGAATTCTCACATCTGAAAATAAATGGTGGTGATCGTGACAGAGGTGGTGATAAGTGTCTTTAGTTGCTGCTTATTTTCTGAATAATAATTTAAAAGACTAATAATTAGATGGACCAAAAGACAAATTATGGATTTGAGGAGCAAAGAAAAATGAAAAGTAGATGGTAGTTTTGGACAGACACTTGCGAAGATACCTCACAGCCATATTTTTATTGCTGGAACAATCTAATTTTTAATTCTACTGTATATCTTTGAATGATCGTGTGGTCAGACACCTTTTCTGGAGATGCTGAGTTTTCTTTAAGTAACTTGTAAAAACAAATGAAAACAAGATCAAGTTTGATTATCAAAGTTAATATGCAATGTTCTCTTCCAAGTAGTAGAGATGCAGAAAACTTCTAAAACAGATAATACAATATTTATTACAGAAATCCTCCCATTTCAGAAGCATGATCATTCTTTATTTGAAATTCTAGATGGATTTTGCATTTCAACTGTATTTTAATTCTCTGCACTCCTGACTTTCATAAAAGTTAATATAATCTTAAAAGAAGAGAAATATTAATGGCATTCAGGGCAAGCCTATACATTGTATTACCATGAAATGTAAAACAAGGTTATAATAATGTTGTTTTTCCAACAGGTGTGTGGGGGGGAATAACAAAAAATAATAGAATGGATAGAAATGCCTTGTTTTTCTTGAATTTTACAAAAAGATAACTCCATTTATTGAGTCATAATCATTATATCTTCAAATGTTCCCATTTGCTATTTTAATGCTTTATATAATTTGAACTGACTCATTTGTATCCCCTGAAATTCTATTTATAAAATGAAGGCAATAGATGTGATGTTTATTATCCTGGGGATTATATAACTAACATCAATAATTAGCCTTTGCACAATAATGCTATGAAAGAAATACATTGGTTCAGTTCATTATTTGGTATAAATTTATAAACAAATGTCATATGCTATTAAGTTTAAAGAAAGAAGATCAAAGGAAAGAAAACGTTATTTCCATTGCAGAATCCCATTATTTCTAGAGATGATCAAATAAATTATTTCCATCTTATTTTTGGAATGTACTACTTTGGCAAAGAGTTGGGAAAAGTTAGTTTGTTTCCACAAACATCATCTTGGTTTCTCTTTTAGGTTTGAATTGCCACTATTCATTTGCAAAATAATAATAATAATAATAATTAAAAGAATTGAGTGGATCTGAAACAAGTTCTACTTTTCATTTTGCTGATATAAGGGATGAAGTTAGGGCAGGAATCAGAGGTTGCCAAGATTGAGTTGGCCATTACGTATCTCAGCAGACTGAAGCCACCAAGTGCTGTGCCAGGTTTTTGCTAACTCAAAAAGGAGGAACGGTCCTAGAACTTAAAACACTTTTTAAATGGTATAAAGCCTGAAGACTATTATTTTTTAAGGAAATTTCAATTGCCTTTCATAACCCGAGGTTACATCATGTTACTACCTTTACAACTTATTCTAAATGGGGCTATCTAGAACCTTCAGTAAGTGAAGTTTAGCTGCTAATCTGTCTACAATAGGAGAATAATTTGATACCATGTTAAAAGATCACAGCTGAATGTCTGCCATTTTCTAGACATAACTTAAGGCATTCATTTTGACTTAAAAAGCCTTTGCAACTTAATACATGATTAGCCGCCCTGAGTCTTCAGAGAGGGGCGGCATATAAATTTAATTAATTAAACTAAATTAAATTAAATTAAGTGTTTATTTCAAAATGAACCCACCAAGACATGAAGGACAGACCCTTTTAAGAATATTCTCTTTAAAAAAATATACTGTTGAATAAAAATTATTTTTAAAAAAATATTCTCTTATTACTAGACATGCAGCCAAGGGCTCTCTTCTGCATCACTCCCCAACTATGGGATGAACTTCCTTAGAAACATGAAGGTCCATAAGTTCACTGAGCCCTGTGACGTAGTGGTTAGAATACAGTATTGTAGGCAAACTCTGCCCACAGTCTAGAGTTCGATCCTGATGGGGCTCAAGGTTGACTCAGCCTTCCATCCTTCCAAGGTCAGTAAAATGAGGACCCAGATTGTTGAGGCAATATATTGACATTGTAAACAGCTCAGAGAGTGCTGTAAAATGCTATGGGGCAGTATAAAAGCCTAAATGCTATTGCTATTGCTACTTGCTGTTTTCATCAGCTTCAAATTCTGTCCCTTTCGCATGTGTGTACAGCAACATCCCAATGCATGCACAAAACAGGCAAGGCTTGAACTGTAATTTGCAATGCTGTTCTAACTACCACCATGCACCCTTCCTGATGACGTAGCTAATTAAGAAGTAGATTTGGCTCATTTTCATCTTTAGAAGGAAATTTGAGCTCCTTCTCTTCAGTCAGGCCTCTAATAAGAGGATATTAAGAACATTAATATTTAATGTTGTATTGTCTTCGTATAGATTTTTAAATGTTTATTTTTGCACATGTGATTTCCATTCCATTTCTATGCCATTGATTGTCCTCTATAGAAGATTCCATTGCTGGTTACTTTATGTCTCCCTGGTAAGGTGAATGTCAGCCATGTCATTGACAGTGTCGGTCTTCTTTGACAAATCATTTGAATTTCTCTTATTTGCTGTATTAGCTTTCATAGATACCACAGAATCTATATGGTGGAATCTGGCACTGAGGGGACGGGAGGAGTAAAACAGCTCAGTAGTCTTGAGACCCTTGGGAGGAGGAAGAGGCTGAAGAGGAATGCTCCCTAAAAGTTTGCAGTGTTTATCTAGTTATGCAATGTGTGCTTTAGTCTGGCAAGATTCCTCTCTATAGGCGAGCAACACTAAACATATTACTCTAATCTGCATATTGTTTCATACAGTGGTGAAATCCAATTTTTTTTACTACTGGTTATGTGGGTGTGGCAGGGGAAGGGTACTCCAAAATCTCCATTTCCACCCCACTCCAGGGGAAGGATATTACAAAATCTCCATTCCCACCCCACTTTGGGGCTAGCCAGAGGTGGTATTTGCCAGTTCTCTGAACTACTCAAAATTTCTGCTACTGGTTCTCCAGAACCTGTTGGATTTCACCCCTGGTTTCATCCATGGTACTTTATGCCTGATAATGTGGAGGATTACAGCAGGAATGCTATTTAGACTGTGGGATATGATTCTTGTGATCTGATCATTCACTTTTTTCTGAGCAGTGAAATAACAATCTCAGATTTAAAAAGAAATACCAATGTGTGTATCATGGATTTTAAATCATATTTAGAATCATATTTTATGCTAAACAAGTTAACAAAAGTATGCATATCACTAATGAAACAATATAAATCAAAATAGATCATCATAATTTAAAAAGAAGGGGGAGGAGAAGCTTGGAAAATCATGTTATAGATGAGGGGTCTCCAAACTTGGCAACTTCAAGATTTGTGGACTTCAACTCTCAGAATTCCTTAGCCAGCATTCTAGGAGTTAAAGTCCACAAGTCATAAAGTTGTTAAGTTTGGTGACCCCTGCTATAGACTAATCCACAAGCTCTGGCTGTATTACTTGAACACTTTCTTCTTTGCCCCTTTGTCGACGGAAATAAACGGACTATGAAAAAGCAAGTCTCTAGATTGATTCTTTTCTTCAAATCTCTGAATATCTATTTAACAACACTGAAAGAAATTGTGCTGCTTTCCATTTCCTCCCGCATTTCACCATTATTCCAAAACCTTTCTCCTGTGATTTAAACAGGCTATCTAATGCAAACCGTCAAGGATACTTCTGTTCACATAAGCCTCTCCAACATTTCAACAGGGGAGCAGTGCTGAATAACCTACAAGTTGTGTCTGGAAAAATGCTTCCTTTCTAAAATGTTATCTGATAAAGCTTGATCAGTGATTGACAAACCTGCTTATCTATAGCATGTCTTATTGTCTTGACCAGGGAATCACTCAGAAAGGTTGGCAGAATGGCCAAGGATAGAAGGAGGGGTACAGGCTAGATTTATAGTTTTGTTTTATGTTACAATATATGGAACAAGGATGGTAGAGATATCATTAAGCAGAGTATTTTTCAAATTAATTCTAAATCTACCTGCAGCACTGAAATGCTAAAATAGCATCTCAAATACTTGATCACAACTATCAATATCTTGTTTTAACAAGAGGCAGAATATGGCTGATTTATATCAAGGTTTGGAAGCTAAGGATGGATAAGTCTGTTTGGTTAGTGCTTCGATGAGACTTCCAAAAAGGACCCAGGCTGTAGGCCATATTGGGAATTTGGTGAAACTTCTCAGTGGAAGGCATTGACAAGCCACTTCAGTTTTGTTGCCAAACAAACTACCTGAGTTTGGCCATGCAACCCCAAGAGTCAATCTATCTTTTCTCCTTGGTTAGCTTCCTACTATGCATAGAGAAAAAGAACAAAACATACCCAGCTAAACAGCTTAGGTAATAATATTCCATCTCTGTCCTCCGTCTTAAAATCATAGTTGTACAACCTTGTAAGGTATCCCAATGAGAATAACCAAATACATGCAGTTGTCTGAATTCTTCTCTAAGAGAGCAATAAAACTAAGTTCAACCAAACAAAATTAAACTAAATTTAAACAGGCAGCTGTCCAAAGTCTGAACTGGTCTTATGGAAACTCTTTGGATTTCTATTAAAGCACAGAAATGTAAATGATTATACAAAAGCATATTAAAAAACTGCTTACGCTTGCTTTTCACTTGCATTTTTTAAACTTGAATAGTCATTTATGACACAAAAGATTTGCTCTTCGCATTTGTTCTGAAGATGCATAATAAAATCTCTTTCCTTTTCAGCAAAATGAATGGGACAAAGAGCATATTCTTTACCCCCACCAGCCCAGACTGTTACTTCTGCTTTCTTGCTAACGTGAAAAAATGAAACAAAGAGAAGAAATTGGAAAACAAAAAAGGAATTGACCTGCCAGGATCCTGCAAAATTTAGGATCCCTTGAAGAGAGGAAATAAACCTGTGCAGATGCATGTTGGATTCATGCCATTATTCAATTATTATTATTATTATTATTATTATTATTATTATTATTATTATTATTATTCCGTAGTACCGCAGTGATTAGAATGCAGTACTGCAGACTAACTCATTGCTCAATCCAGGAGTTCAATCCTGCCCGTCTCAAGATTGATTCAGCCTTCCATTCCAGATTGTTGGGGGCAATGTGCTGATACTGTAAACTGCTCAGAGAGTGCTGTAAAGCACTATGGAGTGGTATAGTCTAAGTGCTATTGCTATTATGGAACATTCTTTCTCCTGAAATAAGGAGAGATGGAGGTCAGCTCCATCTCTCCTTATTTTCTGGAAATCCTTCAAGATCTGGCTTTGTTATCAGGCCTGCAGGTCTCAAGAAATCTTCAAGTGGTTCCATTATTGACTGAATCTTGTATGTATGTGTATGTGCATTTTTGACTGTTTGACATGGGTATTGTTTTTACACTTTTTATTTTGCCACCAGGGTAATTTTGTATGTGATAGGCAGGCATATAAATACTGTAGATGAGGGGGGGAGGGATGGAGAGAGAGAGAGAGAGAGAGAGAGAGAGAGAGAGAGAGAGAGAGAGAGAGAGAGAAGATGATGATAGATAAATAGATAGATAGATAGATAGATAGATAGATAGATAGATAGATAGATGATAGATAGATAGATAGATGATAGATAGATAGATAGATAGATAGATAGATAGATAGATAGATAGATGATAGATAGATAGGAAAAGGGAGAGGGAAATGGAGCTAGAGAAAGATAATAATAGCAGGAAAGAAGAAAGAGTGAGAAAAGAGTTCAGAAAGATGGTAGTCGAGTTATACAGGGAATAATGGTCCTTTGCTTCTCCTGTATAACTCTACTAAGATCTTTTGCAAATCTCAAACTCCTAATTCTAGCAGGTTCAAGGCCTTAATAATAGCTCACATTAGGATCTAGAGTTACAACATAACACTCCACTTAGGGACCACACCACACATTTTAAAGCCTATTTCCCAGCTCCTTAAAACACATTAATGTTGGTTCAAATTACTTTGGCATATAGAGAAGTAATCTTTCCGTCTCTATTAACATTGCACTTAATTGCTTAGGTGACAAGCATGCATGTCAAGGTAGGGGAAATGAAAATATGTTCTGTGCAATGCTTTAGGTAAAATGTTAAATGAAAAGAAACCACTATCATTAATAATCTTGAACAATAGTTAATACCATTTGCCATCGAATGAGTAAAAAGGTCATTTCGTATTAATCATGTATTAAGTATAATATAAACTAAAAGCATGTTTCTCAGGAGTTACCAAGTAATGGTCACAGAAAAAAGCATCTTCTTTTGCAAAGGTGCTTTTAAATAATTACTTTAATCTCTCTATTAATTTAAGATAAGGGAGAGAAAGAGAGAGATGGAGATTTTACCTGCTTCTATTTTAGTTAATTATTTCATAAAAGCTGAGCCTTTTCAATATTCTTTTTTACAAAATCAGATATTTTTTTTCTTCCCCTTAAAGATCTCATGGCATTCACATGATGTTTCATTAAAATGTACAGCTTTCTTAAATTGAATTTTTGGCTCTTACTTTTAGGGTTTGTTTGTTGTTGTTGTTGTTGTTGTTGTTGTTGTTGTTGTTTTGGCTCTGGGGTGTTTTTCTTACCAAAGTCCCTTTTTCTAGGGATCCTTCATGAATGATAGAATTAATTCTAACTCTTCCTGAACTGATTTGCCAAAACAGCTTATGCCCTGAGGAGCAATTTGTAGGGGATTTGAGGCTCTCTGCCGGGACATTTCCATTCATCTCAGGACTTCATATGGATGCCGCTGTCTGTTTTATACAAACCAGGAGAAAGTTAAAGGTGTTCCCTCCCCTTTCCTTCCCCTGATCAAAATCAGATGTGTGAGCCATTTTTGTGAAGTATGTTGTTGTCATCCTTTCCTTAATGTTTGCTCATTTCGGGCACGATGCTCCTGAGATTTGTTAGGGGCCTTTTATGATGAGGAGGGAGGATCTCCAAATGGGCTTCAATTGATTAGTGGAAATATTGCATCTTTTGAAAAGCAATGTATTCCCAGTGCTTTGATGTCTTCAGGCATTGGGAGAAAAAAGGGGAAATGGCAGATTTCCATTAGAAAGAAGAGTGCTCATTTTGAAGGATGAAAGGCGTCAGATGACTCGCTAGTGTACTGAGTCATAGGTAGCACAGGCCAAAATGAAACCGGCGGAGAGAAAATAACAGGAAGAAAAACAACAGTTGGAGACCTAGAAATGAAATTGGGAGAGAGTAAAAGGTTGGGGCTGAGTCCAGGAGAAGACAATTCAGCCAGAGCCATAAAATAACACAGTGACTGGAAAGGATCCCCAGCTCAGGATCCAAAATTCCACATAGAAGGTCCTGCTTACTTCCATGAGATTGCCACTTAAAGAAATAACAGAACAGGGAGGAAACACAATGCCTCAAAATGAAAATTAAAATCATACAAGTCATAAGATTAGAAAATAAAAGAAAGGGTGTGTGTTTGTGTGTCTGTGTGTTTCTTTGTTTGTTTTGCTTTACAGACTGCTTGTCTTAATCTTCATTACATACTTCCTGATCACTTTTATTTTAGTTCTTTCTCTTTCTATTTTGTGTAAAATAACAAGAGATTTAAGACAAATTGCTAGCCAATTATTGGAACTCTTCCAAGCATATAGGCAGGGTTAACATTCCATTTATTTTCTTTATAATTAGAACTAGAAAGGTAAAAAAAAAAAACCCAAAAAACAGTCTGAACTGACAGTTGATGGATTTTAGTTTGTTTTGCTTTGTTTTTTATAAACTCTAATCATGTTTTTGAAAGAATGCTTTTTTAAAAAAAAAGTTATTCTGCTGTATTTATTTTGCAAGAAATAATCAGTTTCTGAATTTATTTTTTAAAAAAATATGTCAGTCATGGCTGAATTACAACTTTCCCAAAGGCTTCTTGGGTTTTTTTCTTTTCTTTTCTTTTTTGAGACAACGTAATTTTTATATAGTGAGGTAAATTGACACTTTTCATTTAAATTATAGCAATTATTTCAAAAATTATATGTTTACATTATCACATACATATTTATCTATTTTATTTTTATCCTGCCTTTATTATTTTTATAAATAACTCAAGGTAGTGAATATACAATTATATATACTATATAATATTCCTTCCGCCTCCTATTTTCCTCACAACAATAACCCTGTGAGGTAAGGTGGGATGAGAGAGAGAGGACTGGCCCAAAGTCATCCAGCCGGCTTTAATGCCTAGACTGGAAAAGAATTCACGATCTTCTGGTGCCCTAAACACTTGACCAAACTGGATCTCTTTAATTTAATACAGAATTTATTTTATTTTATTCAATAAACAACTTATTAAATTTAAACTTATTTGATTTATTTATTGATATGTTTATTTATACAATTTTATAATTTAGGATTTAATAACAAATTTATTTTATTCAGCCATTTTGAGGTGGGCAATATAGGTTATTTCCATGAGAAATATGATTAGGTTTCACAAACTAACTTCTGAAACACAAGGAAAATGATTGAGTGAGCAATGACATCTAAACACATCTGTTGAGTCCAGGGGTGGGTTCTACTTACCTTTACTACCGGTTCGCATCACATCCGTGCACTCTCTTCTGCACATGCGCAAAAGCTTCTGTGCATGCGCAGATCACCTATGATGACGTCCGGGTCAGTGGGCGGAGTCTCCCACCGGTTTTACTACTGGTTCTTGCGAATTGGGCCGAACCAGGGGCAACCCACCACTGGTTGAGTCCCACTGAGTTTTTCTGCCACTGATAAATTCTGTTTTCTTGGGCTACAACAAAAAGTTATGATTTTTTTTTCTGAATCCTGGATTGAGAATTCTACAAGCATATATAGCATTTATGAAAATATTTGTTCAAAAGACAGTATCGGTTTTCCCTGATTTTTATTGTTGCTCAGGGACTACTATGAAAAAGTAAAAATTGCAGAAGAAAGATTTTCAGATTTTGGAGAACAGTAGTGCACATCAGCATGGAATCATTCACAATTGCCCCTCAAATTGGAAAAACAGATGGAAGTCTTGAATTTATGTAGAGCATGTGTTTTAGCTTGGGCCTTTATAATTAAAGAATGCTGATAAAACATTCCTATAAAGACTAGTATTTTGCTCATATATCAGTGATATTACGGCATATCTAAAACTTTCCAGTAATTCCATAGATGAAGTCAAATTTGAACGTAAGATTTTTCAACTCTCCTCTTGACCGATATTACAATTTTAAATAAATTCTTCTAGTTACATCCATCCATTTTTATATGAAATTGCTGCATTTTGGCATTTGCTTAAGTATAAATCCTACATTTTTTCCAATCTACTAAATGTATTAGACGATCTCCTTTATTATGCTATAAAGCAGTATGGAAGCCATTAGATTTCTCACCATCGCCACCCAAAGCTGAATAGCTATAATGGGTTTAATAGAGTGGTGTTATTTTCCATAATTGACTGCTAAATCTTCAGATTTCATATTATGATGGTGACATTGTTATGAACTACATTTGCACAGCTTTGTTCTGCCATGCTTGAGCTTCAAATAACTTTAGGCTTTTATTAACTCTACTTCTAGCTGCTATTCATCAGCTGGGCAGGTGCATTGCCTGATAGGGCAGTAATCCCCCTTAGATGTATGAGTTGTTTTATTCCTTTTTATTCCAATAAGCAGGTCTGGGAGCATAATAAAACAAAGGGTTTTATTCTTTCTGGTTTTTTTCCCCTAGCAGTGGAACTATAAATTACCATCCATCAGCAATAAATGTGGCTATTTAATAAATAAAAAGGATCCCCTGAACTCTCATAAGCGGCATAAGCGATCAAAAAATAAACATAATATTTATTAAAGCCGCTGACAAAATGAGGGATTAGTAGAAGCTAGTGTAGGGAGGAAAGTTATCCATGAAGGTAAGCCTCACACTGTATTTAAACACCACTGAAACATCTAACGGCAAGTAGAATTGTGATAGCACAAAATTGGAAACAACCAGACACCCCTCCAGATCAAATCATAATAAAAAAAATATACGAAAATATACGAATGTGCAGAGATGGACAGATTATCTATGGAAATGAAGGAGAGGAAGGACACCAAGTACTATTTAATATGAAATAAATGGTATTCCTGGCTGGAGAGTAAACATAAAATTTAAGGGACGTTTTTGTTATGAGATCGAATTGCAAATAGAAATCAAGATAATTTAAATAAAGATGTTAAGTTTAAGATAAGAGATATTTAGAAGTAGAATTTGCGTAAAGAGCTTAAATAAGTTAGAGATATCAATGCAGAAAAGTTGTTATTAGCATTGAAATTTTGATATGTTTGCTTTTGGTTGTTTATATTTGTGTGTGTGTTTTCTTGCTTTTTTTTTGTATTATGTTTCTTTTTGTACTGTGTATTTTAATCTTTGGAAATTTAATAAATATTATTTTTAAAAAGACAGAAACAGTGACATCTGCCTCTAGCATATCTGTTTAATGAAATTGAAATCAGTCTCTTATCTTTCCAGTATATAAATTGACTCAATCCTGCAAAGTCTAAATGTTCTGGAACGTTTGTTTTGGAGTATTGTATAAATTAAACACCTCTTTGAAATATTTTAATGGCAAAAACCTAACAGTGGGCAGATGTGTGAATTGAGCTTTGATACTTCTAGAAGTCATAAAATATAGAGAGAGTATCCAAATCATTTCTACCTCGAGTGGGATGCTTAGATCTTCCATTTAGCTCAACTGTTTTGCTTCCATGACATAGTCCCAGGTTGGAAATAGGTTAGGTATTCTTTCTTCTTCCCATGTTAATGGGAAGGATTTTCTTTAAAAGGGGTGGGGCAGGAAAAACAGAAAACTCCCTTTCCCAAAAAGTCTGGATCGAACCAATAAGATGTACTGAGTGAACATTACTTTAAACAGTAACAACCTATCATTCAGAAAAATGAGGTAACTGCCTCAGCCAGACCAGATTTATTTTAAAAATCCCAAGATATTGTCCTAGTTTTCTTCTCTGGCTTATTAAAAGTTTCTACTAGCTATTTAAGGGGGTATTGTAATGACATACCAATGACTAGTAGTTTGTAGTGGTCTGAATATAACAAGTATTGACCATCTTAAAAAGCTGCATGAGATATATATGCCACCAAAATTTGTGCTATGAATATTGTTTTTGCTGGTCTGTTTATATTATAGCCATAGTGAAGATCATCAAATGGCCTTTGGCCTTTAGTTGGAGTTTGGATAGCTTTTCTAGAATCCTAACTTGGTTATTTAAACTATGCTGTCATTGTCACCTCCCTTGGCACCAGAGGGCAAACAGATCTTTCCAGCATAAAAAAGTAGTCAGGAGCAATCTTATATACAATCCTGGCATGTATATTTAGAACTGTGTAACAGCTCTAAAAGTAGGGTTCCTGGTTATAAGATTTTGTAATTCTGAAATATTTTTTATAGTAGAATGACCTATGCTGAACAGTCTATGGGTGAAATGAATTATCACCTTCCTTTATAACAGCAACAACAATAACAGAAATGGCCAGAGGGAAAGAAAAAAAAATGGAATGAAGAAAAATTGTTTATAGTAAAAGGAAAGAACCTGTACTGCTGACAATTTGAAATGCCCCATTAATGCATGACCTTCCATATACAATTGTTCTGCCTTATTGATATTTACAGTCTTCTGCCTAAAGCAAAAGTGAACAACCTGTGTCCCAAGATTTTCAAACATCTTCCCAAATACACTTTTGTGCCCCAGTTTCACCCCAAAGTCCCTCTGGTTGTTAATGCTGTATGTTAGTTTCATTTTGAAACTCTACATATTGAGATGGGAAGCCTATAAAAACAGGTTTATGTATGTAATCCATGTATACAACAGTTCAATCAACATGCAACGTAGAGTAGCATACACAAATAAAAACAGCATAGTATAACTATTATATTCAATAAAAAGATTAAAATATAAAATGTAACATACATTCTGACATACATTGTGTCAGAAGAAACTTCATTTGTATACCCAGAGTCAGAAGATGTCTAGATTAGGTTAGGTTAGGTTAGGTTAGGTTAGGTTAGGTTAGGTTAGGTTAGGTTAGGTTAGGTTAGGTTAGGTTAGGTTAGATTAGATTACTGAATTCAGGCAGTTCCCAAATCCACAGCAAATTGACTTGTCAGGTTTGAGTCATAGCCTCTAGACCAGGGGTGTCAAACTTGATTTCATTGAGGGCCGCATCAGGGTTGTGTTTGACCTCGGGGGGGCAAGTAGGCATGGCCGGGGGGCATGGCCAGAGTGGGTGTGGCCAGCTCGATGTTACTCATGTCAGGGGTACTTGTAGTGGTCAAGTGCTAAGGCAGGTCTTCTGTCAGACCTCCCTCACTCTTATTATAATCTTCCTTCCTTGCTCTCTTCCCCTCTTTCTTTCTTTTTCTTTGTCTTTCCTCTTTCCCTTTCTCCTTTCCTGTCCCTTCCTGCATGCTCAAATTCAAAAGGGAAAACATTTCCCTTTTTGTTTTGTTTGTTTTACTAGCTCTCTGCCAGCGAAAACAGAGCTCCGTTTTCACTGGCAGAGGCACCATGGGCCGGTCCTTTGCTGTTTCCAGGGTGGCCTCACAGGCCAGATCTAAGCACCCCGTGGGCCGGATGTGGCCTGTAGGCCTTGAGTTTGACATCCCTGCTCTAGACACTAAGATTTCCTGGGCTGGCCAAAACAGGGGCCAATATCTGAACCTCTTTCCCTAAAAATACTAACTGTAAATGAATGAATGAATGGAAGAATGAGTAAATGAATGCTTTACTGGTTTAAATTCAATACTTTAAATAGAATTCTTTATTGGCCAAGTGTGATTGGACACACAAGGAATTTGTCTTTGGTGCATATGCTCTCAGCATACATAAAAAGAACAAAAAAATATGTTCATCAAGAATCATAAGATACAACTCTTAGTGATAGTCATAAATACTAAATAAGCAATCAAATCATACTAGGAAACAAAACCATATAAATCATAGAGATACAAGCAACAAGGTTATAGTCATAAGTGGGAGGGATAGGTAATAGGAAGGATGAGAAGAATAATAGTAATACAGTCTTAGTAAATTGTTTGAGTGATGGCATTTGGGAAAAAATTGTCCATGTGACTAGTTGTTTTGGTGTGCAGTGCCCTATAGCATCATTTTGAGGGTAAAAGTTGAGACAATTTATGTCCAGGCTCCCGGTGGTCTTCAAGGTTTTGGTCATCACCTTTAAAGTGCTTCATGGCATAGGGCCTAGTTATCTTCGAGACCGCCTGCTGCTACCGACGACCTCCCATCGACCCGTGCACTCCCACAGAGAGGGCCTCCTCAGGGTGC
Organism: Pituophis catenifer annectens; assembly: GCF_029215685.1. NCBI lineage: Eukaryota > Metazoa > Chordata > Lepidosauria > Squamata > Colubridae > Pituophis > Pituophis catenifer. The sequence goes on along the minus strand of NW_027256881.1, from coordinate 219,078,701 downwards.
CATCAGCCAAACAATGTAGGCTGGTGACCCCCAGGGGGAGGGCCTTCTCCGTGGGGGCACCTACCCTCTGGAATCAGCTGCCCCCAGAGATAAGGAGAATCCAAGACCTCAGTGCCTTCCACCGTGCCCTTAAAACCCACTTTTTCCAGCAAGCCGGGCTGGCTTAAGAAGAAATTTTTAAATGTTTTAATTGGTTTGGATTTTTAATTTTTGGGCCAAATTTATATATATTTTAATTGTTTTTTTAATATTTGTATTTCATGTTCTTAATTCTGGCTGTACACCGCCCTGAGTCCTCAAGGAGAAGGGCGGTATATAAATTGGAAATAAAATAAAATAAATAAATAAATAAATAAATTTGAGGGGTCTGTAGATATTTTCACAGTCTTCTTTTTGGCTCATGCAGTATATAGGTCTTCAATGGAAGGCAGGTTGGTAGCAATTGTTTTTTCTGCAGTTGTAATTATCCACTGAAGTCTGTGTCTTGCAAATCCAAACCAGACAGTTATAGAGGTGCAGATGACAGACTCAATAATTCCTCTGTAGAACTGAATTAGCAGCTCCTTGGGCAGTTTGAGCTTTCTGAGTTGGTGCAGAAAGAACATTCTTTGTTGTGCTTGTTTTGATGACATTTTTGATGTTAGGTGTCCATTTTAAGTCTTGAGATAAGATAGAATCTAGAAACGTGAAGGTCTCTACTGTTGATACTGTGTTGTCTATTATTGTAAGAGGTGGTAATATAGGATGGTTTCTCCTAAAATCTACCACCATTTCTATGGTTTTGAGTGTATTTAGTTCAAGATTGTTCCGGTTGCACCACAAGGCTAGTTGTTCAACCTCCCATCTGAATGCAGATTGTCGTTGTCTCAAATGAGATCAATCACCATTATATCATCTGCAAACTTCAGTACTTTAACAGAGGAGTATTTTGAGATGCAATCATTGGTATATAGAGAGAAGAGAAGTGAAGAGAGCACACAGTCCTTGGGGGGCTCTGTACTAATTATACAGATATCTGATGTGATTTTGCCTAGCTTCACCTGCTGCTTCCTGTCTGTTAGGAAGCTTATGATCCATTTACAAGTGTGGTCAGGTACAGCTATCTGGAATGATGGTATTGAATGCTGATCTTAAGTCTACAAAGAGGACTCTTGCATAGGTCTTTGGAGATTCAAGATGTTGTAGGATGTAATGCAGAGTCATATTAACAGCATCATCTGTCGATCTATTTGCTCGGTAGGCAAATTGTAAGGGGCCTAACAGCAGATCTGTGATAGTTTTCAGATGGGCCATCACTCTGCTAAACGTCAAACTCTTACTTTGGCTTGCCTTTAAACAAAACACCTCACCCCCCAAAAAATAAATCCCTACAAGGAACACATGTTTTCTCTGTCAAACATGATTTGACCCAACCCATTTCATTCTCTGAATCTCCTGCTCCCCGAGAAAATACGTTAACTCCATACAAACTATGCACCTGACCCTATAAATTTGACATTTGTTAATACCAGTTGGGATGTCAAACAGAAGGATTAACAGGATAACCAAAGACCGGGGTTTTAAAATAAATGTATTCTAAAAGAAAAATGCTGGCATTTGATTTATTTTTTTTAAAAAAAAATAATGCACGTATACCCAATGTTCAACAAGCTTAGTGCATAATTCATTAGCAGTTTCTCACCAATCCAAACAGCTATTAGGGTTTTTCCTCCTTTGCCATTCCTTTCATATATTGAGAACATAACAATACAAACTCCATGGCAAAATCTCCAGTGAAATGAATGAAAAGTGACTTATTCATGGTGACAAGTTGTTCTGAGCATACATTCAAGCATGGAAAAATACACAGATGACATTCTTAGCTTTGCTGCATGTATACCACTTACCTGCAGGATTTTACAAATCTCGAAGTCACTTTTTATAGGTTTTCTTGCAGTGTAATGGCTTTCTGAAGATGGAAAAGAGTAAACTTGCTTAACAGCTTCTAGACTACATTATTACATGTTTCAAAGAGGATTTTTTTTTAAAAAAAAAGAACCCTTTCATATAAATTATATTCAGTAAAAGAAAAAAAATCAGAACTGTTTATGTTGTTTTGTAGGAAGAAACAATTATAAGAAAATTGGCTGCTCTTCTTAGAAAGCTTTGAAATTGGTTGCTCGAAATATCTTTTGAGTTATGGTTTAGATTAGCAAATAATTGAAACAAATGTTGAACATAGCACTTTTTGGGCAGGCGCTTAAGAAGGAAAAGACAGTTATCAAAGCAGCTTCTTTTTCTTTCACATTTAAAAAGAAGAAGGTTCTTCCTCTTTGTTTTTTTGAGCCATCATTGATGTGCCAATTGTTTTACGCTGAAGGAAATGAAGCAGTTCTGAAATGAAAGAATTATCTGCCTTCCTTGTGCATTGCAGCTGCCTTGAAAGCTAGAGGGCAAAGGCGTTTCTATACCAGATAAGCGCATTCAGTAGAACAAATTAATGCAGGTTTATGAATTAAATGGCATGTCTTCGGACAGCTAATTAGCTCTGTGCTGCTCAATTAAGCTTTCTAAGGACATGTTGTATTTCTAAAAGGTAAGGAACATGTAAGGTTCTTTCAGATTCTCAGGATTTTGATTTTATGCAAAAACGATCCAAATGGAAAAATAATCACTCCAACCCAGAAATATCTTGGAGAAACACATAACCAATAGCTCTGATCTATAGCCAGCAGCTGCTTTAATCCAAGCCATAAAGGGTTTGCAAACCATAAAGCAGAAAAAGGGAAAGTCGCCTTAGTTACAAACATACAGTAATCACAAAGCTTTAATCTTGGATCAAAGCAATTAAGACTTAAGGAAGCAAGAGCTCTTAGTTTTTACCTTGGTGACAATATATTCTCATCATAGAAAGAGCAGGACCAAAGAAGCTAGCAATTTTAGGGCACATAAACTTAATGCAGGATGAAGAGTTTTTCTTCAGCTTTTGATCTACTCTTCCAAATGGATGGAGAAGCTGTGATGCATAGCATTTCTCCATTGTGGGGTGGAGACAGCAGCCAGAAGTGGGTTCAGTTCATGCAATCAGATGAAGGACTGAGCCTGTCAAAGCTAAATCCCGCCCCCGTTGCTAGGGGCTCCCAGCTTTACTCAGTCCTTCAGATTGGACTGCAGTGTGGAATTTCTCTCCGTAGTTTTTTTACCCTTTCTTAATTCATTCGGATTCCTTTGGCTTTAAAAATTGGACTGTGATACTGACTATTCTTCTGCTTGCTGGACTCCTGCTTATTTGAACAGTGAGGTAAATTTGCCTCCTTGCCTGTTTCCTCCCCCCTGGACTGTTGACAATCATCCTTCCACTGGTCAGTAAGTGGGGATTGTGGAGCCTCGCGCTCCCGTGGGGGAGGTGGCGATTTCGCCACTTGCTTTGCCATCTTTCTGCCCTGATTCTACTGAGCTAGCCTCATTACCGCTGTGGAGTTGCTACGCTCCCTAACCTGGTCGGACCGCCATTTTGAGAGCCACCCTTGCTGAGGGAAAATTTCTTGCAGTTTTAATTGCCGCTTGTCGGCTTTTGCAGCCTCAGCTGATTGTCGGACCGGCTTTAATTAGCAGATCCCTGGCCTATTTCGCTCGCCCTTACTGGCTAGAGCAGCGTTTTCACCCCTCTGTCACTTGGTCGGCTTTTGGACTCTCCTGTGGAGCTTCGCACTCCCGTTGCTGCTGGGGCGCATCCACCATTTTAATTCAAGTCGTGGTTTCTGGTGAGGTGTTTTTCTGCTGCGGTCCCCAGTCTCTGAACATGCCACTGGTCCCTGTAGAGGCTTGGCCAAGTTTATTGCCTCCAGGGCTTTTATATCACTATTGTGCCCTCTATATCCTTAACGCTGTGACACTGAGATGTCCTGCTTAGAGACTATTTGTATTTCTGTGGCTGGCGGCCATTTTATTGAGGCATAGCTGACAGCAGTTTGGGAGCAGCCATTTTGTACTCCCCAAGGGCTCTCTTTAATCGAGGCCCTCCTTTCTTTCTGCCCAACATGCCTAAGGCAGTGGCTAAGAGCAAGCATGGGCACAAGGCCGCGGTACAACAACAGTCCCTAGACATCCATAGAGATTTGGGGACCAAATCCCTTTCTGAGGCTGGCAACCTGACTGTTTCCAAGTCCAAAAAGGCCTGTTCACATGAAAAGGGCTCTTCTTCCATCCCATCGCGTACTGAACGACGAGGGATAAAGTTCTGAAGCAGTCGGGTAATAACACCAGCAGCCTTCATTCACCAGCACCAGTGCCTCACTCTCTACTCCCTGAAGCAAGGCCTTATCAGTCTCCTCCTACATCGGATCAGGTCTCACTTCAAGATTGCCCTTTGGACATTCATAGTGCAGACTTGTGGGGCTCAGGCCCAGTGGCTTCCTCTCTGGCACCTGCTCCTTCATCCCAGGCTCCACCTGCTCAGTCTCCTCCTGTCTCAATTTCTGCTCCGGTTCGTACTTCTACGGAAGTTGGACCGGCTACTGACCATATACAGACTGTTCTTCGTGCTGAGGACATTCAAAAGATGATTGCAGCAGCTGTGCAACAGTCTTTGGCTGCACATAGATCTTCCAGATCCAAACATTCTGCATCATACTCCTCCGTCTCCTCGGCTGAGGAAGAGGAGGATGAGCTGTTGTCTATAGCGGAATCTCACTCTCCTGCTCCGTCCTGTGTGAGCCGACCTTCAGCCTTTGGTGATGCTGATCTCTAAGAACCAGGGTTGTCCGAAGACGAGGGTCTCCTCCGGATCAACCTCCCTTTATGGGCCTTTTTCCGCAGGCTCTGTATAAGTCTGTCCTGTTTAAAGCCGTGAATATGGCTCAACTTGGGACTTCCACTCAACCAACTCCGCCTACGTCTGAGGGCACGCTAAATCCCTTATTTACAGAACCACCTAAACCTGTAACAGCTGTGCCTACTCCCCCTCTCTTTCTGGACGTTATACGGAGGCAATGGTCCTCTCCTGCTACTGTTCCTGTACCATCCACCACAGATAGGAAGAACTTCTCCGTTTCATCCGAATTGGCCTCCCTGCTTCAGGTTCCAACAGTGGATGCCCCTGTCGTTGCATTGCTTTCTCATTCTACAGTTCCAGGGGATCCCGAAGAAAACCTTCGCCCCGAAGAACATCGCTCCGACCCAGTTCTCCAACGGGCTCATCTTGCAGCCGCCTGGGCCATTCGATCAGCTACGACGGCCTCCTTTTTTAACCGATCGACCCTTCTCTGGCTTTGTCAGATCCAAGACAAGCTATCTGCCGAGGACAACAAATTCAGACAAGACATCAACAAATTGTGGTGGCAGTACAGTTCTCGGCTGATGCGACGTTGAATGCAGCTCGCTTTGCATCCAAATCGTTAGCTTCTACTGTGGCAGCCCGCCGCCTGGTTTGGCTGTGTCATTGGCCAGCTGACGCCCGGCATAAATGGCGGTTGGCCTCCGTTCCTTTTCTGGGGGAGAAGTTGTTTGGGGATCCATTGGAGGCCTTCCTAATAGAAACCAAGGACAAGAGAAAAGTATTACCCATGGCCTACCGTAGGGGGGAGTCCAGATACTCACCTTATTCCTCTCGCGCCCAATTTCGTCCTTCAGACAGGGGTTCGGGATCCTCTCGTGGTACGAATAATTTTGTTCCCAGGCAGAGGGGGTTTCAGGATAGACCTGGGAGGGGCAGATCCTTTATGACTAGATGGCCCTTTCAAGGGGGAGGGGGTCGTTCCATCCGTCGCTGTCATTAATAGTAGTCCGATCCTCCCATGGGCGGCAGATTGGGCCTCTTTGCTACTCTTTGGGATCGCACTACATCCGATTGCTGGGTCTGGGCTTCCATTCGATCTTGATTGGCCATCGAATTTGTCTCCACCACTTCTTCTGTTTTTCTCCGCTCTCCCCGGTCAGGTAACCCCGAGTGTAGATCCCTTATGGATTCGGCTATAAATCATCTCCTTTCCATCAGGGCCATCCAACCTGTGCCCCAGAATCAATTGGGTCAGGGGTTCTACTCTCGGGTTTTCCTGGTACCTAAGTCTTCAGGTGGGTGGAGACCTATTCTGGACCTTAAACATTTGAACCATTTTGTTATCTATAGAAGATTCAAAATGCAATCTTTACGTTCTATCTTAGACGGCGTTCAGAGGGGTGACCTCCTCTGTTCAATTGATTTAACTGAAGCATACCTTCATGTACCCATTCGACCTTCCCATAGAAAATTCTTAAGCTTCTACTACGCAGGGAATCATTATCAGTATAGGGCTTTGCCCTTTGGTCTTTCCTCAGCTCCCCGTAGTTTCACCAAGATATTGGCGGCTTTAGCCACTTCCCTTAGGCTTAGGTCAATTCGTCTCCAGTGTTATCTGGATGATATCCTTATCATGTCCACTTCTACTCCTCAAGCCTATTCAGACCTTCGCCTCACCATTCAGACCCTGGCTGCCCACGGTTTTTCCATTAACGTGGAAAAAAGCCATCTCGTCCCCTCTACTAGAATTACACACCTGGGGGTGATCATTGATTCTGTCGAGGGCAAGGTCTATTTATCCGGGGAATGCCAGGAGGGGCTGAGGACTCTAGCAGCTCAGGTTAGTCGGGAAAAACGTGCTTCACCCTTGCTTCTATCTAAATTGTTAGGGAAGATGGTTTTGGCCATTGATATTGTTCCCTGGGCCAGACTGCACCTGAGAGACCTTCAGTGGTTTCTTTTGCCTTTGCAGAAGGTGGGGAAAGGTACCTCGTTGACCAGAATCTCCATTCCCAGGGAGGTGTTGGCGTCCCTTCGATGGTGGCGCTCCGAGGCCATTGCCAAGGGCTGTTTTTTCCTGGACCGTTGCTGGGTTGTTGTCACTACCGACACCAGCATGGTTGGCTGGGGTGCTCACTGAGGAACACAGGTGGCTCAGGGCACGTGGTCGGCCACCAAAGCCTCCCGCAGTATAAACTGGCTAGAACTACGAGCTGTCGTTCTCGTTCTCCGGGCCTTTTGTCATCTGGTGGCTGGAACACACATGTTGGTTCTCACCGACAACATTTCAACAAAAGCCCACATAAATCGCCAGGGGAGCACCAGGTCCCGGTTGCTGATGTTGGAAGCCAGACGACTTTGTCTTTGGTCGGAACGCCACTTGATCTCCCTGAAGGTGGAACACATTTCAGGGGAGGCGAACGTACGAGCGGATTGGCTCAGTCGCCAATCGATAGACCATTCTGAGTGGCATCTGAATCCCTGTATCTTCCAGAAGTTGACGAGTCACTTCGGCAAGCCTATTGTGGATCTATTTGCTTCACCTCAGAATACACAGCTCGCCAGATTTTTCTCCCATTTCCGGACACCTCAGGCGGAGGCAGTGGATGCTCTGCGCTCCCCATGGCCTCCGGGTCTGCTTTTCGCATTCCTGCCGATTCCCCTCCTTCCGAGGGTCCTCCGAAAGATTGTTCTGGAATGATGGGCGGAGATCATTCTCATCTCCCCTCATTGGCCACAGAGGTCATGGTTCGCCGACCTCATGCACTTATCAGTGGCTCCTCCTTGGACACTTCCGTGCCCCTCCGATTGCCTCAGTCAAGGACAGATTCTGCATCCGGACCCACTGTGGCTGAGACTGACCGCTTGGAGATTGAGCAGTGCGATCTTCAACGAGACAACGTCCCTCCTTCAATAATCCGAACTATCCAGGCTTCTCGCCGTCCCTCCACGAATCGAATCTATTCATCAACGTGGCGGGCATTTTGTACTTGGTGCTCTTCTCAGGACATCTCACCACTGGAGGCTTCAGTGATACAAGTCCTGAGACTTCTTCAGGTGGGCTTGGACAAGGGACTCTCGCCCAACACCTTACGGAGGCAGGTGGCAGCAATTTCGTCTGTTTTGACTTCCAACTCTCTCCAGCCTTTGTCTCACCAACCGCTTATACGACGTTTCCTACGGGGAGCCACCAACTTGTCTCCCCTGGTTCTTCATAGATATCCCAATTGGGACCTTTCCCTTGTGTTGAACTCTCTTACTGAGCCACCATATGAACCGTTACGGACGGTCAGTCTATGTCTTTTGTCATACAAAGTAGCTTTCCTGGTGGCTATAACGTCTGCTCGGTGTATTTCGGAGATCGTTGAACTTTCTATGAGGGATGATTTGTGTGTCTTTCATGTGGACCGGGTTGTCCTTCGACTCGACCCCACATTTGTGCCTAAGATTAACTCTCCTTTTCACCGTTTACAGGAACTGGTTCTCCCAGACTTCTGCCCTCATCCGTCTCATCCGTTAGAATGTTGATGGCACATGCTGGATGTCTGTAGGGCTCTTCGGATCTACTTGACAAGGACTGCGGACATTCGTCGGTCTGAGTCATTATTTGTGTCCTTTCTCCCTGCTTTGCTAGGTGCCAAGGTGTCATCGTCGACGATTGGCCGTTGGATCCGGTGCACGATTGCTACAGCGTACAAACTTCATTCCTTACCGCCTCCTGCCACAGTAACGGCACACTCGACGAGAAGTGCTTCAACCTCAGCGGCCTGGTCCATGCAGGTTTCGCTACTCAAAATCTGCAGAGCGGCTACCTGGACCTCTCCTTCCCCCTTTATTCATCATTATAAGATAGACAAATTTGCTTTTGCAGAGGCTGCCTTCAGGCGGAGAGTTCTCCAAGGAGTTCGAGGGGACGGTGAGTTGCTTGCCCAGACTGTACCTTCCCTAGACTTGGTACGCTGATCTTGGGTATGTCCCACTTCTGGCTGCTGTCTCCACCCCACAATGGAGAAGGGGCGTTGGTCCTACCTGACACGCACCTTCTTGTTGGGTGGAGACAGCAGCCAGTCCCACCCTGTCAGTCTGGACATTAATGTGTTTATTCTCCTGTTTTTTATTCCACACGTCTAGCCTGTCTTCATCCTTCACAAAGCTGGGAGCCCCTAGCAAGGGGGGCGAGATTTAGCTTTGACAGGCTCAGTCCTTCATCTGATTGCACGAGCTGAACCCACTTCTGGCTGCTGTCTCCACCCAATGAGAAGGTGCGTATCAGGTAGGACCAATGCCCCTTCTCAACTCAGCTGATAGGAGGAAATATTTCCGTGTTTTTTTTTTTCATAAGCAATTTTCCAAGGGGATGAAATTTAGACTGGCTTAGTAAAATATTTCAGAAAAAGAGGAACATTCAGCATGCAAATTGAAACTCAACGTTTGGGAAGTGGGATTAGTCTTCTAATAGTTCTCCAAAAACCAGAAGAAATGCCTGTAAATGTTGCATCCAAGAGCCACTTAGTCTCTGTGGATTTAATGATCCATTATCCTAAAGGAAAAGGTAAGAATTGTAATGTAAGAATTCATTTTCCTCAACTCATAAGGCAAGAATTCTCAAACTCTGCAATAATACAAAATGATAAATGGATTTGTGAAACATCCCTCATTAAAACAGCTAAGCAATAGGACTTCCGGCTGACATCACGGCAATAGCAGATGCAGGGAATGGGTCTCCGCATTCCCTGTGCTGAGTTCTCCCTGTTTGTGGGCTCTGAGAGGAGCCAAAGCTGCCTTGTAGGGGCAGAGAAGCTAAGGAGGGACGCCCTGAGAGGTCGCGGGAGAGATCGCAACTCTTCTACTGAACCCCAGACTTTTTTCCCTCTATGCCACGGCGAGGAGAAGAGGTAGCCTAAAGATGGCTGCCATGAAGCTGGGACATCTGAGAAACACCTAAGAACTGTACTGGAGCAGAGTCAGTGAACAGTGTCTGGAACTGGGTGAAAAGAATCCTTTTTATTGAAAACTCAACCCAAAAAAAATAACCAGGAAAAGAGAGGCTGATTAAAGCAGTGATTTAACATTTTGAGAAGAATTTCAAAAGGAAAAAGAAAAGGGAGAAAGGCAAAAACCTTTAAAAATACAGAATATTGGATTTCTAAATTGGACAGGCGTTGTTTTGGATAGGGATTTTAAAATGCTGGACCTATTTACTTAAAAAACTAATATCATCTTTATAGTTTGGATTGTTACCATTAAAATTGGATAAAACTGGTTAATATTGAAATTTGATTTAAGAGTGCCACCTGCTGACAAAAGGAAGGCATAACACATTTCCAAAATCCTGGAAATACTTGGCTATTGGAGATTTAAATGTGAGAATAAAAAAGACATTATTATTAAAGTGACTCCTGAAGGCTACAATGCAAGACTGAATTTATAGAGGGACTTATGAAGGTTCCGGAAAAATTATTGGGACTATCCAGAGGAACAGGTCGATAGGCTTTGGGATATAAAGATTCATAAATATTGAAGTTTTTGAGAAGTGACTTTAGGTTTGAATATATGGTTTTTGGATTATTGGACAAAAGAGGGACAAAATAAAACTAAACGAGATGCTCCACCAGCAAGAAAAGAGTGGAATTTGGGGAGAAAGACCATTGATAATTCAAAGTATTAAGGATACTTTGACAAGAAGCTACAAGGAGATTATGAATAAAATGCAGAGCATAGATGGAAAGCTGGAAAACATGATACAATGGACAAGGAGTGACCAAGACACCCAGGAAGAGGAAGAGCCAATTGAAAGAGTAGATGAAAAAACAGAACAAAAAAACCCAACAAATAAAATGAGATGACAAGAAGGAGATAACAAAAAAAAAACAATAATGACTGATGAAATAAGCTGAGGGGAGAGTATTTTAAGGAATTAAAAAGGAACTGGAGTTGCAGGAAGATTTTTTTTTTTTTTTGAAAGAGAGATAGGGGCAAGAGCAGATATTTTGAAAATTAGACAATGGAATAGGGCAGGGAAGGGAGAAATGTTTAAAATGATTGGTCAAAATAGAGACAAAGATCCAAGAGAGGAACATGGGAGGCATGCTAAGAAACAAACAATTAAAGCTTTAAAGTGGGCAAGACACGATGGATAGAAAGGGAATATTTTTAAATATAATAGTGGCATAATTAAGTTAGAACGGATGAAAACTAGAAAGAGGGGAATTAATGGAATACACATTTTTATATAATAAGGTAAAGTAATAACAAGACAGGAAATCAGAATTTGAACAATGGTATTATCAAGTATGCTTGAATAATATGGTGATTGGCATAAAAATAACATTGTAATATTGAATAACTAAATAATGGAAGATTATAAGTTAATATAAATATGTCTATATTATTAGAACCATATAAGTTTGCTAAATGTAACAAATATGATTAATAATATTTTATTTGTAGTAAAAGGAATGACATTCAGAATATGGTGATTGGCATAAAAATAACATATTGAAATAATGAATAACTAAATAATGAAAGATTATAACTTAACATTAATATGTGTATTATTACCAGAATTATATAAGCTTGTCAAACGTAATAAATATGATGAATATTATTTTATTGTACTAAAGTGTAAGACACTCAGTGCCATACTGTTCACGCATTGATAAGTTTGTAAATTTAAAAAAAAAAATAAAAAAAAACTTGGGGGGAAAAAGACAGCTAAATAATAGATAAATAACTGAATCAGCAATATTAAAATATTTAATATTTTAATCTCTCCAAGGCTCAAGGTTGACTCAGCCTTCCATCCTTTCTAAGGTAGGTGAAATGAGGACCCAGTTTGTGGGGGCAATAAGCTGACTTTGTATAAAATATACAAAGGAATGAAGGCTATTGCTTAACGCATTGTAAGCCGCCCTGAGTCTCCGGAGAAGGGCGGCATATAAATCAAATTAAAAAAAAATATTTAAAATATGATTTTTGATAAGTGACTGGTGGATAATTTTGATATTGGGTCAGATGGATTTTACCAGCTCTGAAAACTTGCTCCAGGTTTTGCTCTTCACTGCAGAGAGCACAAGCAAGGTCATCTTTTTAAAAAATTGCAATCCTGGTTGGAACTGCTCACAACCTACATTTTGAGAATTCTAAGAATTCTCTACATTTAATTGCAGACATACAGTAAGTATAGGATAGCAATGTACATTTTTAACAGATATCTGTAAAGGGCTGGTAGCAATTATTTATTCACTTGACTACAAAATTCAATTAATTAATCCACAGCTATAAAGTTTAGTTTTCATCCATAGCATCCCATTCCATTATATAACCAAGAAGCATAAAGTATCTATATAAAGATTTTCTCTATGTACTATAGTATCAAGCATACAAGTGTACCAAATATACCAAACATACAAGTATTCATATATACAAGTATGCTTGGAGAGCACATCTTAGAAAGATGTATCTGGTTCTTGTGAGTTTAAAGAATGTAAAATCAGGGCAGTCCTTATCCAGAAAGGGTTTATTTTTTTAAGACCTGACATAATTTTTTTTTTATTGGGTTTTAACAATTAAACAATTCTTATTCAACTCTTGTGCATGACTGTGACCATTTACATATCATCACAGTAATGTTCTCCTATACTCTATATAATTTTACAAAATCTACTATCTGTTATTTCCCTTTTTTTCTATTTTCAATCCAATTATACCATTTCTCCCATATTACATAAAAGTCCAAATCCATCAGTCCTTTCAGTTCCAATGTCATTTTATCCATCTCGGCGCATTATTAAATCTTCGGAGTGTATGTTTGAACTTCTCCAACATTGCGCAAATGCCAATCTTGCCGCCGTTGTCATATGTAGAATAATATATGTTGTTGTTTTTTCATATTTCTTTTTCATTATTGCTAGAAGAAACAATTCTGGTGTATATTCTGTCAGGAAGCCTGTTACTTTCTGTATCCATCTATGTATTTTCAGCCAATATTTTTTTGTTTCGGAGCATAACCACCATGTGTGAAAGAAGGTACCTTGCTTTTGTCCACATTTCCAACAATTGGGGTTTAAATTTGGATATATTTTTGCCAGTCTAGAGGGTGCCAAGTACCAACGGTAAAACATTTTATATTGATGTTCTTTATATTTTGCTATTTTGGTTCATTTATAATTTTTGTTCCAAATTATTTCCCAATCCTCTAGTTCGATATTATGTGACCTGGCATTAAAATTATTTAAACTATTAAACTATTAAAAGTGGGCCATTTGCAGACATCATGCAGGTCTAAGAGAGAGTGGTTGGCCCAAGATTACGCAGTCGACTTTGTGCCTATGATGAGTCTAGAACTCACTGTCTCCTGGTTTCTACCCAGTGTCTTAATCATTATAACAAACTTGTTTGTCATACAGATTATCCCCTAGCACAGGGGTATCAAACTCATGTTGTCACGGCAGCGTCACGTTGACATATCAGGACTGAACCTTTGCTAAACCAAGCGTGGGCATGGCCAGCGCATGACGCATCCGGCCCACAGGCCTTGAGTTTGACAGCCCTACCCTAGCATTTCCATTTATACCTGTACACGTAGTATCTCCATTGCTTTATTATGGCTATGAGATGCAGGCTGCAAAATTCCCACTCTTTCCTGTCATCTAGCAGCTAATTGGATGCTTGCAGCCCAAATTTGGTAACACCTGTTTTATAAACAAAATGCTTTTACCAGATTCAGCATCCAGTGACTCCTTTAGATAGTGACAACATCCCAACCTTTTGAAATAATCCACTGCCACCCCAAAATGCAAACAATTGTCCTGCTCTGGCCTTCTCATCACAAGAGTGTAGTTGTTGTCCATTGTTTAATTGTTTACAATGATTCAGGGGACCGAAGTAGCATCATTAAGGAGTACATTGTGAGAGAATTAAATTGGCAGGCACTCACTAATACTTGCCTGACAGACTCATGTTTTTGCTAATGCTGCTTCCACCATTTCAGAGATGAGAGGAAGGGAAGTAACACAGCAACACATACTGCAAAGTTTACCTTTTTCAAAAAATTGTGTTTCCAACAGAGCTTTGTTTGCTTCAAAACAGCCGAAAGAAGAAAGAGAAATTGCTATTTTAATTATGACTAGTTTGCAAAAACCTCCAACTTCTGAAAAGGCAATGGCTTTTTCCAAGAGAAAGTGCCTCTTCAATTAGTTTTTTCTTTCGACAGGAAAAAAAAACCTCCCCAAATGCTTGATTGAAAAAGCTTTAATGTACATTAGCCACTTTTATGAGCTGTTTCTATCCTTCTAACCTCTATATTAGTTCTAGCTGGGCTGGATGCTGTGGCTGATTTCTTAACATAGTTTCATTGTCAAAGAATTTCTTCTATCTCATAAACAAAAAAAGCATAATGCATTGAAATGAAACCAAAATAATCATTTTTAAAAGATTGCATATATTTTGGAAAGAATTATGTTCATTGAAAAGTCAGTTAAGCGTTGAAGTCAGCAAGTGTACAGCTACAACAAGCATATATGTACAATATTTTATATCTGACATGTGATATGAGTTTTCCTCATCCCTGAAGATATGTTGGCCTGTGAGACTTAATAGATCAGGCAATAGATGCTGTATCTGATGTTTAAGAAGGTTTTGTCATGTTCGTGAAATGCCTCAACACTTCAGCTGCTTTATCATCAAAGACATGTAGGAATTTGATCCAGTGCTTTTACCAAATAGTTTTTACCCAGTGATTCTAATTCTGCCTATGTGAGTTTCAAATCCGTACTTTAAACAGGTTTGATGGAATTTGGCAAAATCTGCCATGGGGTAGATTCAAAACAACAACAGGACAGAATATGCAAAGCTACAGTGATTTGTTAAGCCCCATTAACCAGAGAATGCTGAGGAATCTTTAGACAAATAAGTGCCTCAGCATTCTTTGGTTAATGGGACTTAACAGTTCAATGCTACTGGTACAGAGCAGATCTATAAAATTCCTCTTTTAGTCAAAAGATGATGTGGTGGAAGAGCAGGCCCCCTTTTTAAATCTGGTTAGCATAGTATCCCTTTATAACAGGGGTGACAAACTTGCGTCATCACGGCGTTGTCACATGATGTATCAGGATTTTTTCCCCTTCACTAAACTGGATGTGGGCGTGGCCAGCATGTGACCTATCCGGCCCATGGGTTGCATGTTTAATAGCCCTGCTTTATAACAACAACTTTCCAGCAGAAGATCTTTTGATCACTTTAGGATCCCGCATTGCATATCAGATATTAACACAACCGAACGAGTCCAGAGATATTTCACGAGAAGAGTCCTCCACTCCTCTGCTCGCAACAGAATACCTTATGCCACCAGACTTCAAATTTTGGGATTAGACAATTTAGAACTTCTCCATTTTCAGTCAGACCAAAGTGTAGCAGATAAAATTATCTACTACAATGTCCTACCTGTCAATGACTACTTCAGCTTCAACCACAACAATACACGAGCACACAATAGATACAAATTTGTGGTAAATCGCGCTAAACTTGATTGCAGAAAATACGATTTCAGTAACAGAGTCATTATTGCCTGGAATGCACTACCTGACTCTGTGGTTTCTTCCCCAAACCCCCAAAACTTTAATCTTAGACTGTCTACTGTCAACCTCACCCCATTCCTAAGAGGTCTCTAAGGGGCGTGCATAAGCGCACCAGCATGCCTACCATCCCTGTCCTAATTTTCCCTTTTATATGTATCCATTTCATGTATTCATAATTATGTTTATACTTATATCTATTACCTATTACATGCTTGACGAAATAAATAAATAAATAAAATAGTTTTTTGCAGGTCTATCTGCCCAACATGTAGAGTTATGATGGGACAAGGTGAAGGAAGTTATATCATACTTGTTATATACAAGCTTTTTGCTCCTCTATTATAGTATCCTCAGAACAACCCTGTGTAATAGGATAGGTTGAGAGATAATGGCTAGTTTATGGTGGATGGGCTTAGTTTCACAACTGAATGAAAATTCAGAACAAGGCAAGCTAAATTGTTTACAGTAGTCCTCAGTTTATGACCACAACTGAGCCCACAATTTCCATTGCCAAGCAAGACAGTTGTTGAGTTTTGGTCCATACTATGACCTTTCTTGCAACAGTTGTTAAGTAAATCACTGTCATTGTTAAGTTAATAACATGGTTGTTAAGTGACTCTGGCCTCTCATTGTCTTTGCTTATCAGAAGATCGCAAAAGGTGATCACATGACCCCGGGAAACTGCAACCGCCATAAAAATGAGTCAGTTGCCAAGCATCTGAATTTTGATCACCTAACCATGGGGATGCTGCAATAGTTGTAAGTGTTAAAAAGTCGTAAGTCACTTTTTTCAGTGCTGTTGTAACTTCGAACAGTCACTAAACCAAAGGTTGTAAATCGAGGACCACCTGTATTTGGGGGGGGGGGGTTAAATTAATCATTTGCTATGTGGATTATATTGTGCCTCACTTCTGTCTATGAAATTGTAGAGGGCAGAAGGAATAGCCTTGATGGACAGGAGGAAGAATTGCTAGTAAAGCAATGGTCAGATAAGAGGATAAGAACCCAGGCTAAGAAATAAGTTTGAATAAATGTCTGAGACATATGTCCCCACCCTAGTTTACATGAAGATAAAGGGGAGAGAAGAGGAAGCACATTGAGGCTTACAAAATTTTGTTGCTATAGCATTACCAAAAAAAAAAGTACCATTGTCATACATAGGATTGGTTTCCTAGTTTGACTGACTAGTTGGCAAACAGAAATAGTGCCTATTGAAGCAGAAAACAGTGGGTTCATAGAACAGATTTATTCCTGAAAGTTTCTATCTATGCCTTGCATTTAGGTACTTTTTAATATTCATTTCAGTAGTTTGTCATACTGTGACTGATCACCTTCTTTATGACAGCTGTATAATGAGTAGGCATCCATCTTTATGGCAGCCTCTGTTGTTTTCTCACAATACAAAATGTTCCCACAATCCAAAAAGATTGGGATTGAGACCCCTTCTCCTATCTCAGCAAGCATGATATCCAGCCCATTGACTCGGGCTAGATATTTTACTATGTGACCAATGAAAAGTGGGGTTTTTTTTGTTCTAATCACCCTAAAAATCAGCTTAGATATGTCAGCATAATTGGATGTATCTTTAGTCAAATAATTTTTTAAAAACTTTAAAATCTATCATCATAGTTCAGAAAACAAGGATCTCGTACCAATAGAGCATTAAAACCTACCATTTCGTAAAGCTCTGACAAAGAATCTTGTCACAAAAATGCAAAATGGCAGATCTGAAGAAACAAATAATTATGTTGGGTTCAATTTTTCTTGTAACAATAGTTCTGAATTTAGAAAATTATGAGCAGATAAGGCCGTAAACCTTAAGTAACATCTTAACTACCCACGCTAGTCATTTTTCAGGTTAATTCCTATTTAGAAATAAATAAATATATGGCCACCACATAGTTCCATATATAGCCTGCTCTATTAACAGCCTTCCCTGTTTGGCTGGTTGATTGGTTGGTTGGTTGGTTGGTTGGTTGGTTGGTTGGTTGGTTGGCTGGCTGGCTGGTTGGGGCCTTGCCCCTGGAATGGGGACTGAGAGAGTCCCTGAGGGAAGGTGTGTTTTTTTTTTCTGAGGGAGATACTCCACAGCAAAGGAAGTTTATTTATTTAGCATATGGCATATATTGTCAGGGAAATCTACACATGCTAGATACACAATGCAGTTCTGACAGCCTAGAATGCTAGTTCATTCTGTTCAGCACTTATCCTTGGTTCACCATGGGGAGCAAACTAGCTTTCCACCAGCACTTGGGTTGCTGGCTCTTCCGGGCTCCTCTGCCAGTTTCGCCTTGCCCCACCTCACATTGCAATGCCTCAAGTCTGGTTGGCACCGGCTTCCACTCGCCGCACACTCGAATGCAGGTAGGTTTGTCCCACTGAAGTGGTACCCATTTATCTACTCACAATATTGCATGCTTTCGAATTGCTGGGTGGGCAAGAACTCGGGGTAGAGCAACAGGAGCTCACTCCATCTCACATAACGGGGTTGAACCACTGAAGTGCAAACCATTTCTGGCCAGCAATTCCAGCATCATTAAGCCTCTGTGCCACCGCGTCCCCCAGCAGGGGGAGTAAAGGTCAGTTTCAGGGAACTGAAGGTAAAACAGGATTGAGAGGAAGCAGAAAGACCAAAAAAAAGCTGCTATGAAGGAAAGAGACTGCATGTGATGCCCCCATCGGAGTCTGACTCTGAGATGGAAGATGAACAGAGAGTGAGAGCGTGGCTCCGTTGGCTGTGGAGGAAATTGGGAAAGTGCAAAGTCAGGCTGGGCAGAGCAGGAGAAAGGTAGAACAAGGGAGAGGGGGTTCAGATGAAGACCAAGGCCCACCCCCTCCTCATCCTAGGGCACGCAGGGAAGAACAGAGAAGAGAGCAACTTGGGTTGTGTGGTTTACGAGGGAGGAAAGGGACCTAATTCCCTTCACAAGGCACACCTGGGGATGGAGTTTAAAGGAGAGGCAAATGGGAGGGGTGGTTGTCGGGAACAAACACTGAGTTAATCTTGTGTTAACTGCTTTATCTGAGTTCCTGGCATCCTCCCAAATGGTTTAATTTGCTGCAGTGCTACTTCACTTCTGGAACTCTTTATCTTGCTTGCCCTGCCGGATTAATTACCTTATCTTGCCTTGTTGGATTTATAGTTGAAACTTTTCTATTTATAACGCTTGGACTGGAGTATTTTCAGCCGACAGCTGTTACAGTTTTGTGGGAGAGTTTTTCTCCAGACCAGAGAGTAAACAGAACATTGGGGGCATAGTTGGAGCTAATAAAGGGACTCATACTTATTCTCTGGCTGTGTTGCCTTTGTGCCATGCCCCACGTCATCACACTGCACTCCTTCAGAAAAAAAAAAGAGAGATTGCAAGATTGCCATCTCAGGGAACAGAGGACAGCTACCATTGGCTTTGAGACTGCATCTTGCCTGCCACAAGAGGGAGACTGAATAGGCCTTTCACTGGACCTATATTGATGAAGCAATAGGATTGGTGAGGAGCCATCTGGCCAAAAAAGACAGGCTTAGGCTCACCATTTTAATTTTTTTTATTATTGTGATGCATAATTTGATTTGATTTTTATCTTAACAGTCATTCTTTTAATTAAAACCTGTAATTCTTTCCAAGGCATGTTGGTGTGCCTGGGACATGCCTGGGAAAGGGATAGAAAGGCCCAATTGCCAGCGGCTCCTTTGGGGGAAGCGCTATACATATACTGATATGACTTTACCCTGCATAGTATTCTTTTTTTAAAAAAAAAAAAATGCCAAACAGCATTTGCAATGCACTTATCAACTGCAAAGTTAGTCCCAGAAGAAGATGGGAAAGAGAAACAATAGATTTTGTAGAAATTATCATAACAAATAAAATCATCCACCGAGTAAGCAATTTAGAAGATTTCTTCGCCTAAATAATTTAAGGGTACGGAATGGTCCCCGTGTAACACTGAAAGAGACAGAGATCAAAATTAATATCTAAACCAGAGGTCTTCAAACTTGGCAGCTTTAAGACTTGTGGACTTCAACTCCCAGAAGTTGAAGTCCACATGTCTTAAAGCTGCCAAGTTTAGGGACCTCTGATCTAAACACTCAGAATCTGGCTTCCATACTATCATGTTACTTTGCAAAGCAAGCTGTGTCCAACCAAATACAGCATGTGATAACTGTGAAAACAAAACCCTTTGGAAAAAGCCAGCAATCCAGTAATTAGCTGTTCTGCAGAGCAACAGCTACATTTGTTCTTCCCACTTCCATTTTCCATATTTAGCAGTGGTTTGATAGGATGTTTTATTTTGGAAAGGCCAACTCTTGATTGTCATGCATGCTCTGTTGGATCAGAGACAAGTCCATCTATAAACAGTAAATGGCAAAGAACATCCCTCTAAGGACACGATACTGGTAATTATGAAGAAAATTTCATCAGGATCTTATTATTATTTCTTCTTCTTCTTCGCTTTTTTCTTCTACTTTATTGTCTTGTGATTTTATTACATTGAAGCTGTTTGATGTTATTTAAAAAGTGTTGAATTTGTAAAAAAAAAAAAAGAAGAAGAAGATGGTAAATAAAGCAATCTCTATTTTAGAAAAAAAACCTGCTTTTAAGGTGTTAGAATAAACTTGAAGTGGAATTGTTTAAAACTACACAACTGCAAATATCAGCTACTCCACCTACTCATTCTGCTAATATTATACTGAAAGAAGCCCATTTTTTAAAATAAAGTAACCAAAGAACAAGGGACCCGGTGGCTCAGTGGCTAAGATGCTGAGCTTGTTGATCGAAAGGTCAGCAGTTCAGCAGTTCGAATCCCTAGTGCCGCGTAACGAGGTGAGCTCCCATTACTTGTCCCAGCTTCTGCCAACCTAGCAGTTTGAAAGCATGTAAAAAATGCAAGTAGAAAAATAGGAACCACCTTTGGTGGGAAGGTAACAGCATTCCGTGTGCCTTTGGCGTTTAGTCATGCCGGCCACATGACCACAGAGACGTCTTCGGACAGTGCTGGCTCTTCGGCTTTGAAACAGAGATGAGTACCACCTCCTAGAGCTGAGAACGACTAGCACATATGTGCAAGGGGAACCTGTGGAAATTGGGATCGTAGAAAACACCCAGGAGCATAGAAGAGTCCAAAGGCAGATGCATGAATAAATGTGATAAATGTATTTATTCATATAACAAAACATATTAACTATATACAAAGGCTGTCTTAATATCCATTAGGATAGGGGGCACACAGCGTGTGTGACTACCCCTATCAAAGATCATGTCTCATGGAGAACAAACGTAAAAGAGAGCAAGGTGGAAAGGTTAGAGGGGGTTTTATACTCAGTGTAAGCCCCTCCTCTCCACATAGGGGTGGGGGCACTTCCTGCCTCCACTAGTGTCTGTATGATATATGTGCCAATGGCTTGCAAATACTTGACAGTTCCCCTCCTTGCGAGCCAATGGCATGCAAACATACAAATGCAATGCATAACAGATTTTACCCTGTGAGACATAACTTTTTACACAGATCTTTGTGCCTATCTGCTGGTAGAGGTTTTGTGAAAATATCAGCTGTTTGATATTTGGTCTGACAATGTGATAAAGATATAAACCCCATCTCTACTAGTTGCCTAACATTTTGATAGCGGATATCAATATGTCTGGACCTTTTTCCCACCGCATAGGCTTTGGCAATGCCTATGGCCCCGGTGTTGTCTTCTATAATTTGGATGGGCAAAGTCGGTGGTGTCCAGATGCTAGAAATTAAGGCATCAAACCATATCAGATCGTTCCCTGCCTCTGATAAGCATGCATATTCGGCCTCAGCGGTGGAGCACGAAACAAATTTCTGTTGCCCCACATGCCAATGGATGGGTGCCTCATTTAATAGTACCAAGAAGCCCGAAGTACTCCTACGTGTCTTGGTATCTCCGGCCCAGTCCGCATCTGCGAAGCATTTTAATTGGGCCTTGTCTCTATTCTCAGGTTCCAAGCGAAGCACGTAATCTGCTGTGGTCTTGAGATACCTTAATAGCTTTTTAATGGCTAACCAGTGGAACTGGGTAGGATGTTCCACTTGTCTAGATAGCAGGTTTACGGCCAGGGCAATATCTGGACGGCTCCAGTTACTTATATATAGTAATGAGCCAATCACTGACCTAAATAGAGTATTATTTTGGAACTCTGGGCTATCCTTGTGTGCCAATCCATAATAGTCGGTCTGCATTGGGATAGCCGTTGGCTTGCTATCTTCCATTTTACATTTCACCAAGAGTTCCTCTATCTTTTCCTTTTGTGAGAGAGCAAAACCTTTTGGTGTAGTGATGATTTGTACGCCTAGGTACTTGTCCACATATCCTAAAGACTTTAGAGTGAACTTTTTTTGTAGGGTCCTGGCAAATATAATACTTCCCCCCTTGTCAGGCCCTATATATAAAAGATCATCGACATACACTAGGACTTTCTCCAGCCCCCCTTTGGTATCCCTTGTGAAGGTACATTTATCAGCTGGAGATGGATGGAAACCCAGTGATTTGAGAGTTTTAGTCAGGCATTTGTACCACAGTCTGCCTGATTGTTTGAGGCCGTACAAACTTTTCTTCAGAAGCCAGGTGTGGCCTTCCTGCCGTTGAAATCCAGGGGCACCTCTGACGTAAATTTCTTGTTTTAGATGTGCGTGTAAATAAGCAGTTTGCACATCAAATTGAAAAATGTGTTCCCCATGTGCTGCTGCGGTGACCAAAGCAGCCCTCACACTTTCCGCTCTCACGGTGGGGGAGTATGTTTCATCAAAGTCCTGCAAGTAGCGCTGTGCGTAGCCTTGTGCTACCAGCCGGGCCTTATAGAGGAGTTTGTTGTTGGGCATTGGCTTGACCTTGTAGACCCAACGGGTGCCAATTGCTTTCCTCTTTTTGGGGACTTCCATGGGGATGAAGACTTTCAATTTTTTGAGACTGTCCATTTCCCGCTCCATTGCCACCCTCCACCTGCGCTGTTCTTCCTCGGGAAGCTGAAGGACATCTGAGTACGTTTTAGGGGCCATGGTAACGCTGTTGACCGAGGCAACACAGCCAATGTCCAACCTTTTGGGTGGCACCCCTTTATTGGAGCGTTTTGACCGTCTGGGAAATTGCCACTCACCATCATCATTGTCATCCGGAGCATCGGTGTCAGAATTGGAGCTGCCGGAAGTATCTTTCCAATCAAAATGGGGCGGGCCTCTGTCCCAGGCGCTGCGAAGATATGGTCGTTTAGGTGAGGCAGGAGGTGTGAAGTCACCCAGGGATTCCTTGTCTGAATCGTCAGAGTCAGGTAGGGATTCATCACCATCTGGATCTTCACTGGTCAGTTGCTTGGAGTTTGTTGGTTCATCCTCTTCAGATGGTGCTGCTTGTTCAGTGTCGCTTCTAATAGGGGAATAACCGGGTTCATTGGAATGAATTTTTGACCAATTTGACCCCTCCTCAAAGGAAGCTGATCTAGAGACAATGACAAGGTTATTTTTGTCTACAAACCTAGAGGCCTTGCTGCCGGTTGCATAACCTATAAATCTGAGCCTCCTTGATGCCTTGCCCCCCTTTTTTCTGAGGTGCTTGGGAATATGGACCCAGGCATAGGAACCAAAAATTCTCAGGTGTGAGAGGCTAGGTTTCCTTCCATGGACCAGGAAGTATGGGGTTTGGTTAATGGCACTACTCCACGTCCTGTTGACTAGATAATTAGCCATTTTGACCGCTTCTGCCCAAAAAACTTGGCTCATGTCAGCATCTGCAAGTAGGCAGTTCATGACATTCTGCAGCACTCCATTTCTCCTTTCTACAATACCATTCTCGGACGGAGTTCGAGGGGATGATTTAAAATGGAGGATGCCTCTCTCCTTCATCCACTTTTCGAAAATCTTGGATGTAAACTCAGTCCCCCTATCACTCTGCACCTGAGCGATGCACACCTTGTGTTGCGTTTGGATCTGGTTGTAAAGATATTTGAAGTTGGTAAAGACTTCAGTTTTGTCCTTTAAAATAAATACATGGCCATAACGAGAGTAATCATCTACTACCGTTAAAAAATAACGCCCCCTACCAAGGGAGGGTCTAAAAGGACCAACCAAATCCATGTGTACCAGCTGATAAGGGTACCTTGCACGACGGGAAGAGACCTTAGGTATAGCAGCAGTTTTAGATTTTGCTGCCTTACAGATGGCACATTCCAAATAGGTATTACAATTCTTTATCTTAAGCCCATCAGAAAAATCTTGCATTTTCTTAATAACCGGGAAGCTGGCATGGCCAAGCCTGCGGTGTAATATATGAGCACAATCCAAATGTAAAGGTTTACCCATGCATACTTTGTCAACCTTATGTATCTTACCATTACAAGCTTTGGTCTGTTCAGTAATGAGAGTAGGCACTGGATTAAAGGTCACCTTAGAGTTCCTCAGGGTTGGCTGAGGAGTTGTGACCTTAATGGGCTCAGCCTTAATGGCTTTGGATGTCCTAGGAGCTGGTTTAAAAGCTTCATTGGTTTTAGGTCCAGGGTCCTTGAGTTTGGACAACCTGGGGGCTGGCACAGAAGCTTTCTGCTCTATCTGGGCGTTAGCTCCCTGAGCCCTCTTGTTAGGTTTCTTGTGCCTTTTGACCTGTGCTTTTGGGGAAAAATAAGGCAAATTGTTGATTTTTACAATATCGCCAACAACACTCCCATTTTCGGAAACATAACCTCCACCCTTCTCAAAAACCAGTTTTACATTTTTATCCTCAGTCAATTTTAAGATGCTTAAAAGGTTGTTCTTAATTGAGGGAACATACAGTGCCCCAGTGACATCTCCTATACCAGGCACATTGATCACGCCTTCCCCAGTTACCTCTGCCTTGTCCCCAGTGGCAACTTTTACTGAGGACTTGAGTGGGTGTAAAACCTTAAATCGTTGCTTCGTGTTGGCTATATGCGTTGATGCACCTGAATCAAGAAGCCACAGCCCCTCAGCATCCTTTACCTGGGAGGTGTGATTGTCACTAGTGACACTACAGAATTGGTATCCTTTATGACCACCTCCCCCTCTTCCACGGCCTCTTTTATTTTTACTGTGCTTAAGTCCAGCCGTGTTGGCCCTAGAGCGAGGGCACTCCCTTTTAAAGTGACCTTGTATGCCACAGTCAAAGCAGGTGGGAAGGGTATTAATCCTTTCACTTGTGTCCTGGCGCCTCCTCTGAGGCCTAGGCCTGTGATATGCCTCCTTCATTTCTTGTTGTTCCTCATCTCTGCGCCTTAAATCTTCCTCAATAAAGCGGCCAGAAAAGTATTCTATATTTCTTTGTTCCCTAGAAACCCCTTCTAGAGAAATAATAAAGGGACTCCAGGATTTGTCTAGGGAGTTCAACATCACACTAATTAAAGTGGATTCAGAAACAGGCTCCCCCCTCTGTATAAGCTCATCCCTCATGGCTTTAAGCGTTGCCAAATGTTCCCCCATTTTGACACCAGGTCTGAGTTTAAAGTTGTGGAACATTCTTGACAATCTGCTGGTTGCAGCCATATTGTCACTATGGAACAAATTATATAGGGCAGTCCAAACTTCCTGAGCTGTGAGGCCGTCTGAAAGACTGGCATACAGAGCTGTGTCTATAGAACTTAACAGGGTTGTGTAAGCTCTTTTATGCAGGAACTCAATTTCAGGGCTCCAAGGTAAAGAGGGTGGTCTTTTGATCATGTCCAGAGTATTTTCTCTTAAGAGAATTATCTGAATCTCTTTACACCATTTTTTAAAATTCTGACCACTTAAATGAAATTTTTCAAAATTATTTGGCAAAGTTACAAAATTATTGCCATTAAACTGCATGGGGAGTTGTTCAAATGGCTGAAAAGATCCTGATGTGAATGGCATTGGGATCCCTAAGCCTGGGATCGATTGCTTAGGTCTGGCTCCTTTTTGTAGTCCTTCTGTAGTTTGAAGCAACTGGGCACGTGCAGGAAATGGAGCATGCTCCAAAGCCTTTTCTTGTTGGAGCTCCGATCTCCCTCTCTGAGCTCTGAAGTCAGGTCTGGCTGGAGCTTCAGTATAGGGCCGGACATCAGCGATGTGGCTGGGAAGCCTTGGAGGAGTGGGAAGAAGGCCTGGAGATCTTTCTGGAGACTGGAGGCCCATCAGATGAGGTCCATGGGCTGGATAGGCCTGGAAATGTCTCTGGATCTCCTCTTCTCCATCAGAGGAGCAGGATTGCAGCTCCGGATCATCCCAGCAGGGCTGGAAAGGTGCGGAGGCCTCAGCCTGGGCCTCCCTGGAGCATTCAGTGAATGGTGAGCGCCTCTGCAGTGGGGGGTGGGAGGCTGCAGGTCCATCTGGGTTCCTCCGGGGGTGGGAGGTTGGATTTGGGGCCCTCCTTGAGTGGGCAGCTGGGTCTGGGGCCTCGGGGGGGCCAGTGGGTGGTTGCTCCATTAGTTGCAGGGCAGCGACCAGGGCCTCTATGGCCTCTGTGATGTTTGCCATGGCAGGCGGGGCCTGGCAAGGGCCTTGTGGGCTCGGAGTGGTCCTCTGGGCCGCTGGAAGGCTGAACTGACTGGCTGGCGTTGTAGGCCTGGGCTGTGGAGCTGGGGAGGGCCTGGCTCGTGGTTCTGGCAAAGTGCCCAGGGGAGCAGCCATCTTGGAGGAAGTTGCCTCCGGAAGTGGCCTGGCGGCCATTTTGTTTGGCGGGAAACTGGGTGGGGGGGCAGTCTCTCTGGCGGCAGGCGCCATCTTGGAGAGATCAGGCAGGGGAGTCCTTACCGGGATGGCAGGCATCTCTGGTGCTGCCTCCTCAGGCCTCTCTCTGGCTGCTGCCCTTGTCTTCAGGAGGCAGGCGAGCGCTGCTCTGCACTCCTCTTCTGACATCTCAGCCACTTGCCTGTCCAGGCTTTCATCTGGTCCTTCTGCCCCCTCTTCGTCAGTGCTGAAGAAGCCTTCTCCAGCATCGCTTGGCTCAGCCCCTGGGATCTCTTGCTGCATCTGGGTGGCCTCTGGCTGCCAGGGTGTAGCAGGATGGAAACCCCCTTCAATGTTTTCCATCGTTGATTCAGTCTGGGGCTGCTGTGAAGTTCTCCTCCGTTGAAGGCCTCTGGTCACAACAGGGGAGCTTCTCTCACAGGTTATTTTGGAGGGCATCTCGCCTTTTCAACAGCTCCTGGAGTGGAGTTCTGCTACCATTCCCTCTGCTACCATTCTGTGGAAATTGGGATCGTAGAAAACACCCAGGAGCATAGAAGAGTCCAAAGGCAGATGCATGAATAAATGTGATAAATGTATTTATTCATATAACAAAACATATTAACTATATACAAAGGCTGTCTTAATATCCATTAGGATAGGGGGCACACAGCGTGTGTGACTACCCCTATCAAAGATCATGTCTCATGGAGAACAAACGTAAAAGAGAGCAAGGTGGAAAGGTTAGAGGGGGTTTTATACTCAGTGTAAGCCCCTCCTCTCCACATAGGGGTGGGGGCACTTCCTGCCTCCACTAGTGTCTGTATGATATATGTGCCAATGGCTTGCAAATACTTGACAGAACCTTTACCTTTACCTTAACCAAAGAACATCTAGAGCTTTGCCAATTGATTTCCAAGACCATGGTATAGGTACTTCTCAACTTACCACCACAATTAAGTGCAAAGTTTCCATGGCTAAGCAAGAGAGTTGTTAAGCAAATTTTGCCCCATTTTACAACCTTTCTTGCCACAGTTGCTAAATGAACCGCTGCAGTTGTTAAGTTACTAACACAATTGTTAAGTGAATCTGACTTTTCTTGTCAGAGAGTCGCAAAAGGTGATCACATGACCCTAGAGACACTGCGATTGTCATAAATACATGCCCAGTTGTCAAGTATTTGAATTTTGATCAAGTAAACATGGGGATGCCGGATTAATTATACATGTGAAAAATAGTCATAAGTCGCTTTTTTCAGTGCCAATGTAACTTTGAACAATCACTAAACAAATAGTTAAGTCGAAGATTCCTTTATACAATCCTCCACAAGTAACGTGTGGACTATTTCTCTCTTAAGACTATGCAGTATATTTATACTTCCTAAAAATCAGAGAAGTACAGAAGATTAAAAAAAAGTCAACTGTTGTCATTTTTCCCCTTAATGGAGGGAGTTCATTGGTAGACAGTGAAATTTCTGTGGGGTTTCAATAATCACTAAGTGTTCAGACTTACAGCCAGTTGTTAGGGGCCCATGACACTTTGCATTATTTTTCTCAGGTGCTAAAAAAATAAGTGTGTGATAAGGTCCTAAAGGTAAAGGTAAAGGTACATATGTGTTAGTTGTTCCCAACTGTAGGGGTGGTGCTCATCTCTGTTTCAAAGCTAAAGAGCCAGCGCTGTCTGAAGACATCTCTGTGATCATGTAGCCGGCATGACTAAACACCAAAGGCACACGGAACGCTGTTACCTTCCCACCAAAGGCGGTCCCTATTTTTTCTACTTGCATTTTTTACGTGCTTTCGAACTGTTAGATTGGCAGAAGCTGAGACAAGTAACGGGAGCTCACCCTGTTACGCGATACTATTTTTCAATAAGGTCCAAGCATCACACTAAGTCAGCATGTGAGATGGTTCCAGTTTAGTATGCTGTGCAAACTTGGTTCATAAATCATGGCTGATGGATTCACACCTTGTGTAATTCTACCATTATGGCATATTCAGCAAACCATCATCCACACAATAATGATTCCACTCAATGTATAAATTGAGTCACTTCCCGTACAAGAATTAAGCACTAGCTACATACAAGTAACAGGATCAGAAAGAGATTACATCCCGTTTTTCTTTTTTTTTTTTTAAAAAAAAAAAAAGGCATGCAGCTTTTTTCACCTGAATGGGCAGCCTGGGGAGGAAGAGAAATACTGATGAAATGCCATATGTCCAACTCTTTACAAGAAAGCTATAAAATAGGAGAGTGAGTTGTGAGTGCTTATGCTGATAACTGAGATTACATTAATGAATATGAATTATTTCATTTATGGAGCTGCAGTTACTGAACTGTATGTGCTTCAAAAAAGGAAAACTCAGGAAAACGATGTGATCCTGACCCCAGCACAGGTGGTGTGGAAAAAGAAGTTGCTGAAACACAGCACAGCGAGATGCTGTGCTTGCATTCACAGGAAATCAATCAAGCACCTCCTTCAACCCTTTGGCCAAGCCTGCAGGTTCCTAACAGCTCTGAGAGCCATACTTCTCTGCCTGCTCTGGAAAAGCCATTTCTTCCTTACCACAGAATATTTATCAGAGCAGCTCTTTGGAGAACTTCCCATGGGACCGGTCTCAAATAACTCATTGAAAGAATTCAGTTTGTGTTTCCTTGGGATTTTTTTTAAGCAAAGAAATGGATATAAGAGTGCAACATTACTTCAACAGGTGATTGTTGGTGATTGTTCTTGGATATTGACATATAGTTATTTTGTGTCTATGTGTCTATACATGCACAGAAGCATACACATAGATATGTGTGTATGTACTGTATGTGTGTGTGCATATGTATGTGTTTGTGTGCTTGTGTTGGTAATGTAGTAATCAGGAAATTGACCATCTGAATAATAATTGCTTATTAAATAAATCCTAAGTGGGTCCCACACAGTATGTCTGTATATGTGTGTGCATGCACAGAGGCACATACATTATACATGTGTGGAAACTACAGTAATAATCAAGGAGCTACCTATCTGATTAGTAATTATCTATTAACTGGATTTTATAGGCCTATATGAATTGATATGAATGTTATTTAGTTACATTTATGCATATAAATCAGGCAACCCATTGATTATTAAATTACATGCACACACCTCTCTCTCTCTCCCTCCCTCCCTCCCTCCCTCTGTGTTTGTATTGTTGTTTTTAAGGAGTTGCTTGTTTGATTAAACTGAATTTTATAAACCTCACAAAGTTTCCAAAAGAGCTGACACTCTTACAGGATGAATTTGCCATGGAAAAAGCGAGCCTAGAAAAAGCTGGCAGCAATCTGTTTATAGTTGTCCCATAGGCTCCAAGAAATCCAAGCAAAGTAGGGGAAGGCACAAAATAGCGTTGAAGTCATCATCATAACTAAAGCCATTGCTTTGCTATTAAGCTTTGAAGTCATCATCATAACTAAAGCCGTTGCTTTGCTATTAAGAGTAATAATGAATTCACACCCTTGAAGCTATCTTCATAAAGCTAAGAATAAATGAACTGCGTTACCCACCCTCCTGTCAGCTGACACAATTGACCTAACTTAATGGCCTTTAAAACTAATTGCCCAGAAGGAAAAGAGCTGGAACATGTGTAATTCTAGGCAAAATATGGTGGTTATATAGGAGTGGGAGGGACAGATATATTTATAAACTACGTTCCTCCTGTTTTTGCTCAATTTATTTCCTTTATTTTATCTTTCCCCTTTATAATAAAAGCTCAATTTTTCATACACATATATCTGCTCCCTATGCCTCATTCTGCTTCTTTTCTCTGGTGCCCTTCTCAGAAAGTTCAAACTTAGATATTCAGCTCGATATGAAGATCTCACCTTCAGACATAGAAAAATATGCTCACCTTGTTATATTTAAACATTTAATAGCATTTTCCCATTTTTTCAGCCTT
This sequence comes from Pituophis catenifer annectens, assembly GCF_029215685.1. NCBI lineage: Eukaryota > Metazoa > Chordata > Lepidosauria > Squamata > Colubridae > Pituophis > Pituophis catenifer. Next base: position 219,048,789 of record NW_027256881.1, on the reverse strand, counting down.
GCTGAAAAAGGCAGCATCTTTATGATAACAGTTCCTAGAATTTCCAGCTAACTTACTTTAACCCATTGGATTGGATCATACTGAAGAAGACTGTGTTACAGTTAGAACAATTAACCAGTGGAACAACTTGCCTCCAGAAGTTGTGAGTGCTCCAACACTGGAAGTTTTTAAGAAGTGATTGCACAACCATTTGTTTGAAATGGTACAGGGTTTCCTACCTGAGCAGGGGGTTGGACTAGAAGACCTCCAAGGACCCTTCCAACTCTGTTATTCCGTTATTCTGTGTTAAATATAAATGATGCTACTGATCCATTTCTGGCATTTTCCTTTTTTCTATATGAAAAGAAAGTGACTTTTTAGACTTGTATAGGAGAACCATTTCATACAGCTACAGGTAGTCCTCGACTTATGGCCACAATTAAGCACAACATTTTTGTTGCTAAGTGAGTTTTGCCCCATTTTACGATTTTTCCTGCCATAGTTGTTAAGTGAACCACAGCAGCAGTTAAGTTAGTAACGCAGTTGTTAAGTGAATCTGGCTTCCCCATTAACTTTGCTGGTCAGAAGATCGCCAAAGGTGATCACATGATCCCGGGACATTGCAACCATCATAAATTCATGACATGCTGTAACAGTTGTAAGAGTGAAAAATGGTTTTATGTCACTTTTTTTCAGGACCGTTGTAACTATGGTCATTAGATGAAAAGTTGTAAATCAAGGACTATCTGTATTTACAACTGTTGGAAGAAATATCCATCTGGTTCAAGCAAGGAGAAAAACACTGGAAACTTGGAGGCTGATTGGAAAGATAGTTTAATGGAGCGGAACCATCAAGCACATAGTCCTGGTGCAGCTGCACACATGGAGTTGAGAGAGAGAGGTATTTATACTCTCTCTTGCGCTTTGCACTTGAACTTCCTGTTCCTGTTTAAAAATGTATTCTATTGGCTGTTGTAAGGGTCATAGCTAATTTTGTCTGAGCTCTCAGGTTTGATTGAAACTTGGAGGGTGATGATGTAATGAAGACTTGTGTTCTGTGGGCAATTCCTATTGTGTCTTAATGGCTTTGTCCTGGTTTGGATCTTAAGTGAAGGCTAATCCCATCACCTATATATATTTATTATTTATTTATTTATTGGTTTGATTTATATGCCATCTTTCTTCGGAGACTCAGGGCGGCTTACAATGCATTAAGCAATAGCCTTCATACTTTTGTATATACCTGCTTAGTAGGGCTTTCGGGCCCACCCCCTAAGCGGTGTTCTTTTTTATACAAAGTCAGCTTATTGCCCCCACAATCTGGGTCCTCATTTTACCTACCTCGGAAGGATGGAAGACTGAGTCAACCTTGAGCCTGGTGAGATTTGAACTCACAGTAATTGCAGGCATCTGGCAGCTAAATGCTACTTAACAGCACTTTAGTCCGTTGCGCCACCAAGGCTCCTTATATACAGGTGGGAGACAGCTGGAAGGGCCTATTACACGCGCAAGGGCTAAATTGATTAATAGCATATAAAGGCAGAGATCTCTGTAATGGTAGTTTAATACTCTGACGATGTCAGCAGATGGCTGACAAAAGCTTAGTAAAATAAAATTTTAATTCTTTTAAAATTTCAAAATCTTAAATTCCAGAGTTCGCAGTATGTCTGCTTCTTTTTTTACTAATATACCTGGAACTCATATTTTATATATATATATCCATGTGGCATAGACTAAATTGAAATAAGATGTTGGCCCAAGTTTGAACCTTGATTTCCTTGTTCAATAATCTTAATTCCAAAATGAAAAACAGGTTGCAAATCTGGATGAAAAGAAAGAGGTGACCTGAGGCTAACTCATGAAAATTGGGGGATTTAATGATGCAAGGGATCAAGCCAATGCTCCAATTTGATTTTAAGTAAAACATCTACATTTTCCCTTATATAGTTCAACTCTAGCATCCCATGCTAAGTGTTTGGTTGACCTCATGTTCAGTGTGAAATTCTCCAGCATATGAGGTTGAGGTGAGGTTCGATCTTTCACCGGCCTTGAGAAGCCTCTGAAAAACCCTGTGCATTCTGATCATATAATAGTCCAGAAAGTATTTTCTTTTGAGCTGTGCTTAAACGCCTTAAGAACACTCAGAATTTTCCAGAGGCTTCAGTAGCTGTTTCAGCATAACAGACACTATCAGCTAATAAAAACAGAACATTAGATTTTAATTGGATGAAGTCATTTGCACAGCAATAACATGGAATAAGGCGTAGATGGCACCAGCTCATTTTCATAATGCCACAAGCAGCTGGTGTCCTGGCAAGAGAGGAGGATGCACAGCCTTCTCCAAGTTTATGCTTTGTAATTCCCATTCTTTTATTTTTATAAACAAAACAATATATCAATTCTTTACCACCCTTGGCAGGTTTTCATGAATTCAGAACTTGCTCTAACCTTCTTTTCCCCAAAGAAAAAGGCATGTGAAGGTGAATATCTGAGAACACTGTATTCAATATCACCAAATAAGTTTAAGGGCTAAGAACAGATCTGATCCAAGGCTTCTCCAGACCAAATGCAATAGTCCACCTCCATAGCACCACATAGCTACGAAGCGAGACATTCACTAAGCTGTTAAGTGGCATTACTCTGGTTGCAAATGAGATCTCCATTGGCAGTAGTCTTCTTCATTGTATGCTATCATACAATGGAATGGTTTAAAGCAGCAGACAAACTCCCTTTTCATGCAATTTTATATTTTTATCAAGGCCAAAGTTCCAAATATGTTATTTTAGGGAACTCAGTGGTGTATCTATGAGAAGACTTCATCCCTGGATTCAATACAGTCTAAACTTCTAAAAACAAATTTATTCATTTACTTCTAAAGCTCTAATACAGTTAGAATTGGGTTGCACGTCTTCTGAGGCTCGCCCAAGTTTTTATTGCTTAAAGTCTCGAGCAAAGCAAACCCTTTGAATCAACATCATGAAAACAAATTGTGACAAATATGTGATATGTTGTAGTTTGTCAAAAAAACAAAAACAAGTTATATGACAGTTACTAGTTATTTTCTACTCAGAATTAATAACTAGCTTCATTTCAGCAACAGTGTTTATCTCAAGAGCAAGGCATTTCCTTTGCATGCAAAATGTTCCAGACTTCAGCATCACTAGATATGATCAAGGAAGACTCCTGTCTAAACATTGCAGAGTCATTGGGAATCAGACAACATTATTAGGACAACTGCAGCAATAGAAAGCAAAGATAGTACTAATAGTAATAGGTGCCTTGAATGCAATCCCAAAACATCTGAAGCACCACTTGAACACTATCAACATTGACAAAAAACATCATCATCAGTCAATTGCAAAAGGTAGATTTACTTTGAACAGCTTACATCCTGTGACAATGCCTTCAATATTATTAAACAATAACTTCTGCCTATTCCAGATCCTTCGGAAGGTGGACAATATATGCCAAATTCAGTCTAAGCATCTGGCTCACTGTGTGACCAACCTTAATTACAGCCAAAGTTGACCATATTGAACAAGTTGTAGTCATTAGTAAACTTCAGTTGATTAGGAATGTGAATAGGTGAACAGGGTAGTAATAGTCTCACTGGGAATGCCCCTCACCTACATTCAAGCAAACCTGCCCCCCCCCACCACCCCTGCTTTTCTTGAGAAAGACTCTAGCTGTTATATATCTTGGAATCAGAAGTGGGTTCTACTTACCTTTACTACCAACTTGCTTCTTCTGTGCATGCATAGGTTCTCCATTATGATGTTCGGGTGGGTGGAGCCTCCCACCGCTTTTACTACCAGTTTGCAAGAACCGGACAGAACCGGGAGCAACCCACCACTGCTTGGAATGAAAGAATCTGGGGAATTAGTAAGGTGTGTGTTTATATAATATAAACAAAAGAATCTTATAAGGACAACTGTACACCAGTTATCTAACAATGTTCTGCATTGCTCTAAAGGATCTTGGGGGAAGGGTGCATTTGCAGGAGCAATTTGAAGTCGATGCTGAAACCATGATGCTGCACTTTCTACACCAAATATGTAATCTGGTTTAAGGAGTTGCTGACCATTCTACGTGTGTCCCTGCGTGCTCTAAGATAACTTTTCCCTTTCAAATCCAGAGCTGCTCAGCCCTAATCTTTTAATATTTCAGGTAGTTAAATCATCAGATATATAACAATTTCAGCAGTTGCTGCATGTAAAGTTTTTACACTTTCACTATTAACACCATTTCACGTCCCAGAAATGTAAAAAGAAATTAAGGCAAATTGACAGATCCAACTGACTATGCGGCAGACAACATCATGTTAAGCTTTCTAAAATCAGGCAACAGCAGAATCACTGACAAGAAGGTGTCACTATTTTCAGCTGCATTTTTCATACTTTTCATATATTTTTGAAATAGCAAGGCAACACATCATATTGTGCTGCTTCAAATATATAGGTAATGATGGGTAAAGAAGAAAGATATATACCCAATCTGGAATTAGTTTCCTTCACTGTAGAGAAATGCAGAGATAACCTTGACAAAGATAAACATGAAACTCAGTCATAGAAAAGGAACAACCAAGACAAATTCAAATTCCTTCCTTCCTCCCTCCTTCCCTCCCTCCCTCCCTCAAATTCTTGCTGACTTCTCCATTTACTTTGCTTGTAAAAAGTTTCCAGGAGAAAGTCAGTGGTGAAGCCAGCAGGAAATTGCAAGTCCAAGGGCAGCAGGCAGGTAAGTGGATACTGACAGGTGGGGAAGAAAGGAAGGGGGTGCACGAGAGTGCCGCATGGGTCTGGGAGGACATATGGGGATGCAGCATGAGTTGGGAAGGGAGCATGAGGTACACAAGAGATGCCACACAGACCAGGGCAGGTGCGGAGGGGTGCATGCAGGTCAGGAATAATGTGGGGTGGGGGGAGGCAAGAGGCTGAGCACTGAAATTCTGGGAGTGCAGTGGAGCTGGATAGGGATAATGGAGAAGAAAGAAAGAACGGGTACAAGTTGCTTGGGTATCCAAGCAACATGTGAACTTCCCTGCCAGCTTCTCCATTGCCTTGTGGGAAAATGTCAGGGAACATTGGAAAAGAATAGAATAGAATAGAATAGAATAGAATAGAATAGAATAGAATAGAATAGAATAGAATAGAATAGAATAGAATAGAACAGAACAGAACAGAACAGAACAGAATAGAATAGAATAGAATAGAATAGAATAGAATTCTTTATTGGCCAAGTGTGATTGGACACACAAGGAATTTGTCTTGGTGCATACGCTCTCAGTGTACATAAAAGAAAAGATACATTCGTCAAGAATCATAAGGTACAACACTTAATGATAGTCATAGGGAACAAATAAGCAAGAGGATCATGTGAATGCAGTGAACCACAGCAGCATGGTGCCACTGAAGTGACCTTTCTCAAATTTCATTCCCACAGGAATAATAGGTCCCAGCATTCTGTAAGTTAGCCCATTTGAGGCCCCTTGGTTCAATAACTATTTATTTATTAAATTTATGTTGCATTTATTTACCAAATTTATATTGTTGTCACCAATTTGCCCAATTGAAAGTTTCAGACAGACAAATGAAGGCATAAAATTTAATAAATAAAAATGAATAAATAAATTTCCAAAGCGATAAGTCTATCGGGGGAGCGATCTCGCACTGCTTCAGGCCTTCCATACTTTACAAAAGCTTTTCACATGGAGAAGCCTGAAGGAGCTGAGACCGTGCCCCAAAAGCTTCTCTTCTCTTTTGCGTGTGTGGAACTGCATGTGTGCATGTGTAAGCCCCAGCCAGGCCACCAAGCCGCAAAGTTTGGGGACCGCTGTCTTAAGGGATTCAGCAATATATTCATTAATTCAACAAACGGGCAAACAATTCCTTCTTGAATTTATAGATAACATAAATTTTCCTGACCTTACCAATAATAATAACAATAATTTAAAAGCTCTCTTGAAAGGTACAAGGGGATAAATAAAAATAAAACTTGTATTCCAAAATCTGCAGCCGTCGGAGTTACTGCAAAGCATTTTGAATTTTAATAATCTAATTATTATTAGTCATAATATATCACAATTAATATAGTACGAATTAGATGACTCTGAATACATATATGCTTCTTTCATTATTATGTTAATGAAAAAGGTCACAGGTTCAATCCCATATCTTTGAACACTTGCTTGATTCTAAAATAGCCTATACTTTCCTTCTACACACTACATAAACTATACATTCCGTCATAATTTCATACATTTTCATGGACGGAATCTTATTTTTAAAAAGAAAAAAAAAAGGTTAACTAAAAGAAAAAGACATCTAGGATTAAAAACCTTAAGAAGAATCGAATGTCAGTAAAAAAAATACCAAATGCTTCTCATGGAAGAAAAGCAGGATAAGACCACAGCTTGACAGACATCAGGCAATGCTATTTAACACCAAGACAGATTTTTCCATTTCAAATAGAGTGGAAGAGCCAGAAACATCAAATAGTCCAGACTCCCTTAACAATCTCCTGTCCAACACATTAAAACGTTCAAAAAGAAACAAACAAAAAGAAAATGCTAATTCTATGCCGCATCTAGTTTCTGGTTTTATAGCAAGCTATGATAGGTTTTCTGAATCCAAAACTCAGGATCCCGATCAGGCTAATTTAGCTAAAAGTCAGCTAATGTTAAAATATTTTGCTCCGTTCTGTAATTGAAATTGAGTTTTCATCTCCTTTAATTGTAATCTTTAGTTCATTCTGGTTTTCCTCTGGAATCCAACCTTCAAAGTCTTATCCTATCATTTTTTAAAGAGAATTCAAAGCAAAAGTTTTTCCAGTGGGAAGGATTCTTCTAATTATTTTCAAAATTTGATTTCAAATCCATCTGGAGCCTTAATCCATTTGTAACTTTCCAACATCAAAAAGTTTAATTACCCACTTGCTCTTTATTCCAAAAGAAAAATATTACCTTCTTAAAATTCTATTTAAAACTTCTTTTGCTAAGGATTGATGGAAATGTTATAAAGCTTGTTAAGCCAAAGGCTCCTAATAGCTCAAAAGCAGTTAACAAGCAATTTCTGAATGTGGTTAGAAAGGGAAGTACAGATAGACCTCAATTTATATGCACAGTTGAGCCCAAAATTTCCATTGCTAAGCAAGACAGTTGTTAAGCAAATTTCGCCCCATTTCATGACATTTCTTGCCAGAGTTATTAAGTGAATCACTGCAGTTACGAAGTTAGAAACATGGTTGTTAAGTGAATCTGTCTTCCATACTGATTTTGCTTGTCAGAAGGTCACAAAAGGTGTTCATATGACCCTGGAATACTGCAACTGCCAAAAATACATCCTAGTTGCCAAGTGTCCCAATTTTGATCACATGACCTGGGGATAATGCAACAGTCATAAATGACTTACGAAAAATGATCGTAAGTCACTTTTTTCAGCACCATTGTAACTTCGAATGGTCATTTTATGAATCGTTATAAGTTGAGGACTACCTGTATGTAAACACAGTGACCTTTCAAAGGTGCCAAACATGGTTTTGACATGATAGCTCTCTCATGTCCCAGTGCTCTAAACCAGTGGCCCACAACCTTTTGGGCACAAGGGACTGGTTGCCTGGAGAGAGGTTTTCCCGTGGACCGGAACGGGCGTGGTTCCACATGCTGCCTGCATCCCATGGATGGGGCTTTGCTTGTTTGCACAACCTAGTTTCTGGCATGCCGCAGGCCCAGTTCCAGTCCATGGACTGGGGATTGGGAATCCCTGCTCTAAATCCACCTAACACTGCTGTCTTGCGGTCTTCTCATGAGAAGCAACCATATGGAGCACTTGTAGACAATCTCAAGTCCTCTCCTTTCCCCGAGAGAAATTATAAAGAACCGATCTACTCTCTGCCTCTTCATTCTACCACAGTCATCAGCTCTGCATTTAGCAGAACAAATTTTAAGTTCACTACTTCTTCCCCCAGAGCATTAAGGAATCATTTTTGAGAGAACCAATCTGGTGTCATGGTTAAGACATCAGACTAGAAACAGAGAGACTGTGAATTCAAGTCCCACCTAAAGTACAAAACCAGCTGGATCATCTTGGTGTCAGGGTTCCAAGTAACACCCCCAACAGAAATAAAACTCCAAGGCAAGCATCTTCCTCCATTTTATTAGAGATGTCATATTGGCATATCTGGGAAAAGCCGAATCGGAAAGGTTTTTCCCACCCAAAGGAAAGCCAAAATCCCTTCCCCTGCACCCACATGTCCATCACATGGCACAATCAGGTCACCGTCCCAACCGGAGTTGTTTCCCAGTCACACCTCTCCCGGTGCAGACTGAATGTCCTTGATTCCCAGGGAAAATAATGTTTTTATGGCTATACATCTCACCCTGTCTCCATTCAACCTCCCTCCCATTTCCCACAGCATGCCCATCCACCTATTTATTTATTTATTTATTTATTTATTTATTATTTTATTTTATTTTTGAATTTGTGTGACAGCCCTGAAGATCCAAAGGAAAAGATTACATTCAGGGCTGACACTTGGGCCAGATGCTCTCTCTCAGCCCTATAAAGGAGGCAATGGCAAACCACTTCTGAAAACTGCATGGACTTATGCAGGCAGTTGCCAGGACTCAACACTAACCGACTCACATAAACACACACACAACCTTTTTGGTGTGATATTCATTTCCAGACTTATATTACCTAATCTAAATTAAATATTACTCCTATCACACTATTTTGAGTTATATTTCCCTTCTTAAAATCACAGTTTTCATATACAAATATAGAAATAGTAGTAGATGCTTACACATGGTACATCTACTATTTAGTTAAAAATTTAGTATTTATAACTAAAATAATTCTGTGCATTTGAGGAAGTTGCTATGTGTGCAACAATTCACACCGCCCTGAGTCCCTAGGGGGAGAAGGGCAGTATATAAATTCAAATATAAATAAATAAATAAAATAAACAATTCCCTGCGCATATTCAACAGGTTTGTATGTGTTTAGTATTTTAAAAATTGATAATATAATATATTTCTATAGTCCAGAACTTTTATTTAAAAAGTGAAAAATTAAACAGGTGTGTCTAGCTTAGGGTCTATCAGTCAAATAGAAGGGGTGGAGACAATACTAAAAAGATTTTATTTGGTCTGAAACACAGCTGGATGCTGAGAAATTCTTTTGTGAAATTTGTTCTTCCTTCTTTGTTATCAAAGGCAGACGAGAGCATTCTAACTCAATTATTTCCTCTTTGAGAAAAAATGTTAGTGGGAACATCTTTTAATAAAACTCCAGCGATGCCCCCACATTGTGTGCCTCTTTGTGTTCTTTCACTTTCATGCTGCAAGGAAGAGATAGATTGAATTTTCCATGAGGTAGAGCTGATTCCGAATACTGAATTAACAATATGGCAAATGCTGCCCCTGGCCTTGAAATATCTCCTCATGATTTATGGAATGGTTTAGAAAGCCTGCAATAACTGGGAAAACCTCCAGATTTCAAAGAGGAAAGAGAGAAAAGAAGAAGGGAGGGTGAAAGAAGCAGAAATTGAACTATTTTGCTCCAGTAATATTTACAAAATGAGAGAGAATACGTATAATGATCTCCACAACCAATGTGTTATGAAGCCATGGTTCAATCAAGATGGAATGGAGGCACCAACCCCTTAAATAAATGGAGGAGGAGGATTCCTGTGCCTGAAATACCTAAAATTTTGATTTAAAACTTTTCAGCAAATGCAAGTTGACAGACTGCATAACTTTCCTTGGAAAAAGTCTTATATTTGTAGTTATTAAATGGCACGCAAGGAGCCACATTCCTTGGTCTAAAGGTTGGAATTGGGACAAAAATAATTTTGATTTGAACCCTGGAAGCCCCATCCTAAGCTAAATGCAGATGTGTACTCGTTCTTGTACATATCTATAAATCTATAAATCATTACTTCAGTTCATATTCTTCATCTCATATGAAGCAGTTGCAACCAATTACACATGGAAGTTCTTAGTACCTTAATTTGTTTATATTCGGCCAAATCCAGGCAAAGTGTGGACCTCCAAAAATGTTACTAAACTCCATGAGTGGAGGTAAAAATGATGGAAACTACAATCCAGTATTACAATAAAAAATGCTTGTTCTCCTTCAGTCTCCCTGATGCTTTCATTGTCTTTCATGTTTATTATATATGGTTTTTATGAGTTACTTGTTTAGTGACCAAAATAGGGAGCAGCAACTTGGTCATTAAATGAAGCAGTTGTTAAACTACAAAAGTGTTTATGATCTTCAGTTTTTCTTTCCTTTACAGACTTGTGAAGGCCAAAAAGGCAAAGACTGGCTGCCAAACTACATATTCATCAGTGTTATAACTGTGAATGCTTGTTATTTGAGGCAACCATTCATCTAAATGAGGACTACCTGTATTTTTAAAACTGGAAATGAAATATATAAATATGCATTCTAGCTTCCCTGTTAAAGCTTGAACTTGAGGGGGGGAAATCAAGTTATGGTGGTTAGAATGCAGTATTGCAGGTAACTCTGCCCACAGCTTGGAGTTCAATCCTGACTGACTCAAGCCTTCCATCCTTCTGAGGTTGGTAAAATGAGGACCCAATTTGCTGGGGGCAATATGCTCTCTCTCTAAACAGCTCAGGGAGTGCTGTAAAGCACTATGGAACAGTATATACTGTAAGTCTAATTGCTAGTCCTAGTGATACTATTCCCATCAATCAATGGAATTCAACTTTTATTCAGGTGGAAGGAATGCAGCTGGGTGTTTTAGTAGCATGCCAGGTGCTGCTTTCCCAAAATGAGAGAGGTCAAGCCAAAAACTAAATTTGAAGCCATGCATTTTACAAATTCTCCTTTCTGTCATCTTAAAAATGACAATTCAATAACAGTTTGGGGATATCCTATGTAGGAGTGCACCCAGGCTCTGAGTCCCATAAGCAGACCTTGGCTTCCACAGAATGGACTTCTACCTCAGAATAATAGATCAATAATTTTCATTCTTGACTGTCGTTCATGCTAGTACAAAATGAGTTCCAATTACTTAGAGAAACATATTTACCCAAACCTAATTCTCTCTGTCATTATGCAGGAAACCACCCTTTCACCCAACATGGCGGCCTCCAGATTCATTGGGACTACAGTTCCCAAGATGACTGGCTGCCGAGTGAGAATTCTTTGAGTTGTATCCCACATGCTGAGAAAATCAAGTTGGGGTTCATTGATGTAGAGAAATGTTAATTCTCCTAACCGCCTATTACTAACTCTTGAAAGTAAACCCCCTGACAAGTAGAGAAACTGGCAAATTATATACTTCCCAGCATGGATTATTTATGAGAACAGCCCGGTTTGTTTGGTTTGTGTAATACTAATTATTTGCAAAAGTGGGAAGCTGTTTCCTCCGCAGTCATGTTCTACATATCTTCTAAAGCAAATAATAGGAACACAGATCCTATCAAATATATTGTAATTACAAAACTGTTATCTCAGCGCCAGCAGCAATATCAGAAACACAAGAACAGAGTTTCTTTTATTTTTCTTTTTTAATATAAACATGCTACCTGGAAAGTCTGCTGCCTACCCACTCATAACAAAGCCCTCGACAGATGCATGCCATGTGTGGAAGTTTCCAATAGCCATGCAATTTGTCAGATGCTGACGTGCTGTTAAATCCGGATATCCCTACATGATCCAGGAGTCAGACACTCACAGGGCCCACAAGATCAAGATCCAACTGTAGGGGTTTTTTGGGGTGGGAGTATAAAATCTGTCATTCCCTTTCTCTGCCCTTTAGCAAGAAGAAAGGAAGATTCTGAAAACAATTACAGCTTCAGCTTGTATTGTAACTAAATCACCTAAAATTTTAAGAAGAAATATGAGAGGGAAACTGAATTAGACAATAGAATGAGGGATCCTTGGTGCTCTCTGAGCTTGGTTGTTTTCTTGCAGATGTTTCATTACCTAAACAAGGCAACATAATCAGTGCTCTAATCTACAAGCTAGGTCGTAAAATGTCCTGAGGCAAGGGGAGGGCCAAATAGCACCCTGACCAGGGCTCCCATCAATCAATAGTACCAGTAAAGAAGCATAAAACTATCCCTGCTTTGGAATTCTAAAGGAGTCAATGTTAGAATGGGTTCACACAACCTTTTAAATGCTACATCAGATTTAACCAAATGTAGCTGCAGTTTTCATGCAACAAGTGATGCTGAAATAACCTCTATTATGGTTTAAGAGCACGATTCAAATAAGCTAATGACAGGGTTTCCACAATGTGATGAATTATAATTCACCCAACTTCTATGCCACTTCAGTCAAAATGGGAGGCAGTCACTTACATAATGCAACAAGAAACAGTAACAATGGACTATAACTAATAACATTATAATAAGAGTTCTAATATCCGTAAGGTATTCTGTCCCTCTCATCTAGGGACCCCCCCCCAAAAAAAGATGCTTCGTATATCCCTGGGGCAGGGGTGAAATCCAGCAGGTTCTGACAGGTTCTGGAGAACTAGTAGCGGAAATTTTGAGTAGTTTGGAGAACTGACAAAATACCACTTCTGACTGGCCCCAGAGTGGGTGGGAATGGAGATTTTGCAATATCCTTCCCCCAGGAGTAGGGAAGGAATGGGGATTTTGCAGCCACTTTTCCTGAAGTGGGATGGGAATGGAGATTTTGCAGTATCCTTCCCCTGCTATGCCGACCAAGCCATACCACGTCGACCAAGCCACACTCACAGAATCAGTAGTAAAAAAAAAAATTGGATTTCACCACTGCCCTGGGGTCTGGAAGGCATAGCAGAAAAATTGGTATTCTCTAATTTCTGTGCTGTAGGTAAAAACAACAGCGACAATCCCTCTAAGAAGATAAGCTGTTCCAGAGGTGGGGAGACCACAGAGTATGCTTGCTTCTCATCTTCTTCCCACCACACCTCACAAGGAGTGGTGGCTTCTAACACAGCATAAACATCTTGGACAGGCAAATTCTACCTGGAGTCGGTCTTCTAAAAAATGACGAGACTTCTAGATACATAGATAATAACCAGCACCTTGAATTGCACCTAGAAGCAAAACAGATTGCGATGTGCAGTGTAAACCCTGACATTCTATCTGAGGGAGAATGTAAAGTTTCCAAAGAATATTAAGTAATCCAGACAGAGCCTTGGGGGCAGTGCTGTCACAGATAAGTCCTTATGTAAGTGGCTTCAAAAACGACATTGGATATATGCATAAACATCTCCTACAGAAATCATATTAAAGTGCTTAATTGGGGCTAGAGTACACTCTTTGCTCTTTCTAAAATAAAGGTATGTCACTCACTGCAGCAGAAAGCCTCAATAAGCAACCACTTTTTCATAACCAATTAAGGCAAAAGAAATTAGTCACCATGGATTATATGTATTAAATATTCCTCCTAGGCTCTTGTAAAATTGAATTCTTCTTTACCGAAGGTGAATGGAACTGGTCCCTCCTCGCCTCACCCAAGCTTTCATGCCAAATTAATTCATACAGCAAAGCATTAAGAGAATTACATCTCCATTAATGCCCACTCCGGCACTCTGCTTCTTCCATCTAGGAAAGTATTCCTGCTCATAGATAATTCCACATGTGCACCGATTACATAATTATTGGAACGGTGCATGTGTGTGCTTCTGTTACATAAAGTTCAGCGAACTGACATTATGAGAATCATCTATCTTAAAACAAGAGGCTGCTAAAGCAGATCTGCCAAGCATAGCAGAAGTTCACTTAAAATACTTAATGTTCTTAATCTACAACCCCTGCAGAAAAAGAGGTTACTCAGCGAGGCCTTGGCAGGTTTTAAATATCATAGGTCAGTCCTCAAGATGTTACAGGGGGATGATCAGGAAGGATCCTCATACTTTTTTTAAAATTCAAAGGTTGAGGCTGAGCAACCACACAATAACAACTGAATTCAGGCAGAATAAACCTTAGGAGGTGGTCCCACAGGCACTTTTTCAAGAGGCAATTAGATTTTCTTGGGTGCTGTTGTTGTTTTTTTAAGACGTTTCACTTCTCATCCAAGAAGCTTCTTCAGCTCTGAAGAAGCTTCTTGGATGAGGAGCGAAACGTTTTCAAAGAAAAACAAGGAATTCCAGTTGCCTCTTAAAAAAGCACCTTTGGGACAACTGTGGCCTGGATGATTGAAAATCTCCATAGACCTTTGGAGATGGGTGTTACAAAACAAGGAAATCTAAATGTGAAAAAAGAGCAGAAGAAGTGTGGCATTTAAAGATATACCTTGTGCATCAGGAGAAGGTAAGATATTGTTGGCCATATACCATGTATATTTCCTAAATCTGAAGGCTGCAGTAAACAGAATGACCTCGCACATATGGCTAGAACAGGGGTCTACAACCTTAAACACTCGAAGAGCCATTTGGACCCGTTTCCCACAAAAAAGAAAACACCAAGAGCCATAAAACCTGGGTGGGCATAGCCAATTGGACGTCACTCACTTCCATGAGTCACATGACCCCCCCCCCAGCCATGCCTACCCAGCCGATCATTAGGGCAGAGACCCGATCGTTAAAAAACACCAGGAACCACAAAACCCTTTTGATATCTCTCTCTCCCTCCCTTCTCCTCTCTCTCCCCACTTTCTCTCTGTATCTCTATGACTCACTCGCTCTCCCCCTCTCTCTGTATCTCTCTGTCTCTGCCCCGGCCACTTCTCCATTCCCCGCCATAGTCCTTACCTTCTCAGGCCAGGTGAGGAGTGACTGGGAGGGGAGGGCGAGGGGTGGAGCCAGCCAGTGGTGGGATCACCTGATAGGGAGCCACAGCAGAGGGCCCAAAGAGCCGCATGCAGCTCTGGAGCCGCAGGTTGCTGACACCCGGGCTAGAATATACTTGTATGTACATTTATGATTTTTTTTTTCATCTGGCTTTGGGGTGGGAATGGGATTAAGGGTTAGTTTTAGGTACATGCAAAACATTTTCAAAGACAAAATGCTTTTCACAGTATTGTTGAAGTTGTGAATTCATCACAATCTCTTTTAAAACAGGATAAAATATCCTACACTCTCCCTCCTTTAGAGGCGCATTCACCACCTCTTTATTCTAGCTTTGCATGCGTATGATCTAGTCATCTGGAAAAACAAGGTGAGACATGGGTCCTATCCACAGGACAGGGCAACCTACAATGTTCACAAGCCCCAGAGGCTCAAATTAGTCCCTGGACATTGTCCCACTCAGTCAGCATCAAAGGGAACTGCTGGGGTCTATGAAGCACTGACAGTTTTATTTAAGTCCAATAGCCACCAGGAAAATTAGGAAAACTGAGAACTAGAGATCTGGTTCACAATATCCAATACATTACCAATTCCTGAAAAAGTGGAGTAGCTTCTAATCTAGATTAATCTCTAATCCAGAAACATCTTTTAGATACCCTATTCATGCTCAGTGAATAGTTGTGCATGTTACCCAAACTACAAACATGTAGCTCTAGATGCACAGTTGTGTCCTTACTTTTTCCCCTGAAGCAAATACAAGCAAGATAATAAGCCGAAAAAGAGCTAGCATCAGCTTTAAAAATAAAGCATTGCCTTGCAACAAAAAAATGTCCCAGAAGGTTTGCATTGAAAGGACTTCATTTATGTCCTTCAAACACAGATCTAACCATATAGAGTATAGACCCGTGATGGCGAACCTATGGCACGCGTGCCAGAGTGGCACACAGAGCCCTCTCTGTGGGCATGCATGCCATTGCCAACTGCTCTTCTGGTTTCTGGCATGCAGGTGCACACCGGCTAGCTGGTCTTTGCAGGTGCCAGAGCACCAGAAAACAGCCTGAAAACATCCAAAAACCAGGGCGTTTTTTGGGCTGTTTTTCAATTGTTTTCCTGTTGTTTTTCGGGTCGTTTTTGGCCTTAAAAACATCCTGAAAACAGCCCGAAAACCAGCCTGAAAATGGCTGGAAAATGTCCCGGAAATTGCCCAGAAAACTTCCCAGAAAATGTCCAAAAAACAGGCATGCATGCGTCGGCCAGCTGGTCTTCGGGTTTCCGGTGCTCCGGTGTACGCACATGCACGCACGTTCCAGTTTGGGTACTTGGTCCCGAAAAGGTTCGTCATCATTGGTATTATTATTATTATTATTATTATTATTATTATTATTATTATTATTATTATTATTATTATTATTATTTTATTTCTATACCGCCCTTCTCCCGAAGGACTCAGGGCGGTGTACAGCTTATTAAAAACACAAAAATATACAGACATCAATTAAAAATAATTAAAATTATTAAATAATTTCAGCCCAAATTAAAACTCAAAAATTTAAAACACCCAATTTAAAATCATTTACATTGATAGCCCGGCCTGGCGGAACAGCAGGGTCTTGAGGGCACAGCGAAATACACGGAGGTCGGAGATCTTGCGCAATTCCGGGGGCAGTTCATTCCACAGAGCAGGAGCTCCCACAGAGAAGGCCCTCCCCCTGGGTGTCGCCAGCCGACATACCTTGGCCGATGGTACCCTGAGGAGCCCCTCTCTGTGGGAGCGAACTGGCCGGTGGGAGGCTACTGGTGGCAGAAGTCGGTCTCGAAGGTACCCAGGTCCTAAGCCATGGAGCTCTTTAAAGATGGTGACCAACACCTTGAATCACACCCAAAAGACCACTGGGAGCCACTGCAGCTCGCGCAGGAGAGGTGTCCCATGGGCACAATGAGTCGCGTCCATAACCACCCGCACGGCTGCATTCTGGACCAGTTGGAGCCTCTGAATGCTCTTCAAGGGGAGACCCATGTAGAGAGCATTATAGTAGACCAGCCGGGAGGTGACCAGGGCGTGAGTGACCATGCGCAAGGTGTCCCAGTCCAGAAAGGGTCGCAACTGGCAAATCAGGCTAACCTGATAAAAAGCCCCCCTGGCCATGGCCATCATATGCTCTTCTAAAGACAGCCGTGCATCCAAGAGGACACCCAAATTACGAGCCCTCTCTGTGGGGGGCAAAGATTCACCCCCAATAGTCAGCGATGGCACCAGCTGACTATATCGGGACGCCGAGAGCCACAGCCACTCGGTCTTAGCAGGGTTGAGTCTGAGCCTATTTCTCCCCATCCAGACCCACACGGCCTCCAGGCAGCGAGACATCACATCAAGGGCATCATTTGGGTGGTCTGGGGTGAAGATGTACAGCTGAGTATCATCAGCGTACTGATGAACTCTCACCCCAAAACCATGGATGATCTCGCCCAGTGGCTTCACATAAATGTTGAACAGAAGGGGCGAGAGGACCGACCCTTGCGGCACTCCCCAAGCGAGGCGCCGCGAGGTCGACCTCTGCCCCCCTGCCAACACAAACTGCGAGTGGTTGGAGAGGAAGGAGGAGAACCACCGCAGCATGGTGCCCCCTATTCCTAACCTCCTCAACTGCTGCAGCATGATACCATGGTCGATGGTATCAAAAGCCATTGAGAGATCTAATAGGACCAGGACAGAGGAACAACCCCTGTCCTGAGCCCTCCAGAGATCATCCACCAATGCGACCAATGCCGTTTCTGTGCTGTACCCCTGCCTGAAGCCCGACTGGTATGGGTCCAGATAGATAGCTTCATCCAGGTACCGGGGAAGCTGTCGTGCCACCACACTCTCAACAACCTTCGTCACAAAACGAAGGTTGGAGACCGGACGGTAGTTGGCTAATTCAGCCGGGTCCAGGGATGGCTTCTTGAGGAGGGGCCTCAAGAAAGTGGAAAGTATAGACAAATTTATGTTGACAATCAGAGAAATTCTGGACTTAATTAAATCACATTCATCAAGGTGAACGGTGAGAATCATGAAACTTCTTTAGTTGTAGGCTTCCAGTTCTCCTAATAGAATAACAATGAAATGAATTCCAGGCAAGAATAATAAGAGTGACCTCATTAATATGACAATTTAAAACCTCTGCAGACAGTGATGCAAATGTAACAACTACAAATCTACTCATAATATTTGGAGTTTAAACCTCAAAGGCAGACTCTACAGAGACTTTAGATATTTTCCATTCAATTCTATATACATTTTTTGCAGAGACTTTCTTCCAAACTTATTCTGTAATCGTGTAAAAGGTGTTATTTTCATGTCAAAGTGATCTCAGATTCTTTCTTCTTTTTGGATGATTTTGCACAGCTGTTGATTGGAAATCAGGTTTGTATAATCAAGGCAGTAAAAGCTTGTTCTATTTCCTAAGAACTGGATGGCTTCAGGATTTGCTTCCAAACACTTACAAAAGATAACATTTGGGAAAGGGAAAAAATAAATAAGCCAAGACATTTTTGGATTACTAAAATGTCACAGTTGTAGTAATTATTGATGGGACTGATAGACAATTAAGCCAACTGACAAGCCATTAGGCAGAATTAATAGAGGGATTCTCTCTCAATCTCAATCTTGCAACATAAAAATACTTCCTGGAATAAAAGGAGGAATTTGACAAGGAAAGTGGGAAGAGTATTGTTTCCATAATGACTCTCAATCTTGCTTTGGTTTCCACACCATAAGCAAACATGTCCTCATCTCGATGTATGTATTCCAAGTACAAATAGCATAATAGCTAAACCAAAAAACAGAACATGTATCATTAAGGGAGGCCAAAAGAAGAAGATGGGTGCATGTTATATTTATACACTTTAATTTATGTTAAATATATACATTTGGTCATTCTTCTTCTTCTTCTTCCTATTCCCACGGGTCCAGGATCTGCTTTTCAGATAATTGAACGCCACTTTGCATGGTCAGCTGTGTCTCCAGGACGCAGGCCCGTGGCCTGCATATCTTTGTTGATGGTGTCTTGCCATCTCTGTTTTGGGTGTCTTGTGATGTTACTGGGTGTTGACTTCTAGTTGATAGGCAGTCTTGGCAATGGTGGAAGGTGCTGCTCTCTGGACATGTCCATCCCAGTGGAGCCGACCTAAAAATTTGAATAAGAATTTGGTAATTCTTACCATCATATAATTATTTGGGAATAGGTTCACATAAAAAAATGAAAAGGGGACAATAGGAAAATAAATATTAATTTTAATTAACAATTGTATTAAATTCCTAATTTCTACTTCTAGTGACCTCTATTTCTGTTATATCTGAATTGATTCCCAGGTTTAAAATATTTTAAGAAATAAGAATCTCATATAGAGAGATAGTGTCCGAATAAGGCAAAGAAAAGGAAGAATGACATATCGTGCTGGATTTCAGAAAAGTTGGGGAAGGAATTA
Organism: Pituophis catenifer annectens; assembly: GCF_029215685.1. Classification (NCBI taxonomy): domain Eukaryota; kingdom Metazoa; phylum Chordata; class Lepidosauria; order Squamata; family Colubridae; genus Pituophis; species Pituophis catenifer. The sequence continues at coordinate 219,029,586 of NW_027256881.1, read as the reverse complement.
GGAAGCTGCAAAAATGATTTGAACATAAATATAATAGATTCACATACATTTACATAATGGATCCTGAGATTGGTTTGTTGTCTATATTGCCTAATGAAGATAAATCAATAAGAAATCAATGTAATTCTGTTTACTATTACATTTCTGGTTGCGATGTTGGAAAATTGAAATATGTATTTCATATTTCAATATTGAGAAGTAATATTGAAAAAATAAAGGAACTGGCTTGGCTGAAAAGTTAACAAACCAACAAAGAATTTGTAAAGTTTCACAATGAAGGATAAATTCAATTACATTTGAAAAATATTGTCTAAATAATTTAAAATAATACAATATTCATTGACTACATTAATACTTTTTCCTAATACCCTGTTTCCGCCAAAATAAGACATCCCCTGATAATAAGTCCAATTGGGCTTTTGAGTGCATGGCAATAAGGCCAAGTGCTTATTTCAGGGTTCAAAAAAATATAAGACAGGGTCTTATTTTCGGGGAAACAGGGTAGATTCTCTCAGGGCATTGCTTAGCAGCTGTCCAGATGATGTTGGAGACACTCAAACTTGTAGTCTCTTCTCTCTCTCTCTCTCTCTCCCTCCCTCTCTCTCTCTCTCTCTCTCTCTCTCTCTCTCTCTCTCTCTCACACACACACACACACACACACACACACTTAACATTCAAACTTACAGCAGTCTTTGTCATCATCCAGAAATAAAGAGCGCAAGTTAGTCAGGAACACAGGAATATCATGAGGCAAACAACAGTATACAGAACACAGAGAAGAAAAAGGTGGGGGGTGAGGGAAACACTGATTTTACATGACTTCTCATGAACAAAACTGAGAATCTCACTGGTGTTAAAATTGGGCAAGAAATAAATTCACTACATTGCAGTACTGCAACTGCACACTTTGCACTTTAGTAGACAAAATGATCAGTAAAGCCCAGAGTAAATTTAAATCCAGTTCCCATTTGCTTTGCACAGTCATGATTAGGTTTTTTAAACATTGTGATCCAACCTTAAATTATTTGCCACTTTTCTTCCAACTGTCTTAACTCACTACTTGAGAACTCCTGCTCAAGGTAAGATCACAATTCTGGATTCTTTGAATGAAGGATCTTTTGGTCTAAGTTCCTACTCATAAAGAAAATAGGCAGCTAAAGCAGGGTTCCCCCAAGTGGCCAATATTGACTCTCAAGCAGGGGTGAAATCCAGCAGGTTCTGACAGGTTCTGGAGAACCGGTAGCAGAAATTTTGAGTAGTTCGGAGAACCAGCAAATATCACCTCTGGCTGGTCCCAGAATGGGGTGGGAATGAGGATTTTGCAGTATCCTTCCTCTGCCACACCCACCAAGCCACACCCACAGAACCACTGCTCTCAAGGGTTGATGGGACTATCTATTATTCTTGTTGTCATAGTATTATTAGTAGTATTTATTAAATTATTTTCATATAATTTTGGGGGGAGGTCCATGAGCAATCTGAAACTTTATGAAGGGAGTAATGAGCTGAAGAATTTGGAGGCTCCTGAGATGGAGTGTTCTTAGATCCATTGCTATTCCTGGAAAGTTAGATTAAACGTGTGGTCATTCCTTTCTCCAACATTACATATTGTGAGAGCTTCTTTTCTTGAAGAAATGGCCACTAAGGCTTATCCCTGACTCATCCCTCATTTCATTTTATTTCTGTTACTGTAATATACAATATTTGGGGCTACCCTTGAAAAACCAAAATTAGAGTAAAAACAAATTGAGCTTGCTCGTTTATGTTCCATACTTCTTTTAAAAATAGTAAAGCCACCCATCACTTTGGCAAAAAATAATAACTAGGACTCTAAATTTCATACAAGAATGAGTGTGTGTGTGTGTGTGTGTGTGTGTGTGTGTGTGTTTATTACATTTGAGTAGCTTTATCATGACATCTAAATCAATTTGCCCCCATTTGAATTTAAAATCCATCTATTCTCTAAGCTCTTTTTCTTTCTTGCAGTGCTGTACTACCGTACCTTACATTTTAATAGGCAGATGCATATCAGATAGAATTAAACTTAATAGAGTCTGAGCATATCAGGTATTTGAGTTAATCTGGAAAACTGTACAGTAAAAGACTCTTAGAGAATTGGAGAGGACAGACATGTTCAGTAGCCAAAATTAATTTTGTCTGAAGAAGACATGGATTTCTTTCAATATATTCAGACTGCCACATTAGCTAATGAAGGTCTGGAAGCAAAATTCCATTCATAAGAATCGTTGAAGGTAAAATGAATTTGAGAACACAACATTCACCAACATTGGTTAGGGATTTTTACAAGATATAACAAAGGTGGAGAAGGACATTCTGAACTAGTGATAAAGAGTTTCCACATACATGCCGCATACATGAAAAATTCTATAGTAATATTGATTTACTATATCAAAGAGGGACAGCTGCTTCAGTTCGGTATTTGTACTGAAGCTCTTTGCAAGTCAAGGAGAATTTGTAGGTACAGCTAGGAATCTTCTTTGTTATTGTGAGAGATTATGGGACTTGACAGTTATATCTTAGAAAAGTTTACAAATCCCAACTTGATTTCACTTCAGTATCCATAATACCTGTTCACTTCTTTTTCTGTTTTATTATTGCACTTTCTTTTTATATATCATAACAGAGAAGGAACATTATATTTCATTTAATATACAGATTATTTCACATTGTATGTAAATATCCAAACTTAATTTTATTTAGTTTATAAATTTATAAATTTATATTTATAAATTATAGAGAAGACTTTTCTTCCTTTTATTTCAATTGTTTTTAAAACATTTCTATAGTACTATTAATTATAAACTCCAGATCATAAAACAGTGTGTTGTAAAACATAAAAAATAACAACCAATCAATAAAGCAAAAAAGAAAAAAATCATATAACATTGGACAATAGTAAAAAGCTATGGTAAGGAAAGTACGAAGGATCAAAAAATTAAACCGCTTTTAATATTAGAAGCCTGAGAAAATGAACAGTTGTTTATCTGGTGCTATAAAGGACAGCTCTATAAACTTCACAAATGAAGAATCTCAGTAAAAAAGTTTATATCCTTTCCATTTCAGAAAGATAGCAATAGTGTTTAGTAATAGCATTTAGGTTTATATACCGCCCAGGGGTGAGTTCTACTTACCTTTACTACCGGTTTGCAACGGGGCCGCGCGCGCACTCTTCTGTGCAAGTGCAGAAGGGTTTTCATGTCATCAGGGTCAGTGGGCGGGGCGTTTTCATGACGTCAGTGACTATAGAACCGGTGCAAACCGGGGGCAACCCACCACTGATACTGCCCCATGTGCTTTACAGCACTCTCTGGGAAGTTTACAATGTAGCGTTATTTTGCACATTGCCCCCAACAATCTGAATCCTCACCTTACCAACCTCAGACAGATGAAGGCTGAGTCAACCTTGAGCTCTGTCAGGAGCTGTGACACTCCAGGCTGTGAGTTTGCACTTTAACCACTGCGCCACCAGGGAGCCTAGATAGAAGATACATCCTATCGTCTATCCTCCACCAGATAGAAGAGACATCCAGTGGGACCTGTCACATATTATCCTGAGGACAAGGGAGATAGTGGGGAGGTCCCATGTTCCCCAGATAACTTTAGTTGTAGAGTAAAAAATAAATGTAGCGAATGTGAAGATAAGGAGAAGCTGTTTGGTTATATTCCTACATTAAGCAAAAGTTAATGGAGCTCAAGAATAAAGAGCAGTTCATCCAAATCTTTTCAGGGAATAGTATGTATACAAAAGTGTATAAAAATTATCCTCTAGTCAGGTATTCTGAATTGTATTCTTATTTTGAGTTACTTTGAATTGAACTAAATCTAACAATGAGAAGGTATTACACGGGGGGAAACTTGAATTATTCTAGAGCTTAGCATATCTTCAAAATCATGTATGCATTGATTCAGAAAGTATATACCCATGTGTACTATACGTGTCATGAAAACAATCTAGAACTATCAATTATGATATCCTTTTGGACTGACTAGGAGGTTGGAAATGGGAGGCACAGATCCTCTGAAGCTGGTCCCAGTTGTGTTAGTATGGGGAAAAGGTGTAATCCAGAGTGAGAGGTCACCAATACGCTGCTGATACTCTATTATATATATCTGAACTCTGGTCCATACAGGTGATGCTGTCAAGGTTCTTACCCAGTGCCTGAAGATGGTGAAGTTCTGGATGGGAATGAATAAGTTGCAACTCAACCCTAGTAATGTCTCTGGTTTTGCCCTCCAACCAGTTCTGGAACTTTTCTATGTATAACTCTAGATGAGAGTTTTCCTCAACTCATAACTCTTGCTTAAGGAATGGTAGAATTTATGGTTAGGAAGGTCTTTGCATAAAACAATCTTGTGCACTAGTTCCGCCCATTCCTGGATTGGGAGACTTTTCTTTCAGTTATCTACAGCATCATCACTTCCTGTTTGGATATTCCAAATCCAATAATGGATTTTCACAGGGCTACCCTTGAAAAGCATTCAGAAGTTTCAATAGGTCCAGAATGCAGCATCATATGCAGCATTGGGTGCACTTAGTTTTATCCATGCAACACTGCAATTGCATGAGCTACACTGCCTTCTACTAGGTTTCCATGTACAATTCAAAGGGCTGGTTATCACTCTGTGCCCATATGGCACAGGGTGGGTTCTACTTATCTTTACTACCAGTTCGCAACGGGGCCGCCTGCATGCTTCTGCGCATGCGTAGAAGCTTCCTGATGATGTCGGGTCGGTGGGCGGAGCCTCCCACCGGTTTTACGACTGATTCTATAGAACCTGTCCAAACTGGGAGCAACCCACCACTGGTTGGATTTCTTGTGACCACTGTTTCTGGAAGTTTCTGCCTATCCCACCAGATCTGATAGCTGGGCATGTATTGGGTTCAGTAGAAAAAAATCCATCTTATGGGACTTAGGAGACATGCCTTCTCTATGGCAATGCCTGTTTTATGGAATAACATGGTCCTTGAGGTCCAGACAACCCTAATACTGCTGGTTTTTCCATCAAACACTAGGGCCAGATTGTTTGTGGAGCCTGATATGCATGAATCCCTTTCTGAGATGCTATGGCTCTTATACTATGTCATGACTGCTTTATTTCTATTGTTCTGTTCTGCTTTTATATTGAGTTTTATGAGGTTATAAGATAACCCTTTTAAAACATTATCTGGGTGTCCAGTAACCATGAAAATGAGACTTTTATTGAATTGCTCTCATGGAAAAACTGTAGGAAGCATATTTTTGTTCTTTATTCTTTAAGATCTTAACCATTGATTTTTTTTAATACCTTCCTTGAGTTTCTTGTAAATTCATGCTTATATAATTAATCATTGCATCTAACAAAATTGTCTTCAGTCAGACTCTTTTTCCATTTTTTTTTTGAAGCATTGGATTCTTTTCCAATGAGTCTTGACTTCATATTACCTGACCAAAATATTTATGCTTTAGCTTTATTATCAGTGTTTCCAGTGAGCAGTTCCTTCCCCTCCCCCTCTTTTCTCTAGTATTAAGGATTATAAGGCCAAAATAGATCTATCTTAGTCTCCCAATGGGCAGCAAAGGGTCTGCTGGCTGCCAGAGGAAAAGAAGCCCTGAAACTAGTGAATTGTGATTTCATTGAACTAGGGCTGCATAATATCTTGGTTTACGTAGGTAGAACCTGGCTAAAGAGAAATACACATAAAATCTACGAAAAAGAAAGAAAAACACTAACTGATGCGGCCTTATAAGGCCGAAATAGATCTACCTTAGTCTCCCAATGGGCAGCAAAGGGTCTGCTGGCTGCCAGAAGAAAAAAAACCCAGAAAATAGTGAATTGTGATTTCACTGAACTAGGGCTGCATAATATCTTGGTTTACATAGGTAGAACCTGGCTAAAGAGAAATACACATAAAACCTACGAAAAAGAAAGAAAAACATACATATATATACACATATGCATATACATATACATACATGCATACATACATACATACATACATACATACATACATACATATGTACAACAACTTTTCTCCTTCTACGTAGCAAATATATGATCATCTTATGGCTATTCACCATGCTCTGAATTTAGGATATAAAGTCTGTTAGTTCTTTAGTATCTTCATATATTGTGCTGGGTCCACTAGATAAGGTAAGGTAAGGTAAGGTAAGGTAAGGTAAGGTAAGGTAAGGTAAGATAAGATAAGATAAGATAAGATAAGATAAGATAAGATAAGATAAGATAAGATAAGATAAGATAAGATAAAGTGGCACACATTAAAAATGAAATTCTGTTGCCTGCTCTCAAAAGTATACACATACATAACATATATATAGGTATGCTATATACATAGATATAGGTATGCTATATACATACATATGTATACATACATCCATATATATAAGGTAAGGTAAAGGTTCCCCTCACACATATGTGCTAGTCGTTCCCGACTCTAGGGGGCATTTCAAAGCTGAAGAGCCAGCGCTGTCTGAAGACATCTCTGTGATCATGTGGCTGGCATGACTAAATGCCAAAGGCGCATGGAACACTGTAACCTTCCCACCAAAGGTGGCCCTTATTTTTCTACTTGCATTTTTTACATACTTTCGAACTGCTAGGTTGGCAGAAGCTGGGACAAGTAACAGGAGCTCACCCCATTACGCAGCACTAGGGATTTGAAACGCTGAACTGCCGACCTTTTGATCGACAAGCTCAGTGTCTTAGCCACTGAGCCACTGCATCCCTTTTATCCATATATATAAATACATATAAATATTAATCACTGTCCATCTTGAATACATAGCGGAAAGAAGAAGCTTGAGAGTTCATAAGGTTGATACAAAACTGAATAAAATTGTGGCTGAATCTGGGTGTTCTGCTTCGGATACCACAAAGCCTCCTTCCAGAAGGTAATAAGGAAAACAGGTCATGGAGAGGATGTGTAGCATCCCAGACAATACTGCAGAACCTGCTCAAGCAACACTTACCAGTATATGTTATGTCCTGGATAGAAGAGAGTGAACTGCCAATAATCTTTTCTGCCACCCTCACCACTCTCTGCACCGCCGTCCATTCTGAAGCAGAAATGCTTCCAAACCAGAATGTAATGCAATATGACAGGATGCTCTCGATCATCCCTTCATACAGAGTGGTAAGGACAGGGGGAGGAAGATGTCCTTTTCTCATGTGACACAGAAAATGCAGGCGCTGTTGTGCCCGCTTCACTAGTGTCTCGCTGTTGACCGACCAAGCCAGCCTACTTGTTAGCTGTGCACCCAGAAATCTGATGCTGCTAACTACTGGTATCATTTTAGGATTGTTCCTGAGGTTTTTGTTGTTTGATACTCAGCACAGAGAAGCTTTGACATTCCTCCTTCTTTGTCAACCAGGCATTTGATAAATGTTTCTCACTTCCAGCCATCAAAGATGATGTTTCTGCCAGCAATTTCCATTCCAATTTATATTTCTTCTAGTCCAACATTTCTCTTGATAAAATTTTGCATATATACTCAGTTAAATAAGGTGATGATAAACAGTCCTGGCCCACTTTTTCCCCAATGTTGAAGTAGTTCTTCTGTATTCCATTCTAAAGTGCTACTTCCTGGTTACCATACAAATTGTTCAACAAATGAAGTGGCATATCCATGTTTTTGAGGTCTATCCACCTTTCTTTCTGAATTGATTTGTACATCTAGCAGTTCTTGTGTATTGTTGATTGCAAAACCTTCACCATTATGTTACTAGCATATGAAATCAGTACAATTTTTTAATACTTTCAGCATCATTTGGCTGAATTTTTTTTTATATTACTTATGCTGTTTTGAGGTATTGAAATACAAACTGTTCTTTTCTAATACTCCGGCTGTTGCTGTGTTTTCCATGCTTGATTACAGTCTGTATGGAGCACTTTTAATTGCATGATCTGGCAAGGTTTTAAACAGTTCAGCTAGTATTTCAACTCCTGCAGTTTTCTTGTTAACAGTATTTTCCAGGATCCATTTAACTTTATTTTGCATACTGTTTAGCTCTACTTTCAAGATGTTTGTTAAGTATAATTGATTTTGGTATCTATTTTAGCTTAGTTTTTAGTTTAGAAGAATGTAAGTTCTTCTGCATTCATACCATCACTTCTTTATATTTTCTTTCTCCTTTGACTTACTTGCTTTTATTGAGCCTATCTTTACAAAAGAAGATCTCTTAATTTCTATAATTTTCTTAAATAAATTTCTTGTCCTTTCACTTTGATTTTTTATCCTCAAAGTCTTTGCATTGCTTATCTAGATACATCACCTTGTCTCTTCTTTTTCACTGGAATTCAGATTTAGTTGGGCAAATTTTCCTCTGTTTTTGTTTTTCTGCAATTTTTTCAATTATTAAAAAAAATAGCTATTTTCCTTTTTTGCATTTTAGTACCTTTGTTCATTTTATTCTTACTGATATCATGAATTCCAATAAGGTTCTTCTGGATTTATGACATTTCATCTATTAAATCTATGATTCACCATCTAATCCAATGAAATATTGCTGAGATGGTATTCTTTTGCTCTGATGAAACTGTTTGTTTTCTTATTTTAAGTTGCAATTTTGCAAAGTAACACTCTTGAACTCAGCTATGTTAATATCAAGTCTTGGTTTTGCTCACTGAATAAAGGTCTGGATAGCTCTGCAGACAAAGGCACTGTAATTTAACACCAGCTGTCTGCAATTAAAGTACATTCGAATCTTGCCAGGCTCAAGGTTGACTCAGCCTTCCATCCTTTCTAAGGTAGGTAAATTGAGGACCCCGTTTGTGGGGGCAATAAGCTGACTTTGTATTAAATATACAAAAGTATGAAGGCTATTGCTTAACGCACTGTAAGCCGCCCTGAGTCTCCAGAGAAGGGCGGCATATAAATCAATTTTTTTTTTTAAAAAAAAAAAAAGATCCTCTATCTTTTTAGGCACAGTATATAGTTAAATTTATTTCAATAGTTCATTGATTGATGCTGAGACATAAGAGGTACGTTTTATAAATGTTAGAAAGAGGTATTTGTTATAAACATTTATTGTTTTGGCAATTTGTGCCTCTGCTGCACTTAGACTAAATTTTCTCCAACATTCCAGATGCTATTTTTACTCCCAAAGTTATCTTATTTTCTCTAATGAATATGATGTAAAAAGGAAAGTGCTGCAAGTCATATAACTTCCAAATCATGTAACTTTTTCTACATCTGTTATTGAAGAATTAACTTAGATCACTGTAACATTGCTTTGGACTGAAATTGAGATCATGCTATTATTTTGTATGATTGTATCTCATCACTGATTTTAATATCTTTAAAATAATAATAAATGTAATCATCATCATCATCATCCATCTTTTATCATTTTCATGCCACAATAGGTAATCCAATGCTCCTCTAATTGAAATGACAAATGACCAGTCTATTTCAGTTCACTGATTCCCAGAATTTCAGTGTTCAAATCTGATATTTCTGGTCTGATAACATCAAGATTGCCTTGCTTTGGTTCATGGTTCTGACATTTGTCTTGTAAATGGTATACATAATTCTCAGCCCTGAGCTTTCGATTAGGCACATCAGTAGTTAGATATCCTTTCAGTTTAATCTGGCCACATCATAAGCACATATAGTTGTCATTCCTGCCCTCTAATCTTCCCCAACATATTGAATAGCTTACAAATTGGAGAGAAGGTTGTTCATTATGTTACTATTATGTTAATACTTTCCTGGGTTGTCTCTGGTCAAGGAGCAGAGTCAGAAAAATCAGAATACAATTAAATGTAAAAAAAAAACATCAAACTAATGACCACAGGCATAGAAACCATCTTAGAACTGATAGTAAAGATAATGATGGATGGTTTCAAGCTTTTAGGACGGATTATAAACAACAAGAAAAGGAAATAGCAGTCAAGAAAATTGCTGCAAGTTAACATTTGGCATGGTAACAAGCACTGCAGCTTCTAAATATCACAGTTTTTTCCAGTTGTGACATTGACTTCATAAAATGAAATCTGGAAAGAAGTCCAGATTATGCATTTTGGTTTTTAGGGATCAACACACACATAATCTCTATTGGGATTTTTTTTTTTTTAATTTACTCTGACTCCTCTGGGTGACCTTTCCGAACATATACATTTCAACCAGTTCATAGTATATTTATTCATTCATTTATTTATTTATTTATTTATTTATTTATTTATTTATTCATTCATTCATTCATTCATTCATTCATTTCAATTTAAGAGGGTAGAAATTTGGGCATCTTACTTATAAAAATTAAAAGAAACAAACCATTTCAGAAAAAAAGAAGACAGTTGATCAAAGATGCACAACTCCCTTTGCCACTACAGTGTAATGATCCATAAAGGAGTCATAATGTTAACCATGTTTAATTAATGATATTCACATTTCATTGAAGTTACATTTTGTTCTGACTTTATCCATTGCTTTGCTTCTGCCCCAGGTGCCCATTCAATTTTTCAAAGTGCCTTCCTGACACTTAAATAAGCTTTTAGTCGATTGTCCAGTTCTGCATTAGGCTTTCAGAAATCACTTTGAGTGGCTTAAATTCTGTTTTACAGAAACTGATCAGCCCTAGGATTGGATCTATACAGAGAAGATGGTTTTCTATAAAAAATACTCCATGGCAGTAAATGATGCCCTTTGTCTACCAAATCAAGTTAAATAGCATCCAAATCTCAAGTCACCATGATGCCTGATATAGAAAAAGACACATGATCTGTCTTCTCCCTAGCAATGAAAGTGCAAATACTGTATAATGAATCCAACTTCTGATACTTGCTGCTTAAAAGTGAAATGCAAAGAAATTCACTTAGTATTCACATTTGGAGCCAATTGTAGGAAGTTAGCACCCACCCCTCTCCTAGAAGAATGAAATATTTTAGGAAATATTAAAAGGGCAGAATATTTCCACTAAAAGGGAGGCAGAAACTTAGCCCCCCTCCCACCTTTGTCAATGGACCATTAAGGCCTGGGCTAGTCTATTCAACATAACAAAGATCTACCCTGTTTCCCCGAAAATAAAACATCCTCTGATAATAAGCTCAATTGGGCTTTTGAGCACATGCACTAAAATAAACCCCCCGAAAATATTTAAATGCATGCGCAGCTGGTCCCCACCATTTCCACTGGTTAGGGTTAGGGTGACAGAGCTGGAAATCAGGTAAGATGGCAAGAGGAGCCCCATCTTGCTCCACATGCCCCAAAATAATAAGACCTCCCTGAAAATAAGGCAGGGTCTTATTTTGGGGAAAAATACGGTACCTCCTTCAAGCAGAGGTACCTCCTTCAAGCAGAGCCATAGTAGGAATTGCCCAAAGCCCTTTCATTACATCATCACCCAGCAAGAGACAATAAAGCTTGGGACACAAACACAGCCTACAGTGTTACCCCTGCATGGTCCCATGGGAGTCTGACAACCAATCAGAATACAAGCTCAAATTCAAAAGCCCAGAGAGGGCATAAAACCCAGGCACTCTCAGCATCTCTTCCCTTTTTTCTTCACCCAAGATCTTCAAGGCATGTGATCCTGTCCACCATTAAAACCATCTTTCCAAGCAGCCACCATGTTTCCAGTGTCTTTCTCCCGATTTGGAACTGAACCCAGATGGACATTTCTTCCAACACAATCACTTAAGAACCTAACAGGGTTCTGGACAGGGGTTCTCTCTCTTCATGCAACCCAACTCTTTCTCCTGCTGACTGATTTTGTATAATTGGCAGCATTTTTTTCTCAGAGGAATTGCTTCATGTGTCTGACAGAAGGCATCCTATTTTTTGAATACATACATCTTAGGTGTAGGGTCTCTGTCAATAAATATGTAGCATAATAGCATAATTTTCTTATGAATCTTTGTTGGAAAATCACCCCATACGTAATCAGGATAGAAGCTGCATTCAACCTGATGGGTAGGAATATATGCGTCAATGGTTAGTAAATCCTGTCAGCAGAATGAACATTGTTCTGTTGTTGTTTTCATATAGGCATTGGCAGACTATAATTTAATAACAGTGAATTTATGGTTCATATTTATGATTATGTATTCAGCCCCTTTGCTCAATCATGTCACTGAATCTGGACATTTCCATGTTTACCGTTTCATTCAATTTGAGCTCTTTTTAAAAAAATATCCTTTAGTTTTCAACTCATATTTTGTTAGCTTTATGAAAAAACATTATATAAATAATTTACTAAATAAAATACCTTGTTTTGAAAGGCATTGATATAAAACAGAAGCATACCATGCTGTGATTTAAAGTTTCAAAACATTATTTCTCTTCCACTAATGCAAATATATTTCAGAATACGGGGATCAGAAAAGAAGAAAATGAGGTTTTATAAATTATTGTTTTCAAATTGCACGCTAAATTAGAAAAAAAAAACACTTTCCAAATGCATTTCTTTTGATCAAAGTTGATAATTGAGCTCCAAATGACAATCTTGCAGTTTTTTAAAAATAAACTAAAATGGATTTTTATTCAGAAATTAATATTCATAGGTTATTACTTTTTAAAATACAATAAGATAAGAATTTGCTTTCCAAATGCCTTCTACAATCTTTCAGAATCTTGTATGTGAGATAAAATATGTAAATTAAACTTTTGATGAAATTACTAGAAAACGTTTCACTACCAACATTTTTAAAGACTTTTACAAGCTTCAGATATAGTCAGAGATCCAACTATTGAGTCCCACATCATCAAAAAGAACTATGTGAATCAGAGAGCTGCACCCCACTAAGGCCAGTTCAGAGAGAATGACTGTAACATTAAAGATTCAACCATCTAGTCCTGCTACTTGTTTTTTGAAATCTGCAAACTCACCTTCTCATTTGAAACTTTAAAGACTGGGGATATGAACATTTGTCATGCAAAATTAACTGCAAAAGCATGGACTAGCAGGTGAAGGAATGTTGAGGGGCTGGGAATTATTGGGAGAAGGTTGACATGCTGTCTCCCCGCATACAGTGGTGCTAATCTGGATTAGAATCAGAAGTGGTATTCAGCAGGTTCTGACCAGTTCTGGAGAACTGGTAGCAGAAATTTTGAGTAATTCAGAGAACTGGTAAATACCACCTCTGACTGTCCCCGTCCCCATCTAGTCTCTGCCTCCAGAGTCCCAGCTGATTGGGAGGGAATTTTGCAGTATCCTTTCCCTGGATTGGGGAGGGAATGGAGATTTTACAGTATCCTTCCCATGGAGTGGGGTGGGAATGGAGATTTTACAGTATCCTTCCCCTACCACGCCCACCAAGCCATGCCACGCCCACCAAGCCATGCCCACAGAACCGGTAGTAAAAAAATTTGAATCCCACCACTGATTACAATCTTGCCTGCTCTTCTCAAGTAAAATATTGTAATGTCCTAAATAAAAGAAAAAACCTTTTTTAATATTCTGGAGAGATCTGCTGCCAGTCAATATCTTTGAAAATGAGGTAAATGGACCAACAGACCAAATATAAATATAACTCTCTATGTTATACATAAAAATACTAAATAAATTATGCTGGATCAAATCAAAAGCCTATTTAGTCCACCATTGGATTATTAACCAAGCAGATATCTCTTGGAAGCTACAGGCAGAGGCATGCAATAGTACTTAACTTAATTTTACTTAAATTTTACTCCACCAGTTTATTCTCAAGTTCACATTTTGGTAGTGTGGCAAGACTCAGAAGTTACTAAGGCAGAGCAACCTAACCTTAGTTCTACAATATCTGACAGGCTACTGGGCTGTTACTGGAAGTGAAGAAGAAAGAAGAGAGGAAAGAACTATATTTGCTACTTAGCTTTCCTTGTTCCTCAGCTTGTTTCCTCAGCTTTAAAAAGATACCATCTGCTTTAGGGATGTCAAACTCAAGGCCCACAGGCCGTATCCAGCCCAATGGGTGCTTAGATCTGGCTTGCAGGGCTACCCTGGAAACAGCAAAGGACTGCCCTGTGGTGCCTCTGCCAGAGAAAACGGTGCTCAGGAGGGCTGTGTGTGGCCCTCCCGAGCTCCATTTTTGCTGGCAGAGGGTTTCAGGAGGCTGTTGCAGCCGAAAAAGGAGCTGGCAGAGTACTCAGGCCACCATAGGCGTTCCTGACACGAGTGATATTGAGCTGGTCACACCCATCCTGGCCCCCTGAGGTCAAACACAACCCTCATGTGGCCCTTAATGAAATCAAGTTTGACATCCCTGATCTAAAGGGAATAAATCTATAAGAGTCCAGACTCAGGCTACTAAATCTACTAGTCCTTCTTTATCCCACTACCTTTTGACTCTGACAGTACCCTGTTATTAACTAAAGCACCCTGTTATTAACACCAGCTGCCTGCAATTACTGCAGGTTCAAATCTCACCAGGCTCTGACTCTGAGACTCTGATAGTGGATTTCTACCTTTGAGATCAGGGTGCATGTTCTACTGAAGCAGTGAGGAGCAAATCCAAAATATAGTATCTGGTTAAGGTAAGGTTTATAACCAGAAGGCTTTTCCCTCTTTAAATTGGAGTGTTAATATTAAGTTCTCCTCTGAGTTGAATGAGTCTTCTCATGACTTCATGAGACACATTTGTTATGTCCATATAAGGGCATCCGCCCTGATTGGCTGCCAGCCATCGGGCGGGAGATTTGAATCCCTGTCTAGGGGCGGTGCGTCTGCCGGGAGCGAATATAAGGAGAGCTCCGGCAGCGCGCCAGCAGTCTTCTTTTACTTGTTACTATGTAAATAAAGTTGTTACATGTATCGAGCTGGTCACGTCTTCTGTTCCTGCGCCTGATCTAACACTGGCGACGAAGGACTAGAGAAGAGAACCTGAGAAAGACTCACGGCACGATCGCCCAAAGAGCTGAAGTCACCTCACCACAGCGAATCCCAGAATGGCTACCCCGCAAGCCCCGATGACCGCGCTGAACCCGTTCGACCCATCCCGGGAGAAGTGGAGGTCATACATGGTCCGATTCCGGCAGTTCCTGCGAGGCAATGGATACCAGAACCTCGATGATGAGAGGAAAAGAGCCCTCTTCCTGGCTCATTGCGGATCGGACGTCTTAGAGATGGCGATGGACCTCGTGGCACCTAGGGACATCGAGGAGATGTCCTGGAATGACCTGCAGGACGTCTTACAGGAGCACTATGCACCTACAGGCACCCCCATCGCAAACAGGTTCACCTTCCAGCAAAGAAACCAGCGGGAAGGTGAATCAATCAAAGAATTCGTGGCAGCGCTCCGCCAACTCGCTGCCAACTGTGAGTTCGACAATGTGGACAATGCCATCCGGGACCGCATTGTGTTTGGAATGCGAGATGTGGGGCTGCAGAAGAAATTCCTCAGCAGGAAGAAGATTCCGCTTAAAGACGTCCTCGACGAGGCAACAGCGGCGGAAACGTCCGAACAAGCAGCCGCTGCAATGGTAAAAGCAAGAGGGATCCATAAGATCCACAAGTCGGGCCCAACCTCATCGGACGAGGCAACCACTCAATCCGAGTCTGATGAGGAAATGGCCGTCCACAAGGTGTCCCGCCCTCCCAGGCGGGAAACCCCACCGCATGGCGACCGCGGAGAGCGATGCGGCAGCTGCAGAGGCGACCACCCCAGAGCGACCTGCAGATGGAGGGACGCGACCTGCCGCCGATGCCTGAAGAGGGGCCACATCGCCGAGGCCTGCAGAGCCACAGACCCAGCCCCGGAGCCGCCCAGACCGCGATTCCGGGAAAATCGCAAAGATAACCAGAGGACATCCAAACGGTCCTCAAACCAGTCCCGGCGCGGGGAGGAGGAATATCCCCGAAACAGAACGGTGCACCAGACCACCACCATTGCTCACACAAGCGACGAGGGGACCACCAAGTTCCACGTGACGCTGCTAGCAGAGGGGTCTCCGTGCAAGATGGAGGTAGACTCCGGATCCGCCTTCTCCATCATGGACTGGCAGCACCTACAACAGCTGAAACCGGCATACAAAAGGACCCAGCTGAAAGCCCCGAAAGACAAACTTGTGGACTTTAATGGAAACCCCATCGACATCCTAGGCAGAGCAACCATCCATGTGAAGTACAACGACTTCGATGGAAAGCTGCCCATCACCATCGTGCAGCACAGCCGACCGAACCTGCTGGGCGTGGAGTGGTTCAAGCCTCTAGGACTTTCACTTCAGGGCATCCACGAGATCCGCAGGGATGAACTCGACTCCATCATCGAAGAGTTCAAAGAAGTCTTCGATGGTAAGCTGGGGAAATTTGTGGGGAGGCCAATCTCCTTTAATCTGGACAAGGGAATCACCCCAATCAGGCTCAAGCCCCGCCGAGTTCCATTTGCCCTGCGGCCGAAAGTAGATGAACAGCTGGATAAGCTGATCGCCCAGGGCGTACTGGAACCGATCGATCATGCCTCATGGGAGACCCCCATTGTGACCCCACTGAAGCATGATGGGTCTGTGCGCATCTGTGCTGACTACCGTTGTACCATCAACAAGGCGTTGGCACAGAGCGCATACCCAGTCCCAGTGGTGCAACACCTGCTGCATTCCCTGGGATCTGGATCAATTTTCGCGAAACTGGACCTGGCCCAGGCTTACCAGCAACTGCCAGTGGATGACAAAACGGCGGAGGCTCAGACAATTGTCACGCACAGAGGGGCATTTAAATGTAACCGCCTCCAATTTGGAGTCAGCGCTGCCCCTGGCATATTCCAATCCATGATGGAACGCCTTCTCCAAGGCGTTCCAGGGGTGGTGCCTTACTTCGATGATGTGCTCATCTCCGGTGACTCGAGACCCCAACTCCTTGAAAGGCTCAGGCTTGTCCTGCAGCGATTCAAGGACAAGGGTTTGAGGGTCAGGCGGGACAAGTGCATCATAGGAGTACAGGAAGTCGAGTTCCTGGGCTTCCTCATTGATAGCACAGGCATACACCCCACCAAATCAAAAGTGGAAGCAATCCATGAAGCTCCAAGCCCAAAAAACAAAACGGAGCTTCAGGCTTTCCTTGGGTTGCTCAACTTCTACGCCATTTTCTTAAAACAGAAAGCCACAGTTGCTGAGCCACTCCACCGCCTGCTGGGGAAATCGGCTTCCTGGAAGTGGGGCCAGGAAGAGGAAGCGGCATTCCGGGCCATCAAAGGACTATTGACGTCCAAAAGCGTCCTCATCCAGTACAGCGAGACGCTCCCCATCAGACTGACCTGCGACGCGTCGCCTTACGGGGTGGGGGCAGTCCTCAGCCACGAACTGCCCAATGGCTCGGAAGCCCCAATCGCGTACTTTTCAAAGACTATGTCCGGCGCAGAACGGAACTATAGCCAGCTGGACAAAGAAGCCCTGGCCATCGTGGCTGGAGTGAAGCGCTTCCACGAATACCTCTACGGAAGACGCTTCACCATAGTCACAGACCACAAGCCTCTCCTGGGACTCCTCGCAGGCGACCAACCAACCCCGACCTTCATGTCCCCAAGAATGACGAGATGGGCCATCTTCCTAGCTGGCTACTCCTATAGGCTCGTGCACCAGCCAGGCACAGCCATAGGGAACGCTGACGCCCTCAGCAGATGCCCGTCGAGGAAGCCGGTCGAGGACCCAGCCCCCACGCTCCACCTACTTCACATTGATGACGACGCCAGCTGCCCGGTGTCATCCGCAGATGTGGCCGTCCACACCCAAAAGGACCCCACACTCCGCCAAGTGAAGTCCTGGATCCTCAGAGGGTGGCCAGCGGAAAAGCCAGAGGAAAGGTTCAGCCCGTTCGCAAGGAAACAGGAGGAGCTGTCCACCATCAAAGGCTGCCTGCTATGGGGAGACAGGGTGCTGATTCCAGGCACCATGCAACGGCGGACGCTAGAAACCTTACACAAGGGGCACCCGGGCATCGTCCGCATGAAGGCCCTAGCACGGAGTTATGTCTGGTGGCCCTCCATGGACAAAGACATTGAACAATGGGTCTCCAGATGTGACCCGTGCCAAGAAGTTCGCCCAGCGCCGCCGCAATCCGAAGTCGCGAAGTGGGAGACCCCCAGCAACCCCTGGTCGAGGATCCACATTGACTTCGCGGGTCCGATGCAAGGGCGACACCTCCTCATCGTGGTAGATGCCTTCTCCAAATGGCTCGAGGTGGTGCCGATGGCATCTACCACAACTGAAGCAACCATCCGAGCCCTGCGCCGCCTGTTTGCCACACACGGCCTACCGGATGTGCTGGTCTCAGACAACGGCCCCCAGCTCACATCCCTGGCCATGGAGTCCTTCCTGGCAGGACTGGGCATCCGCCACGCCCTGTCCGCCCCTTACAGGCCGGCCGGAAACGGACAAGCCGAACGCATGGTCCGGCTGACCAAAGAGGCCCTCACCAAGATGGGCCCGGGGGACTGGCAAGAGCGCATAGACAACTTCCTCCTCACACAGCACATCACGCCACACGCCACCACCCACAAGAGCCCGGCCGAACTGTTGATGGGCAGAAGGTTGAGGTCACCCTTGGACCGGCTGCACCCCCAATACAGCCCGGAAGTGACCGCAACCGCCAGCCGCCCGCTTCGCGCCTTCAGCAAAGGAGATTCAATCTTCGCGCTGAATTTCAGCGGCTCTCCTAAGTGGCTGAAGGGGAAAATTGCCAGCACAACCGGGCCCAAATCCTACATCGTTGAGTTGGAAGATGGACAGTTCACGAGACGCCACATCGACCAACTCCGAAAAAGGTGGGGGGGGGCACATGAAAACCAGCCTGACGAGGGAGGCCTACAACACCCCGACGAGGTAGGCCTCCAACACCCCGGCGAGGTAGGCCTACCACACCCAGACCAGGTAGGCCTACAACACCCCGACGAGGTAGGCCTACAACACCCTGACGAGGTAGGCCTACCACACCCCTGCGAGGCAGAGCAGCACCACCCCGACAAGGTTGGCCCAGCCCACTACCAAATGCTGTCACACCGGCAGCCCAGCGAGGTAGACCGGGGCCAACCGCACGGGGGATGGCACCACCAACCCAGCCAGGTGGGCACCGGGCACGGCAAGGCCAAGGACCACCAACCCAGCCCGCAGGTAGACCGGGACCTGCCCAGAGGAGGAGCAGCGCACCCCACCAGTTACAGCAGCCCATGCCAGCCCAGCAAGGGAGACTGCAGTTCCAGGCGAGTAGACCGGGACCCATCCAAGACGGGCACCCCCAAACCTATGGGCAAGGGTGGCACTCGACTCCCCGGCGAGAGGGACCCCCGCCCATCACAAGAGGCAGCCAGGAAACAACACCCCGACCCGGATGACCCCAGGCACCACCCAACGGTAGACCAGGGACTAGGGGGAAGGGAAAGCCGACAACAACCCGGCCAGGTAGGCCTGCACCACCCCGGCAAGGGAGACCTCCGCCGCCCCGCAGAGGTAGTGCCGCAACAACAGCCCGACCAGGTCGACAACCACCGACCAGACAGGGTAGACCAACGCCAGCCCGACCTAGCAGACCAACACCACCCCTGCGAGGTCGGACAACGCAACACGGGCCAGCACCTCCCGCAGCCGGCGGGCCGGTCCAGAGGGCGCCAAACAGAACCACCACCCACCCGGCACCAGGCCGAACCGCAACCGAACCGCAGCGCCCGGGAGACCAGGGAGGAGCAAACGATGGACTTACCGAGACTCAGACGCTCTTCCCGGGTCGGAACCGAGCCACCGAGACGAGGAAACAGATCCACAGGCCAGGAAGAAGACCACCAGAACCAGCCACCCAAGGTCTGCGGTCCGGCCGGAGGCGCTGGGGGTGACCCCGCTCACTCGACAGCCGAACCAAGCCCGGTTCCGGAGAGGGAGCCCGGAGACGACAGAGCCCCGTCCATCCAGGTCGGAGACGGAGAACAAGTGAGACTGCGCAGGTCAGCTAGGGTGCCGAGGCGTCCTACGTACCTGCGCGACTACGTGACTTTTGTAAACGAGATTGACAGTTCAGACTAAGGGGGGAGGAGTGTTATGTCCATATAAGGGCATCCGCCCTGATTGGCTGCCAGCCATCGGGCGGGAGATTTGAATCCCTGTCTAGGGGCGGTGCGTCTGCCGGGAGCGAATATAAGGAGAGCTCCGGCAGCGCGCCAGCAGTCTTCTTTTACTTGTTACTATGTAAATAAAGTTGTTACATGTATCGAGCTGGTCACGTCTTCTGTTCCTGCGCCTGATCTAACAACATTCATGTCATTTTCTTGATAATAACTAATGATTGACCATATGGTTAACTAACTGTATAGAGAGCCATGGATTCTAGTGCTCCTCAGGAAAAATCAGTTCAAAATTGCTTCATAAAGTGGACATGCAAGTATGTGGATACATATAGAAATAGAGTAACAGAGTTGGAAGGGACCTTGGAGGTCTTCTAGTCCAACCCCATGCTTAGTCAGGAAACGCTACACCACTTCAGACAAATGGTTATCCAACATCTTCTTAAAAACTTCCAGTGTTGGAGCATTCACAGCTTCTGGAGGCAAGTTGTTCCACTGATTAATTGTTCTAACTGTCAGGAAATTACTCCTTAGTTCTAAGTTGCTTCTCTCCTTGATTAGTTTCCACCCATTGCTTCTTGTCCTACCCTCAGGTGCTTTGGAGAATAGCTTGACTCCCTCTTCTTTGTGGCAGCCCCTGCGATATTGGAACACTGCTATCATGTCTCCCCTAGTCCTACTTTTCATTAAAGTAGACATACCCAGTTCCTGCAACCGTTCTTCATACGTTTTAGCCTCCAGTCCCCTAATCATCTTTGTTGCTCTTCTCTGCACTCTTTCTAGAGTCTACACATCTTTTTTACATTGTGGTGACTAAAATATCCAGTATTAAGCTTTTGGCTTATCATTATTTCTTAAATAGTTTGTGCTTTTAATCTCTATAGCACACAAAATATTCTGAGTTCTCCAAAACCTGCCCTCTCTCATTTGTTTCCTTTCTCCTTGGATCTTACTGGAAATGATTTTAAATTTGAAGGTCACTACCTCTGGGTCATCCAGCCAAAGAGAAGTCAGAAGTTGCTTTCTATCTTCTCAGTTTTGAAACATTTCTCCACTCCCTCTCTACCCTTTCTGTTAATGTGAATGCAAACAAGCTCCTTATTGCTTTCTCAGGATGATGTATTTAAATAAAATATGCATTGCAAATACATGGCTGAAGGAGACAGAACCCATGTTCTTATTAAGATAAATAAACAGCTAACTGGCAGCAGCTGAATAAACTATAAACATTTCAAACAGCTTAAAAATTAAAGAAGCCTCTGCAGCGGAGGCCTTTGCTCTGGACCTGGATACATTTAATCAAAAGCCATAAAGCTATAGACACAAACATTCTCTTTGGTTCTTCCAGGAACTTATAGCTTATCCAGATACAGTATATGAGAATAGCATAACTGGTTTAGTTCTTTAATATGGTCATTGACCAATATAACAGATATAAAAAAAATGAGAAATAAAATGCAACAGTCTGCATAGTCAAAAAGAAAAAAAATTAATGGAATACAAAATGACCAATATTCATTATCAAGAGAAAGCCATTGACAATTAATTTCACATGAATTATATTAGCTACCGTAAGAAAGCTGGAATGTTACATGGCAATGGTGGGTTTCAAATATTTTTACGACCGGTTCTGTGGGTGTGGCTTGGTGGGTGTGGCTTGGCTTGGTGGGCGTGGCTTGGTGGGCGTGGCAGGGGAAGGATACTGTAAAATCTCCATTCCCTCCCCAATCCAGGGGAAGGTTACTGCAAAATCCCCATTTCCTCCCGATCAGCTGGGACTTGGGAGGCAGAGAAAAGATGGGGGCAGGGCTAGTCAGAATTTTTACTACCAGTTCTCCGAACTACTCAAAATTTCCACTACCAGTTCTTTAGAACCAGGCAGAAACTGCTGAAACCCACCTCTGTTACATGGGGCCTGAATAAAGTAACATTATATTTCCTTCTGATTTTCCCTTTTTAAGGTCATATCATAATATCAATTCATTTTCCAAACAATTATTCTTCCTGTATTTTGTTCAAAAATAGCATTCTCTACCTAAATATTAGTTCATTGCTCTAATCTTTTCAGTTCATTTTCAATGCTATTTTTATTTTCTAGATATTAGCTCTCTCATCCAATGAGACAGCAAATTAACTTGATAGATTTGATCATGAATTAACCTTGTGGCATTACACCCAATACCTCATTCCAGGTTGATGAGAAATTTTCTAAGTATGGTGTTGAAGCATCTATGTATCCATTTAATTGTCATGACACCTAGCCCACATTTAACTAGCTTGTTAATTACCATGTCGAAGTATTTTGTCAAATACTTAACCAAAGTTTAAATATGTTATGTCTACAAAATTCCCACTATCGTTTATGGAGTTACTTCCTTAAAATTGGACAAATTTAAATTTGGACAAATCAATGCCAGTGATTGAAAATTACTATATTGTTTTCCAGATGTTTACAGATGAATCTCTTTATGACATGCTCTAGACCAGGGGTCCTCAAACTTTTTAAACAGGGGCCAGTTCACGGTCCCTCAGACTGTTGGGGGGCTGGATCGGCTGGGTGGGCGTGGCTAGGTCATGTGACTAGGTGGGCGTGGCCAATTTAACAGTCCATTGAACAATGCACACAAATTAAACTTTAATTTGTTTTGCTCCTGGAGGTGTTTTATTTGCTTTTGTTTGCATGTTGCTCTTTTGGTTGCCTTTTCTTTTTAATAGATGGTTTTTTCAGTTGTTTAGGAGTCTAGTGGTCCACTTCAGGAAACTCAGTTTTGCAGCAATTCTTCTCAGCCCCAAAGAGCTTGAGAAATATCTCTCTGTCTCTCTTTATCTCTTTGTCTCTCTCTCTTTCCTTCTCTCTCTCCCTCTCTTTCTCTTTTTTTCTCTCTCTCTTTCTCTCTGTCTGTCTCTCTCTTTGTCTCTCTCCCTCTCTCTCTCCCTTTCTCTCTCTCTCTCCTTCTCTCTCCCTCTCTTTTTCTCTCTCTTTCTGTCTCTCTGTCTCTCTTTCTTTGTCTCTCTCCCTCTCTCTGTCTCCTTCTCTCTCCCTTTCTCTCCTTCCCTCTCTTCCCCTCTCTCTTTCTTTCTCTCTACTCTTTCTCTTTTTCTCTTTCTTTCTTTCTCTCCCTCCCTCCCTCCCTCTCTCTTTCTGTCTCTCTCTCCCTCTCTGTTTCTCTCTCTTTCTCTCTCTCTCTCTCTCTCTCTCTTTCTCTCTCTCTCCCTCTCCCTCTCTCTCTCTCTCTCTCTCTCTCTCTCTCTCTCTCTCTTTCTCTCTCTCTGTCTATCTCTCTCTATCTTCTGGAGGCAGGGAAGGTGAAAAACGGGCCAGTTTTTGCCTGATTTTTTGCCTCCTTTCATCCCCCCCACCTCCACAAGCATTCTGCAGGCTAAAATTGTTGATCTTACCTTTTAGTTCCAGGCCGCAGGCTCCCGAAGGCAAGTCCTGCGCTCTGCTGAAGGGTGGGCAGGGCGATGTGGGCGGGGCAACCTTGTGGTGCTCCGCAGGCCAGATTAATTGCTTCAGTGGGCTACATGTGGCCTGTGGGCCGTAGTTTGAGGACCCATGCTCTAGACACTTCCTGGATAGTGGTATTAGAGTAATTGGTCAGAAATTTCTTGGATCTCTTGTTTCTCTTTTTGGAGGTATTTGGACAATATTTTCTCTCCTCCAGTTATTGGGTGTGTCGTCCATTCTCCAAAATTTCTCAAAGTAATACAAGAAGGTTCAGACAAATAATTAGCTACTTCATTTTGTCCTGGAAATTTAAATTTATTCCAAAGTAAATTAGTATTCTCTGATTATGCTTCTGTCAATTTCAAGTTTCAATCTTGTCTCTTTATTCTGCTCTTCAAAATTGCCTGACGAAATATACCTTCTTAATGGAGAAAACAATAAAAGTAGAAATTGGGCTGCTCCAGGCTTCTTTGTTGATTACGACTTAAAATCTTGCAATCCTTATAAGGTCGAGGTTGATGAAAGTTAGTGTTACAGCATTTCTAGACCCTGTATTTTCCCTGTCCTGCAGTAACTTGTCCTTGTTTCTAATAGTTATACTTTAATATAAAATAACTGATGAAGGCCCAAGCTGGTGACATTTTTTTTAAAGCCTATTTAAATTAACAGACTTGCTGCCACTGTCTGGATATCTGAAGATGTTAAATTCCTAAGGGAACATCTATCACTCTGTAATATTGAGTTGCTTGAAAATAAAATTGCATTTTTCCCCACCTCTTGCTTGGGCAGAAAATTCTCCAAGTACAATTGGTGCCAAAACATTTGTTTAAGTGACTCCAGTATCTATGGCTGAAAGCTCATGTGGAAATAGTAATCTGTTCAGAAGGTTCACAATTCAATATATTCTTGAAAATTTTGACAGCACACAGTTTGTCCAGATGAGGGAAATGGCATAAGTAAAATGTAATTCATTTTTATTGCAATGCTTGACTTGTAAATGGTTTTGTGGACAGATCATATTTAATAGATTCTTGCATGTGTTTTACATTTCTTCAGCAATTTGTATTCAATGCTTTTCATTTTTGCTTTCAGAATTGTGTTTTAGATTTCGCTTTCTTCTTTCAGCTTCTCAGTCTTATCTTCAGATAGGTTTTATTGACAAAACAGATCATCAAACATTTCAGGCATGTCTGGTTAAGTATAAATAATGTGCTGAACATTCTGACTGAATTTCACTGTGTTTATAAATAGATTTTAACCAGCTTAGTTACAGTTTAAAGGAAACTCAATGATAAGCACTAAATTTGCTTGTGTGACAATTGCAGAAGAAGGTGAGTTAGAAAAATGTATTTTTATTACTTTCTTCTGAAACAAAAATAAAGACTTAATGGCATGTTTCACTGCAGAAATTTGTTGGTTGGAGCTAAGTATTTTGCAATAGAATTTTACTTGATGATCAGTGAACTATTTATTACCTAAAGCAGTGGTTCTCAATCTTTTCTTCACCACAGACCCCCTTTAAATACCTTTTGTGGCCATGAACCATGGGCACGGATTCTTAAGACTTAACTCAAGATTTATAACATCATAACATTTCTTCAAGCCTTTGTTGAACCCCCTGTGACAATATTGTGACTCCCACAATGGTCCACGGACCACAGGCTGAGAACCACTGACCTGAAGGAATGTTCCTCTTTTTCAAACAAAGCATCCTTTACTAAATTGTTCCTTCTTTGCATGAATCTTTGACATTATCATCTTGTTCCTTCATCCTTCTTCTTCTATTTTTATCGCAATAATGTGGTTTAAGGTCTTCAGAAAATGTAATTACAACAGATCCTGTCATAGGTCCACATATTAGGTTACATGATTTAATCAAATCTCATTCATCATTTTATCATATTTATAACTTTCCTCAGGCATCAAAGATAAATATTTAAATCAAAAGAATGGGATTACACTATACTTTTGGCTTCAGTAATTTAGGCCTTTGGGGTAAAGTTGCTTAAGGTGAGTCTGGGAAGACTGTAGCTACTTTAAAAATGATTGACACCATGCTGATATTGCTTGCCTCAGCCTAGATTCCAGCTAGAGCCACACTCCAATCATTTCAAACAGACTAAAGCCGGAGATAAAAGTGCCATCAGAATATTGAAAATATTTCAGCTTCTGCTTATTTATTAACCTTGCAACCTAGATGCCATTGAACTAAAGAGATAAGGTAGAATTAAAGATAGCAAAAACAATAACTCCCTGCTAATTACTATAGCCCCTTCAATCAGGAAGGCTTATCTTCTCTTTTACTTTCAAATAAAAAGTCTACAGTGGTTCATTCCTTTTTGAGGTAAAAAGGAATGATGGCAGAATCAGCAGATTCATAAAGCAACTTGCCTAGAAGAAACAGACACATAACCAGGGATGGTCTTTGAATGATGATATGAACATTATGTTTGCACCAGGGGTGAAATGCTCCTGGTTCGGACCGGATCGCCCAATCCGGTAGCGATGGTGGCAGGTGGTTCGGAAAACTGGTAGCAAAAATCCCTGCGTGTGCCCCCCCCCCCATGCCCAGCTGAGCCATGCTCAGAGGCTGTTTTTTTACTTTTAAAAGCATTTTTTTACAACCTCTTTGGCCGAAAAAATGCTTTTAAAAGAAAAAAAAAAGCCTCTTATGATCGCGTGGCTCAGCTGGGATCATCAGAGGCTTTTCAAAGCATTTTTTTCTGCAATCCCTTTGGCCGAAGAGGTTGTAGGAAAAAAATGCCTTTAAAAGACTCTGGCGATCCCAGCTGACTTGCCTGATCATCAGAACCTTCTAAAAGCATTTTTTTCTGCAACCTCTTCAGCCGAAGAGGTTGTAGGGAAAAAAATGCCTTTAAAAGTCTCTGGTGATCCCAGCTGACTTGCCTGATTCTCAGAGGCTTCTAAAAGTATTTTTTTTTTTTTGGCAACCTCTTAAGGTTGTAGAAAAAAATGCTTTTAAAAGTAAAAAAAAAATGGCCACGCCCACCCAGTCACATTACCTCCCTCACCAAGCCACGCCCACAGAACCGGTAGTAACTAATTTTAGATTTCACTCCTGATTTGCACCAGTGTTCTTTTCCCCCCCTCCCTTTTTTTTTTAAATTCATTTTGCTTTTGGACTATGTATGTGCTATCTTACTCCATAAGCAGTTCTTTCTCTTTAGGGAATTTATGTTCAGATGCCATACCAACAGTGTATGTTCAGCCATTTATCATTTGCTTTGCTGTGCTATCTAGATTCTGGCATGGCAGTTCTATGCAAGTCTACTGAAACATAGATCATGTGAAAGGACTAGCTCCCAGGTAATTGAAGCCAAAAACTGAAAACACATTTGTCTTTCTTGCAGCTGTCAGCGCATTTCAGAAAGCAATAGAAGCTGTAAGAAAAATACCCAGCATCTCTATTGGGACAAAATCTTTGCTAGAGCAACTCACAGACACCAAGCACTGAACAAACTTTTACATTCATTGGAAACCAGCTTAGGGCTGCAAAAAATCAAGGAAATCACAGGATAGTATCCAAGAGTTTACAGTTGAGCATTCTGGTTAGTAGAGTGCTGGAACTGGCTGAGTTTATAAACGTTGATTATTAAATTTTCTGGAATTTTGCAAACCAATGGACAGCAGAGGTGAGCCTTAATATCTAGTGTGCCAATCAGCTGTTCTTTAACTAGTAACAAGATGTGGTGGCATTAACGGAGCTAGCAAACCAGTACTGAAATATTTAGCAGCACCACTGGTTCTGGAACTCTTTGCTACCATCTAGAGGTCATCTCACCATTTTCAGTGCAGCTATGATAGTATTAGTAGGATCTAACTGTGGAGAACAATACACACTCACAAAGCCATCTAGCCAGTGGTGGGATTCTGCCGGTTCTAGGCGGTTCAGCTGAACCGTTTGTTAAATTGCTGGCTCACCGCGCCCCTTGCCCCGCACCACTATTTATTGTCAATAAATAGTGGTGGGCGAGGGGTGGGCGAGCCAGCAATTTAACAGACGGTTCGGTTTTCTTTTGTAATTTTATTGGCCCGCAGAGCTTCAGCATAGGCTAATTAGCCTGTTGATTACATCGGCCTCCCGACTCTCAGCTGATTTGCTCTCAGCTGTTTTTCTCAGGGCTCTGCTGCTTGCTTGCAAAGAGTGCTGGAGCAGATTTTTTTCCCCTAGCTATGCTGAAAAATGAAACTGAAAGTAAAGCAGGCTGTTGGCTTTGCTGTTTGCTGCAACGTTGGAAAATTAGGCAGGCAGATTTCTTTTCTTTTTCTTCACCAAAAAAGGTAGGTGCAAACAATGGGAAATTTAGGGAAAAAGAGGAGAGTTCAAGATTTTAAAACACAAAAGAAAAAAAGCTCTAATTAACTAGGGAATTGTAATAATTGAGATACTATTAATTGTATATTGTGTTGAAAGCAGAAATGGTTAAGTTGTGGTTTGGAAGAATATATGGGGGAAATTATTTGGTTCATTATTATTGGTAAATATAATTGATTTGTAAGAAATTGGATTGCATGGAAATAATTGGAATATTCATGTTCATATTGATTAATATACAAAAAAGATAGTTATATAACTAATTGATTTATATTAAAATGTTGAATTTATATTAAACAACTGTAATATTACATAATTAACCAATGTGAGGATAGATATAAAAATAGATGACAATGGGAAGGGGTATAATATAGAATAGAAGGGAAAAATTGAATTTGATTAAGATTAGAGATGAGGATGAAGGGTAATATTGGTTATTGTAAAAAATAGATAAGAAATAAATATGGCAAAAAGGAAATATCGAAATTGTAAATTTAATTGAAATGACTAAACACTGTTTAAATTTGTGAACCGGCCAAATACTCTGTTCAAAGAAAATACATTGTATGTTTGTATGTGTGTTTCTAATTATTGCTATTTATTCATATTTGTTCTCTTTTATTCTTTAAAGTTTAACAATTCATTCTTTATCTTAATATCTTTATATTTGTTTGGGGTTGCCTTTCTTCCATTTCATCTTTTTTACTGTACAGCAATCTTTCTCCTCAAATCTACCACCTCTCTTTTTTCTTTCCTTCTTACTTTCTCTTCCTCCCCTTCTTCTCCTCCTCCCTACTTCCTTTTCCTTTCTCCTTCTCCTCTCTTCCTCCCTCTCTTACCCTCACTCCTACTCTAATTTCCCTTCCCATTCTTCCTCCCTTCTCTTCCTTCCCCCTCTCTCCTTCTTTCTTCCATCTCTCTTCTCCTTCCTTCATCCCTCTCTATTGCTGTATCCTTTTGTGCATATGGATTACTCAGAGGTCTGAAAAAGTTATTTTTGACTGGTCCTCGTACTTTTGACCACTCCTCGAACTTACGACTGTCCTCACATTTTACGTTTTTGCCCTATCTTGTCACCATGGTGAAGAGAAGCAGTTGTGAAATGAGTGACATGGTTGTTAAGAATGCTACAATGGGCATAAATGATGACCAGTCATAAGGGTGCAGACCGGTCAAAAGTGCGAAGACCTGTCAGAAAGCACTTTTTTCAGCCCTCTGGGTAGTCCTTTTGTGCATATGGATTACTCAGAGGGCTGAAAAAGTTATTTTTGACTGGTCCTCGCACTTTTGACCAGTCCTCGAACTTACGACTGTCCTACATTTTACGTTTTGTGCCCTATCTTGTCACCATGGTGAAGACAAGTAGTGGTGAAATGACTGACAGAGTTGTTAAGAATGCCGCAACGGGCATAAATGTGAGGAAGGTCATAAGTGTGAGGACCGGTCAAAAATGTGAGAACCAGTCAGAAATGACTTTTTTCAGCCCTCTGAATAGTCCCTATGTACATATGGACTAGTCAGAAGGCTGAAAAAGTTATTTTTGACTGGTCCTCGCACTTTTGACCACTCCTCGAACTTACAACTGTCCTCACATTTTACGTTTTGCGCCCTATCTTGTTACCGTGGTGAAGAAAAGTAGTGGTGAAATGACTGACACGGTTGTTAAGAATGCCGCAACGGGCATAAATGCTTAACGCACTGTAAGCCGCCCTGAGTCTCCGGAGAAGGGCGGCATATAAATCAAATTAAAAAAATTAAAAAAAAAATGTGAGGATGGTCATAAGTGCAAGGACCAGTCAGAAATGACTTTTTTCATCCCTCTGAGTAGTCCCTATGCACATAGCCACGCCCAGCCAGTCACATGACCAGCTAGCCATGCCCACCCAGTCACATGACCACCAAGCCACACACCCCAACTAAGCCATGCCCACAGAACCGATTGTTAAAAAAATTGAATCCCACCACTGCATCTAGCTATATTTTGAATTGCACAAAAACCTCTGCTAAATAAAGCTTTCTCCACCCAATTCTAAATATGCTTTCAGTCTAAAAATCATTTCAGTCCATCTTAAACAGTTTCATTGTATATGATAATAAAGAAGCTACCAATTTAGTATGTTATACTTTTAACACGTCCCTGAAGGATTGTGTTAATAAACTTATAAAGAGGAAGCGCTGTTTAACAAAAAGGTTAGCCTTTCTCAAATGTGTCATGAAAATGGCAGCAATGCTAAAGTGCAACAAAATTAATTAAGACAGATGCTTTGTTTTCAAGATGTTTTTGAGACAATTTCACACCAAGCATTAAAAAATAAATCACTATATAGGTTATCTATTGATACTGAGTGCTGAAGTGAGAGTACATCTGATTTCAAATTCAAAACACCTGCAGCATCCCTTGTATATAACAATATAGATATAACTCTGCTTCTGTGATAATTAAAAAGACGAAAACATTATTTAGGACAAGGGATAATAAAAACATACCTGGATCCCCTCTGACCCAGTGTGGTATAGTGGTTAAGGCATCAAATTAGAAACCGGGAGTCTGTGAGTTCTAGTCCCACCTTAAGCCAGTCACTTTCTCTCCACTGTAGGAAGTAGCCAAGGGCAAAATACTTATGAAAAAAATTGCCAAAAAAACAATGCAGAGAATAGTCCAAGCAGTTGCAAGGAGTCAATAGTGACTCAAAGGTGCATATGCACATAGCACACACACAATTCTCTTTTAGTCAGAAATCAGACCAAGACATAAAACTGAGATGACATTCATTGTATTTTCAGATAATCATTGGCAGTACCAGGATAGGAGGAGTTCTTCCCCAGAGATCTCTATCGAACCTCACCTTGAGAGTGTTTATATGAATGCTTATACCTTGGACTTAGGGCTAGAATGGGAGGCAAACATGTTATGAGATGCCTGACTATATATTTCTAGTAGTGTTGACCAGGAATCTAATATTTCTACTGATAGTCTTAAGGGAGCATATGTGCTGATGATCCCATTGTCTCTGCAGGCCTTCAAGGTCATGGAAAGTTCCTCAGGAAACACCCAATGTCCCTGAGATGACACCCAATGTCCTTGGAAGACTTCCAAGGCAGGTGGATGATTATTCCTGTACTTCTTCATCTTGTCTAGAGTGTGCCAACTTGTCTGAGTAGGGTGTGCCAGTCCTCCTGGGTGGAGAAGTGGACAACTTGGCAAACATATAAATATGAGTATGTTCAGAGTTCTCTCTTGCTGAGAAGGGCGTGTCTTTATTTAGCTGAATAAATGAATATAACTTATCGAGGCTAATACCTGGGCTCTGTCTTTATTTCTACCAAGCCACACCTGAGACTGGCAAAACAGTAGGGGCCCTGGTGGAACATTTCATTGTCAATCCTAAAGTGGACATATCCATCACCCAAGAGTTTGTTGCAGTTATGAAAAGCAATAATTTGGGTGGGACTGGCTGTAAGTTCCTACTTTTGCTGATGCCTTAGGATAGTTATGACAAAGAGATTCTATCTTTTTTTGGAAACTGTATGTAGTTTGTAAGGAGTTTGCTGACCACATACATAATGAAATTGAATTGTTTTCTGCTTTTTGGGATACATAGATAAAATGCACCCTGAGCTAGATATATTCTCCTTTATTGGAAGCGTGAACATATTGAAGCATATTTTTAAACAATAGACAAAGAAAGTGATTATAAGAGTGTCTGCCTCTATAGTTATGCTGCATTTAGAAGATGTTACAAAGAAGAACAATTTTGAGACTGATATCAAAAGGGTTTGAAAAATGACGGGCTATAAGAATGACATGGAAAAAGTCAATGAAGACTCAACCATCCAGCCAAAGGTGTCTAAAGGTTGAAACATGGTAACTGGACCAATATTTGTTAATCTGAGAGGTTACATTGCTCATCCAAGCAATTTTACACTGGACATGTGAAAGAAAGTGGCTGATGTCTTAACAATTAAAAGGGATATACAAATAGCAAACCAAGAGAGTGATATGGATAATTTCCAGGGGTGAAATCTACTTACCTTCCTTACCGGTTCGGAAGTGCACGTGCCACGTGCATCACATGCGTACGCAGACCCTCTGCGCGTGCGCAAAACCTTCTGCACATGCACAGGGTAAAAACACATCACTTCCTGGTTAAAACCAGGAAGTAACAACACCCGGGTGGGTGGGCGGATCCTCCTATCGCCATCGCTACCGGTTCTCTGAACCACCTGCCACAATTGCTACCGAATCGTCTGATCTGGTCCGAACTGGGAGCATTTCAGCCCTGATAATTTCCCTATATTGGGTTTACAAAAGAGGCTTGTTAAATATAAAATTGGTTTATTTGAAATATAATGTGTCATTATCTTTGTAATTTTTAATGGACTATTGTTGATATCAGGACTGAAATCAAGATGATATATAGATTTGCTTATAGATAAGAAATTGGGATGTGGGAAGACAAGATCATTTGTTGTATTTTAAGAAGAGGTGATAACTGCACCTCATTGTATAACACCAATACAATTATTAAATTTGTGGATGATACGATAGTGGTGGGGCTCATTAATAAGAACAATGAGTCTGCTTATAGAAAGGAAGTACAAGGGTTGACATTGTACTTTATATGGTGTAAAGAAAATAATCTTATACTTAACACCAAACAAACTGAAGAACTTATAATTGACTTCAGGAGGAAGAAAGATGTACATTTACTATTGTATCTAAATGGTGAGGAGGTGGAGAGGGTTGGAAGTTTTAAATTTCTGGGCATTTATATCTCGAAGGATCTCTCATGGACTATGAATGCTGACATGCCTGTGAAGAAGGCACAGAAGAGAGTGTACTTCCTGAGAATGCTCAGGAAGATAAATTTCTCAGCATCTACTTCTGTCCTACTATCGCAACACCATTGAGAGTGTCCTGACATACGGCATTCTTGCATGGTATGGGAGCCAGCTCTGCAGAGGACATAAAAGCTCTACAGAGAATTATTAAAACTGTCCAGAATATCATCGGGCTCCAGCTACCAGCCCTGGACAACATCTTTGCATCTCGTTGTTTGAGGAAGTTACACAACATTCTCAGAGACTCTTCCCAACCTGCTTACAATCTTTTTGGACTGTTGCCTTCTGGCAGAAGATACAGAACTATTAAAACTCGGACCACATGTCTTCTGAATAGTTTTTATCCCAGAGCTATAATTGCACTCAACAATGACCTAAAGGGCCACCATCAGTGAGCTGTTGGACAGCATTACTTGTTCTGCTGTGTGGATGCTTGGGTGGTTTAGGGGTGGGGAATTTTTGGTGGGTGGGGGGGTGTCTAGGGATTGTCATGTGTGTTGGGCTTGGTCTCTGGATGTTATGTGAATTTCGTTGTATGGGTATACTATGTATATACATACAATGATAATAAACTTATATATATATATATATATATATGTTACTAAAATTGTTTATGCTTGTAGTGAAGGTTGGAAATCATTTTTATATATTTCTTTTTTTCTTTAGTATATTCTTATCTGTCTTTTCTCTTTCTCTGTTTTTCCTTTGTTGGCTGCACTTTCCCTTTTTCCTATCTTTTTCTGTTTGTGTTAGTTTCTACTGTTGTAATTATAATCTTTCACAAAATTACTACCCCCCCCAAAAAAAAAACTATTGTGTTTCCATAATAAATTATTCTATGACTGCTCTTTTGAAATGTCGCAGCAGTTCAAAAAGGAGGAAAAACATCCAGAGCTTTGCTACCAGCTATTTAAGTGATGAAAGAGTAGCTGTATAAGTTATACCCTTTTATCCTTAACATGGAAGTTAACAATGGTGATTCGGTGCCTGAGTTTGCGATAAATTCTGAAAAACTTGGAAAGTTAGTTTATTTTAACAGCGTGGGAAAGTTCTGTTAGACTAAAGCTGCTGACTTTATGGGAAACCATGTCTTTATAACCAGTTTATGGATTCTGGCATTGTCCTCTTCCACAAGGGTCTCAGAAGGCTGGGAATATTATTGCCTGCATACCTGTTTTTTAGGTCTTGTAAAACCAATTCTTATTAAGCAAAGCTCTGACATTACATTGTAAGTCAGTGGTGTGCAACCTCAGGCCCTGGGGACGCATGAGGTCACTGAAAGCTTTGGCTGTGATCCTCAGCACCTTCATAATTGCCAAAATATTGTAATGTTTAAGTTTAGGGAAATTGTAAACTACTGTTTCTAATTATAGTCATTTCAATGAAATGAAATGAAGATTTTGTCCTGCTGTGCCTACATCTTGGATTAATCCTAATGTGTTACTAAAAGACCAGGATAAATGAGCTCTAATAAGAAATTATTGCTTTGTACCACCAATGCTTTGCTTTACTTTTAAAACTACACACACACACACATATACACACACCTGCTTACAGAGAAATGCGCACACACATATTTTTGCAAATATGTTGTTAAAAGAAAGTTTACTTCTGCTACGTACATACATGTTTTAAAGCCTCTTCAAATACTGCCATGTTAGAGTGAACCTCAGCACAATTCTTTCTTTTAAAAATGAATGGGTCCTTTAGTAAATTCATCAGGAAGACAGGGCAGTGGCATATCTACAGGTACATATGACACATTTCTGATCAATGGTACGATGTGTAAATATATCTCCTGCTCACAGACACCCGTAAAGTTGGGTGTCACATGTTTTTAAAGTGATTTATTGAATTAAACTGATTTATTGAATCAAGGGACCCCCGACTGGCAGCTCTCTAAGAGATGCTACAAAGTATGCTTTTCTTCCATTTCATTTAGCTTGGAGGATGGCAAATATTCAAGGAATTGTCCAGAGAATATGTCCTTTAGCAGTAGCCAAGCGGGTTTTTAGAAAGGAAGAAAATAACAGGTTCGGCATGGCAGGTTTACTTATTTATTCATTCATTTATGTCTTAAAGTAGGATTAAGATTCATGCTTTCTTTTGTACTACAGGAAAGCAGCAACTCGCTCAAAGAGCTAGACAGCCTTAGATCTTTGCTTTGATTTAATTGCAGCTTTAACTTTTGAAACCTCCTTCTAAGAGGAGGTGATCCTCTTGGGAGGATCACCTCCCAAGATTCTTTTTAAGGGAACTACTGGGTTTAATTGAAGCAGCAGCAAAAGGTATAATTTATTTATGACCAATTTTGCTTAAAATCCTACCTGAACAGTAGGACGCTAGTTTTGCCAGTCTGTAGGCATCCTGCTAATCACTGTGTGTAGCTCATACTGTAGAAAAATACCCACAAAATAAGAGCAGGGCAGAAGAAGCACCAGATAATGAAATTAATTAGGCTATCATTCAAGTGCTTGGTCAGCAGGTGAGCACTTGACTTTTTGATGCTTGCCATAAAATTGCAATCCTGTAATTTAATAGGAAAGTTAAGTGATTATCCGAATCCTTCTAGCCTCTGGCTTTGATAATTGAATTGACCATTATGTCCCAACAGCCCGGTTATCAATGAAAAAACTGTTTGGGCTTTCAGGAAGGTTGCTTCTGTAACTATGAAAGTGTTTTATACACTATCAAAGTATTTTAATTAAACACTTTAAAGAGGTGACTTCCAATGCTTGTTTAATCCCAAATACTGGGATTCTGAAATTAAATTTACTGTATGCAGCTTGAGGAAGCAAATCAGCACAACCAAACCTGGAAGGAAATTCCTCTAAATTCAGAATGACTTTTTTCTCAAGAAAAGGCACGTAGGTTTGTGTTACTTCACTTTTAAACCTTCCGCTAGATGCAGTTTGGGGTTTTGCCTCTTTATACAATATAAAAAAATGACAATAAAAAGCTGCTACACTGAGAAAACGCAACGAGGTTTATAATCTCCCTATAACTGAAATGACAAGTGATCAACAATACATGTTACAAAGACAGCTTTTAAGCAGCTATCTTGTTAAAGCTGTCAAAAATGTTACAATAGGAAGAGAAGAACAAAAATGATGGCTGCCAAACATCTCTGGATGTCCAAGGCTTCTACACATTCAGCATCAAAGCTTCCAACCTACATTGTATTTTAATATGTCGGAAAAAGAGGAGGTGATACTACAAGGCTGGAATCTTTCAAATACAAGATAATACAGAATATCCTCTGAGCTGTAAATATTTCCAAGAGGTATGTATCGGTTTTTCACTGACATTCTTAAACTTATGGCTAGCAATCTAGGGATTTATACTTCTACACTAAGTGTCCAGTGCAAAACAAGGTACATTCAAGCGGGTTGCTCACACAGAGAGAATGATTTAGTACCAAATAGCAGAGCAAGTATAGGAAGGAAGAATGAATGAATGGGTCAAAAGGAAGACTGAAAACATGGTCACAATAAGTCATGGCTCAAGTCAGTGTTTGAGAATCCAACCCATATCTTAATGGTCAAGAGAAAGGATGTGTTTACATACTAGAGAAAGCATCAGTTGGGGTTAGTAAGTCCTGTGTGTATTTTAATGGCTGGGATATTCCAATTGCAATTTATTTATAAGTGATGGCCATATCAAATATATGGCTTAGGCCCAGGATATTTTTCTTCCCATCGCCTGGTGTGTTCTCACAGGGAGGGCCTACTCAGGGTGCTGTTGGCTAGACAATGTCAGCTGGCGGCCCCCAGAGGTAGAGCTTTCTCTGTGGGCACGCCCACCCTTTGGAATCAACTCCCCCCGGGGCTCCGGTTGGCCCCTGACCTTCACACTTTCCGCCGCGAACTAAAGACATGGCTGTTTCGCCCAGCCTGGACTGATGGGGTTTGATTATTTTAATGAGTTTTAACATACATTTAATTTGTATTTTAATATGTTTTTATCTGGTTTGATTTTAATTGTTGTGAGCCGCCCTGAGTCCTATGGAGATAGGGCGGCATACAAATCAAATTAAATAAATAAACAAACAAACAAACAAACAAAGTTGTACAAAAGATTAATACAAAATAATAAAAAAATAAGAAATATTGTTTTATTTTTTATAATACAATATATAAAATAGTTGGTTTTGCAAGCAACTTACTCCAGCTGCTGATTTTGATGGCTGAATAGTTAAAAACTTCTCTGGTTTTAAGGCAGCCTCCTTGTTTGGCCCCAGGCTTGCTGAATGGGAAAAACAAAGCTCTCCTGTAATGCCAGTTTCCTTTTCCCAAAGTGCTGTTGGGCTGCACCAGGGTATTGTGGGTAATTATATGACCACTGCAGATGACATGTTGCTACTAAGAACCACCAATAATTAACCTGGCACAGGGGATTTAGCAGAGAAGCGGTCAATCTATACTGGTGTATCTAAGCTGTATTTTTAGCACTCATACAGTGTCAGAAAATTCCTGCAGCAAAAATAGGTGAATAAGTAGACAATTAATGAATACTAATATTAACTTCTCTCTAGTGCTATTGTCAGGTTCCGGATCAGGATGGGAAAGGAAATACCAGACAACAGGGTGGACGTTGTAGTAAAGTTTTACCTTCCGCGATTCGGCACGCTCCAACAATCACCCAGTGCAGTTTCAGTGAAATATTGTCAGCTCTAACCATACCGTGCTCCCATCACCATTTTTAAACCCAGTGCACCCCACCCCCACTACTCTACCCCCTAACTCCACCCCAAACCCTAGCTCCTATTGGAGTGTTCCAGCTGCTTCCCTGGGCCAGTAATTAGTTGCAATTAGTCCAGGGCCATCGGGTTCAGTAAGCCCCCATTAATGCTGGCTATTGTAGCCGGCGTGGCGTTTGCGCAGGCGTGGTCCCATCCACCTCTCAGCTGAGGGGTGGCAACCTGTCTGGCAGTGCTGGAAGAAATGGAGACTCCAGGAACAGTGGTTAGAAGAGGGTCCCACCAGCCGAAATCAGGAGGAAGCAGGCAGCGTTAAGGCAAGATTTCCTGGGCATGATCTGTTTGTCTCCGTCCCTGCCGAAATGGTAGCCTCTGTCCCTGCCGGAATGACAGCCCCAGCGAAGTGATGCTGACAGCTATTTCATGGAAGCTTTTAAGGAGTCCGCTCATTGTGGCAACTTTTTACAGAACATATTATTTTTCCAAATGGAAAAACATATATCAGCTTTAATGAACAGCAAAGTGCAAAGTACTTCCTTTAAACC
This sequence comes from Pituophis catenifer annectens, assembly GCF_029215685.1. Classification (NCBI taxonomy): domain Eukaryota; kingdom Metazoa; phylum Chordata; class Lepidosauria; order Squamata; family Colubridae; genus Pituophis; species Pituophis catenifer. The sequence goes on along the minus strand of NW_027256881.1, from coordinate 218,991,735 downwards.
ATTTTCCAAGCATGCATAAGCCTAATATGTCTATATAACAATAGCAATAGCACTTAGACCTATATACTGCTTTACAGTGCTTTACAGCCCTCTCTAAGCAGTTTACAGAGTCAGCATATTGCCCCCAACAATCTGGGTCCTCATTTTTATCCACGTCAGAAGGATGAGTCAACCTTAAGCTGGTGGGATTCGAACTGCCAAATTGCAGTCAGCCAGCAGTCAGCAGAAGTAGTCTGCAGTACTGCATTTTAACAACCACAGCGCCACCATGGCTCTTGGTACACACTCAAGAGAGGAAAAGATATATATTCTGACAGAAAATATATTGCGAATTTAGACAACATATGTCGCTAATAGCTAATCTTATTCTACAATTGAAATATATTTATAAAATTGCATATTGCACTGACCTTATACAATTCTCATTTATTTAAAATTTTTCATAACCAAATCAATTTCTATTGTGTTCATAAAATTGTAGAAATTTCAGTTTCCTTCAGATTTGAATTTTTATAGACAAATGCTCCCTGTCCACAATCCACCACAAAGCTACAGAGTCAGAAAATTCCTAAATGAAATTATTGTGGTTTAATTATGCATCCTGTGGTAAAATGTCGATATGAAATTTGTGAAAAACAGATTATAATGACATTGAGACAGTTGAAGGAATTTGCTAATGAATGTTGTTCAAAAATGTTGTTCGACATTTTTATGATATTAACTAGGTTGTCGTTGTGTTCACTTTGGCAGAACATTTTGTTTGTTTTAAATAAAATTCTCATTTAGAATTATTGTTCAAAAGTCATTTAAGACTGCCAAAACAGGAAATTGTACATCAAGTTTTACAAGACTTTGGTGTATTAATATTAATTCCTTGTAAGAAAGTACCATCTAGTGGAAATTTTGGAAACTGCAAAAGTTTGAAGAAATATTCAGTTGATCTTCACAAACTGATTGGCAAAGATTTTTCACAACTTGTTCTAGCATCTCTCTTTGACTTACTCAAACTGTCATGCTTTCGGCAAGATGCAAACCCTCACTTCAGAATTATATATGGCTTTCTCCCCATCACATATGTGTGAATGCAGTTGCTTTCTTTTGCAGACAATCTTAACAGACATGTTGTTGTGCAGGCAACAAGGAATAACCTTTGAAGCAGGGGTGAAATGCTCCCGGTTTGGACCGGCTTGGGCGAGTAGATAGCGATGGCAGCGGGCAGTTCGGAGAACCAGTAGCAAAAATTCCTGCCCCCACCCCCCATGCCCAGCTAAGCCCCGCGATCATCAGAGCCTTTTATTTCTTTTAAATGGCTCTGACCAGCCAAGCTCTGACATCCCAGCTGAGTTGCCTGCTAATCAGGCAACTCAGCTTGGATCGCCAGAGCCATGTAAAAGAAAAAAAGTTTCTTTTTTTCTCCCCCCCTCCCTCTCCCAGCCTCCAGCTTGCTTACATCGCAATCCATGCATCAGCAAGCAACTGAATCTCCCTGCCTGCAATCAAGCTCATCGGTGAGCAGCTCTTTCTGCCTGCCTGCCTGCCTTCCTGCCTAGACTTGTGGACTTCAACTCCCAGCAAAGCTGGCTGAGGAATTCTGGGAGTTGAAGTCCACAAGTCTTAAAGTTGCCAAGGTTGGAGACCCCTAATCTATTGGGTAAGATTTTTTTCCCCTTTGGGAGCTTTAAAAAAAAAAGTTAATTGGGGGGTTGTTTTAGTTGTTCTTTTTTTAGACCTAGCCATTTAAAGTTTAGGAAGTTTTAAATTTAGCTGCTTTTATATAAAAATAAAAATAAAATAAAATAATATTTGTGCAGCTTTCTGAGATTTAGTGTGTTTCTGTAGTGTTTCACTCTAACTACACAAACATACAAAATCTCACAAAGCTGTATGTGGAATTTTGTGTGTGTGAAGTGTGAAAGTTGGTTTTTTGGGCTTTTTGTGGCTGTGTGAGGTTCCTGCTTGTTGCAGGGGCCACTTTGGGTCTAGCACAGCTGCTTTTACATTGTGGGTGAACCTGTTGTGTTGTGTTGTGTTGTGTGTGTGTAAAGTGTGAAAGTTTTTTTTGGGCTTTTTGTGGCTGTGAGGTTCCTGCTTGTTGCGGGGCCATTTTGAGTCTAGCACAGCTGCTTTTACATTGTGGGTGAGCCAGTTGTGTTGTGTTGTGTTTTGTAGGTTAAAAAAGGATAAAGAAGTGACATTGATTTGGCCACGCCCACCCAGTCACCTTACCACCAAGCCCCGCCCACTAATTAAGCCATGCCCACAGAACCGGTAGCAAAAATTTTTAGATTTCACCCCTGCTTTGAAGCAACCACACAACTCATACTAAAGATTTAGTTGCTTTAGGAATTCAAAGTAAAATTGCCAAGTGCCTGTTTTGAATGCTTTGCATATATTAATTCGGGAAATGCCATAAAAAGGATGACATTCATTCTGAAAAGAGTTATGTGACTTACCACTTATCTGTAGCATCTCTTCCTATTTCGGAATGTGAAAGGCGTGGATCCCAATTGAAGATTTCTGAATCTGTAGAAAACCGTGCCCAGAATGTGGGAAGGAAGAGTGTTTCATTTCTACTTCTGAAACATTTTCCCCAAGGAAAATGTTCTTCTTTTCCTACTGAAAAAAAATAAAATAAAATATTTGCAGTGGTACATAAGGAGTAAAACAAGACAAATACATATTAATATAAAATAAAAGTGCTCTGGGGCATTAGAATTCAAACTGAGAGGCATCTCCTGCATAACATGCCAGACTTAACAATTGTTGATAAGAAAAAAAAAATCTGGACAGTGGATATAGCAGTACCTGGAGACAGCAGCACAGAAGAGAAAGAACTGAAGAAGATAACAAAATTCAAAACCTGCAGATAGAAATAGAAAAACTATGGCAGAGGAAAGCAAAGGTGGTATGAAATTGTGCATTGGGTGCAATCTCAAAGTATCTGGGGCACAATTTGAACAACATTGGTATTGACAAAAACTCCATCAGTCAATTGCGAAAAGTAGCTTTATTCAGCTTACATCCTGAGAGGTTACCTCTAATACCATCAAATAACATCTACTATTCCAAGACCTTGGGAAGGAATCAATAAATGGATTAAAAAGGCCAAATCCAGTGTGAACATCTGGCTGAGTGTGAAACGAATTAAAATAAATACATTGTTCCAGAATGTGCCAAATTCTTTAAAATAGATATTTGTGAAAGACTAGATGCCAGAAATACGGTAGGAAATGGGCAAAAAAATACTTTTCCATTCCCTCTACAATACCGTTCATGTTTAATAAGTTGGTTTGGAAAGAAATGCAGTAAATTATTATTGTTGTTATTGTTATTTGTAGTTGTACTGGTTAAATGAATGTACTTTTAACTTTGATTCAATTTTATTCTTATAATTATTTTTTATGCCCAAATGGATATTGGTTTTGTTACTGATTTAAAAAATAATAATATGCAGATTGAATTATTTATAGCATGAACAGCAAATATCAATATACAAGACAAACCACTGAAAGAAAAAGCAAAAATGATGATTCTTCCATTCTTTGGATATCTCTTGAAAACTGTTTTAAAATTCCAGAAAAATGGAGGGGAGAGTTAAAGACCAAGAAGGAAAACAGTTTTCTCCTTTGTAACCCTTTCTGTAAGCTTAAAATACCTTTCAATTCTAGTCCCCACTGAAGTTGGTCTTCAAGGATTTGTTTTCAAAGCTTTCAAAATAATTTGTTATACATATTTTTCTACGGCTTCTGTTCTTGATATTCCTAGGAAGAATTCCATCCATTCTGCCTTGCAGAGCTAAAGAGGTCATTCATTTCTTTTTGTTCCATTCTGGAAAACCACAATATGACATCTGTTTTTTTTTTCACTTGTGCCTTAAATTCAAATCATGGAAAGAAGATAATTCTAAAATAGTCGGTTCTGAAATAAACAGAGCAGCTATTTTGCAAACATTAACTGCCAATCTTTAATGAATCCTTCCTAGACACTCCAAAGGATGGAGCGGGTGATTTGCCAGAAGTTACCATTTGTCTTTCACAAAGATGAGAGATGCAATTAGATGCAATTTCCAGCAGCCCCAGCAAATACAACTTATGGGAAATAGCTCTAGCAGTACTTGTAGAATAACATATTTCAAGGGTACCCAGCAATATATTCATAAAAGTTAATTTATAACTTGAGCATGTGATCAGGAAATCAACTGTCAATGAATTATTAAAAAGTCATGGCACTCCTAGTGATTTAGTCAAAGTTAAATAAACAAACAAACGTGTGTGTATATCAATGAGAAAGTCTTCAAACTGTTGTTAATTAAATTTATATTTCTATATTAATATGAGATCCGGTATGATATAATGGCAAAGGGGTTTGATTAGGAGCCGGAAAACCTTGATTCACATACATCTTTAGCCATGAGAGTTTATTGGGTGGTTCTGGATCAATTCAACCTCTTTTAGTTCTACCTTGCAGGGTTGTTGATAGATGGCAGGCGTACTTTGTTGGCTGCCTTGAAATCTCCAGGCTAGAAACTGTACAACTGTGAGTTTTAGTCTTGCCATAGGCATGAAAGCTGGCTGGCTAACTTTGGGCCGGTCAGTCTGTCTCAACCCAACTCACCTTACAGAGTTGTTGTTGTGGGAAAAATAGGAGGAGGAAGAAGTATTAGATACATTTCCTGCCTAAGATATCAGATATCTATGAACATGGATAACCGTGGTACGAAGTACTTCTCTAACAATATAGAAACTCACACTAGAGACCAATAAGAAATTTGTTTCTGAAGCAATATTTCCATTAGAGTTCATATTTCATAAATAACTTGAAGCAGTCTGTGGAAAGAATTCAGCTACTTCATGCTGTGTAAATGAGTTGCGTCTACCTGATGCAAATTGAAGTGCTGTAGGATGCTACAAATTAGGTTATGCTAATGAGGAATGCCTTTTAACTTTTGACAGGTAGAACCCAATTTTCCTTTTTTTTAATTTTGTGTGTGTGCTAGTTTCCCTAACGTAATTAGCATGGAATGATACAGATATCAATTACACAGAAATTCATGTGATTAATTGCCTTGTTCTGGTGTTTCAGATATAAGAGAATTGCCCATCTTGTAGCCTCATTGTCAAGATTATTGAAATACTTGAGATGAAGCTTTTTTCAGAACGTACGAACAGGGGTCTGTGGCTCAATCTAACTAATAGCTTTAGCTTACATTAACACAATTTAATTTAACTTAACGATTTATTTAATTCAGCCGTGACCTGGGCCATGTTTACACATGCATTACACAAACGGGGGTGATCATGCCCCAGAGCAGTAATCCGGCCCATTACTTTAATTGTTAATTGTCTGCCCAAAATATAAAAATGCATTTGAGCTTCTCCTATGGAAGCTGTTGGCTCTCCTTCAAGCAAAGAATACAGTAGAATTTTCTCTTCTGCTTTTTTTAAAGGTAAGATTGAGCTGCCTTTTTAATATAGTTTACTTAGATAATGGGGGACAATATTTGCCATTCCCTTATGCCGTCCTTTCCAAATGATTGGCCACAAAATGGACTAGAACTATGACTGGAAAGGTAGATGGGTATATACCATTCTGATTTTTTTTCTTCCATTCAATCATATCCAGTTCTCAGGGATTACCTGGACAGGTTTGTGCAGTTTTGTTGACAGGATTTTTCAGAAATGATTTGCCATTGCTTCTTTCCAAGGGCTGAGAAGGGGAGCTGGTCCAAAGTCATCCAGCTGACTTTGTATGTAAAGTGGAACTAGAACTCACCTTTTCCTGGTTTCTAGTCTGATCCTTAACCACTACATCAAACTGGCTCTCACCATTCTGATTTATTTTATATATCAATTCTTGCAACACTGGTGAGTATCAGCATCTCAATATTTCCTAAAGCAAATGTCCTATATATAGTCAGTCATCTAAAGTGTAAAAATCCTTGAATTTAATTCCTGGTAAAGGAACTCTATAAAATAAGATTTGTCTATGTATATCCAATGATAGCTAATAAGGATGCAACTAGTCACATGCTGCCTCCAAGTGATTATAGGTAGTCCTTGACTTACAACAGTTTGCTTAGTGACTGCTCAAAGTTACAACAGCCCTGAAAAAAGTGACTTATGAATGTTTTTCACACTCCTAATAGTTGTGGCATCAACTATTGATCAACTGTGATCAATGTGATCAAAATCCATACGCTTGGCAAGTGGTTCATATTTATGACAATTGCAGTGTCCCTGAGTCATGTGATCAGCTTTTGCGATGTTCTGACCAGCGAAGTCAATGGGGAAGCCAGATTCACTAACAACCAGGTTACTAACATAACAACTGCAGTGATTCCCTTAACAACAGTGGCAAGAAAGGTTGTAAAATGGGGCAAAACTCACTTAACAATTATCCCACTTAGCAGCATAAAAGTTGGGCTCAATTATGGTTGTAAGTTGAGGACTACCTGTAATGCAGTTTTTTTTTTAAAAAAAAAAAAAATAATTCTAGGCAACTGCCACACTGCCAAACAAAGCTCTGGGTTGCATCCATTTTACAGTTTCATTTTCAAAAAATGCATGGAGTCTAGAAGCATTCTTGAAAATAAAGAGGATGCTGAATACCACAGCAAGTTCTGTGTGGTACTGTCTCTCATTTAGTTGAAAGAATACAAAAAGTAAAGAGAGCTGAGATTGTGAAGATGGGAGGTGTCCATTGAGATGCATGGCCAACGTCTAATATGCTATATTGGGATTTTATGTTCAGCCATGTAATTGTTTATCTTTATTTCTATTCTACCAGTGACTAATAGAAAGTAAAAGCATGAAAACTATAGCAAAAGTCCATCACAGGAGCCATGGCGCCACAGTGGTTCGAATGCAGTATTGCAGGCAAACTCTGCCCACAACCAGGAGTTCAATTCTGGCTGGCTCAGGGTTAACTCAACTTCCATCCTTCTGAAGTCGATAAAATAAGGACCCAGATTGTTGGGCACAATATGCTGACTCTGTAAATGGCTTAGAGTGGGCTGTAAAACACTGTGGGGCTAGAGGACTCCTTGGAAAAGACTTCGATGTTGGGAAAGACTGAAGGCAAAAGGAGAAGGGGACCGCAGAGGATGAAATGGTTAGATAGTGTCATTGACACAATGAATATGAAATTGGGCAAACTGCAGGAGACAGTGGAGGACAGGGGGACCTGGTATGCTATGGTCCATGGTATCACAAAGAGTGGGACATAACTAAGAGACTGAACAACAACAAAATAAGCATATGCTTAGGGCAGCAAGGGAAAGAAACACCACAGACCTGTCATGCCTTTCACTCTTTTGCTGTACACTCAGCTTTACACAAATTTTATGTAATTGTCCTTATTTGTCATGTTCATCTTTAATCTGCAATGTTGACTCTTTTTTTTCCTACAGTACATAAAGTTTAGAAGTTTGGTTTAGAAGTTTAGAAGATGTTGTCAGATATCACAACTGTTTCCATCTTATGGCTTGAGAGTTTGGGGGATGCCATTGTTGGGCTGTGCTTAAGTATCAGTTGGTCTTAATCCAGATCTGACTGGAGGCTTCTCATATTTGGCTTGCTGAGTTAATAAAAACACGATAACTATAAAAACATAGGCACAAGAATTAGATTTCTGTTTACTGAAATGTATCAAATGTAAATTCCCTTGATATAGAAATGCAGTTTTTTAAAACATTGTTGCAAACTAGTCAACAACTGGCAGTACTAATGACAGGTCAAAAGGAACTCCTAAAAAAAGTAATTGAATATTCATATTTCAACAGATTTGGTACATTTTGAACTTATTATATTACAAGTTTATTTTCTACTTCTGTTCTTAATGTAAAGTGGAATATTTTTAGGAACATCTATTCTGGTATTTGTTAAATTGTTTCTTCTATGGTTTTTTACAGTTACTGATTAATCCACAGAAAATTACTATAAATAGGATTCAAACTGTTGAAGGAAATCTCTTGGAGTCAATAGGAACATGCATTAAAAACTTAAATGTCTCTCTCTGTCTAAAATTCTTAAACAGGCCTTCTTTCTAGCCTAAGTCCTTCTGAAAATGGGGTTAAAACATCTAATAAAGAAGAATTGTGGAGGCAAAATAGAACATGGATACTAGTTGACTACACAATTAGCTGTAAAATTAGCAAAGTTATTAAAAGTCAATTAGTTAATTAATTAGAGTAAAAAAAGACTTAATTACTCAGAGTAGGCAATAATTGTTAGACATCAGTTTTCCTGCCTTGTATGAAGAATGGATTTATTTCAAAATTTAGTAATTGTGATTTAAATCAAAGAAGTAGATATTTACAACTGAAATCATATTTCAAAATTTGCTTTGACTAGATCATGGTTCTAGTCTCACTGGAGAAGAGCCTAATGCTGAGAAATATTGAGGGCAAAAGAAGAAGGGGATGACAGAGAATGAGGTGGCTGGATGGAGTCACTGAAGCAGTCGCCGTGAGCTTAAATGGACGGGGTCACAATGGGTCGGACACGACTTTGCAACTAACAACAACAAATCATGGTTAACATTTTCAATACATTATACATTTGACAGAAAAGAATGGTAGGTATATTATAAATACACTGCTCAAAAAAATAAAGGGAACACAAGCAGAAGACATCCGTATTTAATAGCCTTATTAAATACTTTGTTCCTTACATACAGTAGTTTTGTGTTCCCTTTAGTTGTTTGAGCAGTGTATAAACTATTGTATGTAAAGATCAAAGTATTTAATAAGGCTATTTCATTCATTCAGATCTTGGATGTCTTCTGCTTGTATTCCCTTTATTTTTTTGAGCAATATATATTCAGCCCCACCACATTACTAAGGCTGGAGAGTCAATGGTTGTTTATTCCTGCTATAGGGCAGGAAAGAGTTTTGATTCAGCACATTCTCCAAAGTCAGCAATCTAGTATCTTTTGAATGTTTTATACTTTGATCCCTATCAGCTCAACCAGAATGATCAATGAAAATAGCTTGAGGCTATTGCCAACCCATTGGATAAATGTTAGCTAAGATCCTGAGTTAACCTTGATTGATTAGTATAATTTTTAATCAGTGTTCTAATCACAGACCTGTCAAGCTTTGCAAAGTAGGCTGATAGCTTTCTGCTTCCTCCTGAAGTCTTTTGTACACCCAGAAACCTGTATGCAATACAGGTAGTCCTTGACATACAACCATTCATTTAGTTTGAAGTTACAATAGCGCTAAAAAAAAAAGTGACTTTTGACCATTCTTTTACACTTAGTAGTCTATGCTGATGCCCCTACACTATTAGACAAAAATGCAAAAGGATCTACAAAGTCTGGTAATAAAGGTCAAGGAGTATTGTGGAAAAAAACCAGGTCTCTAATTAAATATGAGCGAGATGTAGGTCACAACAAGTAAGTCAATCAGCTTTAGAATTGACAATGAAAATATCGAAGTGGTGGATAGCTTCTGCCTTTTAAGGATAACAATTAGCAACAAAGGAACAAGCTGTCAAGAAATACACCAGAGACTAGCACTTGATAGAGCGGTCATGAAGACCTTGGAAATGATATTCAGATGCTGTGATGTAGCTATACCTACAAAGATCAGAATCCTGTAAATCATGGTATTCCTGGTGACCGTTCTATGGAAGTGAAAGTTGGATTTTGAAGAAGCAGGACAGGAGTAGTATTGATGTTCTTGAATTTGGTGTTGGCAAAAAATCCTATGGCAGCCAAGAGAGCCCTGGTAGCGCAGCAGACTAAAGCACTGTTATTAACATCAGCTGCCTGCAATTACTGCAAGTTCAAATCTCACCAGGCTCAAGGTTGACTCAGCCTTCCATCCTTTCAAAGGTAGGTAAAATGAGGACCCAGATTGTGGGGGCAATAAGCTGACTTTGTATTAATATATACAAAAGTATGAAGGCTATTGCTTAACGCATTGTAAACCGCCCTGAGTCTCCGGAGAAGGGCGGCATATAAATCAAATTTTTTAAAAAAAAGAAAAAGCAAAAGATGATCAAACAAATCAATCCAGAGTTGCTATGAGAGACAAAAATGACCAGGCTTCATTCAAAATTATCATTCTTCATACACATTAGGAAAAAGCCAAGCTTTCTGGAGAAGATTCTAATACTGGGAAAAATGGAAAACAGCAAAGCGAATGAATACAATTACACTGTAAGATTGTTGGAAGATCAGGTTAGGGACAGGTTCTATTTGCTATTGTCTATTTAAAAAGGTAAAGGGTTCCCGTCGCATATATGCACTAGTCGTTCCTGACTCTAGCTCATCTCGTTTCAAAGCTGAAGAGCCAGCACTGTCCGAAGACGTCTCCATGGTCATGTGGCCGACATGACTAAATGCCAAAGGCGCAAGGAACGCTGTTACCTTCCCACCAAAGGTGGTCCCTATTTTTTTACTTGCATTTTTTACATGCTTTCGAACTGCTAAGTTGGCAGAAGCTGGGACAAGTAACGGGAGCTTACCCCATTACGCGGCACTAGGGATTCAAACCACTGAACTGCCAACCTTTCGATAGACAAGCTCAGTGTCTTAGCCACTGAGCCACCGCATCCCTATAATTTATATTTTAATAATATTATATAATGTAATATTGTCTATTAAAGAGTTGCAATTCAACTGAAGATGTATTTGCTTGTGATTGTGGGCATGATTTGTAGGATACCTTCTTTAAATAGCATGTTATGACACTTTATTTTCTAGTGGTGATGAGGGATATTTTTTCCAATGGCATAGATATGCCACTCTGAACTTTGAATTACCAATAAAATCATATGTTAAAGGAAAATGTGTGATTTGTCAGCGGTGTTTTGGAAGAATGAAATATCAAAGTATTCTAAGGAGTGTTTATTATACACCTGGTTGTGTTTCTGGGCAAGATGTTCTTTAATTTGTACATATTTTAATCTTGTATTTTATGTTTTAAATATTATATCATATAGTATGCCTGACATTTAATTGTGATGCTTCTGACATAAATAAACTAATCTGGTTGTGCAGGGAATTATGGCAATGTGAATTCCCTTTTTTAGGAGAAAAGGAAACATGTCAAAAGCCAATCCTCAAAGCAAGTCAAGACATGACCTTCAGGGCAAGATGCTTATACCCTTTATAAACCTGCAAAAATTAACTTTTCTGAAAATAGGACAGTGGTGTTAACTTTGATCAGCAATGATAGGCTGATCTATAGATGTTTCCATATTTTCTAGGGAAAACCATGGAAAAAAGTTTATCCTAACAGTCTTTAGCATGCAAATATGCCTGGACCTCCATCTTATTCCATAGGGTGGGACATGAGGTAGCTGCAGCCTTCCAGAATATCTTTGAAACAGTACAGGCATTACAAAAGATAAAGAGAGAAGCCAGTAAAGAGTTATTAAATATTCCTCTGAAGAACCCAAAGGTGCTTTTTCAAGAGACAACTGAACTACCTCCAGGTGTTCCGCTGCGCACTGAAGACCCTGTTGTTCCGCCAGGCAGGGCTGTCAATATAATAATTTTAAATTGGGGTATTTTAATTTTTGGGGTTTTAAATCGGCCAAATCTATTTAATTATTTTAATTTTTAATTATTGTTGTGTCTTGTGCTTTTAAATTGGCTGTACACCGCCCTGAGTCCTTCGGGAGAAGGGTGGTATAGAAATAAAATTATTATTATTATTATTATTATTATTATTATTATTATTATTATTATTATTATTATTATTATCTGGTTTTCTTTCAAGACATTTCGCTTCTCAATCAAGAAGCTCCTTCAGCTCTGAAGCTTCTTGGATGAGAAGCAAAACATCATCAAAGAAAAACCAGAAAGTCCAGTTGCCTCTTGAAAAAACACCCTTGACCTGGATGACTGAGAATCTCCATAGATTCCTCTAAAGAACCTTTTAAAGCATTATGTCATTCATCATTTTGTCACCCATAATGAGATTCAATCAGCCATTATATAAAAGTTTAATCATACCCTGAAAAATAAAATCTGAAACAACCATTGTTAGGAAGATATTTTACCTGTTATTCTTCAGTGGTACAATAGGCCTTCCCACTGTAGCATCCATACTGCTCCTAATATTGTAAATTTATCTTTCAAGAGGGAGATATGGATATAGCCATATGAAGAAATGTTAAAAAGACTTTAAAATATGTTAAGGGGGGAGATCATTTAGGGAATCCAGACTGAAAAGCAAGTTTGAAAAGGGGTACGAACAAATCTATACGGATAAAATATTCATCATCGAAAAATTCGAAAGAAGGAAGAATGGGTGGTAAAAGATTATGGCAAAAGTCCTATAAAAGGGTCTTTTTACTCTAAGAGTTCATAAAGATTCCCAACGTCTTTTGAACTGAAAAAAGTGATCCAAAAAGGAGGACGTGGGAAACATGGAAAGATTCTAGTTAAAGGACCATCTAGTTAGAGAAATTCATCGTTTTGGTTAAGATGACTGAAGGCAGAGTTTTATATCACCCTTCCCAGCAATGTATCAGCAACAGCTTTCCCCTGAAATAAAAGTTATAATTTTACTACTCAACTAGCAAGATATCTGGCCTTTCCAGGCTCATGGGAAGTAGGACTTGTGGACAATAGGACAGTATCCACATAGCTGGAATATGTTGGATGGGCATTTGAAATTACTATGTAGAGAAAGAGGGTAATTGTGACAGCATTCAACAGCTGTTAGAAAATATAAGCAAACTTATATCAGGTATGTTCAATGCATCCAGGGTGACCTTGATGTATGACATAGTGGTCATCTCCACATTTGGTCTGTAGTAATAAGCCATTAGATTCTGGATGGCCTGGAGACCATCCCACAGAGAAGAGTTCACCACTGATCATTTTACATCAGATAAATCATCATCAGAGTCTGCCATATTATTTTTCAAAAGCATGCAGGAATTTTGAACCATAGTGACGATATCAATAACTCAACGCCTGTATAGAATAGTGTATTACTGTATAACAAGTCCAGACAAACTGGTAAATTCATCCTACCTGTCCCTCCTTCTCCCTTTTTTAATAGATGTCACAATCACACCTTCACAGAATCATAAGCCTGACTTTATTTTACCTCCATTATTTTGCTCATAATTTTAAAAAATTATTAGATTGGCTTAGCTTGTAATAAAAGTTCCATTCCAGGAAGATACTAAACCTCCTGTCATTCAAATTGTTGAGTTCTGTAACCTGTGAGGGAGGAGAGGTTTATGAGTATCACTTTGAGGGAGGAGTTATGAATATCTGGGTGAAATAGTTATATACACCACTTACTAGTGCAACCGGGTGGCAACTGATGACACCATTTTGTGATGACCAGAGATGACTGATGTTACTCCAGGTGCTTGCAATGACTAATGATGTTAGTTCAGGCACAGCCTGATGATGACACTGGTTAAAACCGCTGATAAGTTTGCATCTTACTACTAAGGTACAGTATCTATGATGGCCACAAAGTATAAAGACCTACTGTAGATGTCTATGGAGATTCTTAGTCATCCAGGTCATGGTTGTCCCAAAGGTGCTTTTTCAAGAGACATCTTGAAATGTTTTCAAAGAAAAACCAGAAAGTCCAATTGCCTCTTGAAAAAGATCTAATCTATTCCAAAATATTGTGAGTGCTATTTTAGGACTGTAATAGTTAAATGCTGTATTTTAAAAGGCATAGCTGAAAAGCTGGAGTCTGTGTATTAGCTCTTGAAACTAATTATTATTCCAGAACATGCTGCTTTTGTAATACTTTCCAGTGCTATATTTAAATAGCTCATGCTAAGTTATTCATTCCTCCTCCTGACATGCCACTTGTGTTCGATTCTGGATAATTTCTTCAAGATTTTAACATTTATAGAAGTGAGTCCTTAGTTTAAATATTTAGAAAATATAATCCTTCTGAAATGACCCCAATTAAAACAGGAATGGATATAATGTCCAAGGCACAAATTCCCAGCAATTTGCTCAATGTTTAATTACAGAAAGCAGTTTTAAATCAATAGTTTTTTTTTTAAAAAAAGCAGCCTTATGAAATAAAGCCCCCTTCTGTTTTATCAGTGCTTCCGCATAGCTGATGATCTGATATTAGAGAAAACAAACAAAAAATGTGGTTACATAATGGAACAGTGTTTCTACTCAGTGGTGGGATTCAGCCAGTTCGTGCCACTTTGGGAGAACCGGTTAACTTTCTGAGCAGTTTGGCAAACTGGTTGTTGGAAGAAATCATTAGGACAGAGAACCGGTTGTTAAATTACTTGAATCCCACCATTGTTTGTATTGTATGTGCCTAGGTATATGGTGGCCTCTTGGACTCCTTCAAGTAGAAATCCTGTTTTGTATGCTGCCAGCTATCCATTCTTTTACTGAGAAAATTCTTTTCTGCATCTTTACTCTGGTAATACCAGTTTTAAAACCAATTTCAAAAACTCCTGATGCAGAATGTGGCCATACAATCTCAGAAGGACAATGCAAGATCTGTATTGTAACGATGGCTCTGATTACCAATGAAGTTTTGGACTTGATTTTAAAATTAGATGAGGTTATCAGAAGGAGCATTTTTCCCTTCACCAAACTGCTTGTCCTTGATTACCTTCATCATAATACCTACTGGAAAGACACCCTCCCAGCAGGAACCTCTCCTTATCTGAGTTTTGTTGCCGATGAAATTTGACCTGGGCCACTTAGAACATGTCTTTAAGCAGATTCTAAAAATGTTGGCCAAACATTAAACATATCACCACATATATGTTTTCTAGTTTTGAAAATGTTAAACTTTCTGTTTATAGATGCTAGAGCAGAGTATCCCAACTTTTCTGGGTTGGCAGCCCGAAGGGAGATACAGGTGCCTTTACACGTGCACATGTGTGCACGAATGGGGCCGTAAGTACATACACGACACACATGTGCTCTGCACGTGTGATGCTCGGGGTAACACCAGCATGAATGGGTGAGTGTGCATGCACATTCACAAGCATGCACACTGGCCAGCTACTCATGCAACCCAGTGGCCAATAGGCCACGGCCCACTACAGGGTTGGGGACGCCTGTGCTAGAGCAAACTTAACAGTTATGGCACAATTTAGTCTTTTGATTAATTTATTTATTCAACTTTATGATGATTACTTAAGTTTCTTAGTGCGTTTTATGATAATTCATTGAAAACAAAGATAGTAGCTTAAAAAAGGAACTTACAAGCAATAAAAAGCATTTACAAAGATGGCAGTTGAAGTGGAAAAATACCTTAATTCCCACAATGGATGATTGATTGGCTGCAAAAGCTGATGGGAGTTAGGAGACATGGCTACATTGGCTGTTTTAATTAAAGAAAAAAATACAACCAACTTCATTTCTACAGGTGAAACTCGAAAAATTAGAATATCGTGCAAAAGTTCATTTATTTCAGTAATGCAACATAAAAGGTGAAACTAATATATGAGATAGACTCATTACATGCAAAGCGAGATAGTTCAAGCCTTGATTTGTCATAATCTTGATGATTATGGCTTACAGCTCATGAAAACCCCAAATTCACAATCTCAGAAAATTAGAATATTGTGAAAAGGTTCAATATTCTAGGCTCAAAGTGTCCCAGTCTAATCAGCTAATTAAGGCATAACACCTGCAAAGGGTTCCTGAGCCTTTAAATGGTTTCTCAGTCTGGTTCAGTAGGAATCACAATCGTGGGAAAGACTGCTGACCTGACAGTTGTGCAGAAAACCCTCATTGACACCCTCCATAAGGAGGGAAAGCCTCAAAAGGTAATTGCAAAAGAAGTTGGATGTTCCCAAAGTGCTGTATCAAAGCACATTAATAGAAAGTTATGTGGAAAGGAAAAGTGTGGAAGAAAAAGGTGTACAAGCAGCAGGGATGACCACAGCCTGGAGAGGATTGTCAACAAAAGGCCATTCAAAAGTGTTGGGGACTTTCACAATGAGTGGACTGAGGCTGGAGTCAGTGCATCAAGAGCCACCACAGAGATAGATCCTGGACACGGGCTTCAAATGTCGTATTCCTCTTGTCAAGCCACTCCTGAACAACAAACTACCTCAGAAGCGTCTTACCTGGGCTAAAGACAAAAAGAACTGATCTGTTGCTCAGTGGTCCAAAGTCCTCTTTTCTGATGAGAGCAACTTTTGCATCTCATTTGGAAACCAAGGACCCAGAGTCTGGAGGAAGAGTGGAGAGGCACACACTGCAAGATGCTTGAAGTCCAGTGTGAAGTTTCCACAGTCTGTGTTGATTTGGGGAGCCATGTCATCTGCTGGTGTTGGTCCACTGTGCTTCATTAAGTCCAGGGTCAACGCAGCCGTCTATCAGGAGATTTTGGAGCACTTCATGCTTCCTTCCACAGACGAGCTTTATGGGGATACTGACTTCATTTTCCAGCAGGACTTGGCACCTGCCCACACTGCCAGAAGTACCAAAACCTGGTTCAATCACCATGGGATTACTGTGCTTGATTGGCCAGCAAACTCGCCTGACCTGAACCCCATAGAGAATCTATGGGGCATTGCCAAGAGAAAGATGAGAGACATGAGACCGAACAATGCAGAAGAGCTGAAGGCCGCTATTGAAGCATCCTGGGGTTCCATAATACCTCAGCAGTGCCACAGGCTGATAGCATCCATGCCACGCCACATTGAGGCAGTAATTGATGCCCAAACCAAGTGCTGACTACGTATGCATGCTTATACTTTTCAGAGGTCTGATATTGTTCTATGTACAATCCTTGTTTTATTGATTTCATGTAATATTCTAATTTTCTAAGATTGTGAATTTGGGGTTTTCATGAGCTGTAAGCCATAATCATCAAGATTATGACAAATCAGACTGAGAACCAGACTGAGAAACCATTTAAAGGCTCAGGAACCCTTTGCAGGTGTTATGCCTTAATTAGCTGATTAGACTGGGACACTTTGAGCCTAGAATATTGAACCTTTTCACAATATTCTAATTTTCTGAGATTGTGAATTTGGGGTTTTCATGAGCTGTAAACCATAATCATCAAGATTATGACAAATCAAGGCTTGAACTATCTCGCTTTGCATGTAATGAGTCTATCTCATATATTAGTTTCACCTTTTATGTTGCATTACTGAAATAAATGAACTTTTGCATGATATTCTAATTTTTCGTGTTTCACCTGTACTTGGAAACCGCTTCTGGACTGGAGGTGGGAAAAAATGAAACTTTGATTTGGGGTTTTACTGAATTAGATAGGTTTGTTGTTATAGAAATGGTGAGGACGTATTATTGTGCGAAAGTAAGAAGCTGATGCTGTATGTCATTACCTTATTCCGCTGTGTTAAAAAGTGTTGGAGATTTGATGCTTTTTTTCCCTTTCCCTTTTTACCCTAGTTAGGTTTTCCTCTTCCCTTTTTCCTTCCTTACTTTCTCATTATTTTTCATTTCATTTCTCTTTGAATTTTATACTTTGATAAACTAATAAAAAATTGTCAAGCAAAGAGAGATGAGTTTGAGACCTTTTTGAAACTCAGCCCACATCAGTTTCAACAGGGAAGGCACTCCAAAGAACTGAGACAACTATAGAGGATGTTCAGTTCCAAACATGAAGAATCACAAGAAGAGTCACAGCAAATTTAACTGACTTTCATCCAGTGATCTCATGAATAGGCAGGTTTGGAATATACAGTGGAAAGAGAAATTACTCAAGTAACATAAATCCAAGCATGTGTGGTTTTAAATGGAAAAACCAGTATTTTGTATTTTACTCAGAAAAGAAGTTGCCAGTTTTTATCAGTTATTCCCGTTATCTGCCTAGTTCTGTACCAACCAAATTTTCCACTCTAAATACACAAGAGCTCCACAAAGAATTCATTATACTAGTGAAACTTAAGAGATGAATGGCCCACGTACTGTATTAAAGAAATTTTCTTCCAGAAAGAGATGTAGCTGGTGTCTCAAACTAACACAAAGCAGTCTTGATTGTTGCTTCTGTCAAAGGAACCAGAGAGATTTGGATCCTAAAACACCACAAATCATATATAATCATCTTCTGGGAAATAATCATCATAAAATTCTACTTCTCTGGAACTGTGATTCTCACAAGAAGGGAAGAATCATTCATTCTTTAACTCACAACTAAGAACAAGCAGACATATATGAAAAGTATACCATCCAGTGGAGATTTCAGAAAAATGGCTATAAATATTATGAGGTTCCAGCATTTTCATATAGATATTGAAAAGCGCTGGAGATACACAAGAGCCCCGACTTTCTTTTTTTTTAAAGATTGTTTTCACATCCTGTTTCCCCGAAAATAAGACATCCTCTGATAATAAGCCCAATCGGGCTTTTGAGCGCGTGCGCTAAAATAAGCCTCCCTCCGAAAATAAGCCCTCCCCAAAAATATTTAAACGCGGAGCTGGAAATCAGGTAAGATGGCAAGTGGAGCCCCATCTTGTTCCATGCGCCCCCAAATAATAAGACCTCCCCGAAAATAAGGCCAAGCATTTATTTTGGGGTTAATATATATATATATATATATATATATATAAGACAGGGTCTTATTTTCGGGGAAACACGGTAGTCTGAAATCTATCTGAGAAAAGCAGTAGAATCTCTTCCCAGTTCTCTCTAAAGATTCAGCAGGACACCACATTTGATGGCATTGAAAAATGCTGAGGTAAAAGCCAACCATCAATCATCTGCCTCCCATCCTGATCCCCATAGCGCATTCACCCTGAAGCCAGTTTTAGCAGGATGAAATTATCAAAAATTCTTCTAGCTGCAGCTCACAAATTTCCCATCTCTTATGAATCATTCATTGAAGAACAGGTAGAGAAAGATGCACATTAAGTACAGCAGAAAAGAATGTGGCATCAGCATGTTTTAAGTTGTTCATAAACATCTAACAATTAAGCAGAGTGGCCAACTTTATTGATGACACCTTAACTAGACTAGTCCAAACAAAAAAACTCAAAGAATCTCTCTTGATCAGGGGTGTCAATCTCAAGTCCTGCGGGCCAGATGCATCCCGCGGGGTGCTTAAATCCGACCAGCGGGGCTGGCCTGAAAATATCAAAGGACCAGCCCACAGTGCCTCTGGTGGCTGAAGCGGGATGTGTACGGCCCCTCCTCCCACGCCTCGTTTTCACCCTCCATGGCCTCCTGCAGGACTCTGCTGGCCAAAGACAGGCCCCAAAACAATCCCAGAAATGATCCCGGAAAATGGGCTGAAAAATGGTCCAAAAATGGCCCCCAAAACAGCTGGCAGAGTGCTGCAGGAGGCTATGGAGGGTGAAAACGAGGTGTAGGGGGGATGCACGCAGACGCGCCCCATTTTGGCTAGCAGGGTGCTGGAGGCATCTGTCCCCCCCCATTCTCCCCCCCCACAAACTACAATGATGGTCTGGCCCTCGAAGAAATCCAGTTTGATACCCCTGTTCTAGATTGTGGGATTGGGAATTGATGCACACACTTCAAAGCAAAGAAAGGTACAATTCTGGCAATCTACTCTGAAGAAATCTCATCTGGCATGCAGCAATTGATCAGGAAGGAAAACTTAGAATTGTGGTGAATAAAAAATTATATTGTGCATTGCCTATTGCTCACTATCAGAAAGATTGGCTAGAATTGGAAATTGGACATCAATAGGCAACCAAGGTGGCCAAAGACTAAAGTAACTTTTTGTGTTGAATGGTTTCAACATCTGGACTTTGGGAGGAAAAAAGAAAGTAAGTATAGAATTGATCTGACAAAGGTAGGTACACTTATATGTGCTATGGAGAAGAGAAAAAGGGAAATGTTTTCTCATACTAAAGCCAGGGTCATCCAATGAAAATGGGAAGTTCAGGCCAGATTAAAAATTTATGTCATCAGTGAACTGGGGAATGAAGGATAGCATTTTGAATTGACCCTGCCAGTCTGTGGTACAAGAGCATTAACAGTCTTGGTTAAATAATATATAAATCTCTCCCCCTCTCCCTCTCATTTCTATGGCTTCCCAATTCATATTCAACTCTGGGTGGCTAATAAAGGTTAAAAACAAACCTTTATTAATTAGTTAACAATTAAAACAGGAACAAAATAGCCATATTGGGGAAAGAAAACTATCGTATTGTTCACAACTCAGCCTCAACAATGGGCAGGCATATCATCCTATCGGCTGAGGGAAGAGCTAACTCTTCAAGGATCTCTTTAAGTGGAGTGGAATAAACATTGTGTCCAGAGGTTTAAATAAATCATAAGATTAAAGTTTTCATTTTTTTCTCAATGAGCAATTACAGTATTCTGGAGTGCTTTGTGTGCATGTATTTCTTTTCTAAAAAGCATGACTCATGCATATGTGATTAGCTGGATTATGTGTAAAATAATAATTAAAAGAGAAAAAAACAGCTATGCACACATTAGATCTCATTGACTTGTATTCCAGAATTATACATTATACTTTTATTGTTAAGATAGGCAACTTAGGTTTGGAACAACAAAAGAGCTTTTTACACAGTATCTTAAAAGTTGTACAGAAAAGCAAATTAAGACATAAAATGCAGTTGAGAGAGGAAGCCAAAGGGTCAGTCCCAAAAGTGAACAATAAACCAAATTATGAACTTAAGTAAATATTTTTTTTTAAAAAAAAGTAAAATGAGTGTCTCACAATTCTGTTTACGCTTATTTAAAATCCAGATTGTATAGCTGATCAAATGACAAGGCAAACAGAAAACTGCCCTAAGAAATGGAATCTTCTTCTCTTCTCTCGTTAATACACTTGCTCCCCAATTACAGGTAATCCTCAATTTACGACAATTGAGCCCAAAATTTATGTTGCTGAGAGAAATTTGTCAATTAAGTTTTGCCCCATTTTACAACTTTTGTTAAGTGAATCACTGCAGTTGTTAAATTAGTAAACAGTTGTTAAATGAATCTGGCTTCCCCATTAACTTTACTTGTCAAGTTGCAAAAGGGGATCACAGGACACAGCGACCGACATAAAAGTGAGTCAGTATCCAAGCGTCTGAATGTAAATCATGTGAACATGGGGATGCTGCCATGGTCATAAGTGTGAAAAATGGTCATAAGTCCCTTTTTTTCAGTGCCGTTGCAACTTTGAACGGTCACTAAACAAACTTGTACGTCAAAGACTATCTGAAGTTAAATGGGGAGCTAACATATTTACCGCTTGATGGTATCTACATTTAGGATTTCTATCAGGATAAAAAATAACATATAAGTGCTGTAGTGCCAAGATGTTTAATAAATTATTCATACTTCTAATTATAGAGCATTGGCTTCTACTTTTTTCCGACATATTAAGCCTCTTCAGAGATGGAAGACGTATTCAGTTTCTTTGTGAGCTGTTAAAATGTCAGCCAACATTTATCAGATGGTTGGTGCTATTGACATAAGGAATAGCTTTGAAGATATGTACAGTCTAAAAATTTGGGACTAATAATCATTTTCTACAAGTATCATTAACTTGGATTGACTGGAGTTCTACATTCTCTAGCCTTATGTTGGAAGCATGCTTTAAGAGGCTTATTGTGGTTGTCACTATAATAGACAGCTGTATTCTGATTCCAGTTTCATTATAAAGTTCAGAGCAGATATTGGAAAATATACATTGTAGAAGTGCATAATATTCCAAGCATAAGCAGAAGATTGGCTCCAAAGACTGATCGAAATCACTACTTCTGATTTAATAACTACTGATTTTTATCTGCTACTTCAGTCAGAAGTTATTTTATAATAATGCTGAAATGAGGAATATTGAATGTAGCTGGCATAAAGATCAGTATTACTGGTTCCAAAGAAGATCAGCATAGATTTAATTTTTTTTCTAATAAAGTGTTGTAAAGACTTTAGAATACAGTTTTCATTTAGAAATGCTGTATTTCTTATAGACACTGAAGGTGATTTTGAACATACAACATAAAAAGACTTGTGGAGTTCTGTGTCAGGACTCTTATCATGTTGTTAATTATTATAATTTAATAATATTATTTCAATGTATATCTTTGAATTTCATTTTCAATAGCTACCTAAAAGGCAATTAACACATTTCTGCTATTGAATAAATATATAAAGTTTAAAATGGTAAGCATACCTGCATGTGTATGTACAATACAGTATTAACATATATTAAATTCCAGTGCAACGTTATTTGAATAGTCAAATAAACAAATTATACTTTTTAATTATTTGTTTTGGGCTTACAAACTGCAGGCTAGGTGCTATCAAAAGAACATTTTAAATAGGAATTTGTTTTCAGTACTAAGGACACTTTCATATGCATGCATCTTTTTGTTTATATATCCAACTGGTAACAGAGGTAGAAAAACAGATGAAGAACAAGGTCTCCCTACATGATATTCAAAAATAGACGCTACACATAATCTGAACCAGAATGGCTTATTTAGTGATTTGGGGGCCAGGTCTGGCAATGCAAAGTCTCTAGATCTCATTCCCTAATTCCCAGAGTTTAAAAATAGCTTCCAAAATTAACATAAATGTTTCAGAATTTCTCTTAAACGTTCTTAAAACGGATTTTGAAATATGGTATGGCTGAACTGAGGGGAAATCAACATATTCCTTGTTAAAGTAGCCTCAGTGTATTACATTAAATAAATAATATCATAATAGAAGTTTACCTAGCTGTCAAGGTTTCGAGCTGCATTACAAGGTCAGTGATGAATCTCAACAGGACAATCACTAAAGGAATCTAGGCTGTTGCATTATGATGGTTCCTTGTCTATTTTGTAAGACAGTAAAAGTAGAGGGCCATAATTTGGAAATCTATTTCCTCCCCCCAATGATTTGACTATTGAACAGAGTCAGTTAGAATGGCAATGAAAAGCACTGCTCAAAAAAACCAACAACCCTTGTTGACACTTCAAAAGATCTAACCATGACATTTTCTCTAAAATTTTTGCCTAGGCATATTCATATTGGAAGGCACAATCATAGCGATGGGTGGGGAATATTTTAACTTTATATATGGATTCAAGTTGCCTAGAAAACACCTATCCTAGATTTGAAGGCTCTGCACTCAAGGAGTCTTGGAAGCCCAAAATTACACTGGAATTGATATCAAATTGTTTCATGATCATCACATACCCAGCCTATTTCAAACATATAAATTAGTCCTCTCTATGAAATAGTGTCATGGGAAAAAGTCTATGTAGCTACACCAAAAGAGAAATCCTAGTATTACAATTCTGCATAAAATAAAAAATACACTATTTTAAGCTCTCCAGATGCAAACTGACAAAGGTTATATTTTAAATGCTGAAGTTTAGGAGATAAGAACTAATATTTTGTGCAGAATTTTCTCTGCTGTCAGCTTTCTAGAAGACAGCAAAAGCTTTTATTAAAGATTAGAACAGTACACATTATATATGTATTCTAATATTTAGCAGTTACATGCAATATATTATTTTCAAAATTGTCTTTCACAATTTTTTGGTAATGCCAATTCTTTATTATTATTACACAGGATTTTCATATAATTCAACAAATTTCATTTTAAATAGAAAATCCATACATTTTCCTTACAATGAATTTATTAAGGTACTGAACAGAGGCTTTCATTTATAAGTAATATTTCATTAAAATTTTGATTTTTTTTTAAAAAAAGTTAATTTAATGCATTCCAGTTGCTACAAAAAACAAGTAATTATCCAGTTCCTTTACAAGTTACTTAGAGTAAGTAAATTCTTGCCATTAACTTATTAACACACGCAGGATGGACTGATAGAAGTTATCAAGATAAAAAACCTTATTTGATTCTTTTTATTTCTGTAGTAAGCATTTAAATAATTTTAATTGCTATAAACACAGGTTACTACCAACTAATCGTATCAGCTGGTACCTAAAAAGAACTGTTTTACAAACCAAGATTATAACACAAGGTTTGACGAACTGGAGATGAGGAACAGGTTTTAGCATCATCTCTACAATGCAAAAATAAACAAGACTATTTACTTGAAGACCAAGAGGGCAAACTTGACCACAAAGAATTCCACATGAATCCTACTGAATTATGGTGTAACGTAGAATTTACTTCTGTGCAAATCTAATTAGGATTGATGTGTAACACCATTGACTTTTTCAGAATCAAGAGCTGGCAGCTCCTGAAGTAAAGTACTGTTTCTCCAGATGTTAAGTAAATCATTATTCAGTTTGATGCAAGGTTTTATGAATCCTTGTTCAGCCAACTTCAGATGCAAAGTCAAGTCATATCTTAGCCCCCCCCCAATGTTCATTGTAAGCAGTTCACACAAGTAACGTTATTTATGTCGTTTCATAATTATGTAACTGATGCAATTTACTTAATCTGCATCATTATGCAAATTATGTAATTATATTACTTCCATAATCATACAACTGACATACATATATCACTTATGTAAACATACATTTAATGGACATCCCTTCCCCATAACTGGCCTTAAAATCAAGATTTTATATAAATATCCTTAATTTTTAAACTAAACTCACTGAAAAAAAATATAATTGAATCTTAAATACACAGAAGCACAACAACTTCTTTCTGGTGAGTTTATTTGATAATCAGAGTTAGATACCAAAAGGTATCTTCTGGCAAAAATCTATGACAATTTGCTATCCTAGGTTCCACGAGGAAATCCACAAAATAAATCTTGGTATTGTATATGATACTTCACTTCAGGCTACATATAGTTCAGTCTGTGATACTATGAAGAAAACCCTATTCTTTATGAGACAAGTGTTACGATAAGACATAAGGAATCCTGACTTGTGAATGAAGTCATTTATATGCAGCTTCCAATTTCTGCTTTACTCTTTTTTTCACATCAGCAGGTAAACCAACCACTATGGGCATAGTTTCATGGGACATCCAAATTTGGATTATTATTTTTTCTTCCTTCCCTTCCCATTTTTGTCTCTGCACTTTTTTGTTTTTGTTTTATTTTTTCTTATTTTGCATTAGTTTTTTTATCTCTGCATTTTTAAACTTCAATAAAAACTATTTTTTAAAAACTTAGATTTTGAGATGGATTTGTAAGCTCTTAATAAACCCTAGTTCATAGTTTATTATGCTTGTGTGAGCATATCTAACATAATTCTAGATTCAGGTGTCATACTTGGTTATAATTTTGTTCAGACATTCAATATTTGTAAAGATGGATCACTGCCAGGATGCACTTAAAAATCCCAGTCTCCGGTTATGACCACCGCACACTTACCCAAAAGTTTAAGATGGAAATTTAACTATAATTCTGAATGATCAGAAACTTTCTCTGTTCAAAGCTTCCAGTCAAGGAGAACTTTGTCATGACATTCAGTTAAACGCAGCAATACTTCCATTTTTACGTACTCTACATATTTGATATTCAGCTCCACCAGGTCTGCTTCTGACTAAACATACCATGTTTATATAGTTCTTATACTTGTTTCTCTTGAGTTACAGTATCAAATCTGTGACACAAGACGCCAGGAATGCAACAGCTTTATTTACCAAAATCTCATGAAAAACATATATTTAATTAGAATTACGCTTCTAAAACTGCATTATGCTATTAAATAGATAACACACCACTTGCATACATGTATCCCCTCTCATCTTTTCCAAATTAGGGAGTGAGAAACTGTAATTGCAGATTAGAAGGACCTTCACAAATGATTAAACAACGAAATTGAAAGGCCTCACATGAATATTAAAAAAGAATGTTGTGTCTTTATTGGAATGGTGGAATACACCCATTTTCATAATCGGAATATTTGGTTGCAATTAGAAATGACACTACAGAACTGCAATACTTGTCCAACAGTCTTGCCTTTACTTTCCCGCCCCTTCCCCAAGCAAGAAATAGAATGAAAATGCACCGAATAATCAGAAAGCACTAGCAGGCATCACTTAATCCAAGATTCTAGTCCCTCAGGTCCAAAAGCATTTGCCAAGTTGCATTATGTATGGAATGCAAGTGGAAGATTGGTCATATTTTGACATTATTAGAGATTTACATGATGAAACTCCATGTGGGCATTATTAATTTTCACATTCCCCTCCAATTGGTCACTGGTGTTTTTTCTTGTCAAATATTAACATTACTTTCAATCACTGATATTTTTTTTCTCAATGTATAAAAAAGTAGGAAATATAAACAGGCTCTTGCATTGTACACAATTAAGAGTACAATAGAAGAATTATAGAGCTGACTATCTACAAACCATCAAATCCCATCAAATCTTGGATATTCCATTAATATACAAAATATTAGGGCACAAAAAGAACAAAGACCAACTCCTTTTGTTTTGTTTATGCACAGCTTCAAATATTTAGTCAAAAGAAAAAAACACTTTGAATTGTTTTGGCTTCCCACTATATCAGCATGTTGAGACAGTTATTAAAATATTCCTGTTTAATTGTGTTTGGTCTTTTTTTTTTTTTTCTTATTTTCAAGTCACGTTTCTTATCTTAATACCGACCATCCAGACAAACAAGCACTGAGAAAGACCATTTCCTTGCCTCGCTAAACTCAATCATTAAATGTCAGATTTAAGACATAACTCCAAAAACTGGGTTGTGACGACAGATGCTAGGACCAATTTCTTCATAATCTTTTTTGGTGTGGCATACTTGGTAGAACTCAGGCTGAAAAAGAAGACAAAAGAGAAATTTAATTAATGCACTGGATCATATTGCAATTTTATATTTATTAAAATAAACATTTTGTAAAAGGACCAAAAAATTCCGTAAGAAAGATTATTGTATTAACATTATCACAAATGATGCTGTTACCTATAAAAATAAATGTTTCCAATTTTTGAAATGAAGATATAAGCAGTAAATTGGTGTTCTTGAATATTGTGTTCAGTTTTTATTGTACATTTGAAGGCTAGGTGCATGGAACTCCAGAGTAGAAGGACCTGAAGTTTTAAAGTCTTTTCCTGTATTCTCAGGAAGTCATCTCAAATGGTTTGAGGCACTCACTACTCCTATTAAAAGTCATGAACTACTCAAAGATTTCCGTGTTTTTCCCTGCTTGAAAAGGCTTAAAGCCAAATAATGTAACCTTCTATAAACTCATAAGTCTTATAGCTTATCCTAGATAAAAGTGCTATCTATCCCTATTCTAAAATTTCAGAATATCATCTGGACCAGGAAGAGATAAAGATACTCTGGGCAGTTCCCAATCAAAGAAATATTAAAGAAAGTTCTTTCTGAATATTTTTACAACATTTATTGTAATGCCTATTACCTATTGTAATATTGCAATAACTGTTATAGTGAACCATCTCTTCAGATTCCTTTTCCATTTTTGTAAACTTACTGTGGAAGCCAGCATTGATCCTCCAAACCAAACAGCGTATCTTTGCATATGATGAGTAATAACTTGTACATCAATAGGTTTTGGCTATAATGGAAAACAAAATCAGTATAAGATTAATTCCAAAAAATGTACAAGTCCACTTATACAAAATTTACTATATTGCAATATTACCTTGTATAAAAATAAATGATTTAACATTATTCCAAGGAATAAAACACAGTTATGACTGTACCATCACTTCTATTGAGAATATATTTACACAACTTTAACTCAATTTTTATTTAGTTTTATTTAATATTTGTTTTAATTCCACTGCATTTCCATGGTAAAAGTAGTAAAAATAATTTAGCAGTTAAAGTTTAGGAAAGTACCAAGTCACCTTTATTAAATTCATTTATAACAATTTATAAAAATAATATAATAGCAATGTGTTTCTTAAATTCTAATAAATCTCTTTTAAGCTCATCACATTTTTTATTGTAATCACCATTTATTTAGAAAATACTATTCAACTAAATACTGGCTATTCCTAATATGCTGCTTGAGTCAGAGCAACATCCAGAGCTGAAACAAAATAAAATCTAGTTTAGTACGTGTTAGTAAAGACCAAAATGAATTTTTAAACAAGAAAAAGATTCTCAAAATTAGAGATGTGCCAAATATTTCAATTTGAACTATCTGAACCTTGAAAGGGCATTTTGAGCAGGTAAGCAGGTAGGTTCAGTGTATTTGCAGCTGGTTTTCAAACTTTAAACACTTTCAAAATGTATAGAACAGGCCATTACAAATTTGCAAAATTGAGATGCTTCAAATTAACCTTATTAAATTATTTCTGATACTTGCTTTGTAGGGGATAGTACTGAAGCTTCTATGGCAATTTCTTTCATAATAGAGAATGAAAACTTTCTTTGAGATAGATGAATTAAATGGACTGTTGCCTCACCAAGCCTAGAGGGTCTATAACTCCATAGCTGGTTATTGCCAATATTACCTCACTAATACTTTCAGGCTCAAGCAATATTTAATTGCAATTGCTGAATAATACTAAAATGAATATGCTTTTAGTATCTGCTTTTCATGTTTTCGGATATACATTATCCATCAGAGATATTGTAGGGCCAATAAAAAATACAATAATTAAATAAAATAATAATGAATAAAATGTAAACACTATCAAATAATGAGGTAAAATGAAACTGAGCCAACAGGAAAAGGTGCAGAGAGAAGATGAAGTACCCAAAGCATGAGGTGACTAATAGATCAATTGCCTATGAATTTCTGAAACACCAAGTACTCAGCTGCCTGCATTAGGTGGTAAAGATCACCACTTCATCGCAACTGTTCATTTCAAAAGCACAGATCTGAGTACTTTCTACAGCAATAAAAAAAGTTATGAAGATAACAAGGAAAATCAGATTAATACTACTATTCAGTACTATAAGGACGTTGTTAAAGGTTTCCATTCCAAGCAAGCATTTAAATCAGAGTACCTGCCAACTACATCAATGCATTCTATTGTCTAGGAAACAAACCTTCAGTCTGCCACCACTCAGTTCTTCACTGAGTTTCAGTCTAGCATCCACAGTCCTTTTCAAGTCCCGCTGCAAACGCCGTCCAAAATCCCTGAACATTGTTGAGCCTCCAGAAAGGACAATATTCTGAATTAAAATTGCACAAACAAAATCAAATCATTTATGCAGCAGTGAAACTGAGATATTCACTTCTGGAATTAGGAATAGTGGTAATAATGACATTTCTAACCAGTCATAAAAGACAGAAAAACAGCTGCAATTTCTATACATGTGACCTGTTCACAGACTTTATTTCCTACATAGAAGGCAAAGTTGTATCTTTTAAGTAATGCGTTGAGCAATCTTAAAAAGGGAGAATAGTGTTGCTCAAATATGCTTTCACCAATCAACAAAATTTAATTTTACAGAACAAAAGCAAATCTTAAAAGTCAGGCAGCAGCTGAGAAGATTCAGTTGAGATAAAATGACCTTCTGTTGACAGAAAGCATTTCCAAGCTGGCTAGCACAGTTATCCTCAAGGCCCAGGGGATTCCTGTGCAAAGGTCTCCAAGGAGACATTTATTCTGGGAAGGTCAGAATCTAGAGGAGATCACAAAAACTCCTTTTAAGTTTCACAAACTAGACTGGCCTGCTGATCACATGACAACTGATTTCAGCAGTTTGTCTATGTTTAACTATGACTAAAATGTTAATTCCTCACATCAATAAAGTTGTACTACATCAAATCATGTACAAATTCCATCAGACATAGTGGAAGACAGTACAAGTAAAGCAATAAGCAGAACCAGCTAATATCAAGCTCAATTGTTAATATCCCAACATTTATATCAAATGATAAATATAACCCCCATGCTTTCAAATATTATTTTTAGTTATCTATATTAAGACTTTTTAAAAACTCTGCTTTTATCTAAAAGAGAGGGAGGGAGATTCTTAGGAAATAGAAAAAAATAGATGCTTTACATCTAGCAACATCTTTTTACATCCATACTTTCTTACCTTCTCTCATTTGACTAACCTTATACAGTGGACGTCTAACATCAATAGGACAGTTCTGAATAACTTCATCTACTACTTCTGAGATGGGCTGTGTGAAGTCTGGATTAGCAAACTGAAAACAGAAGTAGGTATTCCTATTATTATTGTTGTTGTTGTTGTATTTTTACCTTGCTAAGTTTCTGTCTCTTTTAGGATGGTGAACATATCTAATACTCCTGCCTTCTGTTTTCTCTACAACCACCACCCTGGAAGAGTGATCTGATAGAAAATGACTAACCCAAAGTCACCCAGACAATTTTCATTCCTAAAGCAGGCCTAGAACTCACAGTCTCCTGGTTTCTAACCTGGTGCCTTGAACAATCCCACATATTTTTTAAAAAATAGAATGGAATGATTAGTATAGATTGTTCTAGCATCCTCAAGAAAATAAACTAGAAGAAAGATGGAATAAATTTAACAACTAGAGATAATTAACCCAAAATTAAATGGGAAGCAATGTATGAAAAGAAATGGTGATTTGGCTAGGAGTTTTATATTAAAAATGGCATGATTTAAGGAAGAATTATTTCTAATTAAAAGGAAAGTGAAGTTAGAAAAGTGAAGGAAAACAAACATCCACATCTTCAGCCTTGTTTTCTGTTATAATAGGCTTGGAAAAGCTTTTTGTGACTGTATCTAATATGTCTAAGACCATTGTGGTGAGGTAGTGATATAAAATAGATAGGACCAACTTTTCTGCAGGAATAGCTTTGGGTTATGAGGGAAAATACCCTGAGCTGTGGTGGCGCAGTGGTTAGAATGCAGTATTGCAGACAAATTCTGCCCACAGTCTGGAGTTTGATCCTGACCAGCTCAAGGTTGACTCATCCATCTGAGATCAGTAAAATGAGGACCCAAATTGTTGGGGGCAATATGCTGATTCTGTAAACCGCTTACAGAGCGCTATAAAGCACTATGAAGCAGTATATAAGTTAAGTGCTATTGCTATTGCTAAAATTTGAGCATTTCCCTCAGCTTTTTTAAAAGCTCTGTTAAGGAATTTTAGAGCTTATACTAGATTGTTTTCTTACCTCTAAATAATGGAAACCATGCCACCAATTTTCAGCAATTGTGGAAACTTTAGGTCAATATAGCTCTAAAGTATCCAGTTACCCATCTCTTAAGATATATATAAATGTAGAGGTAGGGTTTTTCTTTCAAACATGTAACACTTCAGATAAACTTATCTTGATCTAGGAGGATGCAATTCAGCCCTTCAATCATACCACATCAAAAGTGACTAACAGTATCATTATGATTTAAAGCAAAATATTCCAGCTTCATAATACAGATAAAGGGATGTGCTTAATCATGCACACAGAGGTGGATCGCAGGGCCACACAGAACTGCAGAGGGAAAACAGAATAGAAACATTTGTTCTGAGAGAAAAAGCGCACTTGTAAAGGCCAGATTCAGCCCACTGAAAGCCAGAATGTGTCCTCTGATCACTTTCCTCTTTCTATTTTGCCTGCTGTTATCTTATGCTGAACAATTCAGAGTCCACCTACACATCTCAAATGCTAAGCAATGAATCAAGCAGTTCAATATAAAAAAATGGCATCAGCTGGGAGAAACATTTAACCTTACAGCTCAACATAAAAACTACACTGGTGATATAATTAAAACAATTCACAGGAGGAAGAGAGATACACCACTGGTGTAGGTTTAAAATGTAACAACCATCCCCTTTTACTTCAAATATTATTTAGAAAGAATTCACACACACATATAATATGCTTCAATTTACCTCAGGATGAAAGAAGATTTCTGGCCCTAAGAATCTTTCATAGCCAACATCAATGGTAAATTCTTTCTTTGAGATAGCATTGATTCCAGTATATTGTTTAATCCACTTGGTACCATCTACATCATATTTATTAAATTCTTTCACTAAGTCTGGACAGACATAACTAAAACGTTCCTGGAAAAACAAGAACACACATTTATTAAAATGACTAAATATCCAAGCTTTCTATCTGATCTTTTTTAGATATAACAGGACTAAATGTTTCCTTGAAAAATATGATAGAGACTAGTACTTATTTATCAAATTTCTACTTTGCCCATCTCAGCTACCAGTAAAGTGACTGTGGGCATTATACAAATGGCATAAATGGGAGGATATCAAAAACTAATATTAATCACCTATGTTTAGATAATTAGTACTTGGATTCTTAGTATAGATACATTTTATGCTTTGTTAACAAAATGTATAGAATCCAGAGAGCCTGAACAGTTTTAATTCTTTCAGCAGCAAGATAGTAATGGAAAAAATCCAATCATACATATTGTTGCTATAGTAACATACTGTACAATTGTATAACCAAATACCTATCAATAATAATAGATGTGTTTGTGGGGAAATATAGACAAAGAACATCCAGAAAAGGAATGATAGGTCTTCGCAATGTAAAACCAGAAATCTATTTAAATTATAACATATAGAAGAAAAAATAAGTTGCTGGCTAATTACCCTCTCAGTTCCTAATATTAACTATTTTACATTTATTTATGGATTAGCCATAAAATCTATCAGACTTGACAAGTACCGTATTTTTCAGAGTATAAGATGCACTGGAGTATCAGCTTAGTTTTTGAGGAGGAAAATAAGAAAAAAAAATCTGTCTACCAGGTATTCATCTGGCTAGCGTCCTTAATCTGGTCAGCTTCAGCACATTAGTTTGCTGTTTTTTTATCCCCTGCTTGGGGATAAAAAACAGCTTCTAAGGCACAGCTGAGAGGAAGCAGCAATGAGAAAAGCAGGCTTTTCGACTCTCCGCTGTGCGTTAACAAGGCGCTAGCGAGTGAAGCGATCTCCATGCTTTGCTCCAACTTTCAGCTGTTCTTTAGAAGTTTTTTTTTCAGCCCTAACTAGGCGCTAGCCAAGTGAAGCCTAGCTAGGGCTGAAAAAAAGCTTCTAAAGAACAGCTGAGAGTCGGAGCAAAGCATGGAGATCGCTTCACTCGCTAGCACCTCATTAAAGCACAGTGGAGAGTCAAGGGAGCAGGCAAAGCGGGGAAGATCGCTTCACTCGCTAGCGCCTCGCTAGCACCTCGTTAGGGCTGAAAAAAGCTTCAAAAAAGCTACATTCGGAGTATAAGATGCATCCAAATTTTCAGCCTCTTTTAGGTGGGAAAAAGATGTATCTTATACTCCCAAAAATACCATAATTAAAATTAACTTAATGATGTAAAGCAATTATTGACTTACAATAAAGAGTTGAACTCAAATTATTGTAACCAAGAATTGTACAAAGAGTGAGTATCATTTTGGATGAAGATACTGAACCTATTAAAATTTCCACTCTTCAAAGGCAGCTCTAGTTAGAAAGTTGTAGTATACCCAAGCATGAAGGGAATCTTGCTACAGGGAATGTAAATGCTTTGAAAATGTTAAGTAATCCAAATAAATAAGGACTGTGCCATTTCTGGTGCATCACAAAATCTTGATGCAAGTGCATAATTGTAGAGTGGATTGTCATTTTTGGGCTTCATTCCAGTTTGCTGTGAAGGCTGCTGGATGGCACAGAATATACCTATGCAAAGTCAGGGTTTGCATTTTAATATATCTATTTGCATTTGGGTCTTAATAAATAAATATTAAAAATATTGCTGATATATCCATTTACATTAACCAAATATATTACCTTGACTGCTTTAGCAGTTTCCAATGATTGCTCTGGAGGGATTCCTACTTCTCGTTCTCTTAGCAGTTGCTGAATAAAGTAAGTTATATCTCGTCCAGCTATTGGAATATGTTTGATACAGCTACCAATTACATAACCTTCAGCCTGGAAATAAAAGAATGTCCTCAGTGACAATCATAAAGACTACCTTTGATCTTCTTCCCACTGGTGCATTGCTGGACAGGAATGTACTTGACACTGTACCTCATCAGAACCAATTCTGATGATGTTACACTAAGCAGATGAAAAGATAAAATTCTGCTCATCTAATAATCCTTCCCCTCACTCCCTAACTTATGTTCAGAGTTAATAAAAGTAGCAAGACTTGCATTTCATAGGGCTACAGATCACCTGTAGGGCATTTCAATAATGCATTTGTACCCTGCCTTTCTATTTATATAACTTTCAAGGCATCCTACAGCACAATCTAATAATAATATCTAATATAACTTTCTCAAGAGTGAGAACACCAAAACAAGTATTTCAGGATTAGCATTTTCTATGTCATGAAATTTTTGAAGACCATAGCTTTTCAACAGGTATACCAAATGGTGTCTTTCTCATGTTTTAGACTTAATTTCTATCAGCCACAAGTATGGAATTTTAGGAATTGTTAATGAAATATCTTGAAGACAACAGGTTAACTATCACTGAAATATTTTAAAATAAAATAAACAGGCTGTTTAAGTGCCTTATAGTTTGCAAACTAAGAAAATGTATTTCTTAATACTAGTTAAAAATAATAAAAGTGTTAAAATTTTGCATTTTGTAATTTGTAGGGGATAGTTACATAGCTCTGAACTCATAAGGAGAAGGCTGAAAACAAAAGATTGTGCTTTCCATAATAATTACAGTATTAGGAACTGTATTTTAATAAACGAAACTGTAATTATATCTTACCACAGGAATGACATGAGTGACACCATCCCCGCTATCTATAACCGTTCCAGTCAGTGTTCGTTCTCCTACTTGTCTTGATGTCCAAGATGCAGCTAAAGCAAGGACAGCCTACCAAAGAAACAGTATGAGCATAAGTGTTTCATAATCTCCAGAAAATGAATACTACGAGACAAAATCATACAATATATTTATACTGCATTACATAGCCCAAGAAAATTATACACATTACAAGAATAAAGTGAAAAAGAAAACAAAGAACATATAAGAACAGATATAGTTTGTTAAATTTTAAACAATTGCAGCAGCACTACAGAAAAGAAAAGTAGAACTCTTCTTAAATTCACACTCAAGCATTGAGACAATCTCAGTAGGTAAAGTATTGATGGAAAGCAGCACTATCCCACTGAAGCTACATTAATTTCAGACTGGCTGAAAATACAATATTCTTTTTCATGTTATCTTTCTGGCATAAAGTGATTGCAAATATGATGAGTTCAGGTATAAGAACTCAATACAATACTGTGTTAAGATTATCCTTTGTTAAGAAGTGTAATATACATAGTCAATAAATATTGATAAGAAATGTTAATAAGTCAGAATTATGACTTAAAATAAAAATTATCTTCAACTGCAAAGCAATGCCAAATGTCTTGTAAATGTTAAACAAAAAATAAATCCTATCAAAAAAAATACTGTGGTAGCAAACCATGGACACACTATAGAAGAGTTAAGTATAGAAATAATAAAACTATAGGCACCATGCTGCTCTTTCATCCAATAAACACTTATTATAAGGTGCTCTATATCCTGAGAGTAGGCAGAAGTGAAATTCTGATTGACAACTTACATAGCAATTGCTGTGCTAATGATCATTCTTTCCTCCAAGAAGCAGAGTTCACAGACAATTATAGATCACATAAAACAAAGACAAACTATACTTTATGAGATGATTTTGCTCTTACCTCAATTTGATAGAAAGTTAATTTGTATTACTTTATGAAATTCTACATTAGTGTGATTTGCACATTGGTAGTATTTCCACACCACACCTAATCATAAGAGGCAGTTAGTGCATTTTGTACAGAAACTATTAGCCACCCCTCCCAAGCAGCATCACTAGTGTTCATTGTTTAGTTAAGCATGCTATCCAACAAAAAGTAAAAGACAGGACTAGATGTCCCATACTAGGAACAGTGATTTATGTATCCCAAATTAACAGTCAGAAGAAAACAAAGATAAAGGAGTGCGTTTTAGTCATTTACAAACCTAGACTTTACAAAACTTTATATTATACTTCAGAACATATTTAGAACATTTCCAAATGTGTGAGTTTCATGCAAAAGGCCTCTCACCTCAAACTGGGTGATCTCATTGTTTGTCCAGTGGGCTAGTTGGGACATAGCACGAAAGAAGTTCTCATAAAATTACCATTATCATTTAGGTCAGAAGAAAAGTTCTAAGTGCAGCTGATGCAGAACAGGCTAATTATGTAGAATCCACATAGTTTCTTAAGGACTATTACTTAATAAAATCAGAACTCTACATCTCACCTGAACAGCAATGTAAAGCCCAGGAACATTGAAGGATTCAAACATGATTTCAGCAGTATATTCCCTGTTTTCTGGAGTATTTAGAGGAGGTTCAGTCTGTGAAGAAA
This sequence comes from Pituophis catenifer annectens, assembly GCF_029215685.1. NCBI lineage: Eukaryota > Metazoa > Chordata > Lepidosauria > Squamata > Colubridae > Pituophis > Pituophis catenifer. The sequence goes on along the minus strand of NW_027256881.1, from coordinate 218,955,663 downwards.
AAAAACTATTCAGCTCAATCTAATCTACTTTCTGTAGGCCATGTAATATTTTTACCTGAATAATTATCCTTCATTTTACTTGTTTTGATAGCTTTACAGGATCTAATATATCCAACACCACAGATGAACTGATTTCCTACTGAAAGAACTGTAACTTCCTAAGTATGCTTATTTTTCCCCCACAAAAAGAAAGTAGTGCCTGTAAATACAGAACACTGTTGTCCCATTATTCCCCGACATTACTTTCTCAAACAACAGAAGAACTCTGTTAACTCTCTTAATTCTGCTAAGGAATTACATACAAATTGGAAACTTTGTTAATGTCAGTGAGTGAGGAAAAGATTTAATAGCGAGACAATACATCTTACATAATTTCATGAACATTTTGTCTTAAAAATCAAGACTGCTCCTGAAGAATTCTTTAGTGAGCTAAATGAGGTCAGCAATTTTATGTATTTTTTCATATACTGCAATTATGTATTTTATTATAATAGCCTTACAGCCATTAAATACTAGGTAAATTCCAACTTTCTTCTCTGATCTGGCTTCAGAAACTACAAATATTATTTCAAGATTTTAAAGCTATAAAATGCAGAAGCATTTTAGAAGAGTACTTTAGGTTGGTTATTGTCACAATAATTGCTATAATTATAGATATGGAAGGGAACAATTGGGTTACGGAGTCCATCTGCCTCCTAAATAGAAAGAATCCAAATTCTCTGATTAAAGAAGGAATGCATCCTTGATAAATTACCTACCAAACTTCTGCTTCAATAAATCCATCAAAGGGAAGCTCTCTGAACTGGCTTTGTTTGTTAAAATTTATGATTATAAATGTCTTAATAATAGATACCTTTAGAAACAGTTTCCCCAGATAATTATTTCCCCCAAAGAATTATTCACTTGGTATCTGTTTTATGAGTTTGTTTTTTATGTGTTCTCAGTGTTATAGCAATAAGACATACCATGTTTCCCTGAAAATAAGACATCTTATTTTCTTTTGACCCCTGAAAAAAATTATAGGGCTTCTTTTCTAATTATTGACTCATCTCACCGCCACGGCACCAACAGACCCACCCGCAGGAGGCAGCTGCCCGCCCACTTCTGCGGCTGCTTGATTCTGCTTGTATGCATCGCCCCTGGCCTCCATTTAATCGGGATTAATCCGGAGCTCTGTTATCGGATGTAGAGGGCTTTCTGGAAGACATCCGAAGGCAAAACGGAAGCCAGGGGGTGCCACACACATCAATCCAGAGCAAGTTTCTCAGCTACACAGGGGTTTCCAGAAGGCTCTTACGGTGAAACGGAGTTGGGGGGGCGATGTGTGCAAGGAGGGGCAAGTAACCGCAGAAGTGGGACGCAGAAAAAGTGGCTGCAGAAGAAGGCAAGGCAGGTGTTGGGGTGTGCGAGGCCTGGTAAGGAGAGCAGTCTATCCCTCCATTCCCACCCTAGCTTAATTTTTACCTCCCCCCACCCTCTGCACCCCAGGGTGGGCGGGGTCTTAATTAGTGCTAATTTTGGAGGTAGGGCTTAATTTGAGCGTATGCGTTCAAAAACATGATAGGGTCATAATGGCGAACCTGTGGCACGCGGAGCCGTATCAGTGGGCACGTGAGCTCAGCTTTGGTATGCATGCGTGCACGCACCAGGTGATTTTCAGGCCTTTTGGGCCCACTGAAAATCAGGAAAAAGGCTGTTTCCAGGCTCCGGAGGGCTTCTGGGTGGTGGGGAAGGCCGTTTTCACCCTCCCCAGCCTCCTAGAAAGGCTCTGGAGCCTGGGGAAGAGCAAAAAATGGGCCTACCGGGCCCACCGTGCCACCGTGTGCCAAAAGCGGGGGGAGTGGGAGGATTGCATGCATGTGCAGTGGGGGCGGGGTGCATAGAACTATGGGTGTGGGCACATGCGCGAGCAACACCCCCCCCGCACGCGATGACATAAAGGTTAGCCATCACTGTGATAGCCGAGAGCCGAGGTGGCGCAGTGGTTAGAGTGCAGTACTGCAGCTACTTCAGCTGACTGCTAGTTCAGCAGATCAGCAGATCAAATCTCACCGGCTCAAGGTTGACTCAGCCTTCCATCCTTCCGAGATGGATAAAATGAGGACCCAGATTGTTGGGGGCAATATGCTATTTAGTATACTGTCTTTGGTGCAAGCTGCCCAGAGTCCTCGGAGAGTGGGCGGCATAGAAATATGAATAATAATAATAATAATAATAATAATAATAATAATAATAATAAGGCTTCTTTTTGGGGTGAGTCTTATTTTAGGGGAAACACAGTATTTTCAGCACTCTCTGGGCAGTTTATAATGTCAGCATATTGCTCCAAACAATATGGGTCCTCATTTTACCAACCTCAGAAGGATGGAAGGCTGAGGAAACTTTGAGCCCCATTAGGATCGAACTCCAGGCTGTGCGCAGTTTGCCTGCAATACTGCATTCTAGTCACTGTGCCCCCAGGGCTTAAGCTGTGAGCCTACCTTATTTTACTTTGCTGTACCACATTTTTTAATTTTTATTACAATGTAATTTTGTATTATATACCATTTTGTTGTGCTGTAATATATATCAGAGGTAATACTTTTCAGCCTTTGCTCAATTATCTATTACACTTGTTTTTACAAATTAAAGGATTTGTTCTACTTTGAGTAATCAGTATCCTGATTACTTCAAATCCGATTTTATACTCACCAAAAGAAAATAATGGTCTTCAGGTTCTGCCCTTAAATATTTAAAGATAACTTGTTCCATAAATCTCTCCATCAAGTCCCAATCTTCAACTATGCCATGGCGAATGGGCCACTGTTTAAAATGTGCACATTGTTAAAAGAATACTAAATTTAAACTTATGGTAGAATCACATAAATATGAATAAATATAGAAGGCGGCCTTTAACTTTGCTCTGGCTTATTTGTACTGTTAAGTATAGAGTTTATATTTTTACATGATACTGCTCTTTTTAAATTAAATCAATTATCATAACTTGTTTTAAAATATACTAGTAAGCATCTTAAAACTTTATCTTAACCTGAAATATTAACATACTGCTGTTTATAATAAATTATATGATACCGTAAATAAAGCATTAATTTGTATGAGGAAAATTAAGTTCAAATTATTATTCATCCCTGAAAGTTAGACAATCTTTCTTTCTTTGCTTAAAAAAGAGAAAAAATGCCACTTTTTATTTTAATACCTTTGTTGCATATGTGGGTTTTTCTATTGCTTCATCCCCGATAAAGAAGTCTAAGTCATCCACACCTTTCATAACCCTTCTTTGTGCCTGATCGACAACTTTGGCCGATTCCTTAATGGCAATACCTTTATTACAGAAAATAAGAGCAAATTACAGATAGAATTATACCCTTAATTTTTAATAAAACATTTATTCTTCTACAAAGACTTATTACTCTGAAGGATATTACTGTTGATATGTTTATCCAGTTTTCTAGAAAAAATAAATTTCAAATACAAGTCAACCTTCTACTTAAAGCATCACTAGAATTTGGGGGGGGGGGTTTACTGCAAATGTCCGTTAAATCTGAGTGTTATTTTTTTAAAAGTACAAAAATTTTTTACAAAGCTCATAGATATGGGTAGAGTGTTAAATGTTTGCCTGAATCAAGCAGAGTTGAGAGATAATAGCATTCTGCACAGAAGTACTAGAACCAACAATACAGACAAATCAGAGGTGGGTTTTACATAATTTTACCACCGGTTCGCCGTAGACCGAAAATGCCTTCCACACGTACGCTTTGCTTTTGTGCGCGGCTTGCACGCATGCGCATGGCTTAGAAAACATGGCTAAATAGGACATCATAGTGCCGGGGCAGATGGGTAGGCACCACAGGTCACCACTACTGGTTTGCCCAAACCAGTCCAAACCAGCTGAATACCACCAGAAACAAACCTTAGTGGCAATGGACTTTAAGAGATAAAGCCAAAGTACAATTCTGGTTTTCTATATTAAACATTCAAATTGTAATTTCACTATTTCCGATTCAATAAAAAGGGCTTAAATATAATGTGCTTGTTGTGGCTCCGTCCTCCGAGCCTATCTTATCGGAGGAAGAAGGCTCCGAACATGAAGGAGAGGAGCCGGCCAGGCCTCCCTCTCCAGGCCCCTCCTCTCTGGCAATGCCTCAGGTGTCTGCTGAGGGAGAGGAGATTGACCAGGAGCCAGGTGTCTCCGATGACAGCGATGGGGGTGATAAGTCGTTCCTGGATCCACGCCAACGAAGGCGAGATAAACGTTTGCAGCAGATGAGGCGGCGTGCCAGGGATTAAGCTGAGTCACTGGACCACACCCCACAGGCTATATAAGAGAGTGTGGTGGCCATTTAGACTCTGTGACGGACAAAGCTAACTTCTGGCTAGTCACTTTGTACAACGCCAAATCTGCTGAAGGTTTCATGTTTGAGCTGGATTGTTTGGAAAACTGTGTGTATTCGTTGGTGTTATCTGGTGGAGGAACACTCCCTCTTCTTGTAGTAAAGCACTTGGCAGACGGTTATCGTATTGCTGCCAAGTTCCTGATAACGAACCTTGTGTGAGTATTCTTTAACCCCTGGCTGGCTGTTTGTGTGTGTGGGGGGACGGGGACAGAACAGTGCTTCAGATATATAAATGAAGTAGAATTATAATTTTTTATGCCAAACACAAGGCATTATACCAGAAATACAGCCTCATGACGTTTATATAATACCAGTTATTTTATAATAAATTCTTAGAATATTGTTTCATGGAGCTTTCTTCTTATTTCTTAACTTTCTTTTGTATAGCAAATATTTATTATCCAAGCTCTGTTTGTCAAAATGTTCACTTTACATTCTAAATATGCATAAAAATGCATAATTATAAATCAAAAAGTACTGAAGCAGTTTTTAGAAAAGAGATCACTGAGAATTGACAACCTGATGGTATATAATCAATTGATCACTATAACCAGACAAAACTTTCATCTTTAACCCAGACCATTAACACTCTTCTTTAAAACATGTAAATAATAAATAATATTCTGAATGGACAGAGAATAGAAATAACAATATATTAGAAATAATAATAAAATAACAGAAATAATCAAATTATCACAACACTTGATAAATTATAAATCTATGGAAGGACAGACTGCCTGAATTGATTATAATCCCTGTGTTCCTTCCTCCCCCCCTCCCTTCCTGGCCCTTCACCAATGCTGAAATACATTATCAGATTTTATTTCTCAAGTGCACTACTAATGACACTTGTCTATTTGTCTGATTCTAGATTACAGAAATAACAAGGTATCATATATAAAATATAAAATTTGGCTGCTAAATCATGCAAGTTCTTTGGCTAGTTAAAATATTAAAAAAGAAAAGTAGCACTGAAAAACAACACATCTGACACTATGAACTGAAAATTATATCTGGATATTTTTTATTTAAAAAAAAGGTTACCATGGTGTTTAAAGACAGGAATTATTCATGCAATATAAAATGACTGCCTTGGATTTATGCTGCATGAGAATTTTAAAAAGCCCTGAAACAAATATGATATTTTAAGTACTTTTAATGATTAAGTCATTACTCCAATCTCTTAAAGATAATTAGTAAAAATGTAAAGGAAGCTTATTAAAATAAGTAAAATATACAAAAGACTACATATATTGTTGATGACTTTATAATCTATAAATGGTCAGTGTGGTGAATAAAAAATAAATTAGCATTTTCAATGACATTGAAATGTCATATATTAAGGAAAGATTATTGATAATATGATAATAACAAAGAAAACAGGCTATAACATATTTTCCGAAAAATATTCTAGAAACTTTTAAATTTCTTGTTAACTAATGTGTTGTTTCTGCAGTAAAATATATATCCTGACTCACAGGCAATATGGAAGTGATTTGTTACTGCCTTTTTCCAGTGTATTTTTTTCCAACATCCCAGTTATTGGAAGGGGAAAGACTCTTGAAATCCCTTATCAATTTAATCCAAACATGTTTAGATTTAATAAAATGAGTAAAAGTGGATTTGAGCTTGCCACTTGCTATGCTATGTATGCAAGGCATTACTTAAGACACTTATGATAAATGATATGGTTAGTAAAATGTTACAATGAATCATGGAGACAAAAGGGCCATGGAACAAAACCCTCTGCTCACTTCAAGTATTCAAATTAAAGCATCACAATAAATGACTCTCTAGACACTGTAGGGTCTGCCACAAAATACTGCAAGAATCCTTATCCCATAACGACATTTTTAGGCCAAGTATGCTTTTTCATCATTTCAGAGTTTGATATAAGCTGGATGGCTATGTAAATATTTAAAATAAAATAATAAAATAAAATAAATCAAAATAAAATAAATTTAGGACAATATAAGAGCTTGTTAAGGGGTTCAACCAGGCATCATTACCCATAATCACTCCAGTTCTCATTTTCAAACATCCTGCAGTTTGTGGTAGCACTGATCCTGTTCAATTCTCACTTTGTTTTTCTTTTTCTTTTGTTTTCTGATTTATTTTGGGATGGTCTATGTTCAATGTAACCTTTTGAATCCCTGTATCTTTTACTTCAGCATACTGTTTCTTCTCTCTTATTCACCAGTGGCCACATTCTGACTTCTTTCAGCATTTAACTACTTCAACTCACCATCAACTCATCATCATGAGCCATGGTGACACAGTGGTTAGAGTGCAGTACTGGATACTACTTCTGTGACTGCCGGCTGCCTGCTATTTGGCAGTTAGAATCTCATCAGGTTCAAGTTTGACTCAGCCTTCCATCCTTCTGATAAAATGAGGTAAAATGAGGAGCCAAATTGTTGGGGGCAATATGCTAACTCTGTAAACCGCTTAGAGAAGGCTGTAAAGCACTGTAAAGAAGTATAAAAGTCTAAGTGCCATTGCTATTGCTACCAAGGAAAATATTATTTATCCATCAAACAATGGCATGACATAGCCCCTTCTCTTGCTTCTCATACATTTGTTCCCTGTATTTTTTGTAATTTATTTTGGCATGTTTAATAACCAGGGATAGGTTAAACTAAACTGTTATGAAAAACTACATAGAATGGCATCTCTTTAAGCTCATAATAATATATTAGTAGTGTATTTATAGGGGAAATTAAGGAAATATTGAATAAGGAATGCCACGTGAGCACGGAATGAAGTTATCATTTCATTGACAGTCTGAGAATGCTGAAGGAGAAAGATGTTGATTAGTTGTATTCTGAATGACAGAATGAAAAAAGCAATGGCAATTAGTATAATTATTCCTGAATTTGTCTTCAAGAACCAAAAAATCCCCATATTTAATTTCATCAACTGATGTCACACCTCTTTAGAATAGTAGTGCAAAAGGTAGATATAATCTGTTCTTCCCTGGAGAGAAAGAAAAGAGAGAATACCTCCAGAATATTTATTGTTAATGTTTCTTAGCAGTTCTCCCCAGAATACATCCAAATTCCACATGGCATTTAGAAAGGAAAAACCAGAAAAGGCTTCCAAAGATAAACAGCTATGCAGACAAGGCAAACCAAAGCAGCAATTTAATACCAGCTGGTTCCCACAGTAGAATAATGCTGTTACTAATCCAGAATACTCAAGCACCAAAAAGAGGAAAGGGGAATGATAAAATCCTGGTTCAGTAGAAGAGCCAAGATTGCAATTCTCCTGACAATTGATAAAACTTTCTCATTTAATCATCTTTTGTTCTAATCGCACCTGCTTCTATTTATTAGTCAGTGAAATGAATTGTCCTGCTCCATCAAGACTCAACTAATCATTCAACCAGTGCCAAACTACCAGAAAGGATAAAAATTTCCAACAGATAGTTAGTTTTGCTCTATATCCTAATCAGAATAACTTTGGCTAAAAGACATAGTTTTATAAAATAGCAAAAGGGGGCTTAAATGAACTCAATACTAATGCCATTACATATTTTTTCAGGTTTTTCCATTAGCCAAATAATACAATGATCAAAAAGTTCACTGGGAAAATAATATTGCCTCCTTATAAATTCATACATTATGTAAATTCTAAGTGTATCTAGTAATCTGAAAACACATTCAAAGTGGTTTCAAAAAAATCTATCATGTACAGTATAAAACCTCATTTAAATGGAATTTCAAAAGTATGAATATTCTTAAAACTGTGAGCTAAATTAAGTGACAAATGCAGTTACATCCTTTAATACAACAGTGTACCCCAAAACACTTACATGAAGGAATGATGAACTGTGGCTCTGTATTACCAGCATATCCCAGTTTGGTATACCTGTAAGACAAAGCAACATAAACAAGCTACTTTAAAAAAGATTAGCAAAACTGCAGTATTTACAAATCAAAGTCACATGATCAAATATTAATGTATAAAAATATTAATCAGAGACACAGTCCCCTCACTGAGAGTCATTAGCCTAAATCTTTCAGGACTGTACTGAAAAGGTAGTGCTGATGCCAACTATATATCTGCCAAAACGATACCCATAAGAACTGGGTAGAAGTCCATATAACTGCCCATAAGTCAGGCAGCACAAGGTAATATTTTTGTTCCAAGTGACAATGCTAAGATATACTGAACACCTTGTACTGATTAATTATCTGACCATAACAACAAAAAAACCCCTATTAAAACAATAGAGAAAATAGTAGGGCATATTCATAATAAACTGTCACCCTTCCAATTGATCCCAATCTCTTCTAAATAGTCTATTCTCTTCAAAATGGTCTTTGATATAAAAATGCTATCTTGCTAGGGATATGCAGGTTTATTTCCTGCAAGAAATTTTCAGTTTTGTTGAGTGAATAGAGTTTGCAATCAAAGCAAGATATGTCTTTAACAGCTAGTGCACTATTCATAGTCTTTTTTTAATCAGAACTCTATGGAATCCAGTGCTGTGGAGTCGGAGTCAAGGAGTCGGAGTCGGACTCAATTTTGGGTACCTGGAGTCGGAGTCGGAGGTACAGAAAACTGAGGAGTCGGAGTCGGAACATTTATCTCCCGACCCATAGCCCTGACAGTTCTGTGGACTCAGAGTCGAGGAGTCGGAGGAAATTTTGGGTACCTGGAGTCGGAGTCGGAACATTTATCTCCCGACTCCACAGCCCTGAATTGGAATCTTCCATACCTTATCATAGAATCTAGTTGTTAAAATGTGCTCTGGTGAAAAGCTAGTCTAAAAGGTTATTAAATACTTTTCTATTTGGGAGGCTAATTTGTGACAGATGTGGTATCATCTTGGGCAGCAACATCTGAGACCCTTTCTTTGAAACTTTTTCTTGGACTTGGGCTATATCTATTCCAATAAGGGAACATTTATATATCTCCCACATTTCTGACTTTATATAATCATTGGGACTATTTTGCTGCTGAATAACTTATTTATTAGAATTAGAGAACCAAGATAGCTATGGTTGCTAAGCTGCCTTACAGAATTGACACTGACTGTAGCTGTTAAAAGAACTCCTTGTGAAATGTGGCAGCCAGATACAGACGTAGTAAGGCACACCCACTCAACCATGTTTAAAGCTTCACTGCAACTGAACAATCAAGTTTTTAAAAAGCTTTTCCTTTTAGAATACACTAGTCTAATGGGCCATATACAGGTAGTCCTCGATTGAACCAAAAAATTATGTTGCTAATTGAAACATTTGTCAAGTGATTTTGCCCCATTTTACATCTTTTCTTGCCACAGATGTTAAGTGAATCATTGCATTTGTTAAGTTTGTAACATGGTTGTTAAATGAACCTGTCTTCTATATTGACTTTGCTTGTCAGGAGGTTGCAAAAGTTAAAGTGTATAGTATAGTTTATTGAATAGCCCGAAGGCCTTTTCAAACAAAACAGAAAAGAAAAAGGGAAAAAGATAAAACAGTTACAAAAATAGCAATCTAAAAATATATGATGGATGACATTAAAATTTTACAATATCAAATTTCAATAGCTAAGTTGCCAAGACTAGATAACCCAAATAGGATAGCTCCTCTCTGAGCTCATCTTCCTTACAATCGATAAAATGTTTTTTGATATAACTGGCTCGTATTGCTGTCATTCTTTTAAGGTATCGAGTGATCGCTCTTACCAGGGGAGGAGAGTCAGCCCTCAACAGAAATGCTAATTTTTGGCTTATATTCCAGTGGGGAAATTTATTTATAATTGGGGACAGATATTGTTTTCTTACTTCTTGATAGAGACTACATTCAAATATTATATGTGCCGTGTCCTCCACGACGTTTACCCCACATATGCATATTCTTTTGTCATATGGGATTTTCTGATAGCGGCCGAATCTAACGTTGGTATCTAGAAGTTCGAATCTAAACTTAACAAATAACTGTCTCTCCACTGATGGCATTTCTAAATGTAAATACTTTTCCAGAGTAAAAGTTGTTTTAACTGCTTTCAGCAGTTTAAGGGAATGATTAGTTGAAAGAGTTGCCATGTCCATTTGCCCATGTATATCTTTAATCCGTTGTTTAACTTGGTTCAGTGTGTCACACAACGGGAACCCTACGCCATATTGGTTCAATATTTCTGACAGCCGGGTTAGCCAGGAATACCTTTGAGGATTTGAAATCTGCTGTTCCTCTAGACATATTTTAGGGAGTCTGCTGGCATCCATCTGGGTCATTTTTAGCCAGTAGGCTACCGCCCTAGTGATTGTATAGATGTACAGTGAGAAATGTCCCAATTCAGCTCTGACAGCTGCAGCTGAAGTGGAATTGTTTACCCCAAGCATCCTCCTTAACAAATTATTTTGAGTTCTCTCTAATATGGGGGCCTCTGTAAGACCCCAAATTTCAGCACCATAGAGCATGATCGGAACAAGTTTAGCCTGAAAGACTTTACGAAGAGGTAAAATGGAGGTTGGTTGGATTCGTTTACTTAATTTGGATACAAGGCTTGCTCCTGCTCTGACCTTTTGAGAAAGGTATTGATGGTGCGGAGTCCAACCTCCTGCACTGGAAAAAACAATTCCGAGATAAGTATATTGGGTAACTTGCTCAATTTTTGTGTCATTAATCTGCCAATTGTGCTTTTTATTCTTGTTGCCAAAGACTAAAACTTTTGATTTAGCTACATTTATAGTCAAGTGGTTTGCAGTACAGCTTGTACGTATGAGCTTGTCAAGAAGTCTCCTCATTCCTATTTGGGTTCTAGAAAACAACACTAAATCATCGGCATACATTAATACGTTAATAAATCTAGAGCCTATTTGGGGGGGTTGCAAAAGTTGATCACATGACCTTAGGACCTACAGCCATCATAAATATGAACCAGTTGCCAAGCACCTGAATTTTGATCATGTGACCATTGGGATGCTGCAGTAGTCGTAAATGTGAAAAATGGTCACAAGTAATTTTTTTCAGTGCTGTTGTAACTTTGAACGGTCACTAAATGAACTGTTGTAAGTTGAGGACTGCCTGTAATTAAAACCACTCCCTTATGAATTATTGTGAGTCATCATATGAAATAGGCAACCACATACAGGGAGTTTTTTAAGTGACCATTTGAAATTACAACAGTGCTGAAAAAACTGACTTACAAATAGTCCTTGCACTTATGACTGTGGAGCGTCCCCACGGTCACATGATCACCATTTTTGATTGCAGCACACGGGGGGGGGGGGGTTGTTACTTATCGCCATTTCTGACCTTCAAACTAATGAAGTCAATGGGGGAAGCCAAATTCACTTAAAAACCATATGATTCGCTTGTAAGTCCTGCAAATAAATAAATAAATGTGTCTTGAGACCTGGCTGGTTTTATATTTCTAGCCCCACATTAACAGTCTGTTAAGGAAAAAAAAAAAAAGACAAATATCTTACCCCCCCCCCTAAGAAATAGAGGAATCATTATTCCACTACTGAAATCAAGTGTTTCAGTTACAGCCTCATCATCTTCTGTCATTATTAAATGCCGTTCGAGTGAAACTTCCCATTTAACTATGGAGTTTGTGAAATAAATATGGGTCAATTGCTTAACTCAAGTTTCCTCACAGAGTTCTTGATGTAGTGATAAAATGAGAGAAGCTCTCTCTTTGTGCCTTTGTGTCTTTTCTTTGAATTCCCAAAGAAAAGTTAGAATATAAATGCAATAAACAAATACCATATTTTGCTGAGAGGCTGGAAATTTAAATAACTGTTTCCAGGATTGCTTGATATTTAACACAGTGTTAGTTATAAAGCCAAAAATTCTCAACGTGTGTCCATAAGCAATGTACCTTACTACAGTAGTGGCCAAAATTGTGGAAACCTTTTGGGAAAAGTGTATTTTTGAGGTTTGATGGCAAATAACACCACTTTTTTTTTGGGGGGGGGGGGAGTAGTACCATAAAATTATATATCAAATGGAAAGGTAATTTAATCAAGAATGTAATGCTTTTTAACCTTTGTTTGAGAGATAAAAGTGGCTTTTTTGTGGAATTCTAGATTTTAGGCCAAAATCCTACGGTCTGCACTGAACAGTCCTTGCACTCCACATTTGCATTGTGCCATTTCATCTTGTATACACCCAGATGATTTTCTTCTGTCACGTAGGCACAGTCTCTTAATTCTTCTATCATCACTTGCTGTTGTGCACCTTTTCCTGCTTTTACCAGTGTGGTTTTGTAGTGACTGAGTCTCCTTATACCTCTTCAAAAACTTAGAAATGCCACATTTCCACCAATTTTTCTACTAATTTCTTTAACCTTGTTCACTTAATAATACTATTTTACATCACCTTCTGGGCGACAACTCTTTGCATCATTACTTTAATTTTATTACATTTTACAAGTTCACTAAATGAAGAACACAAAAAACCCCAACCAACTTGATAGTGATCACATAACACACTGACAAATGTCCTCCTCTCAACTTCAATACATGACATCAATAACTGAATCCTACTGTGATCTGATTGGCTCATTGCTAAAACAAGATGACACTTGATTGTCTCTAAACATTCATGCTCACTGGATACAATCAGATGAAGGAAAGCTACCTGATATCAACCTAAGCAAGTTGTGCTTCCTTTTTCTGGTTATTTGGCTATATCTTTTCATGGAATACAGATAATTGAACAACCTTTGTTGCATTATATTCTTGGTTAAATTATCTTTCCATTGATATATAATCTTATGGTACTACTCCAAAAAAAGTGGTGTTATTAGACATCAAACCTCAAAAATACATTTTCCCAAAAGGTTTCCACAATTTTAGCCACTACTGTATACTAGCCACTACATGGATTCAGTCACATTTAGTACTGCACAACCTAACAAATCTATCCCTCGCTCCAGCTTTGTTGCCCATTCATATTATTCAACAGTTCATCTGTCCTCTGTCTTTGTTCTCTGCATCAACTTTCACCTTTCTCTATAAATATCACATCTTTTCCCTTTGCAATAGCTGCACCATTGATTGCTCTTTGTTCTCATATGGGCCATATTCCCTAATTAAAAGCAGGAGATTTTCATGGAGATTTTTAAAATGCCTTTCTACTTGTTATTTTTCAGAATCCAATTTGCTCTCACCATCTGGCATTCAATGAAGTATATGTATGTTGGATCTGAATAATTTGCCACCTCCTCTTTTTTCCTGTACCTGACATTTTTAAAGATCAGTCATAAAAGACGGTTAGGGTTATTATTTGTATGTCATGTAGTCTTTAGTCATTCATATAATGATGCTACGTAAGTACAATACTATTATATCTTTACCTAAAAAGCTAATTTGTGAACTATATATGAGAGAAACAGGCAATATGTTTCTATGGTAACTATGGGCACTCTTAGTGCTTGTCAGGATCCCTGCTCATATTTTTTTTTTTAAAGCTTATCTTAAAATATTGATTGCGAAGCTGGCATCCCAGAAACCAAATAACCAAGTTTTGCTATCATCTCTATTTAAGAGAATGTCTTTTGAGTTCCCCAAAGATGTTAGAAAATAAAACCGGTGAATAGACATAGTCCCAAGACTTATTTACACAATTCTTGAAGTTTGGCAGGGTTCTACGCTCCTAAACTTTGGAAAAGACCTGGCTTTCTCCCCAGGTATGGGATATGGTGAGGTGGATAAGAAGACTGCATATGAAATCTTCACTTTGGTGCCAGGTTTTTATTGTGTGTGTGTGTGTGTGTGTGTATCTATCTACCTACCTACCTACCTACACACATGGATATATATGTGTGTGTGTATCTATCTACCTACCTACCTACCATCATCTACCCTGTTTTCCCCAAAATAAGACATCCCTGATAATAAGCCCAATCAGGCTTTTGAGCGCATGCAATAAGACCAAAGGCTTATTTCAGGGTTCAAAAAAATATATAAGACAGGGTCTTATTTTCAGGGAAACACGGTATCTGTTTTATTATTGATGTACTGCTAATTTGAAGCCACTAGGAAGTAAGGAAGGAAGGAAGGAAGGAAGGAAGGAAGGAAGGAAGGAAGGAAGGGGGAAGGAACCTTCCCAATCCTCTTTTTCCTGCTACTGATGAAGTATGTCTGGCATAGAGATCGCAAGAGGCCAGGTGTACCTCATCAGCAGTAGAAGGAAAAAGACAGCAGGGGTGGTAAAAATTAGGGTTGCCAAAAGGGCAAAGATGAGGGAGGGGCAGTTGAACTGCACAGAGATCATAAACATGGGCAACCTGCCAAGCACCCAAATTTTGATCACAAGAAGGTTATCTGTAAAGATTAAGATGAGAAATCTTATGCTGGAAAGTACAGGTAGTCCTAACTTAACTGCCACAATTGGGAACAGCAATTCCATTGCCAAGTGACATGGTCATTAAATGGAACATCACTTGATCATGCCGGACTTAACATCAGTCCCAGTATGGCTATTAAGCAAATCACCCACAGTTTAGGGAGACATCACATGACTGCGACTTGCCAGGTTCTCTATTGACTTAGCTTGTCAAAAGCCAGCTGTGAAGCTTCCAAATTGCAATCATTACTTCAAGATGCTTCAACAGTACATAAACACACACTGGTTGAAAAGCTTGCAAATCGCAATCACATGATTGCAGAGATGCTGCAAAAGTCATAAGTATGAGGACTGGTCATAAAATTATTTTTCCAGCCATCTTAAATTTTGAATGGTTGCTAAATAGAACAATTGTTAACCAAGGATTACATGTGCTAGTAAATTTTGAAATACTGAAAATTTAGTATTTAGTTCTACACTTGCTCATTTGCAGGATACCATACTACTACTAAACTAATCAGGAGTTACTTTAAAGAAAGACTCTCAAGATCAGACTGTTAGTGCGAAAGAAGTTCCAATAAAGAAACATAAGTCAAGCAATACTTCAACACCCAGAAATGATAAGTTTGGAAAACTAAAACAAAATACTATTCACTATATAAAATTTAGTATCTTGTGAAGGAAATTATCTTCTACAAAGTATTTTAAGGATTAGAAGAAAAATGTTATACGTATTTCCAGTAAAGTCTATACTGCACAGTTCAGCATATCTAAAAATATTCATAGCTACTCTAGCAAAAATGTAGAAGAATGAATCATGAAAATAAACATGGTTATTGGCAGACACTGAGGACACCTAATACCAAGCCTGTTTGGTCTTTTACTACTTTATTGTTCAAAGATCTAAAATTCATTTTAAACAGTAATTTCTCATTCAGAATAAGATGGATATCAAATTATATTGTGCAAGAAACTAATGGACAAGAACAACAGGAGAAGTAATGATACTCAGCAATACATAGATCTAGATTTTTTTCAAAGAAAAAGGTGCATTGAATCAAAAATATTTAAGGATTTTTTTATCTCAATGCATTATTTTAAATCATGAAAAAGAAGATATACAATTCTTTGAAGAATTATCATGGGACATCTTTAATTTCCAATTTAATAACAAACACTAATCTTAATTATCTTGGAAATCTGTTATTGGCAATATATTATACTCTCATATTTTCTGAGTAAGTAATATACAACTTAGCTTACACAGAGTAAATTGTTATATCTGATTCAGTATTTGAAACTAGAGCATTCCAATGCCATTTTGCAGGATCAGATAAAAAGTTCCTTTTACCTTCCTAGATTTTTAAATTAAAGAACTGAATCAGGCTACACTGCGAGGAAAGGATAAAATATTCCAATTGTTTCCAATTCAATACAGAGGAAACACACTGAATAATTAAATAGCTACTATGCTATTAGGAATTGTTCTTTTCTTTCCCACTTTTTAACAAACATGAGACTACAGGGATAGATAGAATAATTCTGTTTTCAGCATCTTTCTAAATGTGATTAGGGAGGGCCAGCTTGATGATACAGCGAGACTATTTCTCAAAAATGGTACTTCTACTGAGAAGGTGTATCCTGGAGAAATAACAACGCTGCTTGTTAGAGTTGAAACTCAGCTCCAACTTGTTCCATCCAGACTTTCACTGCCTTTAAACTTTGAGTCAGGAGTTCCACAGCATTTCTGGCCTGACCTGCAATGCATAACAGATGACCTCTTATCATGGACTGAACAGTTATTCTAATCAGTCCATGTTTGTTTTGAACTGTTATTTTTATCATATTTATATGCCACCCATCTCACAAACTGTGATTCTGGGCCAGGTACAATAAAGACCATAAAGTATTTTTTCAAAAAAATAATCTACAATTAAAAACATTATTATGGTTTGACAAACAGTCAGCCAAATGTTTGGACTGGATTTGATATTTTTATCCACCTATTGAATCCTTGCTAAGGATCTGGGAGAAGCACATACAGTTGCTTGATAGTATTAAAAGGATAAGCTTTGCTTGTAACACTTTCCAAGTAAGGATATAAGCCAAGGGTATCAAACTCAATTTCATTGAGGGCCACATAAGGGTTGTATTTGACCTCGGGGAGCCAGGGTGGGTGTGGCCAGGGTAGGCATGGCCAGCTCGATGTCACTTGTGTCGGGGGCACCTGTGGTGGCCTGAACGTTCTGCCAGCAAGAACAGGCTCCAGAGCTCCGTTTTCAGCTGCGATGGCTTCCTGCAACCTTCTGCCAGCGAAAATGGAGCTTGGGAAGGCTGCCTGTGGTCTGCAGGCATCGCGGGCTGGTCCTTTGCTGTTTCCAGGGTGTCTCTGCTGGCCAGATCTAAGCACTCTTCAGGCCAGATCCAGCCCCCGGGCCTTGTTTTAACACCCCTAATGTAAGGTGTTACAAGCAAAGCTGCCTTTTGCACCTGACTGATCTGCCAATGCTGATGATGTTCAAGTGATGCTGCAGAGTTTTTGAGGAACTTCCAAAAGATGGAGCCAATTTCACCCTGGGGGAGATAATGTTCCACAGGGCAGGGGCCTTGGCAGAAAAACTTTACATCCTGGGTCCCACCAGGTGTAGTTCCTTAGCAGATGGGATCCACCTCATGGAATGGGCAGAAGTAACTAGGAAAAGACTGTCCCTCAAATAATCCAACCCCAATAATAAAGGTCATTAAGGGTCAAAACAGCATATTTAATTGAACCTGGAAGCAAACTAGCAACTAATTAATGCAGCTCAGAGCATCGGTGTAATATGTGTCATTCCAGCTGTACATATAACTGTCCATGCCACTGTATTTTGCACCAGAGAGCAAAAAACCTGCAGCACTCCACATACTGGGGGCCAAGGTGAGATATCTGCCTAATTAGCATCAACTGAAATTGAGGAAAGAGGTGAACCAGTACAACTCTGTGCCACCTACCCCCAACTCTCTGAGCCAATCCAGAGGGATATAATGACCAATGGTACCTAGGCCATCAAAAGGTCAAGCATGGATGCAGATCCCCAAACCTGTCTCCTGAAGAGGTTACTGAAAATGAACCAAAGCCATTTCTGACCTATACTCAGGCCTGAATCCTAACTGAAAGGGGTCCAATTAATCCATTTTATCCTGGGTCCCGAGGCTGTACTGTAACCACAGTACAGAAGGAGGAGGTTGCATAATACTAAAAATTGCCCAGTATGGTAAGGTCCAATTGTGATTTCTTGAGCAGAGGGTGAACCAGAGGGTGAAGAGGTAGAAGAACAACTTCCTCACTCAAGGAGGGATTCCGCTGTTAGAACCCTGACCTCCCATCACCACCAGGCAGCTTTAGTTAGCCAGCAGAAGCATGGATCTAGAAAGCAGATGTCTGAATTCACCATCACTTTTTTAATGTTGATCTTCTTCCTATTGTGATGTTTTAAACTTGTTTTCCTAGCCACTAAGTCATTTAATTTCAATGATCAATAACATGATTGTTAACCAACAAACCAACTATGTCTGATTTACCAGTTTTAAATCTACATACCTGCAAGGGACTCTGGTAATGCTTATTCACACTCCTAGCATCACAACAGACTACTACAACTATTTGGAAAATTAAATTGGTACAGATGAAACTATTCACATTAGCAGATGAGAACAACTGCAAGCACATAACACCGATTCTGCAGAATAGCATTAGCTTCAGCTGTAATTCAAAGTGTGGTTATTAACCTTAAAAGCCCTACATCTGCAGGAACATGTCCTCCAAATAGAACCAACCTGTCCAGTTGGTTCTTGGCATTTGGTTGATTTCTGTCCAGTGTGCTCATCCCAAAAGGGAATATTGGGCGTTTCCCAGATTCAAGAGGTGCTAATGGCAGAGGCCTGGGAAAAATTCTTCTCTGTGATGGACTGCACTTCAGGAAATTGGCTCACTTCCACAGAGGCTCAGTTGGTGCTCACCCTTTTTTAAAGTTTTTAAGACAAAAATTTCCACTGGGGTCTCAAAGTTAAATGTTATTAGATTTTTGGGTTGGCACCAGTGATAATATACACCGTGTTTCCCTGAAAATAAGACCCTATCTTATATTTTTTTGAACTCTGAAATAGGCGCTTGGCCTTATTGTCATGCGCTCAAAATCCCGATTGGGCTTATTATCAGGGGATGTCTTATTTTGGGGGAAACAGGGTAGCTATTCACATTTATTTTTTGTTATAGTTTTTAATCACATTATTAATGGTTTAATATTATAAACTGAAATTCTCCAATATAGCTAGTTAATAAAAATTTAATAGACAAATTACAGCTAAGAATGTTATTGAAGAAATAATTTGTTTAGAATGCAAATATTATTCAAGTCTTGCTAAATAGTAACTAACCAATACCTGCTCTGAAGTTATTCATATATAGGACAAGGTGATATCACTCAAATCAGTTAAAAATTAATTTAGGTAAATGTGAAATTCATATAAACAATACAAGCAATATCTACTTCATTTATTAAAAAGTAGGTTTTGCTTTAGAACATTCATCAAAATACCTTTTCAAATAATTGTTGGCTGGATGGTGCATATTGGTCTGCAGGTTTCTTCTTAGTTAAGTACTTAAACTAATGTGGATTTAAAATAAGGAACAACTCTAACTGCCATTTGTAAAGTCTGTGAAGTTGGAGGAAGAAACTGATACTTCAAGGTTGCAAACAAATAACCCTTTGTTAATTTATAAAGAGGAAGAGGGAATAGAGGCAACAGACAAACCACAGACTAGCTTACTCAGTTCACTAATTACTGTTGCAACAAATATTAGTCTTTTCAAATAATATTTACATATTAGCTAATGGCCCAGTGTAGGTATACTTATAGGGGCTAATAAACACTCAAGATTAAAAATTTAAGCAATAAATTTCTTATCAATGGCTATCACTGATCCATAATAGCATCTGAGGTGGCATTTGGTTGATTTCTGGATTTTTGGATTCCAGATCTGGTAATCCTAGCATAGAGCTATTCAAATCAGTCAGCTCACTTGCCTCAGTTGACTCAGGCCGACACTGAAACAGGAGAAGAGATTAGAGCTGGAGGGAGTGTTACAATTTTTAAAAAGCATCAAAATATATATTTTAGCCTTTGAAATTACATTGGAATTAGGATCTGAGAAAGACAGGAGAGAACGTGCATATAATGATGCATGCCCAACTCTGTCAGTACTATAATGAGACAATTGTAAAGTAACAACAATTCAAGTGATAGGAAGTAACAGACCTATTCACTTCCATACATGCGAGTTTCATCTGAATGACTTTGTCCAGTCTGACATATTTTAACATCTTCCCAATTTGCTGGACTACAACTCTCACATTCACAGCTAGCAAATAAGAAAAGACTCACAGAAAGCAGTATGTTACAGATATTCAAGTACTACCAAGTGGAGCCCCTGTAACATTGTACCGGATCTGAAATCACATGGAATATTTTACTGCTGAATTAGGCATGTAAACTCACAAATGAACTCTGCAGAATGCTTCATTTACTGAACATTTTTTTACTATGGTTATTCACCATATAATAGGTTTTATTTGATTCTATATACCGCACTATGTATTCTAATTGTCAGTTTTTAAAACAGTTATTAAGGAATTCTACACAGCATATCAATGTTGGGGAATATTGGCAACTATTATTTGTTTACAAGTAATATGGACAAAGCAATTGTTTAAAAGGCTTTTACAGCTGTTTCAAATGGAGTCCTAACTGATTACAAGTGCATGGATGCACAGAAACACTTTGGTTTGTTCCAGCAAGCTGAAAATATTGGTGCTTTAATGATGCAAAAAAAGTAGTTCTATTTCCCCTTGTTAGGGAAGCCATTGTTTGATTATTTTAAATAATGTTAATAAAATAAACTATCCTTTACTGCAGGTTGACCTGATAAATAGGATATAAATATTTATCATTATACCTACTAAGCAAACAAAATATTTAAAGGATCATTAAAGTCATCACTATTTATATTTATGGATTACATAATGCAATCTTTCCCAGTTCTGCCTTAGATTGAGTTCTTGTTCTGCCTTAGATTGAAAAACCAGTTGGGAGACTTTGAGCCAGTCACTCTCTCTTAGCCAAACCCACCTCACAGGGTTGTTGTTGTTGTTGTGGGTAAAATAGAAGGAGGAAGGAGTATTAAGTATATTTGTTGTCTTAAGTTATTTATATAAATAATAAAGGTATGATGTAAAGAAATAAATGTAGCAATAGTTGCAACATCAAGGACATCTGCAGGGGCTACAATCTTGAGTTTTTTGAACCTCCATCAAGGATATCTTTTTTCAATATATCTGGAGATACCGGATTATAGTCAATTGTGCTTTCTAACACTGCTATCTGATAAAAATGATGAAAATAACAAATCTTAGAAAAGCAGGATATATGTAAAAATTGTACTATTATGTACTTACAGCACTGAATTGCTATCATTAAAATACTACAAATACATTATCATTAATTGGCTATGATTTTTTTTTATAATATTAAGCATATTTATTGAGTTTACAAATCCTTAAAACGTATCAACTTGATAGCATTAGGGTACATACATATATAGATACACGCACACACACATACACGCACACACACTAACCACAAATTATGTAACATTCTATTCTATTAGTATGCAAAATTAATATATGTTTAGCTGCTTTCTAAAAATCAGACTTTGAAGCAATAAATTTGGCTGATATTTGGGGGGGGATCTCTGTACATAAATATAATCTATTACAGCCACTAAAAGGGGGGGGCTGCTAAACAAATAATTTATTGTACTGCATAAAAGAGAGGATATAAGTGTGTTAGTTTTATACCCCAACTTCCTCCAAACACTCAATGTAGCATAGAAGCACATGCTCTTCCATTTTCCCCTATAACCATACTCTGAGGTAGGCTGGGTGAGGAGTGACTAACTCACAGTCACTCAGTGAAGTATGTTTCCTATTTTCAACATGAGATTATTCATTCTGTAATGTTCAGAAAAAGCAATTTAGGCAGGAGACCTATGTAGTGTATGCTATCAAGTTCTAAGTGTCTTCCTAAAATAAAGCACATTTTTTGCAGTAATTGTTAGTTGTAACTGTTCAGGCAGTTAGTTCATGCACTTAGTAAGCAATGCTGGGAAAACTATTTCTGACTAGCTATTGGCACACTGGTCTACGTAAAATAATATATGGTTTTCCAGACACACAATGAACTTTCATGTCTTCTGTTCTCCTTGCCTTTCTGTGTACAATATCCCTAAAATCATCCAAAGTCCTAAACCAAGGTAGATTTTGATAATATAAACTTGGGAAAATTAGTTTTATTAGCAAGCCCAAATAATAACCACTCAACTTTTCTTTCAATCTTATTTTAACCATTCTATATTATCTACTGGGAATAGCTTTATGAGTGGAATATTTACAGTATGTCACAGAAGTGAGTACACCCCCTCACATTTTGTAAATATTTAAGTATATCTTTTCATGTGATAACACTGAAGAAATGACACTTGGCTACAATATAGTGAGTATACAGCTTGTAAAACAATGTAAATGTGCTGTCCCCTCAAAATAACACAACACACAGCCATTAATGTCTAAACTGTTGGCAACAAAAGTGAATATACCCCTAACTGATAATGTCCAAATGGGACCCAAAGTGTCAATATTGTTTGTGGCCACCATTATTTTCCAGCACTGTCTTAACCCTCTTGGGCAGAGTTCATCAGCGCTTCACAGGTTGCTTGCCACTGGAGTCCTCTTCCACTCCTCCATGACATCACGGAGCTGGTGGATGTTAGAGACCTTGCACACCTCCACCTTCCATTTCAGGATGCCCCACAGATGCTCAATAGGGTTTAGGTCTGGAGACATGCTTGGCCAGTCCATTACCTTTACTCTCAGCTTCTTTAGCAAGACAGTGGTCATTTTGGAGGTGTATTTGGAGTCATTATCATGTTGGAATACTGCCCTGCGGCCCAATCTCCGAAAAGAGGAGATCATGCTCTGCTTCAGTATGTCACAGTACATGTTGGCATTCATGGTTCCCTCAATGAACTGTAGCTCCCCAGTACCGGCAGCACTCATGCAGCCCCAGACCATGACATTCCCACCACGCTTGACTATAGGCAAGACACACTTGTCTTTGTACTCACCTGGTTTCCACCACACATGCTTGACACCATCTGAACCAAATACGTTTATCTTGGTCTCATCGGACCACAGGACATGGTTCTCGGAATCCATGTCCTAAATCTGCTTGTCTGCAGCAAACTGTTTGCGGGCTTCCTTGTGCATCATCTTTAGAAGAGGCTTCCTTCTGTAACTACAACCCTGCAGACCAATTTGATGCAGTATGCGGTGTATGGTCTGAGCACGGATAGCTGACCCTCCACCCATTCAACCTCTGCAGCAATGCTGGCAGCATTCATACGTCTATTTCCCAAAGTCAGCCTCTGGATATGACGCTGAGCACAGGCACTCAACTTCTTTGGTCGACCATGGCGAGGCCTGTTCTCAGCAGAACCTGTCCTGTTAAACCGCTGTATGGTCTTGGCCACCACGCTGCTGCTCAGTTTCAGGGTCTTAGCAATCTTCTTATATCCTAGGCCATCTTTATGTAGAGCAACAATTCATTTTTTCAAATCCTCAGAGTTCATTGCCAGGTGCAATGTTGAACTTCTAGTGACCAGTATGAGAGAGAGATAGAGAGATAACACCAAATTTAACACACCTGCTCCCCATTCACACCTGATATCTTGTAACATTAACACATCACATGACACCAGGGAGGGAAAACGGCTACTTGGGCACTGTTTGGACATTATTACTCCGGGGTGTACTCACTTTTGTTGCCAGCAATTTGGATATTAATTGGTGTGTGTTGCATTATTTTGAGGGGACAGCACATTTACACTGTTATACAAGCTGTATACTCACTACTTTATATTGTAGCTAAGTGTCATTTCTTCAATGTTGTCACATGAAAAGATATACTTAAATATTTACATAATGTGAGGGGGTGTACTCACTTCTGTGACATACTGTGACATCTTGAAAGAGTTCTGAGGCCTACAGCGAGAGTGAAAAAAGTGAGCCCTCAGTGATGAATTTACAATTTAGCTTTATGCACTATTTTATTTCTGAACACCATTTACCACATTGGGGTCTTCCTGCCCTTTCTACTTCTGGAGTGTGGTCTTTACTATACAATGCAACATCACTTGTGCAGCTTGGCCTAAAGATACAAACTTATAAAACTTTTGATTCATGTTTTTACTAATTCCATTTTTTCTGCAGCTATTATTTTTATCATGTATAATAATTCTGGGCTTGCTCACGCATATTTAAAAGCACTAAAATTAGTGGGAATTGTGCATAAGCACCCAAGTGCACAATTTTTATAAAATATATTGATAAATGCACATGCAACATGTTTTCTCATTTAAGGCAACTACAATCTGAATCACATTTAGTAATATATCACATAGAATGTTTCATCTCAAAAGTAATTTAAAATATTAATCAACAACAACCCATAATAAACATTCATTTATACATCCCGATATCCAAATGAAAAAGATTATATAATAAATTTATAAAATATGGTAAATTCAGGAATATTACTTTTCTCTAAATGTAATTCAGTAAGCACATTTTAGGTACATATTCAAATCATTCACAAATATTCAAACATCATTTTGCAATCCCAGAATCTTGGAAGTTGAAGCACTTTTATGTCATCAATCCCAGAATTGGAGGCAGACTTTTATGTCATTAATCTCTTGATCAATGCAGGATTCCAAATTAAAGCAGGATTCCAAATTAAAGCAGATGAGATTAGTATCATCTAGTAGTCCATACTTAAACTCATATAGTAAACCTGATTTAACTTCATGTCTGAATTAAGCTATACTTCAACATTTCAAGCCAATCACATTCTAATGTTTTACTTCAATATTCACATTTTAAGACTTCTCATGCACTTAATTCAGGAACCTCAATGTATTCCTGATGCAATAGGAAATATTTTAGTTTTGCTGTTCTCCAATACATCTCTTGGACATAAAGTGAATACTGCAAAATATAAGTGCCCTGGAAGCCACTACAAGTAGTCCTCAACTTACAACAGTTCATTTAATGGCAGTTCAAAGTTGCACTGGAAAAAATGGTTTATGACCATTTTTCAAACTTACGACCATTGCAGCATCCCCATGGTCATGTGATTTACATTCGAATGTTTGACAACTGGTTCATATTGATATGGTTGCAGTGTCCCGGAGTCATGTAATCCTCTTTTGCAACCTTCTGACAAGCAAAGTCAATGGGGAAACCAGAATCACTTAACAACCATGTTACTAATGTAAGAACTGCAGTGATTCACTTAACAAATGTGAGGTGAAAAGTTGTAAAATGGAGCAAAACTCACTTAACAAATTTCTCACTCAGCAACATAAATTTTGGGCTCAATTGTTGTCGTATGTTGAGGACTACCTGTAATTCTTTGCACTTTTAACTGTGAACTACAGCAATCATAAATGTAGTAACACATTTGCAAAAAGTGTACAATACTATAATGAAACATTTTAACCAACAGTGGAAATTAGTAATTATTCAAATATTTATAACTGTATCCAAAGTTAATAAGGCATAAATATGTGACAAATTTTCTAAAGCAATTTTAAAACATTTTCATATTGCACATATTAGCATAACAGGCTATCTAGCCTTTTCCCTTTAATATTCCAACCTATTCACCTCATATTTTGAGACCAATATGTAAGACTAGCAGAATACAGTGGAAACGTGCACAAATTTATATGTGCACATATAATCACCTCAAGAAAAAGATAGGGTCTGTCTACACAGTGATACTAAGAGATTATAAAAAAGATGCATCCTTAAAATATATTGGAG
The DNA here is from genome assembly GCF_029215685.1 of Pituophis catenifer annectens. Taxonomy (NCBI): domain Eukaryota; kingdom Metazoa; phylum Chordata; class Lepidosauria; order Squamata; family Colubridae; genus Pituophis; species Pituophis catenifer. Next base: position 218,929,998 of record NW_027256881.1, on the reverse strand, counting down.
TTCTAATTCTCTAATGTTCAGATCTAATGTTTTAAAGCTTGTGATCTCAGAGTCCAGATTTTTCAGGGCCACTGACACATTTCAATTTAGTAATTGTGTAATCATAGTTACTAATTAAAAGATGCTGCGCTTTGCACACCAATGACTGTGCATTCACTGGATAGCCCCCTTTGCAGAATCTAAAATTAAATCCTTTTCCTCTTTTGATTATTTCTCATCATTTTGATTTATGCACAAATTTATAAATGAAACATGTCACCAGAGATCCCTATTGGTATAGTTAGCCTCTCAATATGCAAAAACAGCTTTGTATGAAAAAAAGGACATGTTCTTTAGTGTATTACAATGAACACTGTACTGTAATTGCAATGTACCTACACATATCTTGTTACTATAGGCAGCAGAACAGCAACCAGTACAAGTTGTAATTTACTGCAGTTTTACATCCAACTGTATATTCTGTGCTCCATTTTAGTGAACTATCGTAATCATATTCCTTATATAGATATGTTTAGGTTTTGCTTTGTTTTTCAAATGGAAAGGTAAGGTCACAATTTCCAAAGAATGTTGTTTGATGACACATTTCTCAAAATATTTTTTTAATGTAATTAACCATTTTTAAACAGAAAACTATGGCTGATGGATGAATGATTAGTTAGAAGTGTTTTACTTGCAATTATATTGAGCTAATGCTGCAATGATCAACTTGCATGCAGAATTTTCTATGAAACCCATCTTTATTAGCATGAAGCAAAGTGAAAGCACAAAATGAAGTCGCCTCAACTCAGTTCCTTAAGAAACTGTAATGAAGGACATAAAGTACCTATATACCAGGAAGTCTTTGCTTCCTAGATAAATCTCCAATGCCATCCTCCATGCCTGCTCTTCCCTGAAAGAAATGTCATTGAAGTTCTTTTCTATGAGGGACATGTTAGAAAATAGCAACATTGAGCGCCTTTTCTCCACATTAATTAGTAATTACAAAATAAGAAAAGTAGTTTCTCAAAAGGATTTGGTTCAGGTTTGTCACTGAAAACTGCCTTATAAGGTATAAAAGCCTGAAAGGAGGAAGCGCCTTTGACAAAACTAAGGAAGTTCCTCTGCGCTTGCTCATTAAGAGAGGGCAGACTTTTTTTTTTTCCACCCACACAGAGAGAAGTAATGCTGAATAAATGGCACATATGGACAAATCATGGCACTGCAAAAGGAAGCCACCAATCTGAAGGCTCCCCTCGTCCCCGTATACTGAACTTAGTTGAAAATTATACACAGGCCAGTTTGACCTGAGAAAGGCTGGCGCTGATTTTTTTTTTTTTCTTCAAACCTCCCCCCCCCATGGCTATTTCCTAAACGAAATTAAGGCTGCAGACGTTCTTCTCCAAAATTGCATCCTAACAGCAATGCAGGAAAAAACGCCTTGGACCGATGCAACAGCAAAAATCCAAATCCAATCTCTTGCAACCCTCCTCCCTCCAAGAATTGGGGGGGGGGGGAGAGAAAGGAAATGCTAGACTCAGCGGGCCAAAAGGGTCTCCTTCCCAGCGGCGGAAGGTGCTCTGTCATCCTCGCAAAGCCACACAATGAATTAAGATCGCTGGCCACCTCCGGTTAACTTTTATCAGGAGGAGACAATGCAAACCTTCCTTCTGGCAAAGGCCGAAGCCTCCCGCAGGATTGGAAAACGGGGAGAAGAGAGGACCGGTTTGAACCCAGGCAGTTTAGGGCGTGGACTCTCCCCTTCTGCCCACAAAAAAAAAAACCCTCGCCTTTGACGGCCGACGCCGAAAGGCAGAAAAAGAGCTGCCGGGAAGAAGCCAGTCGGCCCGGCAGTCGGGAATACCCTTCCTCCTCCTCCTCCTTCCCCCCCCCACACCTGCCACCCTCAAATGGCATCGATAAAGTGAGGGGGCAGAAAGCCCTGCCATGCCCAGCGAGGGGGGGGGGAGAGAAGAGACGGCAAGAGAAGCCCCGTCTCGCTCCACGCGCCCCAATGAAAGGCAGAGGCAGCCCGGCCGCTTCCCTTCCCCGCCCTCTCCGGCGCTGGAAGCCAACTGTCAGCCTCCGCCGCTGCCGCGCGCCCAGTCGCCCATTCATCTCTCTCTCTCTCTCTCTGGGCTCACCCGGTGCCACAGTCCACCACGCAGGCCGGGAGCCGCCCTGCCATCCTCCACGGGTTTTGAGACGCCGCTGAGGAAAGGTGCCGACGACCCCGCGGGCCTCTCTCTCTTCTCCTTCCACTCTGGGGGAGTGAAGGCACCACTTCCGCAAAGGAGCGAGTCACTCCCTTTACCCCAGCCTTGGCTTGCCTGCCTCCCTCCCTCCCCCCCCTCGCCGCTCGCACACGCACAGCCCCGGCGAGGGAGCCCAAGATGGCCGCCTCTTCCGTCGCTCCCTCCCTCCCTGAACACGGGCATGGGAGGGGCGCCGCGGAAAGAGGTAGAGCGAGCGGGCGGGCGCGTCAAACAAAAGAGGCCTTTAGGAGAAACGCACTGTTCGGGGGCGGAAAAGAGACGCGGGCGGGCGCTGCTCTCGCGCTCCTCCTCCTTTCACTTTGTTGGGGCTGGAGGATCGGGGTTGCTCGCTGGCTTGAGTCGCCCTCCTCGTTTTATCCAGTGACAGAAATGGTATTTTAGGAAGCCGTGGTTTAATTTTTACGGCATTTTTTTTTAAATCACGTGATGGAATCCTCTTTCTTTGACCACCTTTCTAACTGGCTGCTTTCAGAATCCCGGCTTTTAAAAGGCAGTGGTTTTGCAGAGCTGCAGTAGCCTTAATGCTTGCATACTAGGCAGAATTTGCCTCTTTCAGAGCGAAAGGAAGTCCTTTGTCGGATGCTTTTTCGACTTGCCCCGGCATTTCTATCAATATCTCTAAAACCATCTCACCCTGAAGGGTCCAGGATACAAGTGAAAGGATGGAAAAGGCGGAGGCACCACGATCATATTCAACCAAGTATATATAAAATTAATGGGGTGTCTCATAAAGTTTCTTCTTAGAAAATTATTAAATCTGGGGGGAGGGGAATCTTACATCCCAAGTTAAACATGAGATTTCCTTGTGGCCTTCCATCCAAGGATTAACTAGATCTGGCTCGAGTGGGTTTTTTTGAGTACAATAGCTATTTAGCTATTGTCATATAATTTAACATACAAAGACTTACAGATACATTTTTATATTACCTATCAGTTGCATTTGGGTTAGCACATAGAACAATTCTTGCAGCCTTGATTTTTTCCTAAACAAGGTATTTATTATCTACTTGATTTATACTAGTCTGAATCCTGTACTGAAACTTGCCAATTGTAAAGAAGATGGAATAAAAAATATAAAAAACGATAAAGTAAATATAAAAAAATAAATATCAGAATAGTTGATTCAGCATTAAAAGCATGACAAAAAGAAATGTGTCTTGATTGCTCTTCTAGAGGCAGAGAAAGTAAATGCAATTCCTCTAAGATATATTTCAAAGCCAGGGAGCATTCATTTTATAAACTTGATTATAAATGAATCTTGAGTATGTATTTGAAATTAAGAGGTAGAACAGATCATCCAAGACAAGGACCAAGGACCACAAAACCGACTTGTGTTTCCATAAATGTATTTCTAGGGTTTACTCAATACCTCAAATTTTCTGGTCCAGATTCCATCAGAACCACAAACTAACCACCCTAGTTAGTTGCTCATAACACATTAAGTCAAAATGTGGTTATCTAATTTGTGATTCAGCATATGATACTAACATCACCTTTATGGCACAGACACCTTCTTGCTTGCTTGAACACGATGTTATCCATTCAGTTGTTTCCAACTTTTGGTGATTCTATGGGCCAGGTCTCTTCACATTTTCTGATCTTGCACTACTTCTTTTGAGGTTTTTTGTGCTCTGGTGGTGTCAACTTTGATGGTGTCCAGCCACCATATTCTTAGGCAGCCTGGTTTCCTTTTACTGCCAATTTTTCTCTACATGACATGGCCACAGTAAGTCAGATGCAGTTTCATGATTTTTCCTTCTAAGTGACATGTCTAGTGTTACGCGCTCCGGTATTTGCTTGTTGGTCACCTTTGCTATCCAAAGAATACGCAGAAGCCTTCTCCAGCACCACAGCTCAAACAAGTCGATTTTCTTCCCATCTTGCTTTTTAAGGTCCAATTTTCACAGCCATAGGTAGCTACGGGCAACACCATAGACCGGACTAATCTACATTTGGTTTCCAGTCTGATGGCCTTCCTTTCCATATTTGCCTCATGTTTATCATTGCTGTGTGAGCCAGTGCTATCTGACATGAACACCTCCTCACAATTACTTCCTCACAATTCACTTTTGGTTCAATTGAGCAGTTACAATCATTCTCACACTTGGTTACAGGCAGTTGGGATTCAGCCAGTTCGCACCACTTCAGGAGAACTGGTTGTTAACTTTTTGAGCAGTTTGGCAAACTGGTTGTTGGAAGAAATTATTGGGGTAGAGAACCGGTTGTTAAATTACTGGAATCCCACAACTGGTTACAGGTTTTTGCATCTTCTTTTGGGCTTGAGATCATTCCACTGTGGGACTTAGGCTTGTTTCTAAGGAGGAGAAATGTGTGAATTAAATGGCATGGTAATTTTTTTTTTTTTAAATCTTGTACTACAGCAGAAGTGCTGGCCTTTACAAATGATAATGTGGGTAAACATGGGCTAGTGCCTAAAGTCAGTCTTTAGACATACATAGATTAATATGCATGCTTCCTAGTAAAGCATATGAAGGTTTCTTTTCATTTTAGAAAACTTTTTGATACGTCTTAATATATTGCAAATAAAAACGACCAATCAGCGGTTGAAATGGCTTTTCTGTGCTTGCATACCTCTTCACAAGCCACAAGATATATTTTTTTCTTCATCTTTGACCTCTAAATGTTGGAAAACAGTGGGCCAATGAAACATATCTATTGGACAGTTTCCATAAACTGCATTAGTGTAAGTGCTGTTGAGGTCAATGTTGGGAAGCAATGTTCTTCTAATATTGAATTAGTTGTTTCAACTGACAACAAATAATCTATTTAAAATTATACGTCTTCCTCCATCTCAAATCATAGGCCTTTGATGGGTAATTATCATGTGGCTTCTAATATAAATATTAATTTTGTGTGTGTGTGTGTGTATTGCTAGAACCAAAGTGCAAATGGAGTGGCACCTCCACTTACGCAAGAAAATCCCTGAATTTAATTATTATTCTTTTATACTATAGCCCTTCTTCCTTCTCTACCCCATGGCATTTAAGAATATATTTTAATATTATATGTCAAAAGCCATAGGAGTTTCTGGCAAATGACATTACAAGATGGGACAAGGAGTAGAAAAAAGCTCCATCCATCTTTCCTTCAACTATTTGTATTTTATGCATCCAAAACCAGATGGAGCAAGCAGAATTCAAATTCAAATGGATTCAGATCTATTCTTATTAAAACTGTGAACTTCTGGACTATCTATAACATCTTACAAATTTTTCTTCCCCAGCAATGCTATGCATTAATCATTACAGATTTCCAATGCATTACAGATTCCCAATGCAATTATACCATTCTTCCATTCGATTATTTCCTCATGATGCTATCTGTACCTTTTACTTCATATAGGATTTTTATTTTGGTTTTTGGTGCCTTAGAATGAATTTTGACTCCTGGCATTTGCCTAAATAAGTCTGCAATTTTGTTGGCAAAAGTTTTTCAGAAGGATTTTTCCATGGCCTACCTAGGACTGAGAGAAACTGACTGGCCCTAAGATACTTAGAGTTGTGCAGCTTCTGCCCAAAGTGGGACTAGAACTCAGTCTCCCAGTTTCTAGCCCAGCAATCCCCAACATTCGTGGCTTAGTGCCCCAGCTAAGGGGGGGAAGGGGAACTGGGCTGCACACATGCAGTCCTTGCATGAATGGTGGGCTAGCACACACATGCACAAGTGCCTGCCAACCCACTGCTTATGCAATTGAGCTGCATGCACACATTCCAGCCAGCCATTTGCACTGCCCAATTCTGAGTAGGCCATGGCCTGGTAGTGGGCCGCAGCCCGGGAGTTGTTCTAGCCTGTTGCCTTAAGCACTACACAAAACTGGTTCTCATATCAGTTATACCAAAGAGGAATATAATATCCTAGAAATGTCTATGTTTTGTTTAATACGTGCTGATTTTCAAAACCAATTTAAATATATTCACAAGACTCTCTTATCTACCGCTCCTACATTTATCTTTAAACTATTGAATACAGTACAAATATATTGTAGGCAGTGAGGTGGACATTCTGGCCCTGCCCTCAATCATACAGTTCTCTAGTTTTCTCTGATAGTTGCATTCTGAATATGACTGCCTGCAAAGGGGAAACCCTCACACATATATGAGATTATGCTGCTCTTTAGCAGACTCCAAAGCTCAACCAGGCCAGGTCAGGGAGACCTATACTCTATAATCAAAGTGTAGGCTAATAGCATCTTTCTTTCCAGGCATTAAATGAGGATATATGCCCCCCCCACAACTAAACAATTCTCTAACTCTCCTCCCTTTAAACCATTCTGAACACTAACTCTTGACAGTGACAAGGCCTGTAGAAGAGGCCTGTGCCTTGATTTCAGTCATAATGCCATCATTGCCACTGAAACAGGCCGCCTCATGCCATGACCCAAGGTAGCGAACCTTGAAACCAATGTGATTTTTGCTACAGCCTGGCACCCCCCAGGATCTGCTACACGCTGCTTATTTTCAAGTGGTGTTCTTTTTCTGTTAACAAGCTCCTATGGCTTCTCTGAGGCTGCTCTGGATTGCACGGAGTCTTGGTTCTTGAAGCAGCTTTAGAGATTGCTCTTCCATGGCCTCTGCAGCCTCTGAAAACCACACAAAAATGTGTCCCGTTAGGCTCCAGAGGCCAGGTGAGAACATGTCCCTCTCATGCAACTTCCAGAGGCCATGTGAGAGCACACTCCATTTTTGCTCAACCTCTGCAAATTGAGCAAGATTGGGGCAGGCTTTCAAGAATAGTTGTTGAGTGTTGGTGAACACTGTCATGTCAACCAAAATGTCTTGGCATATTACCTTTGACATGTGTGTCATAGATTTGCCATCATCGGCTTAGAATTTGGCAGTCCTCCTTGACTCTGTATATTCTACTAGTGATTCACTGAATAACAATCTGACACAGATGCTGCAATTTTGGCATTTTCCCCGATGTATTTTGGCTATTCTGAAGCCTTGTAAACTTTTGCCTATCACTTGAATATCTATTTATTTTCTCCGGCATTTAATCCTGCTAAATCTTGTATTTTCCTCGTTGTTCAACATTGTAATTTCTCATCTATCTATCTAACTATCCATTTGTCTTCTGCATTGAAGCTTTGTCAGTTGATCGAAGCAGCAGCCTTGTCTTTCTTTTCCTTCCCTTCCTTTCCCTCTGGATTTTGCCTGACTAGATTTTGTTTTCAGAAAGCTACCACTCTTCCTGTTTTGCTACTGTTGGCTCTGCTTCAGCTGAAGGGGATCCAGCTCCCTGAGAAGGTTGGAAAACTTGGCAGCAGGTATCAACAGTTTTTTTCTCCCATCCACTAACAGAACTTTCCCAAATCTAATAGGCTGTTACAGGGTTAGGACTACAATTCCCGCCCAACATGAGCCCTTGCTAAGACTTTGCCAAGGGATTTAGGAATTCTGAAGACTGTGATCTCAGCAAGTTGAAAGTGTTCAATTAGGAAACAAATTAGCTGGAGAAGGATTCTCAGGAGCAGAAGGCTCTTCTAGTGTCTTCTAGAATCAAGATCATGTATAATGCCTTGGTAAGACCACACTTGGAATACTGCATTTTAGTTTTGGTCACCACAATGTAAAAAAGATGTTGAAATTCTAGAAAGAATGCAGAGAAGAGCAACAAAGATGATTAGGGCAGAAGTCCCCAACCTGTGGGCTGTGATCGGTTTGTAGCTGGGCCATGGAAATGGCTGGCAAGCACACGTGCATCCTCACTTGTGCAAGCAGCAGACGAGCATGTGCGTGCATGCTCCATTTGCATGTGCAGCAAACACACAAATGCATGTCCCTTGCACAAATGGAGCTGCGTGCAAGCACTTGTGTGGAACCATCCCCTCTCCGGACCCCTCCCAGTTCACAAAGCTGGAAACTTTGGGGAACTCTGCATTAGGGGATTGGAGGTTAAAACAAAGAACGGTTGCTGAAATTGGGTATGTCTAGTTTAATGAAAAGAAAAACTAGGAGTGAGAAGATAGCAGTGTTCTAATATCTAAGGGGTTGCCACAAAGAAGAGGGAGTCAAGCTATTCTTCAGAGCACCTGAGTGTAGAACAAGAAGCAATGGATGGAAACTAATCAAGAAGAGAAGCAACCCAGAACTAAGAAGAATTTTCCTGACAGAACAATTAATCAGTAGAACAACTTGCCTGCAGAAGTTATGAATGTTCCAACAATTGAAGTTTTTAAGAAGAAATTGAACAACTATTTGTCTGAAATGTTATAGGTCTTCCTGCCTGAGCAGGAGGTTGGATCAGAATACTTCAAGGTCCCTTCCAATTCTGTTATTCTGTTAGTGTAGGTAAATGTCTATGGAGATCCTCAGTCATCCAGGTCATGGTTGTCCCAAAGGTGCTTTTTCAAGAGGCAATTGGACTTTTTGGTTTTTCTTTGAAGACTTTTTGCTTCTCATCCAAGAAGCTTCTTCAGCTTTGACTGGATGGTGGGGAATGGAAGGATTTATACTCCTTGCAGATAGCTGGTCATTTGCATTCTTTTAGCGAGTCGTTAAGGCCACCTGGAGATTTATCTGTGTCATCAGAATCACCTGAGTGGTGCAAATGGGTATGGAGCCTTCTTGGAACTGTTGAAAGGACTGTGTTGTATGTAGACTGGAGATAGATGATGTCGTATTCCTCCCCCCCCTGTTGAATTTTGACATAGATGGCCTCTTTGAGTGTAGGTTAGTGTAGGTAAGAATGTATATGCACTGGGTGGACTTACATCATTGCAGAATTTATACCTTCAGTAGAGAGCCAAAGTGATGCAGAGGTTAAAGTGTTGGATGAAAAGGAAAACCCACCTACAACCATGGGAGCTCCCTTGATAATATGGGACCAGTCATTGTAATGGAATGTGTGAATGATCTTAGCAGAGAGGAGGAAGAGCCTTGGGCTAGGCAATGTCAGATAAGAAGCAACTGAGCCCACAAAAGGAATGAGGCAGTGGCAAACATCTCATAAGGATTTTTCTATAATTGTTTGGACTGTAAAGGTAATGGGAGAAATGCACTTTCAAACTGTATGATTCTGTTAGTACAACCTTACAATAAAAATATAGTACCTTGGGTGTGTACCTTGGGTGTGTTACCTCACAAGGCTGATAGGTTTTTTTTCAACCCAACCTATCTCAGGGTTTTGTTATGGGTGGAACAGCTCTTCAATCTAAGCACATATCAAAAAATATATACTATACTAAAGTATACAAATATACTAAAGTATATTTGCCTGTTTATTCCCTGCTGTTCACCTTAGTATGTTGAGCTTTTCCTTTGCAGATTAAAAGCATGAAAATAACAGAACTTTTTAGGCTAAATTCTGCCTTTTCTCTTCGTGTGTCTTTCAGCCACCCGTTTGGGAACTGAGGATAGATACTTTCCCCATATTGATATCCCCTTGTGCATATACCCTGTTTCCCTCAAAATAAGACATCCCCTGATAATAAGCCCAATCGGGCTTTTGACCACATGGCAATAAGGCCAAGCGCTTATTTCAGAGTTCAAAAAAATATTAACAGGGTCTTATTTTCAGGGAAACACGGTACATTTGTACCAACCACGGCTACCTGAATGGCTTATTAGCAAATGTATCATGAGGTAACTTAGCTCATGTACTCCCTTCTTTGCATTTGGATGTACTGTTGATCATGATTTGAGCAGCAATGCCAGGAGGTGCTAATTCTCGGCATCTCCTTATTGTCTTCTATTACTGCGCTTTTCTGAACAGAACCATTGCTGCTTACCCTTCTGTTTAACCCAGCCCAATCTTCAAACCTTCCCCCAGCCCAAAACAATGTAAACAATACAATAGCTTAAGCTATTGTCTTAAAATAAATAATCAAATGGCTTTCCAATTTTAAACTCTTGGATTCTAAAGGAAGTTGATGTTGACAATTTCTCTTTCATTTCTATAACAGAATTGTCAGCAACCATCTTCATAATCTCTTCCTTCAAGGAGTTATGAGGAAAATACGATCAGATATTGTAATAACTAGAGAATTTAAGCCGCCATTGTAGCCTATCTGTTAGCTTGAACTTCTTTATCAAGGATTTGGCAGCTGAAGGTGGAGTGGAAGGAGTGTCACAAGTAAATGCCTTATTCTCCAATAGAGGAACTGTATATACTCGGGGTATTAGGGGTTAATTTATTTTTCCTTTCTTAATATATTCATATGTAACCACTCCCATCCTTTACTCCGCCTTGTGAATATAAAAGGAACTGTATGCACCTCCTCCTTGCTTCTATCTGCGATTACTCAGTGAATATAGAATGCCTACTGTAAATAAACAGTGTTATGTTTGAATACTTTATACTTAAATCATTTATTGAGTCTGATCCTTAAAATCACGCAACAATCTGGTAGCAGAGGATGGTTGAATTGACTCAATAAAACTTTAGATATGCCTAAGAGAGAAAACTCCAGAAACAAAAGAGAAAGACCCAACACCAGGGCACACAGTAAAGAAATGGAAGCGGATCAAGAAATGATCGATGAATCCACAACTGTAATATCAAGAGAATCTGAAGACTGCACTACAGACAACGAGGAGATAATGGATGAAACTGATGACCAAGAAGAGAACGAGATAGAAAACAACGAACTCAGGTCAGAGATACTGAGACTTTTGAAAAGTCAAAAGGATGACGAAAATCTCATCGTGAACCTCCAAGACATAATAAAAAACAACGGAGCAGCGAGAGAAAAACACATCACAACAGATGAATCTAAAGAATCAAAAATGGTGAGCGAATTGCCCGTAGATAAGAATATAGCAAAAAAGAAGACTAACGGTCCCACACAAAATTTTGAATGGCAGCCATCTTGGTTCCAACAGACCACTAAGATGAGCGAAGCAGAGCCAATCAGAAAACATATTTCAAAATATCTGGCGTGAAAAGCCTTACATGATGCAAAAAGCAAAAAAGAGAAAGTTTACTCTTCAGAAGAATCAGACACAGACATTGAAGAAACTTCAATCGAAATGCAAATAGAATCAGCAATGAAAACGCTTTTTGCAACATTCGGCCCAAAATTAAAAATTACAAAAGAATCAACAAAAGCTAGCAATGGAGAAATAAAGAAAAGACAAGCAAGCAAGCAAACATCTCAGAATCTACCCGCTTCTATCCAAACGACGAGAGCACCGACGCCTGAACCCAGAGAGCCCTGCAAATACTACCCCACGCCACAGACAATCCCAGGAACCAGCGATCTCAACAAGAATCATCTCAACGAAAAGAAACGAGCACCTGCTGTCACCTGGACACCCAAGATCGAACCGGAGACCGATTCGTCAGAAGAAGAACGCTACGAGGGAGCTGCAGCAGCGAGAACCTCTCCCGACAGCTCCAGAAGTGAAATGAGTAACGCGCATGTGCAAACCTACGCAGACAACTACGGAGGACATAATGAACAGAGAGAGCCATTCAGACTCGTTGCAAGCATACCCACACCATTCTGCAACTATCAACACTTACAAGATCACGGACTACCTCCAGTTGTAAGTAATGGATCTAACAGTATTGGGAATTTGCCCAATGATTTCCCAAAACTGAGAATAGATGGTATTAATTTGCAGGAATGGTGTCAACAACTTCAGGTTGTTTTTCTAAAAGAAAACTTATTATTCTTTATTACTAACCCCCCCAAAAGACCTTGGACTCTAAAATTGGACTGCCTACACCACAGAGCATTTTACTTATTAATATCCAGTATATCTCCTGCTATGTACCATAGTATTAAGCATAATTTGACTGTCTCAGAAATTATTCAATGCATGTTTAAATTGTTTCATAGTGAAAGTGTAGCGACTACTACAAGAATGTCTAAAGATTTCTTCTCAGCTAGGATAAAGCCAGGGGTTACCATAAGTGAACATTTAATATCTTTAAACAAAATCAGAGCAGAGCTGCATTTAAGGGGAGAGATAATTTCAGATCAAACAATGAAGAGTGTTATCATTAATTCATTAGACCCATCATGGGATAACTATATATCACATTTAGACACAATTAATTTAGGATACTTGTCCATAGAGAATTTATCAAATAAGCTAATAGCTGAAGATAATTCAAGAAGGAGTCGCTGTAATAACCACATAGAACATAGACAACATAAGAGAGTAGCATTCCAAGAAAAATATTGTGAATTGAATGTCACAACTGTGGATCTAAGGAACATTGTAGAAGAGATTGTCCTAAATTCCTTAGAGAAAGGCAAAAACCTGACTATAGAGGTAGATACCATAACAGACAATCATCCATTGATAGACATAGATATAGAAACTCACCCAACTATAGAGAACATAGAGGGGGCAGGGATAATTCAAGAGATAGAAGATCTGGTTCACTAAATGGATTAAAGAAACATAATACAACTAACATACAACAGTCAGGGGACAATGATTGGCTTATTGATTCTGGGGCAACTAATCACACAACACATAACAAAAGTATATTATCTTCATTTATAGAAGATAAATTTGTAATCAAAGTAGCTAATCGAGAAAAAGTCCAAGTTGTTGGTAGAGGAAATGTTAACTTACCCGGTCTAGGAAAAATAGAGGGGGTATTACTAATACCAGAAATACCTCATAACATACTTAGTGCAATAAAACTAAGTAGAGATTCTGACATAAATATAGTATTCTCAAAAGGAAAAGCAACACTAGAGAAAAACAAAACAAGTCTAGGTAGTGTGATTATCAAAGGAGGTCTACCATATTTAATAATAAAAGAAAGATGGTTACACAACATTGATTCCAACATGGATGATAACGATAACATAGATAATGCAGACAATAGCAATAGTGATAATGAGGAACATGAAACAATTCATAGCCATAAAGACACATCTATTAATGACACATCCAATAACAAAAAACCTACAATTGGAAAACCAATCCACGATGAATGTGCGCATATTTTACATAGGAAATTAGGGCATGCTAGTTTTCCTGTAGTACAAAAGATGATTGAACATGCTGAAGGTGTTAAAATAAAAAATTGTAAAAACTATTTGGAATGCTCATTATGTAAGTCCACAAAGCTCAGAACTAGCCCCAAACCAAGAAAGGCAACAAGATCAACTAATCAAATTTTTGATTTGGTACATATGGATTTGGTTGGTCCATTAACACCATCAATCACATATAGAAAACGATACTTTCTGACTATTGTAGATGACTACAGTCATTATGGATTTGTCTATACTTTAAAACACAAAGATGAAACCTTTCAAAAATTTAAAGAGTTTTACAAACGTGTAGAAACACAACATAATATTAAGATAAAACAAATCATGACAGATAGGGGATCTGAATTCATGTCAAAAGAATTCTCCTAATGGCTAAAAAACAAAGGGATGCTACATTTCACGTCTAGCCCGTTCTCTGCATTTCAAAATGGAGTAGCAGAGAGAAAGAACTCAACATTGCAAACCATGATTAGATGCACATTAGAAGATGCTGGCTTAGGAAAACAATTCTGGTCAGAAGCATTACAATATTCCAATTATACACAAAATAGAACTTGGTCCAGCATTATAAACAAGACACCATATGAATTAATGTACAGTAGAAAACCCAAAATAGCACACATGCACATATTTGGAGTCACAGCGGATGTACACATACCAAAACAATTGAGGCGTAAAGGAGAGAACGTGTCCAGAAGACTTAGATTCATGGGATACGAAACAGGCACAAAAGGGTACAGATTTATTGATAATAATAACAAATTTATAATTTCTAGAACAGCTGTATTTCATGAACAGGCCAATTGGTCTAAAATACATCTTAATGAAATATTCCCAATCACAAATTCAGACACTGAGCATCAAGATAAAATAGATAGAGAAGAATGCAATCACAACACACATATAAACAAAAATAAAACATGGACAAACAGTCAACACAGAATAAAGACAGATTCATTAACAAAAAAGGAGGCAAGATACTTACATGATAACAATAGTAAACCAGAAAAAACAATCAGATCTAACAGAAATCAAGTGCCAAGCAAATACAAAGATTACGTAATGTACATGGATAGTGAAACACCAACACCAAACACATACGAGGAAGTATTAAAGCTTCCCACTGAAGAAAGAAGAAAATGGGAATTAGCCATGACCAAGGAGATGGACAGTTTACGAGAATTAAATGTATTCACACCTACACCTGCACCTAAGGATAAAACTATTATAGGCACCAGGTGGATATACAAAATTAAAAATCTGGAAGAAGGCAACACATTATACAAAGCTAGATTAGTTGCACAAGGTTATGCTCAAAAATATCCTGAGGATTACACAGACACATACTCTCCCACAGTAAGAACTGAGAGTGTTAAAACAGCTTTAGTTATAGCATCTGCACTTAACCTTGATGTATTCCAATATGACATACAGACCGCGTATCTACACGCAAAACTTGATAAAGAGATATATGTAAGAGCACCTCATAGTCAATACACAAACAAAAATGAAACATGGTTATTAAATAAAAGTTTGTACGGATTAAAACAATCTGGCAAACGCTGGTATGAATGTTTAGTCAAAGTACTCAAAACTATGAATTTCCATGCCACTACTGCTGACAACTGTTTCTTTGTCAAAAAAGAGGGTGACTCCTTAGAATTTGTGTTAATTTATGTGGATGATATTTTGTATATAGGAAAACATAAAGAAAAAAGAGATACATTTGTAACAAAACTAAATGAACATTTTTCTTTAAAATCATTAGGGAAGGTAAATAAATATCTTGGAGTTCAAATCAGTAAGACTAAAAAAGGGTTCAAACTTTCTCAGAAAGATAAGATTATAGAACTTCTAAACAAGTGCAATTTAAATGATGCTAAGCCTTGTGACACTCCTATGCAAACTGACTTCTTAAGGAATATAGATGAATCATCCCCTGAATTTAAGGATAATACACTCTACAGATCAGTTATTGGTTCCCTTTTATATATTTCTAATTGGACTAGACCTGATATTGCTTTGCCTCTCAATTTGTTATCCAGGTACGTTAGCAAACCATTAATGTATCATTGGGAAGCCGTTAAAAGAATATTAAGGTACTTAAAACACAGCTTAGACTTCTGTTTATTACTGGAACCTAATAATGTTAAAGAGCCCATCCTCACCTGTTACGCTGATGCAGATTGGGCAGGTGATACCATATGTAGAAAAAGCACATCTGGTTATGTATTTTTTCTTAACGATTGTCCAGTTTACTGGTATACTGGAAAACAGGACTTAGTAGCCACATCAACAACTGAGGCAGAATATGTTTGTTTGTCTAAAGCCTCCAACAATCTTGTATGGTTTAATGATTTATTGTCAAATACTTGGAAGAAACCTTCATTACCATTTGTCATACACGAAGATAACAAAGCTGCTATTGAGATATCTAGATCTGATGCTATTGGTCAAAGATCCAGACATATAGATATAAAATTCAAGCACGTGAGACAATTATCTCAAGATGGATTTATTAAAGCAGTTCACTGCGAAACATCAGAACAAATAGCTGACATATTGACTAAACCTTTGCCATCTAAACAACACAAATATTTAACTTCCAAACTGCAAGTTTTGTATTGTTCTGAATCTGAATGTAATTATTGTTGTATATCGAATCAGCATTTAGAGGGGGATTTGTCACAAGTAAATGCCTTATACTCCAATAGAGGAACTGTATATACTCGGGGTATTAGGAGTTAATTTATTTTTCCTTTCTTAATATATTCATATGTAACCACTCCCATCCTTTACTCCACCTTGTGAATATAAAAGGAACTGTATGCACCTCCTCCTTGCTTCTATCTGCGATTACTCAGTGAATATAGAATGCCTACTGTAAATAAACAGTGTTATGTTTGAATACTTTATACTTAAATCATTTATTGAGTCTGATCCTTAAAATCACGCAACAAGGAGGTTAAATCTAAATCCCATTTCTTTTTTCAATTCAAAAGACAGCTAATATTTGGCAACTTGGATCATCTGTCCTAGAACAGGAAGTCCAAAGTGTGCAAGGCCTTTGGTGAACCAGTTCTTTGTATCCTGACCAATTCTTGTATCCTACTCAACAATTTACACAAAGGTGTGCTGTGTGTTTACCTAACGTTTGTGAGATTCTAATAATCAACAAAGCAGAATCACGCCAAGCCAGAAGAAAAGTAAAATGAGTCAAATGTTTCAAAGGAAGCAGACTATGAAGTAACTGCAGCTCTTGAGCCATGTCTGCATGTGGTATAACAGCAACTTTTATAAATGTCCTCAAAACTGATTACAGAGTTACATTACATGCTGTGCCACTCAGCCTTGTAATCAACCCACTATTTTCCTGTAGCTCTGATAGCTAGCTCACATTTTTGGCGCATGGTTTATTTGCTCAGAAAGCCACAGCAAATATCCTGTACAAAAGGAGAGCATAGCAAACACATTCATAAGGGAATAAACCATACTAAACCCCAAAGGCATCTCCAGGTAAATGCACAAAGAATTTTGCTCATTGATAGTTAAACAAATCATTCGTCTCAATGATGGAATCTTTTCCACAGGAAAAATAAAAAAAGCACACACAGAAAAACTGAGCCATGGTGGCGCAGTGGTTACAATGCAGAATTGCAGGCTAATTTTGCCAACTACCCATAGTTTGATCTTGACTGGCTCAAGGTTGATTCAGCCTTCCATCCTTCCGAAGTCGGTAAAATGAGGACCCAGGATTGTTAGGGGCTATAAAGCACTGTGAAATGATATATAAGTCTAAATGCTATTGCTATGCAAAAGCCTTCTGTCCATAATGGAATATGAGGTTTGGAGACATTTTTAGTGAAGAAAAGAAGAAGCATTTTCAGTTTAGGCACAATCTATTTTGTTTTTACTAGCATCCCAAGGTCCATCAACCAGAGCCAGAAGGAAATCATCCAGAAGCCAGGAATTTACTGAGTACCAAAATAAGTAGAGCGCACAGAGATGAAAATAATTCTGTTACCCCACACATTCAACATTCCAGCTGTATAATTTAGAACAGGATTAGAGTTATACTTTATTACTCTTGCTTAACAACTGGAAGCTGGAGATTCTTGAATACTTTACTCCAAATCTGCAAGAGATTATTAGCATATCACAATATGTCCATTTCTCCTTTAAAGTAATGGCATAGGAGCTTGATTGTTGCATGTCAAATATAGGTAGCCCTCAATTTACAATCATTTCATGACAGTTTGTAGTTACAACAGAACTGGAAAAAATAATTTATGACCATTTTTCACACTTACAACTATTGCAACATCCCTATGATCACATAATCAAAATTCAGATATTTGGCAACTGGCTCATATTTATGGCAGATGCAGTGTCCTGTGATCACCTTTTGCGACCTTCTGACAAGTGAAGTCAGTGGAGAAGCCAGATTCACTTAACAACTGTGTTGCTAACTTAATGACTGCAGTGATTCACTTAAAAACTGGCAAGAAAGATCATAAAATGGGACAAAACTTATTTAACAACTGTCTTGCTTAGCAACAGAGATTTTGGGGTCAATTGTGCTTGTAAGTCGAGGAATACCTGTAGTTAGTAAACCAGATCTTGCAATGTAATGTATTATTGAAGATTCGATGGAAGTTATAGATTCTGAGTGGCCACCTGATAGCAAAGTCTCTTGTATCAATGCAATTTGGGAACTGCAAATAAGCAAAAACTTAGAAAAATGATTAATTTTCATTACAAAATTCTGGTCATCATAGCTTGGATTCTCAGTATCAGGTTTTTTTAAAAATGTTATCTAAAACTTATTTTCTTATTACAGGATTCCTACAATTTGAATACAGAATAACATCACGGGATAGTTTACATATCTATTATCTCTTTCTTAAAAATTTTCCTGTGTCTTCCCTTGCATCATGCTATAAATTTTCCATTTTTTCTGCTTTCACAACTGCAGTGTGCAATTTATACAAATTATTCCTGTCCTAAATATTTCAAGCAAATCCACAGCTGGTGTCTGTTCAGTCCCTGACCCACAACACAAGGATAATTATGAACATGTGCATGGTTGTTTTACACAAAGTTACCTTGGCATCTAGCATCATGTTATATGCTTTGGAATTCCAGAACTATCAAATATCAGAGCACGATTGACTATGACATCACATATACCAGGGGTCAGCAACCTGTGGCTCTGGAGCCGGATGTGGCTCTTTTACCCCTCTGCTGCAGCTTCCTGTCACTCAAAATATGCATCATAACCATCAATGTGCGACACCCACCGGCACGCAAAAATCCAAGAAAAAAAAAGTTTCAGAAGAAAACAGAACATTTAATTCAACTACATATGCTAGTTTTGTGGCTGCTCAAGAAATAGTCAGGCACAGGAAGGGTTTTGTGGCTCCCATTGTTTTGTTTTCTGTGGGAAACAGGTCCAAATGGCTCTTTGAGTGTTTAAGGTTGCAGACCCCTGGCATGTACCATTGGCGGCACCTGTTATTGATATTTTTGGCTTCTACATAATGCTTTCATCCTTTTATATCCTCAAAACTTCAATGTATTTTGCTCTGGAATATGAGGGTTCTTCCAGAGTTGATTTGGAGAACCATTGTGCTGCTATTCTGTTTTTTTTCCCTCTTCCAAACTGGATTTGTTTGGGGTTTTTTATTGGGAGGAGGAGTCTTGGAGTAAGTGTTGCCTACTGGTGACTGACTGGACAAGTCTCTACAATTTTCTTGGTGAAATTTCAGAAGTGGTTGGCTCTTAGCTTCATCGTATTGTTGAGAAAGTTGAGGGAGGGAGGGAGGGAGGGAGGGGGAGAGAGAGAGAGAGAGAGAGATTGACCCTAGGTCACAGCTGGCTTTGTGCCCAACTCAAGACTAAAACTAACAGTCTCTCAGTTTCTAGTCTGATGCCCACTACATCATACTAATTTGTAGCCAGTAACCCAGCAGACCTTGACTCATCTCAAAATGTCATGCAAGTTAAGTATTAAATTGGAGAGCATTGGAAAATTCTGGGGTTTAAACTAGACCGAGAAATTGAACACCATCTCAGAAGGCAACTAGTCTTCTACTGCTGCTGAAAATCTGTCCCAATTCAAGCACTGGGAATTGAATTTGGCATAAAATCTTACCTATGCAGAACAAAACTTTTTAAAAACTTGGACCTACAAGGAAGCCACACACTACTGTACTGACAAGGAAAAATGTTCCTTAAATTCTGAATGTGAAAGATGAACAATGCCCCAAAACAGGAATTCTGCAATTGCGGAATTCTAATACTTAAAAAGTCATGAAAAATAAATATGCAAGCAGCCTCAGGCGTTGAACATTTCAAGTACCTGAACTAAGGAAAAAATAGAAATGTATAGATTAGTAACCAAAGGACAAAGATGCTATCTGGATGTTCGATGAAACTGCAGTCAACAAACCATTATTATATGCTGAAAGGTCTAATTGAAGACAACCTTATCAATCTGTGACAGTTGCTAAAAGAACTTCAAAGCAGATATATTGTTATGTTTAGAACATGAATAACAGTTTTGGAAGAGTCTTGAAGGTCATCTAGTCCAACCCACTGCTTGAGCAGAAGACCCTATACCATTTCAGACAAATGGTTGTCCAGTCTCTTCTTGAAAGTGATGGGGCACCCACAACTTCTGAATGTAAGCCATTCCACAGGTTTATTGTTCTCAATTAGGAAATTTCTCCTTATTTCTAGGTTGCTTCTCTCCTTAACTAGTTTTCATCTATTCCTTCTTGTTCTTCCTTCTAGTACTTTGGAAAATAGGTTGATTCCTCTTCTTTGTGGTAGCCTCTCAAATATCGGAACACTGCTATCATGTCTTCCCTAGTCCTTCTTTCTATTAGATGAGCTATATCCAATTCCTGCAACCATTTTTCATATGTTTTGGCGTATTTGTTCTGGAACTAGCTATCTCTGTACTTGAAACACAATACCCATTCAAACTAAATCTGTGCTGGAAAAAAGAAAAAATTGTTTCTGATTCTCATTATTTTTACTCTGCCTTTTAGGCTATAATCACACCAAAGATTAAAGAAATCCCAATGAAACATAACAGCAGCTAACCGCAGTTAACAATCTTATACTTGCATAACACTAGAAGTAGAAATACATCAGTCCAATAGACACTGAATGGAGGTACAACAGAAAAGCATACAAGCAGAAACGCAAAATGAGGTGCCAGAATGAAAATACTAATGGTAGAAATACAGAACCAGAACCAGAAAAAGGACAGATAGATGACAAACTACAGACTCCCAGTTTCCCAGAAATACCAACCTGTGTCCACACTGGGGGAAGGATGCTATCCGTACCTGAAGTGAGTCAAGGAAGTCATGGCAGATGTGCTGCCCATTACACCATATATGTAGGAGAAGAAATGGCAGAACCTGGAAGTGGAGTGAAAGAAGGGATTGGCCTAGAATCCTTACATAGCCCAAGTAAATGAAATCCAACACACACATCCTTAAGTATCCCTGACCCTTATTAACTGTAATGAGATGCTGACCATTAACTGAGAAGATTCTTGTGCAATAGGATTTTTAGCAAATGAATCAATGTGTACCTGGTCTTTCGTGACTGACAAAATATCCTTATATCACCACACTAGTTATGGATGACTCCCAACAGCCCAAATAGCACAGCTGGCCATTAGCCTACTGGCATGCCCCACTGTTATTAGAGTCAGATGGGGATGAATGAATGGAATAGAAAAGAATGACATCCTCTGCTTATAAAAGCTTTTACAAACCACTATCTTCTTGCCAAGATTCTGAAACACTGTTATATCTATGCTGTGTTGTAGCTTTAACAAAATTAGGATAGTAGGGGTAGCCATGTTTTATTCTCCCCATCCCATTGTTGAGAAAGGAGGAGATATTTACACCAAATCTGATATTTTTGTAAAGCTGCTTTAGTAGATACTAATGAAAGGAATGGAAAATACTAGAATGCTGCATCTAGTTTTGATCACCACATTACAAAAAAGATGTTGAGACTTTGGAAAAAGTGCAAAGAACAGCAACTAAGATGATTAAAGGCCTGAAGACTAAAACATATGAAAAACGGTTGCAGGATTTGGGTTTGGCTAGTCTAGAGAAAAGAAGGACAAAGGGGAACAGAATAGCAGTATTCCAGTATTTGAGAGGCTGCCACAAAGAGGAGGGGGTCAATTTATTTTCCAAAGCACCAGAGGGCAGGACAAGAAACAATGGATGGAAACTAATCAAGGAGAAAAGCAACCTGGAATTAAGAAGAAACTTCCTAACAGTGAGGACAATTAACCAGTGGAACCGTATGCCTTCAGAAGTTGTGGGTATTTCATCACTGGAGGTTTTTAAGAAGAGACTGGATAGTCACTTGTCTGAAATGGTATAGGATTTCCTGCTTGAGCAAGGAGCTGGACTAGAAGACCTCCAAGGCCCCTTCCAGCTGTATTCTGATTGATTTAAATACAAGTGATCTTACTTGTACCGTTTCTATGCTATGATGGCCCCACCCCCTTTCAATCATTTTCCTCCTGTGTCTTTGCCAGTAAAATTGATTTGCCATCAATGTATTCCCCCAGCATATCTGCTATTCTTAAAACAGTGATGGAGCATCTAATGATTTACCAAATAGCATAACTTCTATCAAAGCACAGACTAGCAAGCCATTTGTTAGGCATACCTTATTTGAGATTCCCATAATCCCAAAATAATAAAATATTGTTAATAATTTTAAGTATATAAATACAAAAGAACACAAATTTCAGTCTGCCTGGAAACTAAAAGATGGCAAAGAAACAAATAAGTGAATATATCTAGACAAAAGGGTCCATAAACTAGAATGCTATTACAGAAAAGGCCATCTCTCCACTGACTACCATTGTCTAATTTCAGGCTGCTTGGAAGATAACAAACTAAGTCCAGGATGATAAACTGAATTCTGGAGCAAGCTAGAATCTCTCAGAAAAATTTCAAAACCCTAGAACAATGTTCTTGACAGTCAGCCAGTTAACAATCTGGCTGCCACATTCTGATTGCCACTACTAAACTTGGAGCCAAGTTCTTCTGTCTGAAGAAGATACAAATTCAGTTGAGAGCTTCTATTAATGGAACGGGGAGGAGACGTTTCTTGGACTTCTCTGTTCTTCCTCAAAAATGTATTCTGGATGCTTGTCGATCACTTTGGAACACTGGTGGCTACAAAGGAAAAGAATTTACTAAGATCTCTTTCAGACAGATTGTGCAGGCTTTTTTGGATTAAGTCCTACATGTGGCCAAGGGCACTAGTTCAAGAACGAAGTAAGTCCAGGACAAAAATTTTGAATTATTTTAGTTAATACGATGTTCTTTTAGTATGATGGCTCTCCATACCTTTCATAATTTTCCTTCTGCTGCTCACTTAAGCCTGTGGCATCACTAAACTAATCTTGTTTCTTGTGGTTCTTCAAGTCAGTATTGACTCATATTGACTATCTGGACAAGTTGCTGCAGTTTTCTTGCCAAGGCTTCAGAAGAGGTTTTTGCCCTTGCTTTCTTCTTCCTAAGGCTGAGAGAGACCTACTGGCTCAAGGTCATCCAGCTGGCTTTGTACCCAAGGCAGAGTTAGAATTCAAAGTTCTTCTGGCTTCTAGTCTAGGGCCTTAAATCACTATACCAATCTAGCTCTCAAACTAACTGTAGCTGATTAAAACAACAATAGATACACACACATAAAAGGTATAGAACTTGGGTGGGAGACCACCAAAAAATCCAAAGGTTGTCCCTAGACTGGGACATTTAAAAACAACAATAACCACTCTTGAAGAGGAATGTGATCACCAGGAATAAAAATTTACTATTATGCTTTTACAGAATGTGTGGTGTCATAAATATCATTTTTTTAAAAAAAAATCTTAAATGTGTAAGTTTTATATACGTTTCCCCAAAAATATGCTTGGCATCAGTGGCTATTTTTTTTTCATTTGCTATATTAATATGTCAGATCAAAGCTCATAATTATACCCACTTACTTATTAAAGTGTTATTAAAGTGTAATTCTTTAACTCCTGAACAACCAAGCAAGGAAACAGATTTAATTCTTGTTGCTTGCAATGTGACAGATTGATCTGAATAAGTAAATTGATTATTCAAGTGTGGGAATTATATGAAGATAATTATATAAAATTGCCATGTATCAGGGGAAGCAATCAGAAGAGATTGTATTTCAGGTAACTAAAGGTCATAAATCTTGGTTGGTTTGTTTTTTAAGATACAGTAGCTATTAAGTAAGAACTAAGTTTACTGTTGCAACTGCAGATTGTAAAAAGACAGTGCGAAATTAAAAAATTAAAATGATAATAATAAAAAGAAACACAACATGCATAACAAGGAACCAGTGCTATAATTGAGAGCATAAAAATGTATTCCCAATTGTCAGAGACCACAGAAAAAATAAGAGCCGCTGTGACGTAGTGGTTAGAATGCAGTACTGCAGGCTACTTCTGCTGGCTGCCAGCAGTTTGGCAGTTCGGGTCTCACTGGCTCAAGGTTGACTCAGCCTTCCATCCTTCTGAGGTGAATAAAATGAGGACCCAGACTGTTGGGGGCAGTATGCTGACTCTGTAAACCACTTAGATAGGGCTGTAAAAGCACTGTGAAGCTGTATATAAGTCTAAGTGCTATTGCTATTGCTATTAACCTGACTGTTAAGAAGCAGAAGCTAACAGATAATTCCACCATTCTGTATTTAACTCCCTAGCTTTATCTGTTTTCCCTCTAATCTCATCAAAGCTATGGCAACAGAGCACATATTGAATGATGCTCTCCACTTATCCAGCATCAGGAGGAAAAAATTGCTGTTCTCTTGGCCATTTGAAAAATTTCCCTATCAGAAACAGAAGAAGGCAAAGGCTTAAGTGGAGGAATGCAAAAGTCTTCCTGAGTAGATCGCCAGCAATATTAAACAGACATAGGTAGTTCTTGACTTGCGGCATTCATTTAGTGACCATTCAAAGTTACAACACAACAGGGGAAAGTCTTAGCCTCCTCATGGTCACGTGATCAAAATTTGGTTTTATATTTACAACAGTTGCAGGGGCCATGAGATTGCCATTTGCAATCTTCCCAACTGGCTTCAGACAAGCAAAGTCAATGGGAGGAGATGGATTCACTTAATGGCCACATAATTCACTTAACAACCACCACAATTTGCTTAGCAATCAGGGCAAAAGAAGGTCATAAAATTGGACATGACTCATTTAACAGTCTTGCTTAGCAACAGTAATTCTGGTCCCAATTGTGCTTGAAAGTCAAGGACTACCTATACTGGGATAAGATATCAGAATAATATTTTGTACCATCTCTCGAAGCATCCTAATCAAGAAACAGATCTCTAATGTTTCCCTGGCCCAAAGGTAAAGTTCCAACACAGGAATCAAGAGTATACCTGTTGTTACTCTTGTCCTAAACACACCTTTTATTCTATTTATTCTGTCTATGTATTATATTTTTTTCTTTTGTGGTACCAATAGAACTACTACCTATATTGATCTCAGGGGTGGAGTGTCTGAAATACAATTCCAAGTGGTATTAGCTAGCAAGACCAATGGGGAGTGATGCTGGGATCAGTAGGTCACAAACTTAAGGAACAAGAAATGAATTGCCATCTTTTTTATCTACTTGAATTAATTCTCTCCACACCAGATAATGTCAAAAGGTTAGAAATAGGACATCTATAGTATAATCGTATAGTCAATGAGACCCACTTCTAAAAAATGTTTAGTACTGCAGCCTCAAGGATTCCTCTGGAAGTCCATCTGTGGAGTACTTAATATTAATATTAATATAAATAGCCTTGGTGGCGCAGCGGACTAAAATCCTGTTAAATAGCACTTAGCTGCCAGCTGCCTGCAATTACTGCGAGTTCAAATCTCACCAGGCTCAAGGTTGACTCAGCCTTCCATCCTTCTGAGGTTGGTAAAATGAGGACCCGGATTGCCCCAATAAGCTGACTTTGTATTAAAAAAAAAGAACACCGCTTAGGAGGAACAAAAGCCCTACTAAGCAGGTATATACAAAAGTATGAAGGCTGTTGCTTAACACATTGTAAGCCGCCCTGAGTCTCCGGAGAAGGACGGCATATAAATCGAACCAATAAATAAATAAATAAATTTATATTTGTTTTCATTAGTCAAAAGTTGCCTTCACTTCCGACAGCAGTCCAATGTTTAAAACATTTAGGAAATAACTAATTAGTACAGGAAAAGGAGCTTTCCTGACTGCTATGGACAAGCATGAAATTCACCCATGTAAAGAAATGTAATTAATCCCAAACAGAGCTATTCTTTATTCTAAGTCTTCGATTTTACTTCTGTACTGCCATCTTGCGATCGCTTGCAGCAAATGCTTCGTCGCTCCTGGGTGAAGTTGCAAACAGTTGTTCACTGATAATAGAGCAGACCCAAAGATGAAGTCCCTGCTAGTTTACACAGGGAGAAACCAGTTGTTAAGAATTTACGCTACAGGCAGAAAATCAGCAAGAGAGGTTTTTATCAAAGCACTCATGCCTGCACTGAATAACTAAGAGCATCCATTCATTTTATCATTTATCAATAAAGGATAGACATTTTTCCTCAGAACAGACATTTGTGCAGGAAAGCACAGTCGCTTCAGTTTTTAGCAAAGGGGTTTCTGTACAAAACGAATGCCATGTTAGATTCACAAACAACAGATTTGTGCCCTTGATACAGGTAGTTAAAATTGAACTCGTTTAATCTTTAATCTCATATTCAGAACAATAAATTGGGCAGGGATCACAATTAATGATTAACATTAATGATTTTTGAACAACAAGCATATAGAGTCATACAGAAAACTGGGCATGTCTGAATACTACCATATATTTTATTTAAAATACTTCCTTCAACATTAAAAAAAAAACTTTAGATTTAGATTTTATGGGCCTATATCCTTTTTGAATCCCGACAAAAAGCTTTGTCGTTCCAATGGAAAGAAAGTCTAAGGGAAAATGGACTTTTTCTTCTTCAAATAAAATCATGACCACGTTTTGCTTTATAAATAGTTGAAGTAGATCCTAAGATCCTTTTGCATGCATATTAGTTGAAGGAATTTTTCTCACCTCTTCTTTCCTTTCCCAGACCATCTGAACTGCATGCAGGCAGTGGTTCTCGGAGAAAAAAATTGTCCAAAATTGAACAAAGGTTTTAAATATTAATATTGCAACTGAAGTACAAAAGAAGATATACTATACATCATTACAAATTATCAGGGTTTGCGACAGACTGAATGGGCTCTGCAAACAGACTCAGTGGGCTTTGAAGACTGAATTGCTCTCTTAATCAAGTTTTTAGAACTTGCTAATTTTTATTTTTATTTTTTTACAAAAACCCGGTGGGAAATATATCCAGCCAATGTAAATAAGGAAACTTAAATGGCATGGAGTTCTGATTACAAGAGCCTACTATTAGAAAATTATAGTCATGGAATACTATTTGACAAGGCCCAGGTTAGAGCAGCCAAGGACACTAACAACCTATGCAGGTTTACTCAGATTTATCCAAAATACATTAACATGTAGGCAAGGATAATAATATAGAAGCACTTTATCCTAAGTACGAAATGCAAAGGTAAAATATGAAAAGAAAGTTAATCACTAACTAATCCTGGTAATTATAGAGATGTTTACATAATCAGTCATGTACATACAATATACTGTTAAAAAAAATATGAAAGGCAGATTTGAAAGATAAAACATGAAAGCCAAGGGGAAAATGGCTCAACTAAAGCACGTGTGTAAACCATCCTCCAGTGTTGTTATTCACTTCCTGTTGTGTTCGATAGTCTTCAGGGAAATGAAGAGCAGGAAGAAATAATTACAGCGGCCATAACTATTAATTAAAAGCTGGCAAGGCAAGGGTGATGCGACAGAGAAACAATGAAGGTTGTCAGAGGAGTAAAATATCCTTTAGGTGTCAGACAACTGGTGGACAGCTCCTTTACCTAAGGAGAAAGATTGGAGGAGAAAGAGAGCAGACTTGATTTGGAGACCTTTTAATTCAGCTGGTGAATCCAGTTTGGTTGATTTGGTATCCAGGTGTCATTGATAATTGCTGGATTGATCCAAAATAAATTCCTTTTTGATATTTATTACACATTTGTGTGTGCCTTTTATCTTCTCCAGGAAAGACGCCTGGGAACTTTGCCTGGTCTTTCTCTCCAATACTCCAGGGACTGCTCAAAATCCAAATAAGTTAGGATCTGCAAACAGGCATTCAGTCTGTCAAGTCTTTCTGGCTGCAATGAGTGCCAACAGCTGGATCCAGATATTGTTAGGCAGAAATGTAAAAATAAGCCAATATGTCTAGTTCAGGCATAAGATGAAGCTAAAGAGCAGCTTCATGAATTTGTGCTAGACTAAAAGATGCCACATTGTCACTTAGCACAAGGTGTGCCCCCAGACATATTAATTCTGCAGGAACTTGTGGGATGAATGTGATTCTTTCATGAATGAGATTCAGAAGAACAGCTGGGAATGAGAAGCAAGAATCATTCCAACAACACCGCTGAAAAGACAATACTCCAGGCCCATAATGGCGAACCTATGGCACGTGTGCCCTCTCTGTAGGCATGCGAGCCATTGCCCCAGTTCAGCTCCGCCGCACATGCGCGTGCCCCTCCCACAAACCAGCTGCTCATCGTGTCTCTGCTGTGCATGTGTAGAGGGGTGGGGCACATGTGGGGGGCCGCGCACACATGCATGGGTGGCAAAGCATATGCAGGGGCATGTGCATGTGCGGGATGGGGCGCATGCGGGGGCGTATGCATGCACGGGACCCACATGCACATGAGCAGGGCCTGCATGCACATGTGCAGGGGCAGGGCACATGTGCGGGGCACACCCACACATTGTGCTTTGGGTATTCGGTCCTGAAATGGTTAGCCATCACTGCTATAGGCTCTTTCTCACTTACAATCTCAATTGTTTCTAGCTGTCATGTGAATAACTACAGTTTAATGCTGAAAGCTATCTAAACTGACTCTCCCCTCCCCCCAGCTTTCTCTCCCTACTCCTTTTGTTTCTGTATCATGTCTTTTAAACTGCAAGGTTATATATAGGGTTGAGTTCTGTAAGCTGAAGCATTTTTGCTCTAAATCTTGGAAAAGATACTTAAAAATTATATGAACATAAATTCTGGAAAAGATATCTGAAATGTTTGTGTATTTATGGAATACATGAAAATAATGTCAGAAATATTAGTTAGTTACTGTAAGTAGTACAGAAATAAAGGCCAACGTCAGAATCGCCTATAAAAATAGTCACAAAGTAACCAAAGTATTTCCTCCTGAGTTGTGTACTTGAAACTTGTAATCTATCCCTTTTATTTAGCTGCAGGAATATAGCTGCCACTTGAGATAATAGTTATTCAAACAAAAAGTCAAGAGTGAAAAATAAGAGGCTAGATTTGTCCTTGTTTCTGGTAGCCAGAGCTACCAGATCTGGCTATCCAAATTCAGAATGACCACAATGTGGCAAACAAAGTGTTTCACACAATGTGTTTCCATCAATATCCCTGTATTTGCAACACAGATCAGCCAGTACAATTCTACCTGTTTGCTTAGAGTTAAGTCTCATTGTTATAAGTGTGTACATATTTGCAACTTTAGGACATGACACAACATGATTTCTCAAAAGACCCTCCGAGATCAGAGAGATTCATTCATAGGGTGCAGTCACTGCAGCTGAACACACCGTGACTTACTTTTTGAGTAAACATGCATAAGGACTGGTTGCTACAGGTCATGCTGCACTCCAAAATGTGTCCATAGACTAAGAGAAGGAGGCTCACACTATTTTCAGAAAAGATTCATGATGGGAACTAATTTTCTCTAAGATAACTCAAAGCCAGACAAACTAGATTACGTTCTCCGTCCCGACTGTTCTGAAATATTAAGAAATTACCACACCTTGATTTTTTTCAAGGATATCAATGGAAACAAGCAGAAGTTCATCTATTCTAAATGGCTGGCCTTTGATAGGGGAAAAATATATCCTTATCCTCATCTTTTGGAAATTAAAAAATATTTATTACTTCCTTACATCATACCTCTTATGGCAAAAGAGCTAATACATGAAAGAATTGTGCTTTGATGAATATTTTCTGTATACTATATATTTTTTCTCCTAAGATCTACAATAGGTCACAAGTGCTCTATATATTACTTTCAGGAAATCTGAACAGTATCCATTTTCTTATTTGTTCTTTGCATTCCAATGGAACTTTTTCTAATAAAATGCATGAGCCATACTGTTAATTTTATTTAATTTCAGAAACAGAGACAGCCCTCGATTTACAATTCATTTAGTGACCAAAGTTACAACGGCACAGAAAAAAGTGACTTACGATCATTTTTTACACTTAGGACTGTTGCAGCATCCTCATGATCATGTAGTCAAAATTCAGACCCTTGCCAACTGCTATGTATTTGTGATGGTTGTAGGGTTAATGGAGAAGTCAGATTGACCTAACAACTGTTGTTATTCACTGAACAACTGAAGTGATTCACTTAACCACTTTGGCAGGAAAAGTCAATGTAGCCCAAAAGACAGTTCAAATCTTGTACTTTATAGGATGTTTCTTCTAAAACCATCCACTTAAAGTTATTATCTCACTGAGCCATTTCCTTCAGACAACATAATCACATTTTAATATCTCATTCTAGGGAAGATGAAAATTGGGCATTATACATGATCATCTCCACTGTTTGCAGGATGTCAAATTATTGTGAGAAAAATAATTTCTGCTGTTGGGGATGACTGACAGCTCATCCAAAATCCACATCCGGGAAATTAACAAAAAGCAAACGTTGGTTATTTTATCTTACTTCTGCCCCAGCATATAGAGCAAAATCAGTCATAATAGGTTTTGGTTAGAGCGCTGTGTAAATCCTTCTACTCTTGTTTGTGAAAACAGTAGAAGTGGTGGCTAATCTCTTAGTACCCAAAAACAGCACTTGGGCAGCACATTTTTTTAGAAGTCTAAGGGCTGCAAACTGATTCAGGCCATGGAGGCATCAGCAACAAATCACAATGATGTCATAATGATCATGTATGTTGTGACTATATCATATCAATGATCCAGTAATATAATTATGTCATGCTATGTCATTGGTAGGAAATCAGGCTATCAAAAAACATGGTGGCTGGACACCATCAAAGCTGACACCAATCAGAGCATACAAAAACTTAAAGAAGTTGTGAAAAATTGGAAGATACAGAGCCCATAGAATCACCAAAAGTTGGGCATGATTGAATAGATATTATCATCATCATCATCATGATCTCATTGGTTGGGTGATATTGCAACACAAGTGTGGCCTTCTTGACTCTCCCCATCAGTTCATAGTGCATTCTTTCATTTAATCTGTACTCTTACATTTTGTTTGAAGAATCTTTAAACCACCCTAAAAAAAAGGTAACATCAATTAAATATAGCAGTAAAAACAAATATAAACATGCAGGACAGTTTTCTCACCATCCATCCCATGCATTTTACATGTCTATGCCCTCAGGTGTTCCAGAGGTTCTCACCAAATTGTAATGAAATAAATGAGGAAAATCATTAAATGCATGGTTGATATCAACTATATTAACTCTAATGATACTGCATTTAAAATGAAGTGAAATTTTAAACCAGTTTTGATTCTGGCCCACCCAGTTTCGGGAGTGGCATGGTATTCAAAAGCAGAGTGTGACCTTTAGCCTAGAAAAAAATATGCAACAATAAAGGTAAATTTCACAACTTGGCTTTGAGCTCTATTTTTTTTTTCTTTTCACAATCTTCTGGAGGTAAAGATGACATCTGTCTCCAATTTCAACCGGGAACAAAGTCTGTCGTCTGTCAGAAACTGGGAAAACACAAGCTACTAATGAAGAGAATCATGGGATGGGTGAGTCATATGCTCTGCCTCTCTTTGCTGCTTAACTGGCTACTGAATCTTGGTTTCTCACATATGCAACTGTTCAGTGACTCACTTTAGCCTTTGAAAAAGAAGAGAAACCCTAGCAGTGTGGTCAAACTCTCATTTTTAAAAGCTGTATCACAAAATCTCATTCAATTTACATTGTCAACTTCTTCTCCACTGCTGTCTCAAAAACATATTCTGACCTGTGTTTTCAAGCCCCTAGTGCAAATAAATTCAACATGTGAAAAGTAACGCTTTTGTTTACATTCTTTTATTCAAGATGTTAACTATCTTAACAGAAGTTTAAGATTAACCCCAAAACTTGGAGTACACACAAAACAAAGAATGCACTTTGTTTCAAACCTGGATACAGAATGCTTCAGTACTTTGGTCTTCAGATAAAACAAAATCTGGAAAAACTCAAGAGAGATTTTATGGAGCTAGTAGGACAACACTGGTGTATACCTCACCCAAGATTGATAGTTATCGGCACTGCATATCCCACCCAGTCATTTTATGATTCTGGGTCTCTTACCAGCATTTGTCACCTGATCCCTGACATTCCAAGTGCCATCCTTTCCCCCTCCCTCCTCTTAGCCATGATATTCTTCTAACAAGTTAGACTACAATACATATTTTATAAAATGTCCTAGAAATCAAATCTTATAGAGTTGTTGTAGGAAAAATATGAGTGGCAGCATTAGGTATATAAGCTGCCTTGAATTGACCCAATCAATCAATCAATCAATGCAGGATAAACCACGTAAATAATAGAGAAATAACTCAGTCTGACAACTTTTAATTGGTAGGGATTGGAAAACTCAAACTCAAAAATGTTTAAAACTACAATATTTGATTCTATTATTCTATTGAAGGCTACAAGTGGCTTTCCATTCTCAAAATAACTCACAATATTTATAACTTAGAAGTCTCAACAGGAGTTAAACCTAAGATGCTTTTGAAATTATGCAAATTATTTGCGTAATATTTTCTATTTTCATGCATACTGTACTCAACTGACAGCTCTAGTGATGATATATGAAATGGATTGTATTTCTTATTGCTTCACAGGTTTATAAACACAAGGTGCACATTTTTTCTGAAACTTTTCATTTTATTGCTTTTGAATTCCATGACTGATAATTTCTAATGCTTGAAATAGAGTACAACCCACTAGCAATATTAAAAAGTTCTGGTAATATTTGCAAAATTACTGTGGGTTTTTTTTAATTATTCTTTCAAATTAAGAATGTAGGTAACAGCTCATGTAAAATGTATTTAACAATGGAGGAGCACCAGTGGCAGCAAATTGTATCTTATTTCATTGCGTAATATAGGAAAACAGACTTTTAAAGAAAAGATTAGACCAACTTATTTCCTTAACATCTGTTGAAAGCCAACATTTGTCAAAATGGGGTTCCTCCAAGACTTAGCTGCCTTGCTGATAACTTTCTCTTCCACAGAATAGAAGATGGCACAGGAAGGCACAGGAAGATCCTGACTTTACTCCAACCAGGTAAGCCTTAGTAGATGATGGATATGGTTCAAAGTTTAGATTAGTTGATTTTAAAGGAAACTGAAAACAACTGTACTCAAATGTGTACCTTGAAAACCAGTGCAAATAATGCAGTGTGGGATTCCATACAGAAGAAACAAAATGGGGGAAATTCTAATACAGCCAGAGTTCCTAAAAAGATATTGAAAGATCAATTAGAAGCAATTTCAAAAATGGCAATAGTAGAAGACAGTGTAAGACAAATGATGTTTGTGATCACTTGGGAAAGAAATCTGGCAAGAATCAGCATGGGATTGTCCAGGATAAATCTTGCCAAACCAACCCAATCTCCTTTTTGTGACATCATAACCAGTTTAATTGGTCATGGAAATACAGTGGATATACAATAATGCACCTTGACTTCAGCAATATATCTGACAGAGAGAAAAATCACCTGGCAGTTGTACTTGGCAGTTGTACAATGTTAAGGGGCATTGTAAAACTAATTTAAAGGTATGTTAATTCAGGATATTATTGAAGCAAAACATCCTTCTGAAGCTTTGTGCAGCCTCCCTAAGGCTCCTTTATACTTCATAATTACAATGAATACAGATGCCTTCCAATGACTGTGTGCGAAACACACTAAGCCAATCCCATTGTAGCATGGCGCTTTCAGCACTTCAAGCTGCATTTACTCTAGTGCTGACATAAGAAGGAGAAGCTGAGGCGTCTGGAAAGGGACATTTGACTTTTCACCTACTTATTTTCCCTGGAGATAATATCCCCTAGGAGATGGACGGGAGGGGGGGAAATCCTGAGCCGGAGCAGTAGATTAGGGGTAGAGTGACTTGGAAATGGCCAATGAGTGCAGAGGAGTGGGGAAAGGAAAAGGAGGGTTTTGGGTCAGGAAGTCAGTGTTGGCTGCGATGGAGTTGGAGTTAGAATGTCATACTTAATAAAAGGAAGTTTTTCATCAAAGACTTTGTTTGAAATGCAATTTATTTGAGACGACCTCGAAACTTGACATGCGCTTTGTGTGAATTCCAGCCCAGATCCTGCGTATGCTCCCTGATCTGAAGAACTGATCAGTTTCAATGAAGGGAGTCCCAATACTGTAATCTGTATAAGATCGCAGCCCTAAGCTATTTAGTGCAGGACTACTAAACCTGTCCAGCAAAAATCTAGACAGCAGCAAAAAACAGAACTTCTTGTGCATCTCTGCTGCCATCTAGTGGTTATCCAGATTTTTGCAGCCGATGGATAGAGACTTGACTAGACTAGACTAGACTAGACTAGAATAATAGAGTTGGAAGGGACCTTGGAGGTCTTCAAATCCAAACCCCTGTTTAGACAGGAAACCGTATACCATTTCAGATAAATGTCCAATCCCTTCTTAAAAACTTCCAGTGTTGGAGTATTCACAACTTCTGGAGGCAAGTTGTTCCACTGATTAATGGTTATAACTGTCAGAAAATTTCTTAGTTCTAGGTTGCTTCTCTCCTTGAATAGTTTCCATCCATTGTTTCTTGTCCTGCCTTTAGGTGCTTTGGAAAATAGCTTGACTCCCTCTTCTTTGTGGCAGCCCCTGAAATATAGGAACACTGCTATGTCTTTCCTAGTCCTTCTTTTCATTAAACTAGACATACTCAATTCCAACAGCCGTTCTTTATATGTATTAGCCTCCAGTTCCCCAATCCTCTGTTGCTCTTGTCTGCAGTCTCAACGTCTTTGTTTACATATCGTGGCAACCAAAACTGAATGCAATATTCCAATTGTGGCCTTACCAAGGCATGATAAAATGGTATTAACACTTCACGTGATCTTGAGTCTATCCCTCTGTTAATGCACCCTAGGACTGTGTTGGCGTTTCTTTTTTGGCAGCTCTCATTGTAGCTCTCATTTTCCCTTTTTTTTTTTAAATGAAAAGATTCCTCCAAAAGACAGCTTCTCCCCCCCCCCCCCCTTCTTCCTTACTACCCTCCCGTATACATCTACCAGCCACCCCTTCCCTCCCTCGCCTAGCCTCTCCCCGTCCTATCCATTGCTCTCCACGGGCGAGGCAAGCAAGCAAGCAAGGCGGGAGCACGCGCCCAACGGCCTCGAGACGGCCGAGGGGTGGGGGAGTGGGGAGGGCGGAGAAAAGGCGATACAGGTCCGCCAACAGAGCTCCGAGCGACTCGATGAACAGCCTGAGCGAGTGGCTCCTCCTTTCGGCCGTCGATTCACTTCGGCCCAGGCAACCAGCCGAGTCCTCGGCCGAGTCAGCTGGGACGGCGAGAGCGGGGCAGAGGAGAGGGGTTGGCCACCATCTTTGGGAAACGGGACTCCGGTCGAGCGGGCGAGCCAGGGAGTCGGCGTACAGGACGGAGAGGTACTCCGCTGGGTCAAACCATGGGCTGTGCATTTTGCTGAGGTCCCCGGGTGAAGAACGATGGAGCTCTTTCCAGCCGCTTTCCTGTCAAGCTCCCGCCAGGATTTTGGCAGGAAAGCTGCCCGCCTCGGAAGCGCTTTCGGAGCTGCGGCTGTGGCAGCCGGGCTGAAGCAAAAAGGTGGAAGGGGGAACAAGTTAGGAAAGGCGGCGGGACGAGCTCCGCGAACCTCAAGGGAGCTGAGCAAAAGAACTTTATATATATATATATATATATATATAATCTGGATTTCTCTTGATCTGGATTTCTCCTTTGCAAATTTCAAGCCGTCCCGCGGAGGAGTCAGAAACTCGCTTGGTTTGACGTTTGCGTGTCCATGTGCGTGTGTGTGTGTGTGTTTAGGGTGTGTGTAAAAATCTATCTGCACTTCTTCTTTGGCCGCGAAGAGCGTGTGAGTGGGAGAAGTTTCGAAGCTCGTTCTTAGTGTTCAATATGTCAAAGCAGAGGTGGACAGCAGACTTTTGGCAAACTGGGTTATTTTTTATTTATTTATTTATTTTGGTTGGGGGGGGGGGTTGGGGAGAATGACAGGCTCAAAATCTGCTAACTAGACCAGTAGAAAATGACGAAAAGGTAGTTTGCAAAATGTTGGTTGAAGGAAAAAGGGGCACATGTTGCAAGTTTGGTTCCTCTGCATAGAGCCTCCCGTATCTAGGCTACAATAATCTGGGTGACCACTCAATATTAACAGAGTGATATAGAAAACTCTTAAGGAGATCGTTTTAATTTGGGGAGTTTGTCTAGCTTCTTGGTTCCTGCTTTGAAAAGTAAGTGGAAATCAGGCAAGCCTTTGCCCAAATCTGGCTGGTGCAGTTTTTATTGCTGTCTTGGTGATGATAATGCAACTCTTTCTCACCAGTTGATTATGGGGTTACCTTTGGATAAGCTGCAGTTGCTTAGACTCCTGACTGGACTACTCTGGCAAACTAGGATAACGCTTATTTTGAAATTAATAAGTGTTATTATTAATATGAAATTGATAATTCTATGGGTTGCCACTGGGCTTCTGGGCCCAGTTCAGACTGCTTCAAACTTTAAAACCCTTCATGGTGCAGTGCCAAGATATTCTAAACAACATCTTGCCAAACTTTAACTCAATCGAAGAATAATTTGAACCTGGTCATTTGTATTTTGAATGAGAACTCTGGATTGACATGTTCAATTAGTTTGTTTACTTGGCTGCCCACAGTATTCAGAGCATTGGTCAATATCAGATTTCAGGAGCATCAATACTTTTTCTATCCTGCTTTTTCAAAGTCCAACTTTGGCTTCCATAGAGTGTCACAGGGAATAATCATGGCTCGCACAGTTCTGATCTTTGTAGGTACAGACACATCATAGCATCTGAATAACTTTTCCAAAGCCTTCATGACTACTCTACCACATGGTAGTCTAGGGTGTATTTCTTGGCTGCTTGTTCTTTTACTGCTGGTAAAAGATCCTAAAAGGCAGAAGATATTTCCCATTTCCATAGCTTCATTGATAGTTCTAAAGCTTGTTGTTCTACCTGTTGTCATTAATTTAATCTTCTTTATGTTTAATTTGAATCTCATTTTTCACTTTCTCCTTGACTTTGTTACTAAAGTTTGCAGATCCTTTGCTTTTTTGTCTATCTGAGTACAATAGTATCTTCAGCATACTGCACCGCAGTCTAACATGAATAGCCACGAGTTATTCATGTTTTTTCCTTCAGTTGTAAAACCATACTGATTTTCTTTCAATAATCTTTGCTTAATATATATTGAGCATATAGGTTGAGTATACAAGAGAAGAGTATGCAGACTTTTCTCATTTGCTAACTTGAAGTCAGTCTGTTTCACCATGTTATGTAGCCATACTTTGTCTCCCCAATCCATGTAGTAGATAGGTTTTGCAGGAGGAAAACAAGCTGATTTGAGGTTTCTATTTTCCTAAGCATGTTCCACAGCTTGATGTGATTGACACCATCTAAGATCTTTCTATAATCAATGAACATATAGTAATTTCTTGGTATTTTTTAGGTTTCTGAGTTATCCAGGGTACATCAGCAATAATATCTTGTTTTCCTCAGCCTTTTCTAAACCTAGCTTGAACATCTGGCATCTTCTTTTCCATGTAGGGCTCTAATCTGTTTTGGATGATCCTATGCTTATTTTGCTAACATGTGAAATTCATATTGTCCATGAACTCTGATATTATTCAGTCATTGATCACATTTTAGCCAAATATTTTTCTTGCTACACCCTTCCTAACTATAAAACAGTGCTGTTCCTTCTTTGTGTTTTGTATCCTAAACAGAAAACAGTATAATCTTCTGAGCGAAATTGTCCAATCCTAATCTATCTTGATTCACTGACGCCTTATATTTATTTATTTATTTTATTATATTTCTATATGTCCATCTGTAGTTGTTTTATTTCAAGTTTGTGTTTAATTTTCCTGGGTTCATGTATCTTATGTTTTGTGTTCTAGTGTAATCCTGTCTTTGCAGCTTGGTATTTTCCTGTATGACAACTTCAGGAAATAGACATCCCAAAGACTTTAATTTAGACACATCATAAACACCATTAAAATTCAGCTCTTCCTCAGTCATGTCATCTAACCTGAGGGGCCCAACATCCAACACTGTATAATCAATTTTATGCTTTCTTTTAGCAAGAAAACCACTAAAGATGTAGTTTTCTTGCTAAAAGTACAGGGATTGTTTACTATTGCCTTTTCCCGTGCAGAGTGAATTGATGTCTTTGCCACTGTTAAAGTGATCATCTACCTCCAGCATCTTCCTGTATCATTGTTTCCCATTATAGGTGCACATTTGGTTTAGCAAGACAGCTGGGATAACCTCACACCTTGGTGACCCTGTTGGAAATATATACTCTTGGCATGTACTTCCAAATTTCTTTGCCTGTCCTTTCCCAGAATACTTCCCACCATGATGAGGAACATTAATTCAGTGCATTGTCAGGGTATACCATTTACAAATAAAAAAGACCAAAGAAAGACTGATATTAAATATTAACACATTAAATAATAACAATAACAACAACAACAACAATAATACTATAGCAATAATAATATAACCAAAAAGCTTTAACTAAGTTTCTTCTTACATTAGCTTATTTACATTTTTGTTGATTATTGTGATTATAGTTATGTACATCTCTATTTTCAATACTAACATTCATAATCTTATAGTTCTTGATTACAGTTGTGCACTCTTGTTGTATGAATGATCTGCAATAGCTCACTAACAGTGTTGGTAATAATACAGTTATGGGCTGGGATTTCCGCAGCTGCTGTGGGCATTTCTCTCTGGTAGCTTGATATTGCATTCAATGGCTATTTTAGCTTGAGCTGAAAGAGAGAGCAGGCATCTAGCTTCAACATTATGCCTTATGCCAATTTCAAAGCATTTGTTATATGTTTAATGGGCTCCTTGCTAAAATAAATGTGATGTTCTGCAAGAACACAGGAACTGTTTCCTTAAAACCCTTGTTCAACAGTCCTTAAAAAGAGTGTGAGATCGGTCTTTTAAAAATGCTATTTCTGCCAACTAATTTTTATTGGTATACATAGGTTTTCTGCTGCTTCTACAAAAAATATAAACTTCACATGGCCAAGTCCATTGCCATCTTGCATGCAGGTAGATCTCATTCAGTGGCTATTAGAGCTTATAACAGTGCTGAACAAGAGGATTTACTACCATTACTTTTACTTACAGTTATTATAATATACTCATAATTTGGGCACTTAGCAACCAATTCACAATTATGTTGCAGCATTTTGCAGTCACACGATTGCCATTTGTGACCTTCACTGCCAGTTCCAACCAGCAAAGTCAATAGAGAAGCCTGGAGGAAGTCACAAATGGTGATACCTGTCTATGGGACCCTAAGGGATTCACCTAATGACTACTGCTGCTATCCTAAGTTACTGGTCCTAAATACCATCACTAAGTGAGGACTACCTGTACTTTCAGGTGCTGTGGGGCTTGGCTGCTCATTGCTGATACTGCCATTTCTTTAATGATTTGGAATATATGAGATGTAGGTTGAATTGATAAGAGGTTTGATTGTTCTTCGTTTTAACCAAATAGGGTGTAGCCAAGGGAGGGATTGAAGTGGAAGAAAGTTATTCTAATATTCTGTAGAATCTTTCAGTGAAATATAAACCAAATATTTTTGAACAAAAATAATCGTTCTATTCCAGAAGAGTGGTAGATATGTGTTTAAACAAAAGTATCTAGTATTCTTCCAGGAGACCACCAAACCTTTGTTCAGAAATAAACCAACTGACAGGTACCAGTGCAGAGCACTTCTAGTCTATTGACCTGTCATTTGAGCATTTGAAAATAATAAAACTCCATCATTCAACCCCATTTCACTGATTCACTCAACTCTACTTCACCATATAGTAAGGAAAATAATTATTGATTTTCACATGTTTTGGTAATGATGGGAAAGGGTGAAAAAAGCTACCTGGATAATCCACCAATTGCTCTCCTTAGTTTGTCCCACATTAAAGCTTCAAAGGTACTTCTTGTGTTTCAGCCTTGTTACTGAATTGTTAGGGCAGTGTAGTTATGTCAACACACTTTTCTGCCATTTGAAAGACTGGGTTAGTATGACCCTGATAAAGAGTCCAAAGTTATTAAGGATCCAGAATTCTCACCTGACATTGAACTGCCTAATAGAATTACACCAAGATCTGAGCCAATTTATTCTCAGCTAATGCTTCCAGATGTATTAAAAACTACAATTTAAATAATTGGAAATAACAAAGAATTTCAGTCATGGAAAGGAATTTTTTTCTTGCATTTGTTTTTGCAGCTGTTAAATGGTTTGTAAATTGGAAGTCCTATTGATGTATTAAAAAAATAACATGGATTGCAGACAATTCAGCCTTCAAATCTAATCCCCTCCCTGGGAATTCAAACATACTGTATACCTATAATAATTGTTCTTTGATTCAGAACGTATATATTATTTATTGGTATTGGAAGCAAAGCCAGTTTCCAAAACTTGATTACATTTGTTAAATTCCAGAATGAGACAATAGATATAAAATTGTTTGAATGTTTATTGACTGCAATTTTTAAGTTTAGTTGTAACCCCAACTGTCTCTATAATTATAAAAATAAAGTCATCTTTGAGTTAAGCTTGACTTTTTTGTGGATTATACAGTATAGATGCTATCATGTTGTTTTCTTTGCAGCTGTAGTTTGCCAGTGCCTTATTCTAGGATGTGTTTTTTTTTTCAATTGCCAAGCCTAATGTGTGCCCCTTATGTTTTTCAAATTTTTCCAAGTAGTAACTACCATACATTTGTTCTTGCTTAGTTTCCAAGCTACATACTATGGGGTGTCACATGCTATGTGGTGTCTAATAAAACATTTTGCTTTCTTCTGTATAATTGAATAGTTTCATACCTCTGTAAAAAAAGGTACTAGTATATCACAACAACATGATGATAGCAGCGAAACCTATTTGGTGATTTTGTATCAGGTTTGAATCCACTTCTAAGTTATCTCAAAGTGTAGAAGAAATAAAACAGTATTTTTTAATATTCATATCGAAAGTGAACATTTTGATTCAACAGTAGTATATTTACCTACTGGAATCTGAAGGTTGTACTTTGGGAGAATGAGATATCACCATAATTAGAAGTTGGGCAGTAAGTAAAAACACTCTTGTTGCTCTTCAGCGTAACACACCATCCTCTGAATTACCTGTGACCAAGTATATATAGACGTGTGTGATGATTTATACCGTAAAGACCTTATTTAACTATTGTAATGTCAACTATAAAATAATGAGGCATGTAATAGGTATTAAAAATTTTAAAAATATGAAGTTAAATTTGAGTACTGATAATTTCAGAAATAATAGTCTTTATCTTCTTTTTTTAGAATAGACATTTGAAAGTAACTACACCAAACAATACTGCAAAACCTGCCACTACCATGGCAACAAAATATCTTGGTAAGAATAGATTAGTGATTTTTAAAGAAACATTACATTCTTAATCAATGCACTGTGTTTTCTGATTTTTAATCTGAGCAATTATGACTAGATTTACAGTTCGTGAGAATTTTTAAAAACTTTTAATAAAATGCAGATGAAAGGTTTGTGTTCTAATGGGTGCTTTTGTATATCTGTATGCCTCTTAATTAGAAAGATAATCATCAGATATAAATGTTGTCTCCACTGTCAGTAGGAAAAAGACAGAATTGCCACCGACTATTCTACAATACAATACAAACCTATTACTTAGTTCTTCAGGTTAATCCTTTAAATTTTTATCTTTGAACAAAATTTATTTTCTTGGATTTCTCATTAAAAGGTAAAATAAAGTGGCTTTCATTCTTGATTTAATCTTGAGAATTTATAACTTGAGAAAAACAAATGTGTTTTAGACAATATTGAGTGGCCTAGTTTCCCAAATATACATTAATGAGGTTTTCTTTAAATGTACCATATGCAGGAAGCTTCAGAAGTTTTGACCAGTTGCTATGGAAGTGACTTGTGTACATTCCACTTCTATGAAATTACTAGGGATTAGTGGCAAATTTGAGTCCATTTCTGCACAATCTTAAGGTTGTGGGCCAACTCTATCAATATTTGAGTTTAACATTTATTTTTAGTTGGTAAAACCTAAGGCATCATTTACATTCTGTAAAAGTAAATATGTGATATAGGGTTAAACATAGTTTATGGTGAGTGTGTTTTATGACAATCTGAAGAAAATAAAGAAAAATCTCTGCAGAAGTTAAAGATTTTCATTTTAAAGTGATATTGTTTGAGTAATGTATTTTTACTATAAAATGGAACTGTCATCAACTGAAATATATTTGTATGTTTGAATAAGTATAGGAAAGCCATCTATTGATGTGTATCTACCAGTATCTATACTGAATTTATCTACTCTAATACATTGTAATAAAAGACAGAATAATAACCTTTGATAAATGATTGAAAATGCTAAGGACTTACTTACTTCTTGAATTTTTGCAGAAAATGCTCAAGAATGTAGATAAAAATATGTTCCACGGATATGTCTGTGTCATACTTACAAAAATCTAGAAGGTAAGGAAAACTGTCATACCATATATAATTAATATAAAAAACAAAATAAATATAAATATGCTTTTTTCATGTATTAATATTTCTTGAATAATTAAATTGTAAAACTCTATAGTTAAAAAAATAGAGCATATAGTAATTAGTTTCTCTTTTCATCCAAATAACTATTAATTCTTCCTATTTTACTTGAGCGTTACAAATGTTCATCAGTTACCTATGATGTGCATTTTTTGACAGCAAGAAATCATTTAGGTTGATGTTCTTACTGAAACTGAACCAGCTGATTTGTTTGGGCAGGGTAGTTAGAACTGTAGCTGATAATTCTTTAGAAAACACACACAGCCAGTTAGTCCTGTTTTGCATGTTTCATTAAATTCCAGCATACAAACTTTCAGGACCTTAACTCAGTCTCCAAAAAAGCATTTTGTTGTAACTAGCTTGAGGAAAATAAATAGGCATCTACATAATTTTTTATAAAGAATTATGGTATTGGTTCGCAGCTGTTTAAATTTATGTGATATATTACTGATGAATGAAGGAAGAAGGAAAAAGGGATACTGTAACATTGAATACTCTGAGTCCTGAATAGCTTTGTAAAAGGGGAAATTGGAAGGAGACAGTAGTTATTATTTTCAATAATTGCTTTAAAATTATTAAAGCATCTCAAAATGAAGAAAACTACATCTGCGCCATCATCTATGGTATCTTATTGGACTTATGAGACTTAGTTTTGGCAGCTCTGTTTTGCAGTGATTCCACTCTCAAAGAGCTTTTGCCTGGCTTTGGCTAGTCTACCAATTGGTACAAGAGGACCTGGATATAGTAATTAATGCACTAGACAGTATTGCAATGTGCTTAAAGACCTCTTGAAAACCGCAACTAGTCCAGAATATTTACTGGCCCTCAGTTATTGGGGGCATGAATTATTAATTCTGTGCTAGTTGTTGATTGGTTTCCAACTAAAATTTACGTTGCTTATATTGATTTAAAAAACCCTTCATGGCTGGGTTTTGAAATACATGCAGGATTATCTGCTGTAACCAGAATTGTCTTGTCATGCTAGATCTTATAGGGAAGTCTCACACTTCTGGGAGATGAGAAATATTTTAATTGTAATCATATTGTATATAGACTTTAAACTGCTGAGAATAATCAAATTACAACAGAGTATAATTTAATAAACTTAGCTTACATCTTTTTGCTTGGTTGCACTAATGCAGGATACTGCTTTATACACAACTCATAAGGGATAGTTTGTTAACGAAATACTTTTAAGTCGGCTTGAATTCTGCCATGTTACTTTTGTTTTAGCTATGAGTTTGACCTTATAAATTTGGCATGTTTCCATGGAAAGCATGTTCATTTTGGGATGCTTCTGAGGAAAAATGGGAAAAAATGATTACCTTCTAATAACTACTGCATACCAGGTGTCTGTAGTTGATACTCTAGTGCAGTATATCTCTGTCTGAAATCATATATTTAATGTTGATATTTATTCTATCTCTTTATCTAAACTGTAGTTTTTGATTAACACCCAAATTCAGCTGGGGAGGAGGCTGTTATCATATTACTATTGTACATAACTATAGGCATCCACAGCTAGTTACAATTTGTCAAAATAA
The DNA here is from genome assembly GCF_029215685.1 of Pituophis catenifer annectens. Classification (NCBI taxonomy): domain Eukaryota; kingdom Metazoa; phylum Chordata; class Lepidosauria; order Squamata; family Colubridae; genus Pituophis; species Pituophis catenifer. The sequence continues at coordinate 218,886,165 of NW_027256881.1, read as the reverse complement.
AGAAACCTTTATAGCACAATTTCTTCCCTTCCTGTATCACAACATTGCATGCAAATACATAACAGACAGAATTGCATCAAGATGTCACAACACACGTTTTTTCAATTACACCCCCACACCCTATGTATGCATATGCATTGTGCATATCATGTCTGTGTTTTCAAAGTGGAACTCTTGGATTGCAAAATTGGCAGATTAAGATCTGATTGAAAATTGAAAAAGCCTATTATCCTGTAGGCAGTTGACGCCCTTTATTTATTTATTTAATTAATTAATTTTTTTTTAGGAGATACACTTCACCTTTACATGATGCCATGAAGCTCATTGAAGTTCACTCATTATTTTATTCTTAAAAGGTTAGAAAACAGGTATGAAAATAACCATGGGAAATAATTGGCATATCCAAAATACAAGGCTATTAGAATAAAGCAGGGGTCTCCAAATTTGGCAACTTTTAAGTCTTGTGGACTCCAGTTCCAAGAATTCCTCAGCCAGTCATATTGGCTGTGGGGTATTCTGGGAGTTGAAGTCCACAAGTCTTAAAGTAGCCAAGTGTAGAGACCCCTGGGATAAAGTATAAGTAAAAAAACATTGAGTAGTTTAGATGAAAATAGATGCAGTTCAAAATATGCACACAGTGTATTTCTTTTATTTTCTGTGCTCCAATTTTAATCTGGACATAAGTAGTGTGGTATTTAACCTTTTCCCCAATTAAATTCAGGATAATCTGTTTAGGCCTTTTATACTTCACATTTCCGCTATTCATATTTAATTTGTATGTCAGCTACTTAAAAAGACAAATGTATTTGGGCTGCAAGCCTGAACATTGTAAGGGTGTTTCAGTCTCACAGACTTAAATGTGCTAGCAATTGTCTAGTACAGAGGCTCACAAATGGCTTGTATTTGTATTCTGTTCTGACAAGGCATCAAATAATGTTTGTTATATCCAGAGATATTGGTGCCATCAACATGCAGATGGCACTCTGATTTCTCTTTTCCTTTCATATTTGAATCATCAAACCACTACTGGTTTCAGTTCTAGCTTTATGTGAATGAAGAGGAACAAATTAAATCTTATCATGACAAGACCCTTGCTAGACATAAAAGGAATAGGTTTATACAGTCTTTAAAGCAGCAATTTGCATTTTAGGAGTGCTTTCTATCGGTTTCATCTTTTGTCAAGTGTGGGCGGGAGTTTATAGAGAAATCAGATTTTACCTCAGTTATTCATGTTTTAATCAAAGATCTGAAATTCAGACTATCACAAAAGCTATTCCATAATAACCCCATGAAGACTATTTATTAAACTAAGGTCTGAAGCATTGAAATATGTTAATATTGTGGCACAGAGATTTTTACTGACTGGGAAGTGAAAAACAAATATCACAATGCACCCTTAAATTTATTAGCTAATTGTTTTTTATTACAAAACAGAGAAGCTTGTGAAACATCTGCAAAACAACCATTTCACTCAGGCTACATAGCTGGATAGGTTTTTTCATTAATCAAAATGCAATAATTGGCTTTATTACTGGGTTGGAATCTAATATGTTTTCATGATCATATCTACACTAATCTAAGAAACCCTTACCAATAGGAGCTGCCAAATCTTTTTATTTATTTTTTCTCTTTTTACCGAGCAAAGAGATTTTTCTTTCCTTTTATCTTTTTCTCATTGCTTTTCTTTCTCATTACTTCCTTTGCCTGGTAGAAATATGTTACTTATTGTTTTCCACAAGCCTTGCCTGGCAGAAAAATTCTGACAACTAAACATCCAGATGTAGTCTCTTCTCACCCAACTCCTTTCCCTCCTTCTCCTGTCCCTTGGGCAGCTATATTTTCCCAGGTCATAGTAGCAGACCAAACATTATCTTTATACAGTACTACGAGTGTTCAGAGAGATCAGGGCCACCAAAATGGATTGCCTGAAACAGAGCAGGCAAGAAAACAACAGTGGATGCTAATGGTAGCAATGTTAGTGCAAAACAATATTTTGGGGATTTCTCTGCCAATATAGATAGTAGTTGGGGGAAAAAGGAATTTTAATATTCTGCTTATGGAATAAGATAAATTGTGTCCAATTTTGTTTCATACCATACAGATTGATCATTGGTTTACATTTTTGCTGTACTTTAATATTTGAATGCCTGTTCCACCCAGTTCCTGGAGAATAAAGCCTGTTTCAATTCATTTTAAAAACTCATTGTCACTGCTGTTGTTTGACAAATTACAAATGGTTTGGATTTTTATCATGAATCGGATGAACCCACAAAGCAGTTCTCTGACTCAGCGTAAGCGAATGGCTCTTGGCATTGTCATTCTTCTTCTGGTTGATGTCATATGGGTTGCTTCTTCCGAACTCACATCGGTAAGTATCATGCTATAATGCAACAATATTGTGATCTTAATTTTTTTTTTAACCTAAGTGAAACTAGTAGTGTTTATGACTACATGGAATACCGCCCATCTCATTGTTAGCCACTGTTTGCTAAACTAATTACTCAAAAAAGGATTTGTAAGATTTTAGAACTAGCCTTAGATTATACAGTCATGTGAAAAAGCAAATAGACACCACTGAAATATTTCAACTTATTGAAGCATGCACATATACAACAAATATCATGCACCAGTTACATTTTGTAGAATAATTTTGTAATTTTGACGCTAGTGCATTCTACCATTAGATAGATGGTAAGTTTTGTAAGTTCCTCCTGTCCAAAAAAAAACTATACTTAACCCCTTCCAAGATGGGGAAAATATTCCAAGTGAATATAGGAAGTCCTCGACTTACAACCATTCATGTAGTGACCGTTCGAAATTACAACCACACTGATAAAAGTGACATGACCATTGTAGTATCCACATGTCACGTGGTCAAAATTCAGATGTGTGGCAGTTGGCTTATATTTATGACAGTTGCAGTGTCCTAGGGTCAGCTGATCACCTTTTGTGACTTTCTGCCAAGCGAATCAATGGGAAAGCCAGATTCACTTAACAACGACGTTACTAACTTAACAATTGCAGTGATTCACTTAACTGCGCCAACCAATATCATAAAATGCAGCAAAACTCACTTAAGAACTGCCTTGTTTAGCAACAGAAATGTTGGGCTCAATTGTGTTTGTAAATTGAAGACTACATAGATACAGTTGCAAGAAAAAGTATGTGAACCCCTTGGGATTACGTGGAGTTTTGCATGAATTGGTCATAAAATGTGCTCTGAACTTCATATAACTCACAACAATAGAAAAACACAGTCTGCTTAAAATAATACTACACAAACATTAGATGTTGCCATGGTTTAATTGAACATAACATGTAAACATTCACAGTGCAGGGAGGAAAAAGTATGTGAAACTTTGGACTTAATAACTGGTTGACCCTCCTTTGGCAGCAATAACCTCAACCAAACGTTTCTTGTAGTTGCAGATCAGACCTGCACAACGATCTGGAGTTATTTTGGACCACTCCTCTTCACAAAACTGTTTCAGTGTAGCAATATTCTTGGGATGTCTGGTGTGAATCGCTCTCTTAAGTTCATGCCACAGCATTTCAATTGGGTTGAGGTCAGGACTCTGACTGGGCCACTCCAGAAGGCGTATTCTGTGCTGTTGAAGCCATTTTTTTGTTGAATTACTTGTATGCTTTGGGTCATTGTCCTGTTGCATCACCCATCCTCTGCGGAGCTTCAGTTGGTGGACAGATGGCCGTACGTTTTCTTGCAAAATGTCTTGATAAACTCTGGAATTCATTTTCCCATCAATGACAACAATCCGTCCAGGCCCTGAGGCAGCAAAGCAGCCCCAAACCATGATGCTCCCTCCGCCATGTTTTACAGTGGGGATGAGGTTTTGATGTTGGTGTGCTGTGCCTTTTTTTCTCCACGCATAGTGTTGTGTGTTCTTCCCAAACAACTCAATTTTGGTTTCATCTGTCCACAGGATATTTTGCCAGTAGTGCTGTGGAACATCCAGGTGCTCTTTTGCAAACTTCAAACGTGCTGCAATATTTGTTTTGGACAGCAATGGCTTCCTCCGTGGTGTTCTCCCATGTACTCCATTTTTGTTTAATGTTTTCCTTATTGTAGATGTGTCAACAAAAATGTTAGCATGTGCCAGAGATTTCTGTAGGTCTTTAGCTGACACTCTAGGATTCTTCTTTACCTCATGAAGCATTCTGCGCTGTGCTCTTGCAGTCATTTTTACAGGACAACCACGCCTAGGGGGAGTAGCAACAGTGCTAAACTTTCTCCATTTGTAGACAGTCTGTCTTACCATAGACACATGAACATCAAGGCTTTTGGAGATACTTTTGTAACCCTTTCCAGCTTCATGCAAGTCTACAAGTCTTGATCGTAGGTCTTCTGAGAGCTCTTTTCTACGAGGCATGGTTCACATCAAACAGTGCTTCTTGAAACCAGTAAACACAAACAGGTGTGTGTTTTTAAAGGGCAGGACAGCTGTCAGCAACACATCCAATATCATCACACTGATTGGAGTCAAGGTTGGCTCACTCCTGGCTCCAATTAGCTCTTGGAGAAGTCATTAGGCTAGGGGCTCACATACTTTTTCCTCCCTGCACTGTGAATGTTTACCTGTTATGTTCCATTAAACCATGGCAACATCTAATGTTTGTGTAGTATTATTTTAAGCAGACTGTGTTTTTCTATTGTTGTGACTTAGATGAAGTTCAGAGCACATTTTATGACCAATTCATGCAAAACTCCACGTAATCCCAAGGGATTCACATACTTTTTCTTGCAACTGTATATCACATTTTGATAGCTAGATGCAATTTTTCCCTGTTTACCTCTTGATTGATTGATTGATTGATTGATTGATTATGTGCCATCAAGTTATTGTCAACTCTGAGTGACCATGTAGACAAGCAAGTTATCCACAATCATTTCTTCTCAAATCTATCTACTAGGAATTTGGTGTCCCATCAGTTGTTCTGCAAGATGTTTCATTACTTCAAGAGACTATCCTAAAATGTGATCCATCAGGCTTGTCCACTCTTTTGGAATTTCAGCTAATCTTGCAAAGGATTTGCAAGTAGCAAAAATGCATACCATCATATGTTAAAATCTTTAATAAATCAGTATGTTAATTTTTGCTTGTCCAGAAATATGCTAATAATTTATGGTATGGAGAGCAGTAATTAATACAAATCCTGGTCTTGACTGAGATTGAGTACGAATCCAGGAATGCTGTATTTCTTAAATAACTTTTCCATGTTTGAAGGTCCATGTAGCTTAATGAGTTTGTGAGTGATGGCTTTTCCCCCCTTTTCTCTGCAGTATGTTTTTACTATGTATAAAAAACCATTCTTCAGTACGTTTGCGAAAACATCCATGTTTGTTCTTTACCTCTTGGGATTCATCATCTGGAAACCATGGAGGCAACAGTGTACGCGTGGGTTTCGTGGAAGGCATGCAGCCTTTGTAAGTATTGTTCTGTTTATTGACTTTTATCAGTATTGTGGGTTTTTTATACACAAGATCAAAGTGTAAAATAGAGACAAAAGTCTACATAAACTAATGTTCACCTCCAAATGTTCAGAGTGTACAGCAATGCTTCCATAAGTCTAGCATTTCAAAGTGAATCTTTACATAAACCAAAAATAGCAGTAATGTTTCTTAGGGAAACTGATATGAACATCAAGCTCTCTGTCCTTGAAATCAGTAGTTAGCCTGCGGTTTATATTGTTTGTGATATTCTGCCTCTAGCTGAAGTGTTATTAGTTCATTGATATCACATTAAATGTTGTTTTAAGGAAAACTATTTTATCAAAGTTGATTTCTTTATTAAGATGTCTGTAGTTTTCCTATTGATAAAATGCAATAAACCCAGTCATTGTGCTACTCACAATATCCCATGAGAAAATAAGAGCTGACTAATTCATTCAGTTGTTTTCCTCTCTCTGAACTCTCACAGCTAGAAAATACATTAGATTCTTGACAAAACTTGTTTATATATGAAAATGAAGAGCTCTATAACTATATTCATCTGTTTATTTATATTCCACCTTTATTATTTTTATAAATATCTTAAGGTGATGAACACACACTGCTCATTCCTCCTCCTATTTTTCCCACAATAACAACTGTAACAGGTGGGTTGAGAGAGAGTGACTGGCCCAGAGTCATCCAGCTGGTTTTCATGCCTAAAACGGGACTAGAACTCACCATCTCCAGGATTCTAGGCTGGTGGATTAACTATTAGCTCATGAACTCAGTTAGAAGACTACGTAGATTTCCATATATTACATAGAATTTTATGCAAAATTTCACTTTCTCTTTAGTTTCTCTATTTTGTATCTTAAATAAATGAGTATTTTGTTCAAAATATCATTTGCCATGAAGTGTCCTGGCAGTCAAATAGCTGGGGATAAGCAAGAAGGCTATACAAAATTGGTTCTTAGTGGTACTTTGGAGCATGCATGGGCCTCTGCCTCTAGCTCTATATAGCAGCTGTGGCTTTTGCTGGGATCACTAAAGTGCCCTTTGCAGAGACTGCATGAACCTGAGGAAAAAGTGTAGATGCCCTAAAGAGATGCTTCATTGTTGTTGTTTTAAGATTGGAATCAAAGCATCACACAACCTAAATAATAGAGTAGTTTATAACTTAACAGTGATTTAAGAATGACTCTTCAGCTCTTGTTTATAGTTCCCAAATACCCCTTTTGAGATCTGTGATTACTTGCAAATGATATTATGGAAAGTTGAGTGCTTAGATTAGCATTTTTAACTTAAGTTTCTAGCTGGAGAATGGACAACAATGATCATAATTCCCAAATGGCATAGACAGTGATTATTGCTAATGGAAATTGCAAACCAAATCTGGGAAATTCAGATGCTTGTAAATGCTGATGCTTGAATTATCTACCATTTAGATAATTTATTTTTGGGGAAAAAAATATTAAACTATTTAATAAAATGTGTTAAGAGGAATACATCATTGTCTGCTTTTTGTTTGTTTATTTTTGGCTGACTTCTAGACTAGTGTTCAGCTTCCTGCCAATAGCTGGATAATTGGGAAAAACATAAAAATACTGATTTCTTTTATAGTCAACTTGCCATATGCCCCTGATCTCATTTGGTTTTATTGCAGCGACGCTGTTTATCGTCTCTTATTCTTCTCTGTGAATAGTTTTTCAGCAGTGGCAAGTTTTGGCTTTGAAACTGATAGCAGTTCAGGAGCAAGAAGGAGGAAGAATTGGAATGTGGCTGTCAGTGGGCCATTTTTCCTCAATCTGTATATCAGTCAAAGATATTGATGATAATAATATTCTCTGACTTAAACGTACTTTTTAAAATCAAAGCACTAGATATATATTAATAGAATCTGAGGTGTCAAATTTCTGCTTAGTTTGCAGATGCTGAAAGTTATTTTGCCACTTGTACAACTGACAATACTGTGAATAGTTCTTTGGTAAGTTTTCTCATTTAAGCATTGTATTGCCATATGGCAATATTTATTCATTTCTTATTTTTTTTTTCAAATTAATACTAAAATAAAAATAGATCCGAAAAAGATATCTTGTAGTTTTAAACAAAAGGTGATCAAACATGATAAAGAGAACCATAGTAACAAGTATTTCTGATTTGCAAGCGCATTTTATATTTGGCTTTGGGAAATAAGTCTTACAGTTCAAGATTACTTCAGTCATTTGTTTGCATAAAGCTATTTTGGTTAGTGTGTAGTGGTTAAGACATCAGGCTAGAAACCGGGACTTTCTGAGTTCTAGTTCCACCCGGGGCACAAAGACAGCAGGGTGACCTTGGGCCAGTCACTTCATCACAGCTCTAGGAAGGAGTCAATGGCAAATCACTTCTGAAAAACCTTGAAGACTACAGGGCCTTTATTGAATGGCAGAAAAAATGTGATGGGCCAAAATACCATCTTATAATGCAAAATAGAAGTTTTTATATAGTTAGCTGTACCTCTCTCAACCAACACCATCAAACCATCAAAGTGAAAATTAATTTAATAGGGAGGGTTTTGTTTTCTTTTTTTTTTTGATAGTTTGTTTTAGGATTGTCTTGCACTGAAATCCATGCTAATTATCACATTCTTGTTGAACTACATCTGAAAATCCAGAAAGGGACTATGTTTGCAGGGATGGAAAACCAATTGACGTTTGAGGGTCACTTTGTATGTTAAGAGGCCTATGCACATGTGAATACAAGTGTTTTTATAATTAAGGACCAATTTTGATGTTATTGTAACAAAATAAATTTCTTTTATTTCTAAAAAGATAAATTCATGTCAGAATTGGGTAGTCAGTTTGCTCCGTCATAAATGCACAAATGGATCTGTGCATATAGGGAACTTCATCAATTTACATGAAGAACATGAGGTTATATTTTCTACTTGGTGGCGGATCGCCTAAGGCCTCCTATAGAAATGAGAAGGTTGTGCTTGAAATTCTGGGTATGCCAAATAAACAGCTGATCTAAGCAGTGGGATTTTAATTCTATTTAGTTTTATAGAGTACCTTTTTGTTCATCACATCGCCCAAAGCTCTTGATTTTGTTTTGATAACTGTGTTACATGACTGGGAATTGGTTACATTGCATTTCAGAGTGAACCTTTGTATGTTCCTGTAAAGTTTCATGATTTGCCAAGTGAAAAAAGTAGCAGCATTAACAGTGATGCTGAAAAAAGTAAGTACATATTTCAGAATTTTAAAAACATATTTTTATATCACCCACTGTGTCCCCATGTAATACTAGAAGTACAGTATGAAAATCCATAGTTAATTGCTTTTGTCTTTTAGTTAAATATTTTGTGTCCCTATATATATATTGTAAATGTAAATTGAAAAATCTTTTATAATTTCAAAAATAAATTGATGGCTTTAATAAAAAAAAATAGAGGTAATCTATTAATAGTCAAATCACTTTAGTTTTTGCACAAGGCAGATGATGAAATTGTGATTGATAGGAATTGTGATCCCATTCATGCAATAGGAAATATTCAAAATTGTTCCTAAATTGAACTTCTCAAGTTTCAATGAAATGTTAGTGAAATCGTAAGAAGAAACAGTAATTCAGGAGTTGTTTAGGACTAGAGTATGTAAAAGATTTAAAATCAAACCATGTTGAATTGAAATAAAGGTTAAAATTCAAATGAGCTATTTTCACCATTTTATAAATGTTTGCTTTGACAGACTATTTTGGATACAAAACTATCTGAGGTTGAAACATTTCTAGAACAATCTGTGGTGCATCTTACAAATGATACTTTCAAATGCAGGATAACTTGATTTCAAATGAAACATTTCTAATTTGAAATGGTTTGAATTCAGGATATATTGCATAAAATTACTTTGTACTGAGAATACTATAGATTAGTGTATCTTACAATGCTAGCCATTCAAAATACATATTTATGAACTACAATTCAATTTCTATTTATTACAAAGTGCTTGACAAAATAATACTTTGTTTATTTAAACATTCATAACACATTAGCGCCATTAAATAACAGCACATTTTCAATATGGATTAGATACCTTTGGTGTTTATTTTTATTTATCTGTCTTAGAGGAATTAAATTTGAATATATACATGAAGCTAAAAGATGCTTTGTTGTCCTACTCCTATTTCTTTAGAAAATAAGAATCTAGAACTAGAAACAGCATTTTTCAGTTTGGTACACTTAGTTTTGTAGGCCTTTAGTTGAATTAACCACAAGATGGTGTGAAAGTCATGCCATACTTAAAATCAAAGGTATAATATTAAATGCATGAATCAGGTTTTAAAGACCAAATTCATGAAAAATACATTCTTATTGGAAAGCAAATCAGTTACTCTAAAAATTAAGGAAATCTGGCTTGTTCTTTAAATAAATGCAATCAGTACAAATCAAAACCTCTTAGAGTAAAATCTGCAGTCCCAGGTTATCTTTTCTGTATACTAGCTAATTCATGCTGCTGATATAAACTGTTCAAACATGGGGAGGAACTGTATCTTGCTGATTGTTTTTCTGTTCCAGTCTAATACACAAAATGACCTGCACTATTTTTTTCCCCACCTAAAGCTCCCAAAAAACCTCGTGTAAGATTCAGTAACATCATGGAGATTCGACAACTCCCAGCAAGTCATGCACTGGAAGCAAAGCTGTCTCGTATGTCTTACCCAACAGTTAAAGAGCAGGATTCAATATTAAAAGCTGTAGGGAAGCTTACTGCACCTCAAGTAGCCAAAATCAGCTTTTTCTTTTGCTTTGTGGTACGTCATCTGTTTTAATTGTTGCAGGGTATAAATTGAGTCTTTTAACTCTGATATATTTGCTTAATAGAAGACAAATTATTTGGGGTATCAACTGTTTAACCTTGTTCATATCATTTAGGTAACTGCATAATTTTGGCTTATTCCCTAATTGGTTTAACATTCCAACTTAATGGAACTGACAATTTTAATGAGCAAAAGCTTCTATTCATTGTGAGAAAAGATATCTGTATTTTATGGTTTTCTGCCTCTTGCAGTAATTCCCCCAAACAAAAAAACACTTTTAACTAATTTGTTGTTTGTTATTCAGTTGTAATTCTGTTGCTTCAAATTTCCTATCATCCATCAGACATCAAAACTTGGAGTTATATTTTCCTTGCCTCCACTAGTATGAAAGTGACAAAATTCCATGATTAATTTTCCAAAACTGATCTAGATTCATTAATACTCACATGGCATTTTGAGTCAGGTAGTAGTCCATTTCTAGATCTTAGAATATATTTGGTATTGATATATACGTACATTCCATTAATTTCAGTCATCACAAAATGCATATAATTATATTCTAGCATTGAGATATATATCTGCAAATTTAAGTTGCCTGTAAATTCACTCTGATGTCAGAAAATCTGTTCAGCAGTTTAGAAAAAGGAACGTGTGGGGTTTTTTTTCCAGTTCCTGAAAAATTAAGCTTTCCAACAGTTACATTTCTTCTTTTAGTGCCTTTAATCCAGGAAAAAAGTTAATTTCTGTTAAATTAGCCATGATTAACTTGTCCTATTGGTTATAAAGGTTTGAACTCTATTAATTGGACTTTAACTGAACAGTTGTATTAATATATAATAAATTTTCTCTGATTTGAAAGTTGGCATTTTCATGTTCCAGTCAGTTTATGATTGCATTTCACAATCAGGCCATTTCACAGAAAAATAAAAAAATAGCTGTCTAATCTAGATGTATATTTACAATTACTATTATTTTGCAACAGGCATTCATCTCCCTATATATACATACTGTTAGCATTTTCATAAACTATCTGGAAGCAGGAGGAATTTTTCCCCATTCACAAATGGGAAGAAAAAGAACATAGCGATGTAGCATAAAGGTACCTGCCACCCCCTTCTAGCCATTTTCCCCCCTAGTTATTACCTCTCCTTAATGTTCTCTGAGTTTGATTTTTTGCTTGCAGACTAGTGAGTATGGGGTTTTAGCGGTGCTAATGTGTATGGGGTTTGCTCCCTATTCATATACAGTAGCTTGCCCTGTCAATGTTAGTGGGGGTGTTGTTTTCTTCTTGGTATTTCCTTGACTAGGGTATTGTTTTCTGCATGATTGTTTGTCTAATTTAATCTCTCTTTAGCTGGAGAGGTTCCTTCTTATTTTTTTTTATTCTCTCTTGATGTGTAAACACAGTTTATCTCTATGCGTCTATTGTGGGTTGATTCGTTTGATGCCAAGTTTCCAGGAATTCTATAATATTTTTGGATTTATGTTGGTCTAGGATGCTCACAGTTTCCAAGTTGAAACTATAGTTGGATCTGTCCATGGGTTGTGAGATTAAGAGGTTTTCATCTTATCTTCTAGCTACTAGTTGATGTTCATCAGTGTGTTCTGATAATTTTTTGTCTGACTATCCTACATAGTGGCTATTATTGTATGTTGTAGATGAGTCCTGGTTTTAACTTCTTGAGCCACTGGGTCTTTTGGTTTATATAAGATGTTTTGGGGGGGCTTTTACTGTATATAAACAGCGTATACTATTTGTTTTCTTTTCTTTTCGTAGGTCTTTATGTGTATTTCTCTTTAGCCAAGTTCTTCCTATGTAAACCAAGATTTTTCTGCAGCCCTAGTTCAGTGAAATCCCAATCCACTAGTTTCTAGGCTTTTTTTCCAGCAGCCAGCAAGCTCCCTGCTGCCTTAGTCTCCCAATGGGCAGCAGGGAGCTTGCTGGCTGCTGGAAAAAAAGCCTAGAAACTAGTAGATTGGGATTTCACTGAACTAGGGCTGCAGAAAAATCTTGGTTTACGTAGGAAGAACTTGGCTAAAGAGAAATACAGCATATACTATATATAAACAATACTTAATATATACTATATAAGCTATGATGGATGGATGGATGGATGGATGGATGGATGGATGGATGGATGGATGGACGGACGGACGGACGGACAGACAGACAGACATATGGAGAGAGCAAACCCACGCTTACTAGCATTAATGATGTTACCTAGTTGGATAATGAAACATCTGCAAGCAAACAACCAAACTGAGCACCAAGAAATCTTCAGCTCAGGATTACTTCCTGAGCTACATATATTCTCTTTTATTGCTACTTCTCCTTCCCTTTGTCATTTTTTTCTAAGCAGGTCAGCATAATAACAAATAAAGCAATGGGCTGAAGCTCCTCATTATTATTTTCAAAGGATGACTATTTTCTTTAAGACCTTTTAGGGCTAATAAGCATACATGCAAATGGATACAATGATGGAGGCTGGTGTTTTATTCATCATGTACTAGTTTCCTATTATTATTTTTTAAATGTATTTGAAAGAAAATTACAAAAGGGAAGGGAGACTAGAGTTTCCAAGACTGGTGTCAATAGATATACTCATGGCAGGGAAGCTCAGCCAGATATTTCTGTTTGTGTTATAATTGCCTAATCCTTTCCTTCTAAATCATTAAAGGGGAAGTTGATCAAAAAGGCTTTGTTCTACCTCTTCTAGTTTAAAAAAAAAAAGAGCCCTCTTTCATTTTTCCACTTTTCCATTATTCCTCATCCATTTTTCTAGCAAATGCCTAGAAGAAGCAAATGGCTTTTCTTCTCAGTTTCAATCTGTGGCAGATCGAGAAAGGAAGAAGGAAGGAAAAAATTCTTTGAAGCTGCTATAAAAAGTAGTGAGGACCACTGTGATTGACTGCATGGCAGTATAATCATGCAGGTACCTAACTGGCCTGCCAGCTAGATGCAGGAAGCATACCAGTAGTGATGGCATCCAGGAAAATACAGAGCTCTGGGATGATGTGAAAAATCTCTCCATGTTCCTTAAGGCAAACAACAGTAAGACACTGAATACTTAGGAAAATGAAACAAGCAAAGAGTTCTCCAAGGAACAGACAGCCCTTCTCCAACTCCTGCAGCATTGTGAACAGAGGAACTGAAATAAGGAACAGAGCCTGAAGAACCAGATAACACCAATTGCAGTGATCCTCTTCCATCCTCCCATTAAACAAGGATTTGGGCAGTATCCATTGCAGTGATTTAAGATGTCACCAGGAGATGCTTACAGAGGTGATCTTTTGGTAGCTGGACCTGGACTAAGTGCCAGCATCAGTGACCTCCATGGCAGCTAGAAGCCTCAAAACACCAAAAAAAAAAAAAAAAAAAAAAAAAAGCTGGCCGTAGCAGTAGAAACACATGTGTTGTTGTAACATTGTTAGGATAGTGACAGAAGAATTGAGAATCTTTAGACAGTATGTCAGAGGAATAAGAAGTGAACCCTGATAGATCAAAGGAGAAACAAACCAGTTTTTAGGGTCAGTAATGCTTAGGATCCTGAAGACAGATTTCTGTTGGGTCCAATATATCCATGCAAATGGGCCAATATCAACATCCCTGTGAGTGATTTTCTGGTTGAATTTTACACAGCATTAAATATGCTCATGACATCTCTTCAAAAAAGCTGGAAGAAAGAGAGGCCTAGCAACCTGAATTCCACAAGGTCATCAAATGTTTTCTATTATTCTTTTCCCAAGAAGAGGAAAATGAAGCACTCATGGATCCTACAGAACATAGAAAGTACAAAACATTAAACACAGCAAAGGACTGTGTATATGGATGCCAGATCTTTTCCTAGAAATACAAAGGACACCAAATGTGTCAAGTCCCAATTCGTTATCTGGATTTATACCTAGAAATTGAGTGGGAAGATCTGAGCTCCAGCTTTTCAGGTTTGGCAGTGGAATCCATCTTAATAATCCGATGCCCAGGTTCCATCTACATCTACCAAGTGATTTGGTGCACTTTTGAATGATGAGATTCTGGAGTTGTTTATTATTATTATTATTATTATTATTATTATTATTATTACTACTACTACTATTACTACTACTACTACTACTACTACTACTACTATTATTATTTTAATTTGATTTATATGCCGCCCTTCTCCGGAGACTCAGGGCGGCTTACAATGTGTTAAGCAATAGTTTATAGTGGAAGGCTACACATGTATTGTGTAGACAAGCATTTGCCTCATGTTCTGATCAGCAAATGCATCTCTATCTTGCCACATTCAAATACCCCACTTCTTCAGAGATCCAAGCCTACCCTGTGTTTATCCTCTATTGGGATATTGATGTCATTGTTTCCTTTGATAAGTCTATAATGCTGGGAAAATCGGAAGAAAAGAGAAGAAGAGGATGAGAGCAGTAAAGTGGATGGAGTTGATTATGACAGCATTGAGTACACCATTGTGAGTTCCAAAAGCTGGGAATAGTTCTTCTTGGAGAAAAGTGACTATACCAGTATAGTCACTATGAATTGACACCAACTTGATGGCACTGTATCAGTCAAAAATGCTAATAATATATTTCTTTTTTTTTTTAATTGAAAAAGTTTTCAAATACAAATTTTTCCCCCTTTTTTCCTTCCCCCCCTCCTCCCTAACCCCCCCTCACCACCCATCCCCCCCGTGACTTCTTCACACCAAAAACCTAATTCATAACAGATTACATAATATTTTACCATCGCCTTACTCCCTCCTCTATATACTGACCCTTACTTACTAAATATATTATTAATATTGTTACTTTCCCCTTTTACCATACTTTTCAGAAAAAAAGCAGTCTGCTATAACATTGTATGATAACTTCTAGTTTAGCATAATATTATTATAACTCCCAATTTAGCAATAATCTGCCCTTTTTGTCCTCCCCAAAACTTATATCTATATATTATTACAACATTTCAAAGCAATCTTCCACTTTAAGACTATATAATAAATCCTACTTTAACATTTATTCTTTGTGTATATTAATATAACATTTCAAAGCAGCCTTCCCCATAAATCCTAATTTAACATTTATTCAACTCTATCCATTTCCTCCACTACCCTAAATATATCACTTAAACATCCCTTTTCTTAAACTAATCAATCAGTAGACTAACATATTTCCACCCACTTTCCTACAAAATTACCATGCACAACAATTCTTGATATCTTTAATCCACTGCCCACTCTGCTAGAATATATATATATATATATGTATATGTATATATTCCGTTATTTAAAAAAAAAAAGACAATAACTTTAAATTTATAATCCATATAATATCTTCTTTGATGTCTTTCCACTGGATTGTTGAGTCCCTCATCCATAATTGGGTAACGTAGCATCCTGGTGCAACAGTTTGTTCAAAGTCTTCAGTCATCGTCTGCCCCCATCAGTAATGAATATCCTCATATATATATAAAAGTAAAAACAACCACCCGAGTGACATTATGATTATATTCCATATAGTTGTAATTGTGGCTTTCATCAGGATTATTAATTCCCATCATCCTAATGGGTAACAACCAGATCTTCTGCATGCCTCAACGTAGCTCTCTTGCCTTGTAGCTCAGAATAGTTATAATATATTTATCAATACAAGAAAGAAATCCAAAATAGATAATTCAAATCCAACAGTTTAAGGCTCTTTTCACATCCCAAAATTACGGCATTGCAGAGGTCTGTCACTGTCCTCAGGATGATATTAACCAATACTTCGCCTCCAATATCTTTTCACATATTCATTCATTTTTTTAAAATCACTGGCTTCACCGTTGCTTAATTTAGAAATTTCTGTTTTTAGGAGACCTATTTCTTTTTTTCTTTTCTTTTTGTGGGTTTAATTTCCATCCTGTTTTCCTTTCTACAAGTTGTATATCAACTGATCGGTTTTCAGTCTGCTTTATAAGTTGATCTTGTTGGTTTTGTTTTTGTATCTCATATTTCTTTTTTGCCAATTGTATATCAGCTAATTGATTTCCATACTTATCTTTAATTTGGTGAATCATCACGTTGAAATCAGATGCCGCTTCTCTCATATTTGTAGGTAATCCAGCTGGGGTATCGAGAGAATCCAAAGGCAATTTGTCTACCGCAACCTCTGTAATTCGATGTTTTCCCTTTATTTCCAACTCCTTCTGCTTATCCTGTATTGTGCCTATAGATGTTGAGTTCATTTTCAAAAAATTTTTATAAAATTCTTCCGCTTTTTCAACAGTATCTAATTGGTATCTTTCTCCTTGATATCTCAATATTATGCCAACTGGGGCATCCCACCTAAATGGAATATTTCTGTATTTTAGCTCAGTCACCAGAAAACCAAATTTCTTCCTTTCCATTAACATCTTGGGGGGGAGCTCTTTGTAGATCCATATCTTTCTTCCATACAATTGCAAAGTAGAATTGAAGGAATTTTGCACAATATTATTCCTAATTTCTTTATCTGTAAAATAAATCACCACATCTCTAGGCAATTGCCTTTGCTTTGCAATCCAGGAGTTTATTCTGTAGACTCTGTCAATCCTACAAAACACTTCCTCAGGTTGAACCTTTAAAATCCCAGCCAGAATTTCAGAAGATATTTTCCTTAAATCATCTCTGTTATTTTCCTGCAAACCTCTGAGTCTGATCGCATATTCTGTAAAATTGTAATGCACCATTAGGACCTCTCTTTCAATCCGTTGTTGTAAATTTTCTGCATTACAAGACTTTTGTTCCACCTCCATTTTAGGTTTTTCTTCTGAGCTATTGTCTTGAATGTTTGTCAAATCATTTTCAATTTTTTGTATTTTATTATCCAAATTGTCCTCAATTTCTTCCACTTTAGACTCTAATAAGTTAGTATTTTCACCCAACTTAATCATAAATTCTGCAAAGCCATTAGCCATTTTTATAATCTTTCGATCCAGAATATCAAACTTTAATTGCACTAATTCTTTAGTTTCCTGCTTAAATTTTTCAAAGTTCTGATTCACAATCTCATCCCTTCTTACAATCTCCTCCAAAAGAAATTCAATTATATTAAAACCAGTTTTCTGAGACTGGAGCTTTAAAACTTGATCACGTAATTTGTTAATGGGGGAATCCCCCCCCCATTGCTTGTTTGTCCGGCTTTAATGCCATATTTCAACACAGACAAACTATTTTTTAAAGAAAAGAGAGGCAGCAGAGAAAAAAAAACTTCTTTCCAACCAAGATCAATATCAGATCTCCAGGAAGAGAAAAAACACAAAAGTAGAGCTTTATTTTCAAGTGTAGCCAAAAATATTTATTCAGCTACTTTGTATCTCAATAGGAAACGGAAGGACTCTCCCTTTCAGCCCCTTCTCAAGCCTTGGCAATCGCCCTTTTTAAAGATTCTTTTTTTCCTTTTCCTTTTCCTTCTTCAATAATTATTATGAAATAAGTGAGATACTTGCAATTCAGGGTCACAGGTCCAGCTCATATCTCTTCAAATGTAGCCAGGAGCATTTATTCTGCTACTTTGTAACTTAATAAGAAACGGAAGGACTTTCTCTTTTCAGCTTCCCTGCTCCAGTTTCGGCAATCGCCATTTTAAAAGGTCTTTTTTACTTTGTTGAATATCCTTTGCGAAATAAGTATTAATACTTGCAATTTAGGGTCACAGGTCCAGATCCAAATCTCATCATCTTTAGTTAATCTGTTAAATATCTTAAAAAGCTTGTCTTCGTAGCCTTGTTCTGCAAAAAGGCAGAAGTCTCCCAACGCCCGGAGCGGATGGCGAGTGCTATAGGGAGCTTCCTCCGCCCGCTCCCAAGAGTAAAAAAAAAAACCCTGGGGGCTACGGAGAGCTCTACCTACACCCACCTGCTCTATCCCACATTTCCTCCTGGAAATGGGGTTTTTCGAGCCGCCTTTGCGCTGTACAGGCGGCTCTTTACAGGCGAAGGGGCTGGCGGTCCCGAGAGACCGTCTGGTGGCTACGAGGAGCAAACCGGAAGCCCCAAAAATGCTAATAATATATTTCAAATGCTCCCTTGGGGTTCAGGAGGCCAGTAAACTTTTCCTTTCTCACAAAACAATGTGAGAATTATACAATTCACTGTCAACTGAAGGGGTTAGTTGAATGCATTATGTTGAAATATTCTGCCAGCAAGAAACAGCTTCCTTCTAGCATTGCAACTATACCATCAAAGTACTCCTGCTAATAGACACCTGTAAGCAAACTACATGTATGAAATTGTCTACATTCATTAGACATTACCAGATAGACCAGTTTGCCTCAGCAGATACTACTTTTGGTCACATGGTTCTACAGAAAGTGCTTTAATTTTTATTGTCCCTCCCTAAGAATACTGCTTTTGCTCTCCACTCTGCTTTTGGTGACTGAAAGTGCTGTGGAGCTTAATCGCAAATTATTCTTCGTAACCTTAAAAGATGGATTCAGCCTTCCCACTTTGCAATCAGGGACAGGAATCAGTATAATCAGCCAGAAGTCAGATTCGTCAGTGTACTCTTTATTATCAGGGTATGATAACTGAGGGATATTGTCCTTTCCTACATTTCTACATTCCTCTTGTCAGTTGCAAATACTTGTGTCAATGCAGGAATTATGTAGTTTAAAAAAAGGTTTATTATAAACAGTTGAAGACAATGCTCTAAAGCAGGACTGTCAAATTCGTAGCCCGCGGGCCGGATGCGTCACATGCTGGCCATGCCCATGCCTGGTATAGCACAGAGAAAAAAAATCATGATACATCACATGACAATGCAGTGACCCCACGAGTTTGACACCCCTGCTCTAAAGTGAGTGAAGGAGTGTTTTCTTCTTGGAACAGGAAGATGTCCTATCAGACTAGGTAGAGTTAACCTTTCTTGTAGGGTTTCTTTCTGGGATCAGAATAATAGTTTACAGTAAATTCAGCTTCTCCTTTTTTTTTTCTTAATACAGGTCAATTTGTGTGTATGTTCTTGCTATGCTCTAAATATAGATTGTTTAAACAATATTTTTTAATGTTTTACAAGAGTTTTTTCTGACTTTCAAAGCAGTTATTCAAACAAGAATTTGAATGTTATGCTAATATCTACTGTTTCATGTTCTAGTGGTTCTTGGCAAATTTCTCTTATCAAGAGGCACTTTCAGACACTCAAGTGGCAATAGTTAACATTCTGTCATCAACCTCTGGTAAGAAACGAAGATATATTCTAAAACTGTTGTCCTACTTCATTCAAATGGCCTCTTTGCATATTTAAGAAAAATACAGTTATCTATTTTGTATCACTTCTAATGAGGGAGAGAATGATGATGAAGGGTTTCTTTTTCTTTTGAAAAAAAAGGCAGCTATGGAGTCAGGTATCACATGTCATTATTAAGAGTTCCGGTTCAATAAGCAGAGGGTTGTTCAGTGGGATTGTTTAAAAGCTACGCTGATTATTACTAAGCATTTGATTCCCATATTGTAATAGCAGTAATAGTAAACTAGCGTGTGTGTGATCGTTACAATTTCTGCAATATTATTGGTCACCCATCTTGCCAAAGCGTAAGATTTATATGCTGCTAAACTGTAATCACGTCCTGGTGGTATATAACAAAATAAAGTCAAAGCAGTACAATAACAGCAAATCAAAATAAAGTCAAATTAACAAATCAAATCATTTATTTGATTAACAAATCAAATCCAGTTCCAGGTGTCACTCAGTCTCCAAAAAGTATTCTAAAGGAATGTAGTCTTCATACTTTTCCAAAAGCCAGCATCATTCATTTGTAAATGTGATGAATAAATAAATAAAAATAATAAAAGCTTTGTTAAATAAAAATTAACCTCATTTCATTTCTTTTTGCAACAAATATATATGAATCTGAGACATTCCATTTTTTTAAAAAAGATTCTGATATTTACCTTTGTTTAAAGAAATGCTGCTAGTATTTTTTTTAATCAACAAAGTTATATATAGTACAATGTAAAGTCTAAGCAATCCAATAAAATATGTTTGACTTTTTAATTTCATTTAGGCCCAAGATTAATTAAAACCATTATCTTTTGATTATTATGTTTTCAGTTTTATGTTTTTTATTTGATCATGAATAGCGTATTCTTTTGTTCTTTTCACAGGATTATTTACCTTAATCCTTGCTGCAGTGTTTCCAAGTAATAGTGGAGATAGATTTACCCTCTCAAAATTGTTAGCTGTCATTTTAAGGTAGGAATATAGACTCCTTAATCTTCTATTTTCTTCTCCCCAACAGGCTTGAGTTTTCTTACGTTCTTCTAGATAGTTGGATTTAGTAGTGGAGATTTTGTTACTATTTTTAGATGCAGCTAGTTGTATACAGCTACATGAAAAAATCATTCAAAGTAATTTACAGAATGTGTGCTAGAAGTACTGCTTCTCTATTGCCACTGCCCTACTAAAGGGGCCATTTCTCAGCTGTATTATGAGCCATCTGAGTTTTGTTAGATTAATATCACCAAGTGAACCTTCTTAAATCAGCTAACTCTGTGGCATTAATGAAGATTAAATTCACATGTGATATTAAACTTTGGTTTAACATTTACTAACCATGTTTTATGGAATAAACTATGGTGGCTGGATTCATACAATACATAAATTAAAACCAAATACAAGTAATCTTCACTTACTGACCGCAATTGGGACCGGCAACTCCATTGCTAAGTGATGGGGATGTAAAGTGAATGATCACATAACCATGCCAATTTATGTCAGTTCCAATTGTGGCTGTTAAGCAAGTCACCCACTGTTGTTAAGAGCGATGTCACATGACCGTGTCTTCCTGCCAGCTTCCCCATTGATTTTGCTTGTCAGATGCTGGCTTTGAAGATTACAAATGGCAATCACATGACTATGGGAGGCTGATAGTTATAAATGCACACCAATGGCCAAGTGCCTGAATTTCTTTTCTTTTTTTAAAATTTAAATTTTTATTGTAAACACATTAAAACACACAAACACACAACATTTATATACATAAACTCTTTTTACAGCTCTTTCGTAGTGATCCTTTCTTAATATTTACTATTTATACAGATTTTAGCTTTATCTTGTTTCATATTGCTATCTATCTTCTTTATTTCATCTACATTTTACTTGACCTCTACATTTCAGTCATTTATGTTGTAATTTACCAATTTTCCCCCTTGATTTTAACATTTCTTTCTCTCTCCTTTATTCCTCTTTTTCATTTTTCCTATTCTCCAACCACTCATACCATCTATGCCAAATTTTATAGTAAGTGCCTGAATTTCAATTGTGTAATTATGGGGACACTGTTATGGGGACACTTCAAGGATTTGTTGTAAAACTTATTCAGTGCCGTCATAAATTTGAACAGTTGTTGAATGAGCAGACAATAAGCAAGGACTATCACAATAGTAAATCACAATATGGCTTGGTGCTACGTGCGAACAAGGCCATGATTTGGATACCTATGTGAATTTTTGTTAGTTGGAAGTGTTCAGTGTCATATTCATGCATATCACTCTTATCATTTGTTTTAAGCAAGCTATAATGGCTAGGACCGTGATGGCGAACCTATGGCACACGTGCTACGGATGGCACATGGAGCCATATCTGTGGGCACGCAAGCGTTGCCCTAGCTCAGCTCCAGCGCACATGCACACGCTGGCCAGCAGATTTTCAGGCCTTCCAGGCCCATCAGAAATTGGGAAATGGGTTGTTTCCAGCCTCTGGAGGGCCTCCGGATGTGTGTGGAGAAGGCCGTTTTCACCCTTCCCAGGCTCCTAAAAAGCCACTGGAGCCTGGGGAGGGCAAAAAACGGGCCTACCGGGCCCACCATGCCATCACGTGCCAAAAGCAGGGGGAGCAGCGGGGTGGGGGGGTTGCGCGCACACGCGTGGGGGGCGGGGCACAGGAGGGCATTGAATTATGGGTGTGCACACACGTGCACGTGACTCCCCCCCGCTCCCCCCGCACTCCCTCCACTTTTGGCACGCAACGGCAAAAAGATTAGCCATCACTGGGCTAGGATCTCACATCTTGATTATCAATTTTGGTTTAACGTGAAAAACTGTCTTGTTGGACAAGCAACAGTGACTTAATTTCAACAGTGCTAAACTATACAGCTAGTCCTTGACTTATAACCATTCATTTAGTGATTGTTCGAAGTTACCGTGGTACTGAAATAGTGACTTATGACTGATTTTCACACATACAATTGTTGCAGCATCCTCAATGCTCACGTGAACAAAATTCAGGCATTTGGCAACCAGCATGCATTTACAATGGTTTCAGCATCCCAGGGTCATGTGATCAACCTTTGTAACCTTCCCAACTGGCTTCTGACAAGCAAAGTCAATGGGGGAAGCCAGTTTCTCTTAATAACTGCATGATTCAATTACCAGCTTCAGTGATTCGCTTAACAACTGTGGTAAAGAAGGTCATAAAATGGGGCAAAACTCACTTAACAACTGCCTTGCTTAGCAGTGGAAATTTTGGGCTCAGTTGTGGCCATAAGTCTGGTGCTACCTGTAAGACATTGATCTACTTTCCACAATTCAGCTCTGCTAAATTATTGGTTTGATTTAAAATGAGGTGTGAATCCAGAACCAGGGAGCAAAAGTGATGTGATCTCACCAGAAGAGGAATGTAGAAGAGCAGAGTGCATAATCCTAGGCTTGTTTGTGCAGCAAACAAGGACCCAGTTTGTGGGGGCAATAAGCTGACTTTGTATAAAATATACAAAAGTATGAAGGCTATTGCTTAACGCATTGTAAGCCGCCCTGAGTCTCCGGAGAAGGGCGGCATATAAATCAAATTAAAAAAAAAATACACATTCACAATTTCACATAGTTCAGTGTTATCCCCTCCCACAAATCATCCCAGGCATTCATTTATTGCGGACAGTAATCTCTAGGAAATCTTAAGTTGAAATCACACAGGAATTTGAAACTTCGCAACCGTGAATGTTCCATCTTCCTCTGTTTCACCCATATTTGCACTAAACCTCCTGATGGGTGCCTATCAGAAGTGGTGAGGGAAAAATATGTTTGTTATACTTTATTCTAGATTAGGCTAGGCAAAGTTCCGTGAAGAGCTTCCTGCCATGCAGATGATGTGATTCTCTTCATGGAAGCAAAATGACTCTGCAATTTGCAGAGGCTCTGTGTGTGACCCAGGTGTTTTCCTCTTTGCAGTATGACTCTTCCAGCTTTGCAAAGGCTGCTCAAAGCTGGAGGAGTCACCTCTGCAAATACTGCAGTGAGGCAAATCCATAAAGCAGAGCAGAGGGAAGCAATATGGTAGGGTTTTTTTTTTTTAACTTGGCTTTTAGAAGGGAGAGGGCCATGTTCATTTGCAAAGCAGGTCCCAGTTGGGACTGTGGTCTTTGGACCTTCATGGAAGAGAGACACTCCTTCAAAAGTTTGCACAGCTTGCTTTGTATGTGCTTGACCTCTCCTATAGATCAACTATGGAAAAAAGTGATAGCCTTACTAATGAGGTGCACCCATTGTACTTCTGTAAGGTTTCTATTTTCTACTTTATTTCCTCCCAAAAGCAGGTAAAGAAACCTGTAATGGTTTATGTATGTAATATAAATACTAATGCCATGTCCTCTGTGGCACATGGAAGCAGAACCAAAGCAACCAAGCTCACCTTCAACTCTTAAATTTATAGTTGTTTTGGTTTGTAAACCATGGCTTATCACTTATGGTATATGGGTTAATGGTCTATTCAAATAAGCCATAATTAGTTTAAATGGTGTATGAATTCACCCCCTGAGAAGTGACTATTCCCAAGCTTAGTTTGTTATTTATAGGGAAATATTGATCTCAACCCCCCCACCCCTCTTTTTCTTGTTTTGACATGATGCACTTGGGAATGGCTTCTGCTAATCTATAATCATTTCTTTCTAATTCTCCAGGTCATTATACTTGCAAAGAAATGTTCTTTTTCCTTTAAAATTGAAATTCAACAAAACGTGGTATTAAGGCAATTGTAAACACTCTTTACAATTTTACAATTTTTTTAAAATTTTACAATTTTTAGGGACACGGTGGCTCAGTGACTAAGTCGCTGAGCTTGTCGATCAAAACGTCGACAGTTCACCAGTTCGAATCCCTAGTGCCGTGTAATGGGGTGAGCTCCTGTTACTTGTCCAGCTTCTGCCAACCTAGCAGTTCAAAAGCACGTAAAAAATGCAAGTAGAAAAATATGGAGCACCTTTGGTGGGAAGGTAACAGTGTTCCGTGCACCTTTGGCGTTTAGTCATGCCGGCCACATGACCATGGAGACGTCTTCAGACAGCACTGGTTCTTCGGCTTTAAAACGGAGATGAGCACCGCCCCCTAGAGTTGGGAAAGACTAGCACATATGTGCGAGGGGAACCTTTACCTTTACCTTTTTAAACACTCTTTATTGTTAACTCTTTCCATACAAACTGTTTGATTAAATTAACTGGAATATAATGCTTTATTTTTAAAATAGCATTGGAGGTGTTGTTATGGTGAATTTGTCTGGATCTGAGAAATCCGCAGGAAGAGATACAATAGGTATTTTTTTTTTAATTCTTCACAATAAATTGAAGTGATTAATGAATATTGCTTTATATTTTTTATTCAAAAAGTGACAAAAATACATAAAGGGTATTAAGTCCGTTTTAATAGCTGAATCTATAGTAATATTTGTATGCTATTATGAGCAGTATTCAGAAGCAAAAATGTCTCTGAATAAATAAATATATTATAGAAAAGTATTCATTTTGAATACAAGTATTCATTGTTGTTTTTTAAAGTGAAATAATTTGCAGGATCCTACCAATTTTCTAATTTTGTGTAAATTATTTATTTGAATAAAAATAGAACACCTTTAATAGTCTGTTAAACAAAAAGATTACATTTAATTAATCCAGTGGCAATACCTTGCTTTCTTATTTACAGGGTCTCTGTGGTCTGTGATGGGAGCTATGCTGTATGCAATCTATATAGTTATGATAAAACGAAAAGTTGACAGAGAAGATAAGCTCGATATTCCAATGTTTTTTGGTAAGAACAAATTTTAAAACACCGTTTTTCAACTTAGGACTGAATCTTGAACTTGATCATTTAAGTTCTGCAAAGTACACTTTGCGACGTAAGACTAACTCTTTGTTATGTGATCTGTTTGTTTATTCTGTTCCTGCAGGTTTTGTTGGCTTGTTTAACTTGCTGTTGCTTTGGCCAGGCTTCTTCCTACTTCATTATACTGGATTTGAGGTCTTTGAATTTCCCAATAAATTAACCCTAATGTGCATAGTCATTAATGGCCTTGTTGGAACTGTTCTGTCTGAATTCCTCTGGTTGTGGTATGTTTGTTGCTTTGATTATTAGGTTTCTTAACAACAGTCTATATACTTTAGGACCAAATGAAATTGCTTTTCCATAATGTATGTTTTGGAAACTGTTGTCTTTACCAAGTATTGATTATGACACAATACCATGCATTGAAAAGCATCATTCCCTCTGTTGTCATTCCCCCAGACCAATGTTGCTTATTAAATATTAAAAGCTAGAATGTGGTTTTACGTATCATGATATATACATATTTTAAAAAGCCTTTAGAGTTGGACCCACAAATTATGGCCATAATTTGGTTAACAAGCCATTAAGGCTGAGTTCACACATCAAATTATATTAATGTTCTGCTTAACACAGTGTATTGTAATGATTTTAGTAGCCATCACAAAATGTGACATGATATGACATATGCTGCTTGTCTAGACATAGTGGATATTAATTTCAGATGATTGGGATTGACCCTAGAACACTAGTGAACGATTATGAAATTTGTGCATTTCCCAACAAATCTAAGGCTATAGGGATATCACAAATGAAGCCAAATTACATGAGTTTAATAGCAGATGCAACTTTCTTACCAATTCTTTGCTTGGAGAAAATAACTGGCTATAGATGAATGCAATAGAAGAAGAGAACTTTATCTATAATTGAAAGAGCAACGTTCTATCTGCATGTGCATAGTTTTTAATCAGAACCATTATGTCTAGACATATCTTACAAACATTTTCTAATTAGTTTGAATTGATTCCTTAAAATCAAATTATGGATTTTCACATTTGAAGGATAAGGCTGTGTAAGTGTTGCTATCTGTGCATGTAGATGACTTAGTCTTTCCTTTAATCAGTAAATGGTGAAAATCTTCATATATGAATTGCTATAAAGACAAGAGCAATATATCTTTGACATAATACATTAGGCTGAGTCTAAAGACATTTTTCAGAGCCAAATGAGTGAGATAGAGAAAGAGAGAGAGAGAGAGAGAAATGGACAGACAGATAGACAGACAGACAGAGTTCTTGTTTAACAACTGCCTCATTTAGCAACCACTCATGGTTTTGAAAAAAAGTAATTTTGCGGCCAGTTCTCTCATTTATGACCCTTGCAGATCTGTAAATCAAAGGAAGGCTGAAATAAGGTCATAAGCATAAGTTGCGATTTCACTTAGCAACCACTTTACTTAACAACTAAGTTGCTGGTCTCAATTGTGGTTCCTAAATGAGGAGGTCCTCTATTGAAACATGGCAGTGTATGTTAGCAGCAGTTACAGATAGCAAGTACGCTTTTTGGAATCAGTTATTCTAGATGTCTAACATTAGACTTCATTAACTGCATCTGAAAATCTTGAGACTTAGTGGAGGAGGTAGTTATCCTTTGACTTCTTTGACAGGTTACACTAAGCTCTGATATATAATATATCTATATAGCTATATATATCTATTTTCTTACTTCTTCGTAGGATTTATGTGTGTTTTTCCTCTAGCCAGGTTTTTCCTACGTAACCAAGGTTTTTCTGCAGCCCTAGCTCAGTGGAATCACATCCACTCGATTCTGGGCTTTTTTTCTTTCTGGCAGCCAGCAAGTCCCCTGGCAGCAAGAACTTGCTGGCTGCCAGAAAGAAAAAAAGCCCAGAATCGAGTGGATGTGATTCCACTGAGCTAGGGCTGCAGAAAAACCTTGGTTACGTAGGAAAAACCTGGCTAGAGGAAACACACACACACACACACACACACACACACACACACACACACACACACATATGTGTGTGTGTGTGTGTGTATGTGTATATGTATATATGTATGCATGTATGTATGCAAATTAGCATACGATACACAAATAAAGGTGTATAAAAGAAATACATGGTAGGACTAGAAAGATCTGATCAATAAATTAAGAGGAAAATTATGAGTTTCCTAAATAATTTGGTTTAATCAATATAACTAGGCCAAAGTATGGGTACCTACAAATTCTGCAAAACTCTGGTATACACTTGTGAAATTTGTTTCTGTGCCTCTAATTTTTTAAAAAACTCAAATCTTTGTATTTTAACATTTTTCCAGGGGCTGCTTTCTTACCTCATCACTGATAGGAACACTTGCCCTGAGCCTTACAATACCTCTGTCCATAATTGCTGACATATGCATGCAAAAGGTAATGTAAATTGAAGGCAGTGGTAAATATTACGGAAAATTCCAACAGAAACTTTTAAAATTCAAATTTTTAAAACTTTAAACCAAGTTCACCTTCTCATATTTTAAATTTAAGAAAATCTTAAAAATTCCTAGTGGAATCTTCATGAACAAAAAAGGAGTTCTAATGCTGTTGCAAAAATAAATGTATTTAATTGTAGATAATAGGATTTGCTTGCCCATCAATAGCTTTTAATGCTGCTCTTGTTGTTCTTGTTATTATTTTATCTCACCTTTTCATATATAATTTGAGGCAGTGAACATATTTAATAATCCTGCCTCCTATTTTCCCCACAACAGCCCTGTAAAGTGATTTGGGTTATGAGTGAGTGACTGGCCCAAAGTGACCCAGTCGGTTTTCATACTTAAAAGAGGCCTAGAACTCACATTCTCCCATTTTCCAGGCTGGCATATTAACCACTACACCAAACTGGCTCTCGGTTCATAAAGCACAGGTGTTTGTTTGCAAGCAACAAAAGCACTGCAACACAAACCCGCTGTTTTCAGAAAGCCTCAAATAGATGTCCATGGTGTTCATTGTAAGTTCCCCAAGTGAAATACTTTTCTAAATAGAGTGTTATCTCCCCCTTGTGGTGTTTTGCTTCAGGAATCAGAATAAGGCAGGATGTAATGGTAGCTGCAGTCAATTGTATGCTAATATGAACCTGCCATTCATTCATTTATTAACTATTTATTTTATCTTTATCCTGCCTATTATTTATATAAATAACTCAAGGTAGTGAACACACCTTCCTCCTCCTATTTTCCCCACAACAACCCTGTGAGGTGGTTTGGGCTGAGAGTGAGTGACTGGCCCAAAGTCACTCGGTTAGGTTTCATTTAAGCCAGTAATTGTTACATCATGAACATAAATTTAAAATATACTTATAGAGTAGGGGGGGATTTTACTGAATTTAGATTGTTCTTTTCATATAAAAGTTATGATTAGATAGGAATGTGTTTTTTAAAAGAAAATTTCTGCATCATTGTTCTAGGAAAACAAAAGAAGCAAAGCCCCTCAGCAACTGGATCACTGAAATATCTTATTAGCAACAGTAGAAATATCATCTGTTCTCCATATTTATTTCTAACGTTGGTAAAATTTGTCCTCACTGTGACACTTTCACTCTCAAGTGAGATATTTCATAGATAGTGTGAAATTAGCATTTAATGCAACTGTCAGTTTTAACTGTCAGCTGTAGCCTTGGTTGATGTCTATGTTACTTACACAGTTCTGGCTCTTAAATTAAAGGATTCACACTTTATCTGGTGTCCATTCCTGAAATGTTTTTCATCCCAAATATGAGAATATTTTATTTTGTGAGCTTTATTCTCTTCTACCACTTTCCTTTCCTCATCCAAGCTGTAAAGTTCATCCCTTGCCAAAACAGATCAAACATTTCTAGCTGTAAAGATCTGTGTAGCTCCTTCAGGAACTTGAAATTTGTAACTAATTTAGAAGAACCATCAAAGAAGTGTGACCCCCTTTGTGGAAAGCAGCCTCATCCTTTTCTGCATTTGATTTTATTTGAATGAACACCATATTTCATCATGTTTAGAGAAACACCCCAGAGAACTATATGCTTCTACCTATGATTCTATGCTTTCTTTCACCTCTTCTGATAGAACTGCAAAAAGCAGAGAAAAAACATTATTTGGTGAATTCAACATGAACGCACAATGGGGCATGAGGAGTGGGAAGCATGTGACTAACGAGCATCAACCATAGTCAAGGTTGATGTCATGGAGCTTAAAAGTCCTTGGGTAGACATTACTGTAACCAAGATTTACTTAAGATTCTGGCTAAGTGTTCCTCTCATATTCCCTTTTCCTTTTCTACAGCTCCTTACTGCCCTCCAAATGCCTCTTTTCTGATCCAAATTTATGGGATATTTATCTTTCCATTAACCTACTTTTACCCTTGATAAAATATCAAATTGATCTTTTAATTTCAGGTCCAGTTTTCTTGGTTATTTTTTGCAGGGGCAATCCCTGTATTTTTTTCCTTTTTCATTGCAACACTTTTATGTCACTACAACAACTGGGATCCAGTAATGGTGGGAATTAGAAGAGTTTTTGTATTTATCTGCCGAAAACATCGTATTCAGAGGTAGGCTGATTTATTTGCTTCTTTCCTATCCACTTCATCTTTCTTCTCTTAATTTTTCAACTATGTCTTTACTATGTCTTAATTTTTACCATAAATAATTTCAAAATGAAATTTGTAGAGATCTTTGCAGGATCTGGTTTTAATTGTCTGAATGATATGCTTTCCTTCTATTTTGACTTAAATATTTGAACATTGAATCTCCTATTATTATAATTTATTTTCAATAGTATTTGTATGTGTTATTATAAGAAACATTCTTTTGTTGATATCATTCTGGAGAATTCTGATTTCAGTTGTTCAAAAGAACCTGCTTGAATAACTAAAACTCAACATTACTCCAGTTGCTACGGAAGTTTAAGTTCAGTATTGTTTGTCCTTAACAATTTCTTACAGGCAATGTAAAGTAATATTTATCCCATGGCTATAGTTACGTTCTTTATAACATAATAATATGGATAAATTTTAAAAGCCTCACAAGTCTGTAACGTTTTATAGAACATCTGAAGAAAGCGAACAATGTGAAAGTCTCATTGCAGTTCATAATGTTTCCCAAGAAGATGGAGAATGTGGTTGTTCTTAGACAACAGGTACGTAATTGTAAATTAATTTCATCCTGTGCTAACAGAGAAACATGCTAATATATTGAACCAGAATGAGGCTCTCCCCTAAATTCTGTCTCTCCTGGACCTTTAAACGTACCATCATTGAATCCTTAGCCTTATTCCATTTCCTCAGGCAGACTTACAGAAATGTATTCACCGGCTGAGCTCTTTGCCTTGCGAGACTCCCCCCTCTCGCAAGCCTGGCCTTCCACGTTATCGAAGGCCTACCTCGATGAAGGGCTTTGGAACCCAGAGAGGTGGCATGTCGCGAAGAGGGGGTTGAGGGGTTTTTTATATAAAGTTTTAACAAATGTCTTAAGGGGTTCCGGGGGGGGGAGGGTTGGATCAGAAGTAAGGCCGTGGGTATGGGGGATAACCCACTAAGGGGAGGGCCAGGTACGGCTGTGGAGCACGGCACGGGGGGGTGGGGGGCCCGGGGTCAAGGGGGGGGGGCTAATGTTCATCCAGATAAAGTTTTTACCATCAGTACTGTGGGTGGGAGGGGTAGATATGGCGGGAGCAGGGGGCCATATCGTGTTAGGGGAGCGTGCGCCCGCTGTCTTCGAGCGGTGGAGCGCTCCGGCCCCCAAAGCTCCACTCGTTCTCCAGGTGGCGCAGATCCTCAGGGCCCTGGCCTCCGTCTGATGTTATGCAATGCCAGGTCTGTAGTAAATAAAGCCCCCCTCATTTGTGATCTTGTTCAGAAGGGGGAAGCGGACCTGGCAGGTATTACGGAAACCTGGTTGGGCCAAGAGGGGGGGTCCCCCTCGTTGAAATGTGCCCACCAGGTTTCCACGCATTCCATCAGCCGAGGTTGCAGGGTAGGGGCAGGGGGATAGCGGTTATTATTAACGAAGGTCTGAGACCGAGGGAGGCCACTGTTCCTCAGGCGGCCGGCTGTGAATCCCTCCTTATGAAATGGGGTCACGGGGTTCAGATGGGTTTGCTGATCACGTACCTGGCTCCCTGCCATGTGGCAGCAGCCCTGCCCGAGCTACTCAGCGTCATCGCCGCGGTGGCGGTTGAGACCCCTAGGCTTATGGTCATGGGGGATTTCAACTTCGGTGAGGCATCTGAGGTGGCTCGGGCTTCATGGCTGAGGAGTTCATGGCTTCCATGACAGCCATGGACCTGACCCAGTTAATTCATGGCCCTACCCACACGGGGGGAAACATGCTGGATCTGGTTTTTGTCTCTGGACAGTGGTTGAGTGATCTTGAGATAGGGGATATAGTCACCGAGCCCTTGTCATGGTCTGATCACTCTCTCCTTCTTCTCGACCTTCTAACCGCTACACCCCACCGCAGGGAGGCGGAGCCGGTAAGATGGTTCCGCCCCAGGCGCCTGATGGAACCTGACAGGTTCCAGATGGAGCTTGGGCCATTCCCTGAGGCTCTGGCACACGCCTCAACTGGAGACCTAGTGGCCACCTGGGATAGGGCGGCCGCTGGAGCTCTGGACCGGGTCGTGCCTTTGCGGCCTCTGACCCGGCACCGATCTCATTTAGCTCCTTGGTTTACTGAGGAGCTGAGGGAGTTGAAGCGCTGGAAAAGACGCCTAGAGAGCAGTTGGAGGGCCAGTCTTTCTGAATCTGACCGGACACTGGTAAGATCTCATATTAGGAATTACCTAGTGGCGATAAAAGCAGCGAAATGTAGCTATTTTGCTGCTCTTATTGCGTCATCAGATAATCGCCCGGCCGCCCTGTTTAGGATGACCCGCTCCCTGCTCCACCAGGAAGCGCGGGAGGACCCCTTGGAGGGTAGAGCCGAGGATTTTGTTCAATATCTGTATGACAAAATCACTCAGATTCGGGAAGATTGGACTCCGACTGGGTAGTCTCAGGGGGAGGGACTGGGGCAGGTCTTGAGAATGTTATCTGGGATGAGTTTGATCCTGTGACCCCTGAGGACGTGGACAGGATTCTGGGTAGACTGAACGCGACCACTTGTTTATTGGACCCGTGTCCCTCCTGGTTAGTGCTGGCTTCTCGGGAGGTGACACGAGGTTGGTTCCAGGGGATTATAAATGCTTCGTTGGGTGAGGGTGTCTTTCCTGCCACCTTGAAAGAGGCGGTGGTGAGACCTCTCCTCAAGAAGCCTTCCCTGGACCCGGCAATGTTGGTAAATTATCGTCCGGTCTCCAACCTTCGTTTCGTGGCAAAGGTTGTTGAGAGTGTGGTTGCGCAACAGCTCCCCCAGCACCTGGATAAAACGACGTATCTGGATCCGTTCCAGTCGGGCTTCAGGCCCGGGTACAGCACGGAAACGGCATTGGTCGCGTTGGTTGATGATCTCTGGAGGGCTCGGGACAGGGGGTGCTCCTCTGTCCTGGTCCTGTTAGATCTCTCAGCGGCTTTTGATACCATCGACCATGGTATCATGCTGCACCGGTTGGAAGAGTTAGGGGTGGGAGGCACTGTGTGCAGTGGTTCTCCTCCTTTCTCTCTGACCGGTCGCAGTCTGTGTTGACAGGGGGACAGAGGTCGATCCTGAGGCCCCTCATATGTGGGGTGCCGCAAGGGTCGGTCCTCTCGCCTCTCCTGTTCAACATTTATGTGAAGCCGCTGGGCGAGATCATCCGTGGTTTCGGGGTGGAGTACCATCAGTACGCTGACGACACCCAGCTGTACATCTCCACCCCAGATCACCCCAACGATGCCCTTGAAGTGATGTCCCGGTGCCTGGAGGCCGTACGGATCTGGATGGGGAGGAACAGGCTCAGGCTCAACCCATCCAAGACCGAGTGGCTGTGGTTTCCGACGTCCCGATATAGTCAGCTGACGCCATCACTGACTATTGGGGGCGAATCATTGGCCCCCACGGAGAGGGCTCGCAACTTGGGCGTCCTCCTGGATTCACGGCTGTCTTTAGAAGAGCACTTGACGTGACCGGGAGGATTTTTCATCAGGTTCGCTTGATTCGCCAGTTGCGTCCCTTTCTGGATCGGGACTCGTTATGCACGGTCACTCATGCCCTCGTCACCTCCCGCCTGGACTATTGTAATGCTCTCTACATAGGGCTCCCCTTGAGGAGCACCCGGAGGCTCCAACTGGCGCAGAGTGCGGCCGCGTGGGTGGTAACGGGAGCGACATGGTGCTCCCATGTAACACCTCTCCTGCGCGAGCTGCACTGGCTCCCGGTGGTCTTCCGGGTGCGCTTCAAGGTTTTGGTTACCACCTTTAAAGCGCTCCATGGCTTAGGAGCTGGTTATCTACGGGACCGCCTACTACCACCAATAGCCTCCCACCGGCCAGTACGCTCTCATAGAGAGGGACTCCTCCGGGTGCCGTCAGCCAAACAGTGTTGACTGGCGGCCCCTAGGGGGAGAGCCTTCTCTGTGGGGGCACCTACCATCTGGAATGAGCTCCCCCCGGAGATACGGAGGATCCCGAATCTGCGCACCTTCCGCCGCGCTGTGAAGACCTTTTTATTCCATCAGGCGGGCTTGGCCTAATCTCTTCCCTTTTTTAAATATGTAAATTTTAATCTGTTTTTAAATTATTGGGGTGTTTTAATTTGATATTAAATTGGGGATTTTAAATTATTGGGGTGTTTAAATGATTTAATTGGTTTTTATCTGGTTTTTAAATTTTTTGTATCTATGTATTTTATTGTTGGCTGTTCACCGCCCTGAGTCCTTCGGGAGTAGGGCGGTATACAAATCAAATAACATAAAAATAACAACAACAACATAAAAATTCAAGCCTAGCTGAAGGCCAGTCCTCCCCAGCTCTATTTTAGACAACTCGTAAACATTATCTTTAACTTGATGAGAATCTTATTACAAAATAATTTTATAATTAAATAAAAATAAACAGAAATAATTGCTCATTACAGTGCTAAGTAACCATGCCAAATATATTAATCCCCATGGTGCAGGTCAAATCATATGAGCAAAAAGTGTCTTCCATTTTCATAGTCCATAGTTCTAAAAAACTAAAATGGACTAAAATACTGAGTAGGATGGTACATGATTGCATGCTTGGAATCAGTTAATCATCAGTAACAAGTTTAATTAATATAGATATCCTATCAAAGAAATGTATGCTGTGATATAAGAATACTAATGCTATATTTTCCCACTTTTTTAATAGCGTAAGATGAAAACTCAGCGAAGAGACAATCACTTGGAAAGTCCTTATGGAATCATGTTTCAGTACCTCTTCTGAATCTTTAAATGTTTCAGTTCTTTTGAAACTTAAAAATATACAGATTCTTTTTCAGTTTCCAGTATTTAACCAGTTAGAGGAAATGCCAATCCTTTACGAAACCAGCTTGCCTTATAGAACTCAGCTGGTGAAATTACTTGACAAATCAAAGAGAATGCTGTTCTAATGATTTTCTTTTAAAAAAAGAAAACATTCATATTTTTGTTGAGTGCTGGATATTTTTACAAATACTTTTCATCTTCTGTAAAAAGTCATAATTTTGTAAAAATTTTCAAATGGAAAGATAAAACACCAGTTTACCTGTAATAGGTACGAATTATCACTTTGTGATGTATAAACTCTACTTGAATAATGAAAAAAAAACAATTTATTGAATAACTTTATTATTGCAAAAGTTATTGTGGCTTTCAATACTATACATATCTTCATATATATGAAAGCGTTGGTAATCATTTGGGTGCCTTGTGATATCTATTATGTCATAATAAATTCAAGATTTAAAAAATAATGTACAAAGATAGTTACAAGTACTGTCTCACTTTTGTAGATAAATTTCTTCATAATATGTTACTATTAGCTTCATAGACTTTTTACACATTTTCAAATTAAATCATTCTGTATTCCATTGAAAACAACAGATTTTTGGGTAGAATGCAAAATAGAAATAGCACTTAGACTTATATACTGCTTCACAGTGCTTTATAGCACACACTAAGCAGTTTACAGTGTCAGCATATTGCCCCCAACAATCTGGATCCTCATTTTATCAACCTCGGAAGGATGGAAGACTGAGTCAACCTTGAGCCTGGTGAGGTTCGAACTGCCAAACTGCAGTCAGCCGGCAGTCAGCAGAACTGGCCTGCAGTACTGCACCACCACGGTTCATAAAATATATCAGTTTACATCTAGGGAATATGGGCTAATGATGTATGTCTGGAAATTGTGTGATTCAATGCAAAGAGGCCAAATCTAGAACCAGGTTCTTGCATATTAATTCTTCTTGCACATTGGATATTTCAAGATGCCATGACTTAATGATAGAAACATTTTGAATTTACCAGCCAGTTTGTAAATCTGCTTTATTGCTTTTAGGAAACAGTTTAACAAAAAAAGAAAAAATACAGGTAGTGACTTCGAGTTATGATGGTAGTTGGAACCAGAATTTCCATTGCTAATGATGCAGTCATCAGTTGTGATGTCACAAAACTGCATTGCTTAACGACAGCAATCCTGGCTGTCCAGGATGCCATTGTAACCTTAGGACTGTTCAGATCATTAAGTGAGGGCTTCATGTAACCACAGTGTGGAAAAAGGTGGGAGTTCCAGTCAAGTGGGCTAAAGGGAGAGCGCCAGGGAGTGCAGGCAGGCAGAGGCAATGGGCAGGTGCGAAGGAGTATGGCCAGTCAGGCAGCTGGATACTGGTGCCCTTATGGGAAGGGTGGTAGCCAAGGCTGGAAGTCCTCTTTGATAAGCATCACTACCGGCGAAGGCTATCCTTCCATTGGGCAGCAAGATGGGGATATTTCTATGGGGATATTTCTTCAGGCATGGCCGGGATTCCTGGTGGTGATTCCTAACAGCTCCTCGGCTAAGGGCTTATTTGCATGTCAAGGCAGGTAAAGGAATATGGGAAGTCAGCAGAGATGAAACAGCCCAAATTTTGTTCACATGACTTCAGGTGCGCTATGATGGCTGGAACTTTGAAGACTGGTTATAATTCCATTTTTTGGAAATACTGTGTTTCCCCAAAAATAAGATCTGGTCTTCTATATTTTTTGCCACCAAAAAAGGCACCAGCTCTTATTTTGGGAGGAATATTTTCCTCTGACTCACTTCACGGCGGTGGCACTGACAGCCTCACCCAGCAGGAGCCTGTTGCTGGCCCATTTCTTCTGCGGCTGCTTCCAGAAAGGCCTCTGATGGCGAAATGGAGGCCAGGGGTGACTCACATGAGCGGCAGCGAGCAGCTGCAGAAGAAGTGGGCTGGCGAGGCAGGTGTCTGAGTGTGTGAGGCCTGACTGCAACTGTCTAAAGGTAAGCAGCTCAACCCCCCCATCCCCCCCTTTTTACCTGTTTGTCTCGCCCCACCACATGCAACCAGGTGTTGCTCTTAACTAGGGCTTATTTTCGGGTAGGATTTATATTGGGCGCACATGTAAAAATCAAGCTAGGGCTTATTTTTGGGATATGTCTTATTTTCAGGGAAACACAGTAAATATAACTCAAGGACTATCTATAGCATGCTGACTGAAATGGGGAAAGAACAAAACTACAGGTAGTGCTCAAATTATGACCACAATTGAGTCCAACATTTCTGTTGTTAAGTGAGACATTAAATGAGTTTTGTCCCACTTTACAACATTTTGTCGTTAAGTGAATCACTGCAGTTGAAAAACTAGTAATACAGTTGTTAAGTGAATCTGGCTTCCCCATTGGTTTTGCTTGTCCATAAGTTGCAAAAAGCAATCACATGAACTTGGGACACAGCAACGATCATAAGTATGAACCAATTGCCAAGCATCTGAATTTTGATCACATGATCATGGGGATGCTACAAAGGTCATAAGTGTGAAAAATGGTCATAAACCACTTTTTTCAGTGCTGTTGTAACTTTGAACAATCACTAAATAAACTGTTGTATGTCGAGGACTACCTGTATTCCTTAACTATAGAAACTTTTTTTTCAATAAATGTAATGGTTTTAAAATGGAAAATATGTATAGTCCATTTAGTTGGAACAAGTTGCAAAAGTAAATGGAGTTTTATTTGCATAAAACTAATTCTTGTTTAGCAGCCACAACTGGGACTGACAACACGGTCATTAAGTGAAGTGGTTACTAAGTGAAACTGCAACTCTGCTTTACTTTACAGATTTGCGAATATGAGGATTGCTCATAAAATTACTTTTTTATCGCTGTCATAATTGAACAGATGCTTAAAGAAGTAGTTAAATGAGGATTACCTGTATTACAGATAATTGCATTGAACCTGCCCAAGGGGGTTCACAAAGCCTATTGGAGCTTTTTTCTTTATATTCTGGATACAGAAGGAACTGGAAAAGATAATACATTGGGTTAGGAGAGTCTTTGATTTGATCAACCATAACTTTTACATTACACAATGATACACAGCATTCTGCATATCATTATGGAAATGAATGCTGGAAATAACAGAGTTGGATATTTATCAGATATTTTTGGATGACTACCCATCAACATGGTTATCACCAGTAAACCAGAAATATGGATTTCCTGTGATTCCCAAGCAGAACTCTTGAATCAAAGCCTTTATGGATACCAAAGAGCCCTCCAACTTGCAAAAAGGTCTCACCCAGCATTTATATGACTTTTACTACTGTAGTTCAACTTCTGAATACAGATAATCCTCAATTTGCCACTTTTAACAATGGTTCAAAATTACACCAACCTCGGGAGGAAAAAAGTGACTTATGATCTGTACTCGCATTTGTGACCATCGCACCTCCTCTGTGGTGACGTGATTGCAATTTGGATAATTGTGGCAACCAGCTTGCATTTGTGACTGGTTGCAGTATCCTGTGGGCATGTGATTACAATTTGCGACCTTTTTTTTCCTGATATCCAGCAAAAATCTCCCATTGGAAAGGGTGGGTTTGCTTAATTGCTGTTAATTACCATTGTAAATACTGTTGTAAAAACAGGTCCAACTTGACTTTCAACCACAACTTACAACAGAAATTCTGGTCCCAATTGTGATGGAATGTCAAGGACTTATCTGTACAAGATGCTCTACAAATGTAAGATGATGGTGCCAAAACAAGGTTGATCTTTTCAGGAAGTACTTTCACTATATTCTGAGGAAATGTTTATAGGTAGTCCTCAAGTTATGAACATTCACTCGGTGACCACTGTGCAGGGCAGCAAGGCTGGCAGAAGCAAGGTGGCCAAAAGGGCAGAGAGGTGAAGTGTTGAAGAGAAGCCAGTGACTTTCCTTATGGAAGTTCAAGGCTGGCAGGGACCAAGCTGAGAATGGCTTGAATCGGAGTGGATCCTCTCTTAACAACCAGTGGGTTTTGGTTAACAATGACAGCAAGTAGTGCCAAGATTGCCATTGCCAAGTGATGGGTCACATGATATCATGCTTTATGGTCGCATTTCTTAGTGATGGAAATTCTTAATTTATTTACACTGAGTTAATATTGGAGACATAAAGACAGTCTCTCTGAAGACAGTCTTCCTATTTTAGAAACCAGGAAGTGGTTATCTCTAACTCTTAAAATTCATTAGCTTCAAGTGCAAAGGAATCCTCTCTGTTGGATAAACTTATTAACAGAAATACTATTTCTGTCAAGGTTGTACTGTCTCCACTGTCCAAAACTTTCTGCAATTGCACTAGGCATATTTTAGGGTAAAGGGAGAAATTAAAATTATCCCATTCTTTTGCCAGTGGAATCTTCCTGTGGACGGAATAATTCTTCTAGATATTTTAAGATCAAAGCCAATGGTTTATTTGAGGTGGACTGATAATGCCTATACAGTGGAACATTTGGGCATAAACCAAAAACAAAGTTTAATTCAAGAAGCCTTTTGATTGTATTTTGTTTTGTCTATTTCAATTATTTTTCAGAATCTTTCTCTCTCTCCCTCCCTCCCTCCCTCCCTCCGTGTGTGTGTGTGTGTGTGTGTGTGTGTGTGTGTGTGTGTGTGTTACTCATACAGTATTTTTTTTCCAGATTTCAAACACAAGCTTTAAAAAGAAATAGACAGGTGTTACTTTGTGTAAAAAAACTGACAAGGTTCATGGCGAGTGCTTCTGTGCCTTCGATTCCTTTCAAACTGATTATAATTGGCTCTTGATAACACTGCAACCATTCACAGGCACAGATTTTTCTCCAATAAAACGATTAAATTGCTTGAGAAAGATGAATTTGCTCAACCTGCACTCAGACAAACTCCACTTAGCCACTGCACGCATGACCCACCCGCTGATTCCAGGCCCCCACCTGGATTTCAAAGGCAATCCATATTGAGCAGTTCAAAGACATTTTCTTGTGCATCTGACAGGAATTTTCCCTATTGTCATGCCTTAAGAGTCTCCCTGCAGGTACAGTAATTGGGAAAAAATGACTTGAAAGGATGTGTTCCGTGACAATAATGTTGTGGCTACAGTTGGTTCTGTGAATTGTCCCTTTCTCTCTGATCCTGGACACTTTTCCCCATCCCTTCATCCTCTTTTGGCTGTGGAGACCAGATCCCAAGCTCCTTTTATGTCAGGCCCAAACAACCAAGAATGACATGAGTTACTTAAGAGTAATTTCTTTATTGTTGCTCGCCTATAGACAGAAATCTCACCAGACTAAAGCACTTATCTGCATAACTGTTAGATATACTCTGTGAACTACCATCTTTGCTCTTCCTGCAGACCAAAAATTCCAAGCTGCTTTGTCACTTTCTTCCCTGAGAAAGGGCCCCTCTCTCTGCAACTCTCAACTACATCTACTTTCACTTTCAATTTTAAACAGGTCATCAATAGCATTAATAGCAGTTGCATGTAGACTAAAGCAGACAGCTTCTTTATGCAAACACCACACAGTTCTAAAACTAACCATCTTGTCCCATTTCTCCACACAATAGAAAGTGTAAGTATTGTGCTTCCTCTGCAGTTTCCTTTCTTTGTTCATTGTGCAGTCAGGATACAATGCCACTGCTATTGGGGGTTCCACTCTGTCTGTTCCACAAATTCACTGATCACAGGATCATTCAACTATTTTGTTTTAATTACTGTAGATCCTATCCAAATACTATGTCCATTATGGGCAATATATCTAGCTTTTGTCTGTCTGTCTGCATCCATCCATCCATCCATCCATCCATCCATCCATCCATCTAACTATAACTATCTAACTATCTATATTTATCATTCAGTAGGAAGAGACAGTATTTATGCTTGTACTTTGATTTGGGAATTAGTAGATTAGTTAATTTGAAAAGAAACCTGGGGCAACTGAAGGAAACTTGGCATTTCATTTTCCATCCCACTCTGGCTATGCAGAAGCTGGATCAGGGAACTGGCCTCTTCAGGGTAGGTCAATATAGGCAGGCATCAGGAGAGAGCCCTAGCTCAGTGAAATCACATCCACTATCCTAGGCTTCTTCAGACAGCAAGCATGCATTTTGCTGCCTTTTGGGAAACTAATATAGATCTATTTCGGACTGATTGGTCCTCATCAGTTAGCCACACCCTTACCATATGTTCCCTCCCCGTAGAGGCTAAGTATTTGCTTTCTTCTCTTAGCCTCTGTATATGAATTCTTACATCCTAGGAGAAGGTGCTACCTTATCTAACTTCATTTTGACACCTGATACCATTCAGTCTTTGGAGAACTGTCTTTCTTACCTGATCAAAAATAGAAGCTAAGAACAAATCCATGACAAGCCCTCTGTTTCTGGTTCACTGCTGATAACCATGTTGATGGGTAGTCATCAAAAAATATTTGCATAACCAACTAATAAGGAAGAGTGTAATCAGCTTCCAGTCTATCAAGACTAAATTCTGTGCCCTTGCTTCTAATTTGGGCATTCCCATCTCAAGCCTGAGGGCTGCACTCCTTGGGGCTACATGTTAAGACCTGTCAGCTTAGACAAGAAGCACACCCAGGAGAATTAGTTCTATCTTTACTGTGAAGTTACATCAACAGAATTTTGCAAGTCTAAAAGTACATCTGTTTTGCCATCACTTTTACAGTCCAAGAAATGAGGGAGGGTCCATTCTAGGACATTTGTCACCCTCCCATTCCTTCTGTGGGCTTAGCTTTCTCTTTTCTGATCATTACCTCAGCTGCAGCCCTTCCTCGTGTCTCCAAGGCCATTCCCACATTGCATGACAGGACCTTAAAATTTTGCTTGCATAAGTTCACTTTTTATAAAATGTAAAGTATTATTTGGGCTCCCAATCAAATTTGGAGAAGGGTTTTGGCCTTGGTCAGTTTTAAGGCTGCTGGTATTCATTCCATTCCATTAATTCTTCTTTGGAGTAAGACAATTTTTAATAGCTGTGGAGGACTTTGAAGCTACATATTCCTCATGGGCTTTCCAAGTCCCCTGCGAATGGAAAACTTTTCCCAGATATTTAAAATGAGCACCTCGATTTTATTTCCATTTATTATTCAACTAAATTGCTTTGATTTCCTTGAAAACACCAGCACTTTAGATTTTTGATAATTTATAATCAGCTGGTTTGCTCTGCTAATTGGGTTATGGCTTTTATAGCCTTTCTGAGTCCTGGGAATAGCATGTTTTGATTAGATTAACAGTTGAAAGGGACCTTGTAGGTCATCTAGTCCAACCCTCCGTCCAAGCAGGAGATTCTACTGCGAATCACTGACCCCCACGGAGAGGGCTCGCAACTTGGGCGTCCTCCTGGATGCACGGCTGTCTTTAGAAGAACACATGACGGCCGTGGCCAGGAGGGCTTTTTATCAGGTTCGCCTGAAACGCCAGTTGTGCCCCTTTCTGGATTGGGACTCCCTACGCACGGTCACTCAAGCACTCGTCACTTCCCGCCTGGACTACTGCAATGCTCTCTACATGGGGCTCCCCCTGGGGTGCACCCGGAGGC
The DNA here is from genome assembly GCF_029215685.1 of Pituophis catenifer annectens. Classification (NCBI taxonomy): domain Eukaryota; kingdom Metazoa; phylum Chordata; class Lepidosauria; order Squamata; family Colubridae; genus Pituophis; species Pituophis catenifer. Next base: position 218,843,941 of record NW_027256881.1, on the reverse strand, counting down.
TACAGTTAGTCCAGAATGCGGCCGCGAGGGGGATTATGGGAGCGATGGGGCGCTCACATATGACACCTCTCCTGCGCGAGCTGCACTGGCTTCCTGTGGTCTTCCGGGTGCGCTTCAAGGTGTTGGTGACCACCTTTAAAGCGCTCCATGGCTTAGGGCCAGGGTATTTGCGAGACCGCCTTCTGCCGACAATAGCCTCCCACTGACCAGTTCGCTTGCACAGAGAGGGCCTCCTCAGGGTGCCGTTGGCCAGACAGTGCCGGCTGGCGACCCCCAGGGGGAGAACTTTCTCTGTGGCAGCACCCGCCCTCTGGAATGACCTACCCCCTGAGATACGCACGATATCAGACCTCCGGACTTTTCGGTGGGCCCTGAAAACACACCTATTCCATCTAGCCGGGCTGGCTTGATCCCATCCTCTCAGTTTTAATTGAATTCGGTTTTAATTGGGTTGTTTTTAAACTTTGGGCTAAAATTATTTAATTGTTTTTTTAAATTGTTTTTAAATTTTATATGCAATGTTTTATCTTGGCTGTACACCGCCCTGAGTCCCGCAGGAGAAGGGCGGTATAGAACTAAAATAAAATATAAATATATAAATATAAATTTCTGACAAATGGCAGTCCAATCTCTTCTTGAAAGCCTCCGGTGATGAAGCTCCCACAACTTCCGAAGGCAAGCTATTCCATTAGTTGATTGTTCTAATTGTCAGAAAATTTCTCTTTATTTCTAGGTTGAATCTCTCCTTGATCAGTTTCCATCCATTATTCCTTATCTGGCCTTCATGTGCCTTGGAAAATAACTTGACCCCTTTCTCTCTGTGGCAGCCCCTCAAAAATTGGAGCACTGCTATCATGTCTTCCCTGGTCCTTCGCTTCACTAGACTAGCCATGCCAAGTACAACCATTGAGCGTATGTTTTAGCCTCCAGTCCCTAATCATCCTGGTTGCTCTTCTTTGCACTTTTTCTAGAGACTCGACATCTTTTTTATAGTGTGGTCACTAAAACTGGATGCAGTATTCTAGGTGCGGTCTTACTAAGGCTTTATAGAGTGGTATTAGTACCTCACTTGATCTTGATTGTATCCCTCTGTTAATGCAGTTTAGGATTGTGTTGGCTTTTTTGGCTGCCGCTGCACACTGCTGGCTCATATTTAACTGGTTGTCCACTAAGACTCCAAGATCCCTCTCACAGTTACTGCTATTAAGCCTGGTTTCACCCAGTCTATATGTGTACTTTTGGTTTTTCTTGCCTAAGTGTAATTGAATTTCATTTTGTTAGATAGGGTCCCGTGTTCAAGTCTGTCAAGATCCATCTGGATCTTGAGCCTATCTTCTAGGGTGTTAGCTATTCCTGCCAGCTTAATATCATCTGCAAATTTGGCACTAAAGTTATAAAGAGCAGCACAATGCAGATCTATTCCAGGTACATGCCCTGTTGTGAGGGCAGCAAGATTTAGAATGGCTTTTTATCCTACTGGCTTTGGCATGGAAGGAAAGTCCAGAAATGCAACTATGGGGACTTGCCCTTATAGTTGAAACAACCGTATTACAAATGTACAAATGTTTTCCCCAGTAAAAACAAGCACACAGTAATGATTAATACGTTACTGTTTGATTGAGAATGGTAGACAAACATGGTTAAATGGTAGCTCCTGACTAAATTATGTCTTCATAGTAAATGTTGCTGACTTCAAAAATGAGAAAAAGAAAGTTTCAGCAAACCAAAGAGATAATTATGCTTACAGATTATAGATAATCTGTAAGCATCTAATAGACAGTGGGAATACTATGAGCATATAACTTGAATTCAGCAACATAATACCCCATAAATGCTGTTTAAGAAGTTAGTTAAGATAGGGTCAGTAGTATACCAATTACAGTGGCTGAAAAATCTTTCTTAAAAAGTGTTTGTCAATGGTTCCTCATCAAGTTGGTGATGTCTGAGTGGGTATCGCACAAGGGTTTCTCTGGGGATCTCTACAATATTTTTATTACTTTTTTGGATTAATAAGTGGAGGGAATATTTTGTAAATGTGTAGACACAAGTGGATGAGATAGGACAATAATACTACTACATAAGACAGAAATTAAAATCATGACAATCTGGATGAAAGGACTGAAAGTAAACAAATGAAGTTTAACATAGAGGAGTGCAAAATTATTCAGTTAGAGAACAGAAATTAAATACACAGCTACAGGATGCTAAGTACCTGGTTTAAGTAACATTACTTACAATCATAATTTTGGAACAGTTGTTGCTTGCAAATTGATTGCAGCACAATATGATTGCAAAGAAGGCAAATTTGATTTTTTGCTTCTGAATATATATATTCCACAATTGATGGATCATAGGATCATACTTCTTTTTCCAGAGGGCAAAATGTGAAATAAATGGTTTCATTTAATATTTTAGTAATTTTAAGGCAATTTTTACATGTTGTAAACCCTTGTTGTATTTTTTCTCATTCTATTTATTTTTATAAAAACATATTGATGGTCCTTTCCAAATCTATGATTCTATGCCTTTTCCGTAGCAGAACTGAGCGTAGGGAAAGTTTCAAACATATGCTTGGTTTATTTCATCAGTGATACTAAAACAATACATGTTAGACTAAGCATTGACAGGTGCTTTTCACTTGTGTTCTGATTTCTTTTATATCTGCTCAATAAAATGTGTTTTCAGAGTATTATTTTTACCATGCTTTAGCAGTATATTGCAAGTAAAAAAAAAAATCTCCCCAAAATAATTTTAAGCATGAGTTAGTATATTTATAACTGAACATAATGTTAAATAATATGAATCTGCACCTGGTGTATCTGTTCTAAACTTTTTAGAACGAAAGGAATGTTAGCCTTCTAGGCCAAATATTAACCTCAACATTTAGCTTCATAATATTGGGAGCTATTGGTTACACATTTTGTTAAAGATCAAATTAGGCTCACAATTTCATAATGGGGAGAAACGAATATAAAACTAAATCAGCAAACTGATTCATTTGTGTTTTCATACGAAAATGTTTTGAATTCTTAACCTTATCTCATTTCAAGCTCTTATTTCTCCATTTACTACAAGCAAATATCTTGAAACTTGGAAAAGATTGCACAACGTTTTCTTTCAACAGACATTGTTCATATACTTCCTCAAATAATTCATAGTGCTTTGTGGAACACCACATCTGAAGCATCTACAATTGAAGGTCTTGAAGCATATTTAGCCTCAGTTTCTATACCGTTTGTGTCAACTAAAGCCAACATTTCTGGCAAACTCTTGAACTTCACTCAATTTTCTCTTATCCAAGAACCCCATGCTCAACTGAAAAAACCTTTTCCACCTGTACAAGAGGAGTTCAATTTGCATTGAAATTGATGTGCATCGTGAAATTAATATTCCATACCTCTAGATCAGTGTTTCTCAACCTTGCAACTTTAAGATGTGTGGATTTCAACTCCGAAAATTCCCTAGCCAGTCTTGCTGGCTGAGGAATGCTGGGAAATAAAGTCCACACATCTTAAAATGGCCAGGGTTGAGAAACACTGCTCTAGGTGAAAATGGGGAAGGAGGTTTTTTCATTATTTTGAATGAATCACAAAGGCAAGTACAGTAATTTAGCAAAACATTCACAAGGTAAATTTAGGATAGATTGTGCTTTTTTTAAAAAAAAAAATTAGACTATGAGAGTTGAGAAGTATGAAAAATTAGCTTAGCGATCTTGTTGGTTTTGGAGCTAGTATTTCCTGACCCACATATCTCAGAAGTACTTTGGTTGAAGATAATTTAAATTTTCTTTTCTCTGACTGGGTAATAAATGAGCTCGCTCCTCTAATGGTTTATTCATTTCCCATTATTGCTGGGTTGTTTTTTTTAAAATATTCCTAGCTAGGTTATTTCATGTGCATTGCTACTTCTGTATTTGTCTTGTTTTATTCATGCATTCTTACTCTTGACTATGTCCCTAGACTATAAACTTGGTTACAATACACACTGCTGTCTCTGGGTTTGCATTTTTGATTAAGATGCTAGGTTTTTCCCAGACCAGAGATTGGCAAACTGTTACGATTTGCATTAACAACAATACTGGAATCAAAAGAAAAACCCAACTTTTAAGTCTGGGCGTCTAATTGATGAAAGGTTTGGAAACTAGCACAGTTTGGGGGGGAAAAACAACTTGTGGCATTTTTAGGGAATGTGATTAGCAAAAACTGGTGCTCACATTGTGCAATTTTTGTATTTATAAAAGAAAAAAGAAATCCTAAATGGTTTTTTTTATCATTTCAAGGAAGCAATGTTTAATAAATAAAGAAATTGACAGATTAGTACAAAACAAAGGAAGTGAATTGCCTCCCCTCCAATAGAAAAAAATTCAAAGGTATCCCAACAAAGATGATTATTTTTCCAAAATGCTACAATAAGCATCAGGATAACAACAACACTGCAGTGAACAGGGTAGGTTCCCTCAAATACCATATTTAGCCAGGAATGGCAATTAGAAATACAAAGCAAAGTGATCAGGGGTGGGCTCTACTTACTTTTACTACCAGTTTGCAATGGGATCGTACATGCGCCTTGCTTCTGCACATGCACAGATCGCCGATGACAACATCCTGGGTGGGGGCGGAGCCTCCCGCCGGTTTTACTACCGGTTCGTGCGAACCGGTTCGAACCGGGGGCAACCCACCACTGAAAGTGATATTTTAGGTATTTTAATCCTATGTTATCTTTGAGTGTGCAGAATGGTACTGTTGTTTTTCCCAGTTTTTTTGAAGGAAAAAATTTGGCCGAATCTTTTTAGCAAATAGTTTGTTACAGGATTCTTCTTTATATAGGAAATATTTATTTATTTTTATTTATTTATTTGTTTCCATTTCTATACCGCCCTTCTCCAAACAGGACTCAGGGCGGTGAACAGCCAAAGTAAAAAACAGAACATACAAAATTTAAAAACAGTTAATTACCAATCTATAATCAGTAGTGTCCTTGGGGACAGGATCAAAATCTGCAAAAGACCAGACAGAACTCTGCAATGCATGCTTGCCCATCTGAATATTCATATGATATTAACTCACATATACAAAAATCTAGACTTGCATTGTGACACTCCATCCATCACTTTGCCGATTTTGACCTCCCTCCATGGCCTTCTGCTGCCAGTAATTCTTTAAATTATAAAGATAACAAAATAGGAAATTCTGTTCTGAACAACAATCAGCAAATATCCCTTTAAGTTAATGAACAAAAACAAATTACTAAAGTTTAGATATGTATTTATAAAGATGAGTAAATACCAACTTTTGCCTAAAGAGATAAGATTCCTTGTTTTTTATGACTGGAGCCATTTGGAAATGGGATTGATATACTTAATGTATATATATTAGAAGTATGAACCATTAATATTTGGTGGTTAAAAATCCTAGACTGGGAGTGGGAGACCCAAGTTCTAATCCTCTCTTAGACACAGAAACCAGCTAAGTGATTTTGGGCTAATTTTTCACTCTCTTCCCTAAACCAATGATATCTATCCAAAACTATTAAAGATTGACTCAACTACTAAAGGATGCTTAGATGTACAAGAGAGGGAGACAGACAGACACACACACATTTAACATGTACACTTTGTGGGGAAGTATTTATGTGGATGTGTTCACATACTTACACAACATGCATATATATGAGACACCGTGTGGTATAGTTGTTAAACTGCCATACTGGGAGTGGGGAGGCCCAGGCTCTTTTCCTCCCTTAGGCACTGAAGCTTACAGGGTAATTTTGGGCCATTCACTCAGTCTTAGTCATTGGCTCACAAGGTGAAACATTTCAATCTACCAGTCTGCACTGGATTAGTAGACTCTGATCCATAACTTGCAATGGGTTAATGTGTGACGATGATATTGATAATGGACCTGAAAAACAAAGTTTGAAAAATAGGTTAAAGAACAAAAACTCTGTATTTACCATTTTATGCCACTCCACATGAAATATAGTTAGCTGCAGGTAAATCATAGGCCAAATGTTGTTCTGTTCTTAATGGCACCCTCCATGCATGCAGAATTTTACAGAGTACAAAAGGACTGGCAGATGGCCTGAGGAACCCTCAAGCAGAAGTCAACACATGGGACAAGAAGACAGGAAGTATGAAGTAGCAATAAATAGAAGGAAATTACCCAATGTTTTCAGTTCCCATAAAATTGCAGCAGGGTAAGTGATACTGCAACATCCCAAGGACAAATTTGTATAGTCATAAATGTTAATTGACTAAACTCCATTTCATCAGATATTTTATCTGCCAATTATAGCTTTCCATTAAGGATTCTTCTGACATTAGAAGGAAATGGAAGTGTGTAAAGAATTCGTGTCCTGGCTGAGCCCCATACAATATTGTTTGAGTTAACCCTCCAGAACAGTCCCAAAGGTGCTTTTTCAGGAGGCAACTGGACTTCCTTGTTTTTTCTTTGAAGAAAAACTTCACTTCTCATCCAAGAAGCTTCTTCAGGTTCCCCATTATCCTGTCAGCACAGTTAACAGAATGAAAATTATTAATATTTATTGCTTTACTACAAATATTTTTTTTTGCTCTTTTATGTGAAAACATTCTAGTTGAGAGCTTTTGATAGACTTTTGTAACATTTGGTTTTGTTTTATTAAATGTTAGATTTTGTTCCATTATTTTTATGGGTGTGAACACCATTGACCTTAAATTTTCTTCCAACACAACAGGATTGTGTTATTTTTTTTATAGATAATTGTCTTATTCAGATCTTATTGAAATCTATGTTAAAAGCTTCTATCCATGGAATGTTTCTTCCTACTGATGTTTCATTAATGCTGACTTTGAGATTTAATTTGTTAGGTTGGATGGACTCATATAATATGATGAGTTTATCAATTAGGTTCAGGAGTATGATCTCAAGATTAATTGCTAGCCACCTGCCATTGTGCTTAAACATTCAACTCAATACGGGGGTTTTATAGTCTCTTTCATTATATTAATGGACATTTTCCCCAATCCTTTATGTTTTTGAAAATCTGAAAACATAATCCAACTCTCAGCTTGGTACTGATATACACTATTAATTCTAATCTCTCACAATTTTACTGTATATTTTAATTGCACTAAATGAGCAGTGCTCCTGCACTGCTGATCTGGAAAAAAGATAATTTTGCACTCAAGGTCAGATAGAAAGATTTGCATTCATATAATTCCCCACCCTTCAAGGTGATAAACAAACATCCGTAATAATTGTAAGACTAAACTTCAAAATAATGTCTGAAATAGGGATGATCACATTAGGCAGATAGTCGTTAAGAAAACAACAGAACCCTTATTAGTATTACAATCTCTGGTATAATCCATTTTGCAAAGTTTCAGCTAGCCCAATGCCATGTCACAGAGAAATGAAATGAAGTCAAAGTTTTATGTTCAATGTGTTGGAGTATATTCAGGGGTGGGGTGCTGGGAGTTCACAGGGGTTTGGGAGAATCTCTAGCTAAGATTCTGTGCAGTTTGGAGAACCCCAAATCCCACTCCTGGCTGGCCCCATCCACCCTGCCCTCCCCTCCCAGGAGTCCCCACGCATCCCATATTAGATGCAGGTAAGTGCAGGGCACACGTAGAGGCTCGGGGAGGGCAAAAAACGGGCCTACCGGAAGTTCAAGAAGGCTAGAAACGGGCTCATTTCTGGCCTCCAGAGGGCCCCTGGAGCCTGGGGAGGCCATTTTCGCCCTCCCAAAGGCTCAAAAAAAAAAACCTCCAGAGCCCAGGGAGGGCAAAAATGCCCCCCCTGCCATGGTGCAGGAGGCTGACTAGGCCATGCCCACCATGGCCATGCCCACCCAGCAACCGGGCCAAGAACCCTTTGCTAAAATTTTTGAAGCCCACCCTTGGGTATATTTATCATAAATCCAGTAAGAAGTTGCTAATTATGCTATCCTTTTCTCAGTTCAGGAATCCAGATTAAAGCATTTCTGATGGGTTCAAAGACTGTTCAGCTTTTATCTGGACAGCTTCATCAAAGGGGAACTGATCACTTTCTTAATAATTGGTTTCACTGTTCAACTGCCCATGTCATTAGGAAGTTTTCTTAACATTGAGTCAGAATCTGCTTCCCTATAAGGCTTCCTATCCCACGTAGGATTATCAAAGATTCATTGATAAAATAACATTTGATTAAGGTCATCCTAGAGAAGAAAAATTTAAAACCTTAAGCAGCAACAACCCAAATACATTTCAGAAACAAGGTGGCTAAAGATAAATATTCTGCTGTAGTTAATTTGAATAAAGCTGAGGACAGATGGGGAGAACAAGAGCCAGACAGCAATCTTTTTATAGCTCTAAAAGTCTAAATCATTGCACAAACAGGATTTAGGCCTATCAACCCCCCCTAAGAAAGGGCTGAGTAGAAAACCTACATTAAACTAAATCATCTTCATCTAGAAATTTTGGTACATATAGTAAGTTATTGGGAAGAGGTAAACACTCCAGCAATTCCTGAGGAAAGATTGACTTGAAACCAATAATTATAATTTTATAAATCTGGGATCTTGCTTGAATTGATATCATCCTCACGTCCAAATAGAAGATAGTGTTGGATATACAGTTGTATAGTGAAAATAGCTCAAAGAAATTTCAATTGGATTATTACCAAACCACCTTTATCAGAAAAGACAGGATATCTTTAAGGAATCTGAGGTATCACCTTAGCCTCAAAACCTTTCAGGATTCAGTAAAATCTTCAGGTACTTGAGTCCCCCCCAGCCCCCATCCTTATTCCATCTTTTATCAAGGCCAAACATATTCAGTTCCTTTAATCTCTCATATGAGATTATGACTCTCATATGATTATAAACTCTCATATGAGTTTTTAGTCTTTATCACCTTATTGTCCTTCTTTACACTTGGTCCAGTTTTGACTGAATATCAAATTTTTGATTTTGACTGAATGTAACCACATGCAGAATCAAGACAATTGATATATGTAATCTATGATTGATGGGGCTCATTTTTAGATTCAGGGTTCAAAAGTGCATGCACCTGCCAGGTATAACATCTGTCGCTTTTTAGCTATTTGGACTTTGGAAAAAACTAATCTAAATTATTGTACTCCAAATGCAGGATACAACCTAGTTCATATTAGCCTTGTGAGGGAAGGCTTGGTAAACTATTCCCACAGGAAAAATGTCATGTCATTTTCTAATTTCCGTAGTTTAATGAAGACATGCATACAGAGAGTAACATGCTAATCATAGTACTCTGCGAATGAAACAATATTTGGAAACAAGGAAACAGCAGGATAGATTTTGTAATCTGGTACTAAATGCACTTGTCTCCTTGGGAACCACACTGGACTTTTTTTCTACATCCTTCCACTCCTCCGTCCACACCCCCAACCTATTTTATTCATTTCATTCTTTTTGATATAGGTTCTTTGAAATAAAGGGCTGGATCATAAAATAGCTCTGGCTTTTAACACGAGAAGATTGTTGAGTACCACCTTTCTTTAACTGATGGAGGGTTCAGAGAAGAACCTAAGAATAATTTGGTTCACGATGACAAGGACATGTTAATTGTTTTAGTTTTTTTACTACGCGATCAGATTTATACTCTCTCTGGCTGTCTTGCTCTCTTCTTCTCTCTGAGGCAGACAAAGACATATATACATATCTCAAAGAACATTTTGCTTCTTGCTTTATATTCCTGGTTTTGGATTGTTTACAAGTCAATCATTAGCTCTGGCACTTGCATTAGTTCTCTATGCTGCTGCACACTCAGCTGGTTTAAAAAATGGCAAATACATGTTTTAAGGAACATTTGGAGAAATTGGAAGTGATGTAGAGAAGGTGATCAGTTCACAGGACTGGAAGCTGAAAGGTAAGCTAAGACTAAAAAGAACTGGATTTGAAACCCCTTTAAAAAAAGACCAATCAAATAAATACCTGAGCAAGTGTCACAGAGGAAAAACAGGACCTGTTTTCTGTTGTTTCAAGGTGACCTTAAGTCAGTGGTGGGATCCAAATAATTTAACAATGGTTCGCTCATGGTCAGGTTGGCTGTTGTGGGAGGCATGGCCCATCCTCCAGTTCCGCCACACATGTGGGATGAGCCTCCCGCGATGGCCAACCTGACCCTGAGCAAACCACTTGTTAAATTACCACCCCTCCACTATCAATTGATCCTGGGCACTGCGCTACAATGGAGAAACAGGAAATGGAGTGGCCAGCACGAGGGAAGGAGGAGGAGCAGTGAGAAGAAAGAGGGAAAGCAGCCTTCCCTCATACCAGCCACTCCATTGCCCATTTCTCCATTGCAGTGCAGCACCCAGAATCCACTTTGATGGCGGGGGGGAATTTAAAACCGGTTCACCTAAACTAGTGCAAACCAGCTGAATCCCACCACTGCAGTAAGTTGCAAAAAGTAGTTTCTAGTTCAGGGGTCAGCAAGTCAGCAATAGACGCATTGATTCCGCTTCTATTTAAGCCAAAACTGAACAACTATGTGCCTGGCCATTTTAACCTGGATTTCTAAACTGAGCAGGGAGTTGGACTCAGGAACCTAAAATTCAGTGCTTCTCAACCTCAAAAACTTTAAGATGTGTGGATTTCAGCTCCAGCCAAGACTAAAATAAATGATCCCTTCCAGCTCTTGGCTCTGCTTATTGTATCCTTCCTTGTTGAAATATAAATATTTTTACCATCATTAAATAGAAACATTTTACTACCAAACAGCAAATTTAAGAATAGGAGAAGTAAACCTGAAGCCATTTTTTCCATTTACAAGGCACTTCTGTTCAATTTAAAGAAATCCCCATACGGCATACAGTCCCTTCATGCAAAGGTATACCGTCAAATAATGCTGTTTTGTTTGAGGTAAGATATTTCTTTTCCCCCCCCAGGCTGATTGGACACACACGACAGATTAAATTTTCATGGAACATAAAAACCAGAGAGATCTTAAAAATAGGCAAATCAACTCCATGAAATGAGATAGGACCTCATTTTAAATCTAGACAGGATTGCTCATTTTTGAGCAAATCACTTGTTTTTTTCCCTTGTTTTGGCCAGCAGAGGGAGCTACTGCAGTGCGCTAGGTATGTGTCTCTGTTACTGCTGTTCAGCCTTTCTTAAATAGTACCAGTCTTAGCAAAAACTGTGCTTCCTCAGTCTTTGACAGTGGTTTTAGAGTTAATCGGCACTGTGGCCTAACCTTTGGATTGCACCTCCATGTTCACTATGACCGAAAGGATTTGTTCAATTGTTTTGTAGATTGCAGGACCATTCGAAGGATTTGGTGAAGAGAAGCAGTAGTCAGAACAATATGTCCATATAACCAAGCATAGCGGAAAACAAAATTTATGTTGAAGAGGGTTGTGGAAGATTGCTGCGGCCATTCATTTTCAGTTAATTGAATAGCAGCATCGGGGAGGATTGTCAAAAAGGATAGGAAACAAAAAGTAGTTGTGCTAATTTACATCTCAGACTGAAATTGGAGAAGTCTTCCCACCACCACCACATGTCTTTCCAAAGACCACAAACAAACCATAGGATAGTCTTTTTAGAGCCTTGAATACCACAACACACTCTTGAACATCATTTGCTCTGCCATTAGGAAACCCATGACTTTTTAAAAGTAGCATACAGATAGTCCTCTACTTACAACCTTTCTCTTAGTGACTGTTTAAAGTTATGACAGCACCGAAAAAAGTGACTTATGACTGTTTTCACACTTACAACCGTTGCAGCATGCCCATGGTCACATGATAAAAATTCAGATGCTTGCCAACTGGCTCATATTTATGACGGTTGCCAGGGTCATGCGATCACCTTTTTGCAACCCTTTGACAAGCAAAGTCAGTGAATAAGTCAGATTCACCTAACAACTATACTACTAACTTAACACTTGCAGTAATTCATTTAACAACTGTGGCAGGTCATAAAATGGGGCAAAACTCACTTAACTATCTCACTTTGCAATGGAAATGTTGCGTTTAGCCGAGGTGGCGCAGTGGTTAGAGTGCAGCACTGAAGGTTACTTCTGCTGACTGCCGGCTGCCTGTAATTTGGCATTTGAATATCACCAGGCTCAAGGTTGAGTCAGCCTTCCCTCCTTCCTAGGTGGGTAAAATGAGGACCCAGACTGTTGGGGGCAAGATGCTGACTCTGTAAACCGCTTAGAGAGGGCTGTGAAGCACTGTGAAGAGGTATATAAGTCTAAGTGCTATTGCTATTTAATTGTGGTCATAAGTCGAGGACTACCTGTATTAGAATGTTTGTTCTTCACATGCTCTGCCATTTTGCCCATTCTTCCACACTAAGTTCATTTCTGGTTATATGTGTCCATGTCTCTGTGTTGGGAGGGGCATCCAATGACCGAAGGCCATGAGTACAAAGCTGCAGAGAAAAGCTCTTTCTCTCCACAGGATCTAATATATGAGTGATGGTATAAGTTAGGTCACTGTTAAATTAACATCTAATGTACTGATAGTATAAAAAATGGAAATAATAGAAGCTGGCTATCTCTTATACGTCCCTAAATGGTCATAACAGTGAAATTAATGGGCTAGAGGTGTGAAATTAGCACATTACTAGTGGATTTATATATAACATCCCCCCTTTCAAAAAGTCTTGTATGTTTTAGGTTTCTTTCTTTTTAGAACCGTAGTGGGGACTTATTGATTTCTATGAACATTGGAGCATCCGATACCCAGCCATTGCCATCTTCTTACAAAATTCATCTTCTCACTATTATTCTTCCATGTGCTTTAAAGAGTGTTTCTGAAACTCTTGAGCATAAATTACCTTCGGCTTCAACTAGCTTGATGTAGAAGTTAAGGCACCAGGTTAAAAACTAGGAGACTGTGAGTCCTAGTCCTGACTTGGGTACAAAGCTAGTTGGATGAGCTTGGCCCAGTCACTCTCAGCCTTAGGAAGCAGGCAGTGGAAAACCACTTCCAAAAATCTTGCTAACAAAACTGCAGAAACTTGTTTAAGCAAGTGCCAGCACTCAAGTCTGACTCACTCACCCACCCATCCAGATGGTCTCAAGGAGTTCTAGCACTTTTAAGCTTCACTAAGAATCTTGAAGTACTAATAATTCTCAATTAATTAGTCAAGATCTTCACAATTAAAATCAAATTGCATTACAATAGGAATAGACGAGGCAAAGATATTTGTAGGAAGATCTACACCCCCTCTCTGCCCCTCCCCCCCCAAAAAAAACCCTATTGGGAGATTGCTGTTAAACTCAGAAAGAACAAGGAAATATTACAAGCGATATAGAAGGCAGATGCTATAATTGTTCTTGCAATCATAATAATTTTAAAATCCAAACACTTCATTCCTCTCACCCCTTGATCCACTGCACAACAGGGGATTTATTTTTGGACCATGTTCAGTTCATCATAAAGGAAGGGAAAATGGATACGTCATTTCAAGTATTAGACCGCCTAAAGTATAAAAGGATGCATTGTTGGTATTAATTTAAACCACTGTGGTGACATAGAATTGTTGAACTGCTACAAATGAGAGACAACGAGATGGGATTTGTCTTGTAAAAACAGTTGTAAATAGCTTTAAGGGAAAATAACTAGAAGAAAGTAGGTGGCATTTCCTTTATTCTCACAATAGTGTCGGTGGGTAACTATTTTCCTAGGCCATGAAGATGGCCCTTCCATAAAAGCTGAGTAATTACTTCAATTGATGAAGAAGAGCTGTGTTCTTCACACTCCCACGGATGCCATACTGCTTGTGAATATTTAACTTAATTGCCACAAACAAGGGGTAAACAATGAAGAAAGAAATGTATGAAAATTGTTTTATGCATGATAAGGGAAACTTTATTGAAAAACTAGAGGAAGTTCTGCCGGATCAGGAAGCCACTGCTCAAAGAAAGCTCACCTCTAGGTCTCAAAAGAAACACTATTTTTATATCTCCCTCTCCTCTCCAGAGTTTATTTGCAAGACTCTATTCATTACAGAGCCAAGGAATTAGTTTAATTTTTTTCCCCATGACTATCAAGGAGCTCTTCGCTTGATGAAATGCTCAGAAGCAGGTGCCAGATGACTTGACAGGTGGTTCTTTTCAGCCATAATTATAGCACTGCTGCATTGTACGTAGCTGAACGTAGCTGTAATACATGAGTAGCCCATTCATGGCTTATACAGGTAGTTCTTGACTTGCAACCATTCATTTGACATAACAACAGCACTGAAAAAAGTGACTTTTGACTGTTTTTCACACTTACAATCTGTGATGACCCGGGGCATGCCACAGAGGTAACACAGGCAGCTGGCAGTTCAAACCACCCCTTTATTGCTCCAAATTTCCCCAAATGCTCCCAATTTCTGCCAAGTCCCAGAGCAAAGTGATCACAGACACACATACACACACCCCTCAAGCAGCCTCTGGCTGCCAATAGTCCAGCCCAACGCTGTGAGCACCACGGCTGCAAAGCAAGAAATCTAGCAGGGCAAGTCGAGGAGTCCAGGAAGCAAAGGAGCAAGGCAAGTAATCCAGAAATCCATAAAGAATGCAAGGAATCCAGAAAAGTTCAAACATCGGCACTCAACACTCCATGAATTCAGTGTTTGTTCCCAACAAATGCCCCTCTCCACAGTCTCTTTAAGTCTCAGCGCCCAGATGTGCCTTGTGAAGAGGGGCAGGGCGCTTTCCTCCCAAGTAGTCATGTCAAACTGCATTGTTCTTGCCTTCTCTCCACTCTCTGTGCTTGAGGAAGTGGTCCCTGGTCATCGCCTGAGCTCTGTCTCTCATGTTTACTGCTTTGCCTCTCTTGGTTATCCTGCCCCTCTTCCTCCCTGCCTACATGCTGTCCCAATCCTGAAAGGCCCTGGTCTGACTGGGCCTGCTTCTCCCCATTTTCTTCCCCAGCCAACAAAGCTGCCCCTTGATCTCTATTGGCTCCAGTTCCGGCTTGTCTTCCTCCGCAGAGTCAGGCTCCGATGAGGGCATGACACAATCATTGCAGCACCCCCATGGTCATGCGATCAAAATTCAGACACTGGGCATGTATTTTGACTCATATTTATGATGGTTGCAGTGTCCCACGGTCATGTGATCACCACTTGCAACCTTCTGACAAGCATCATTAATGGGGAAGCCTGATTCACTTAACAGCCATGTAACTAACTCAACAACTGTAGAGATTCATTTAACAACTGTGGCAACAAAAGTCGTAAAATGGGGCAAAACTCACTTAACAACTGTCTCACTTAGCAACAGAAATGTTGGGCTCAGTTGTGGTCATAAATCGAGGACTACCTGTTGGATATGATCTCCCACACCTGATTTGCAGCCTCCAAAGCACCTCAGGATCAAAATGGCTAATGTTCAATAAAAATAATGTTCCAATTGTTTAGGTAGTGGTAATTGTTTAGTGGTAGGCAGTTTTAGGGAGAGAAAATTCTCCCATTCCCACCTATAAACTCCCATCTCAAATCCTCAAAATCTAGTAAAATTTAAAAAAAAAACAGACTGACATTTTTTGAATCCTGCCAGTGATGCGTTACAGGAAGCCATTTTATAGCCCAGTAGCAAGTTGAGAAATTGAATTGAGCCCCCAGTCAAGGAGATCCATAGCACACAAGTGATTCTATAATCTAGCTCTTAATCAAGACATATTGGAGATTGCTAACAGCTGATTCACAGCCATTGATTATTAAACAATTTGGTTTTTATTATTGCTATGAGCCACCCAGAGTTGTGTTTCATAAGATGGGTATAGATCTAATGAAGATATAGATCTAATGAACAAATGAATAATGGGCATGTAGTACAATGCACCTAATAGGTATTGGAGACTCATTAAAAAATGGCCTTTAACCAAAAAAAAAAAAAAAAGCATTATTTTTCCAAAACAAGAAAATGTGGTAAAGGCCAAACATATTTGCAAACCATCTCTCTAGTCTTTCTCTATGTGTGGTTTGGAATATTCCTATAAAAGTCAGAGGTTCTACCATGTTTTATTTGTCTAGATATTATTAAAATATTCAGTCTGCCCTCTATCCTAAAGTTCACAGGCCAGTTATCCATAAGCTTCCTAAATTAACATTTTAAATGTGGATAATAAAACTAAATTAAAAACAATGTCTTTTTTTTTAAATGCCCACAATAAAATGCCTCCTGATCTTTCACTTTCATCACCACCACTCTAAAAATGCAATGGGAGGGGCAGTATGAGTCTTTTTTGTGATGTAGGAGGGACAGCATAATGCTTATGTTCACATTTGCTTTGAGCCTTGCTTGACTTGTAGTGTGGCTATCATCTGAAGAGGCTCCAAAAACTAATGACCATTTTGGCTCTGCAGCATCAACAAATATGGTGATGAGCCATAATGTCAATAACTGTTTTCATCTTGTGTAGATATTATATGACAGATTCTAGGAGTATGCATATCAATAGTGAAAATTATCCTGCTGAACTCAGATCTGAGTGTGCTTTAATTCAATTGCTTTTCATTCATACCACACTTATGGGACTGTCAGTCTTCCAACCCTCTAGACATCCCTTTTCTAAGCATCCTACATATTAATGTGGGTTTATCAATCAATCCTAAATTCTGGGAACATCTTCTCACAATTAAGTACTTTAACAGTAGGTTGCACTCTGGGGATCACTTCTACAAGATACAAATATTTATCATTGATGTCTGCCAGGAAACCACACTATGAAACTGCCCCTTGGAGCAACTCAATTTTAACAGCTAGACTTGTCAGTCTCCAGGACTATCTCCTTCCAGATAGCCTGCATCAATTTAGTCTTCATTTCAATCATCCATCTATTTCTTCCAAGTGTGGCCATGCTAGAAGCATGCAAATGGCCACATGACTGTTTTCTCTTTCTTTCCAGGTGTTTAACCCTTTTTAATTCAGGTAGCTAAGATCTCATTTCAAATCTGTTCTCTTACTGGTATTTTAGTGTTTCACACATGAAGTTACTTTTTGACTTCTTATTTGAAAATTCTATCCTTTTCCTGCTCAAGTAATTATTTTTTCTATCTTTAGAATCATGTTTCTTTGTAAAAGTTTGTGGCCAATTACTTGCTTCCTGCTTCAGTTTAGTCTAATTTGTGGCCACACACACACACACACACACACACACAGGCACACTTATTATATCTGTAAAATCTATGGAAGAAAGTAGGGGGAAGGAGATGATCCAGGTATCCTATATTTTTGGCATAGCAAAGCAAACAAAAATCAATACTTCTGATAGTTTATTTCATCATACATGTCATCCTCAGCTCAAATGAAAATGCCAGTCAGTTTAGCTGGTTCTCAAATACGGAATTTATTTTATTACATTTAATGGCCAGCCATTCTTACTCCAGGATAACTCTGCATAGTTTACAATATTAAAAGGATAAAGCTATACAAAACCTATACACACTAGGAATAAAATACTATAACCCTTAGACTAGCCTGGATTAGATTACACTGACTAGAAGGTGGTGGTCTCTGTAGTCATTCACAGATTCATTTATGATATTTTAATCTGTCCAATCCAATAGAATTAGAGTATAGGAATAATACAGAATAATATTTATGCAAGCCACTGCCCCAGTGCAATGCATTGGGGCAGTGGCTTGCATAAGCTTAAAAATGCTTAAAGCTCCCGAAGCTTAAAAATGCCAGGGAATGGGATGACCGTTCTAGAATTGAGCCATCACACTGACTCTTTAGTGAAGAAGCTCTCCAAATTAAATAGCCAGAGGCAAATTTTCCTTATTAGTATAGAAATCTAGCATTCTGGACATAAGTTTCTTCTGAATTCTAAGTACAGGTAGACCTCAACTTATCACAGTTCATTTAGTGATCATTCAAAGTTACAACAGCACTAAAAAAGTGACTTATTTTTTGCTTTTTTTTTTTTTGCTTTAATTTATATGCCGCCCTTCTCCGGAGACTCAGGGCAGCTTACAATGTGCTCAGCAATAGCCTTCATACTTTTGTATATTTATACAAAGTCAGCTTATTGCCCCCACAATCTGGGTCCTCATTTCACCTTCCTTTGAAAGGATAGAAGGCTGAGTCAACCTTGAGCCTGGTGAGATTTGAACTTGCAGTAATTGCAAGCAGCAGATGTTAATAACAGTGCTTTAGTCTACTGTACTACAGGCTCTTGTGATGGACTTATGACAGTTTTTCACACTTATGACCTTTGCAGCATGCCCATGGTCATGTCGTCAAAATTCAGAGGCTTGGCAACTGACTCATACTTATGACTGTTGCAGTATCCCGAGGTCACGTGATCACCTTCTATGACTATCATGATTCCAAGTAATGCTCCCAATCAATTCAAGACTCTGAGGCCTTAGCTTCCTCAAACATCCTGTTTATTGAATACATCATATCAGCACAGTCAAATGTGAAACCAACACTGAATAATTAAAGAATGGATACTGGCCACCCCCCTTGTGTCACAGGTCATGTTAGCCAACCAAGCAGGTGATGAACTTCTCAGCACTCCCTCCTGCCATTGCTAGGGCACATTGGCCTTGGTTCTCAGGAGCCTTATTGTTGTTATGTCTGGTATATTGGAGGAAAACATTCTACATTTCATAAGTTCCCCTCCCTCCCCATAAATATGGCAACTAAGAAATGAAGCAAGAAAAATATGGCTTCAGCTAGAGTCATTTCAAGAGTTGACAGTGACATTCTTACTGTCTAGCAAAGTCAAATTAAATTAACAAGCAAGTTACTAAATTAACGAGCAAACCACTTAACAAATGTGGCAAGAAAGGTTGTAAAATAGGGCAAAATTCATTTCACAAATGTCTGACTTGGCAACAGAAATTTTGGGCTCAATTGTGGCCGTAAGTCAAAGACTATCTGTATACTAGATGGACTTTTGATGAGTTGATGCACCTAAACATAGCATTGTCCAACTCAACAGGGAGACAACTTTGGACAAAGGGACAGCAGTTTTCTTGGAGAGCTCTATAAGAGGAGTACAACAGAAAAAAGCAAAACTGACAATTATTATGTATTTGTACGTCCCTCCTGGTGGCCTTCTGGCCAAAATGGGTTCCACAAGGCCTTCTGCTACTTAGCATTCACTCTCACCCTCCCTTATTTGTATTCTGTGGCTCTGCTCTCCTCACTTCACCCTCACTTCTCAGGCACGTTGCCCTCTGCTTCCCTAAATTTTTAACAAGTTTCCATTGGTGTTGCCAAAAGTAATGTATCACTGCTGCTCCAAGTGGACCACAGACTTTATTATAGATGTGCCTCTGGTGGCAACAATGGAGACAAGCAACAATTTGCAGTCTCAAAACAGGTACATTTTCCAGCTATTTGGACTTGGGGACTTTCCCAGAAGCAGGAGAAAGCAAGAGTATTCTCTCCACCATCCCTAATACAGAGAAGGGTGGTTTATCTTCATTGCTGTCAATGTAGAGAAGTGTGTTAGCATCAAAGAATATGGCTCAGCTGAGGCAGAAACAAATATATATATATATTTGTTTTATTAGCATAGAAACCTCTGGTTTGGTCTCAAAACACATGGAAGAATTGGCTGCTTGCCTATAAGCTGCAGGTGGAGACAATCAAAACATGGGCTTGCTGTTCCTAAGCATGGAGAGGAGATGACAACATTGGTATGTGGGCAAACCAATAATTAAGGCAAAAGTGGAAGGATAGAAGCCATATTTTCCAAACTTAGGCAAATGAAAATTGCATATCTGCAGTGGATTTTCCTTTCTCTTTAAAAAAGTCCCCGTTTGTGAGAGAAGACTAAATAATTAGTTGCAGGTTGTGAGAAAAGCTGGCTTCGATCAGAATTTGTGCTATTCTGGCCGTAGGTTTAGTTTCCCAACTGTTTCCTTGCCAGCTGCCGGTGGGTCCTGAAGTTAGCTCCAACAGCTGGAGATTCCCCCAAGCATAAGACCAGAGCCTTCCCTCCAGTTGCCATCCCAGATCGCAAAACTGTTAACGGTGATACACTACTCTTAAGATAATTTGTTGCCTGTGGGAAACGTTTGGAAGAGATGGCAGCTTCACTTACTCTCCAATAAATTAACAGCATTGGACTTGCTCTGACTTTCACAAAGGCTATAACAGTTCTCAGTAAATACACAGGGGCACCACTGATTATATGGAAAGCAAGTTGCAAAATGGAATACATACTGTACATTGTGGTTTTTTGTTCAGTCAGTTCCGTGATCTCTTAGCATAACATTTCAAACAGTAGTGAAAAGGAGAGGAATTAGCTTGTTTCACGGCCAAAAGATTTTGAGTTTGCATGGAATATATTGTACCTCTGTAGGACAATTCAAACATCTCTTAGGCAAACAGGCCTGATGTTTTGTATGCAATAAAATGGGATCACTTTTGGTAATCCAATACAGGATTTTCTGTGGGAAATTTCTATCATTTAAGACATATCTTCCCATACCTGCTGTGGATGAAATTTGCATTGAATATCTTGTACTATAAGCAAGCCTTTCAGCTTAACACTTTAGAATTTAGATTATTTTCAAATGAGTTTTACATATGTTGAGTGGGTCATTATAGTTCATTTTCATTTGAAAAAATGGAAATTAAGATCGGTATTTAATAAATTAGCAGGCACATCTGGAATATGGCTTCTGTGACATCTGATTAAATTGATAGAAAACTTGCTGCCTGAGAACAGTATCTGTTTTACCGGTAGCACTTAAGAGCCTTTTGTATTAATCCAGAAGAATTTACATATGGAAAAGGATGTTCATTGCCTCAAGCAGTAGATAAAAAATAGGTAAACAGATACTGTCCATGTATTCACCCTAATACCAGAACTATTTTAAAAATGCATATTTTTAAGGGATGTTTTTTGCTTGTAATAGTGTTAACTAAGGACTTCAATAGAGAGTCTGGGGTTTTGGGGTTTTTTCCATGCATTTTCCACTGGTAAGAATTTAATCAGATATTTAAATTATACCTCCTTTCAACAATTCATGTACAATTTTTCTTCAATTCATAAAAAATGAAGTTATAGCCTTGTAAAGTAGCATTTGATGCAAGAACAAAAGCATTCAGGAACTCAGAATGGAATTACAATTCAGCCCAATTCTTTGAAGATTCAGAGTTGCACCTTTGATGTTAGTTTCATTCGGGTGTAATTCTAACAAGCACAGTTCCCTTTCAGTATGAATATATTTGAAGAGGAACAACTGCTATGTAGAGATTTTAGCATGCTAATTGAATAGAAAAACAACATTGTTTGGGGTAGAAATATCAAACAATCCCAAATATTCTGAGGTCAAGTTTCAGGACTGTCATATAATACTATTGGTGTTAGTTTGCAAAGAATTAACATCAATTACAGATGAGCCGATTAATCAGAAATCCTCCACAGTAATTAGGAATGCAGATTATATGCTAATAACCTTTATGGACCCAGAGAAATTTGTTTACTTAAAGCATGCTTAGATGCATATTTATAAGCAGTGTTTAATACAATTGGTGTATTAATGAGATTAAATTTGGGAAGGCAAACAAAGGGCAAATACATGTCATTTCATGGAGTCTTCGGAAATTAAATATCTTAGATATGAAACCTGAAAGCAACAATTGGAAAATCATCAAACGGTATTTCCTTCCTATAGGCTGAGTTTAAATTGAAGATTTTCTGAGCAATCTAGTAAAGAAGATGTTGATGGTTAAATGAATACTCCTAAGGATTTTGTTTCTATCCATGAATAATTATCTTGTTTATAGAGGAAAATGGTATAAAGGGGGAAAGCACTCTAACGTTTTATTAATAGCTGTCCAGGAAAGAAAAGTGAGGAAAATTATTCACTGATTTCATCAAAGGATTAGAGCTTCGTTTAGCATTATTATACTTCTAGATGTCCTCAGGTTCATCCTCTTTTCACCCTAACTCTGCGCCAAATTATCCTGAAATGTCTAGAACTAGAGCTTCCCATTTGGACACTTTAGTAGACAGGATGTGCAGAACTAGATGGCAGAATTCGGGAGGAAGGGGGTAGCTCTAGGAAACTAGGTATTTGCCTCTCCTGCCTCCTGATTGGTACATGGAGGGAAAAGGGTGTGGCCAGCAAGAATATAAATGATTGTAAGGCACTAGAAGATTTTAGATGGTTGGTTGGTTGGTTGGTTGGTTCGGAGGGAGGGAGGAAGGGAGGAAGGAAGGAAGGATGGAAGGGCACTGCTTGATGTGGTAGTGACATGTACTTTCATATTGCAAAGAGTGGCTCAGTTTTTTATAGAAACAGTCTTTTCTTTTTTTTGTTGATGTGATAGTGCGGAAATCTTTGATTACTTAATATTGGAGACTTATTTAATGGTAATGGAACTGTGTGTTTGAAAACAGAAATATTAAAGTTGGTCACCTCTAATAAATGCAGTGTTTTTAAAGGACATGGAAAAGCTCATAAATAATGCATCTTGAAAACATTTTTATGAAACATTTTCCCTTTTCTTATTCTTTATTGAATATATTAATAGTAATGCTCGTTGATATGTTTAACTGGGAAGAAAAGGGTAAAATATATTTATTGACAGTGTCATATCCTTCAAGCAGATAACCCAGAATTAATGCCTATAAACTTAAACAATTTACTCTTTAGTATATTAATATGGAAAAATCCAATCTATCAACTATCTCAAATTAAAGAATTTTCTTGTATAATTTGTAAGAACCCATAAGCTGTATTTTATTCTCTGTCTGTCTCTCTGTCTCCCTCTCTCTCTGTCTCTCTCTCTCTCTCACACACACACACACACACACATGCACACATGCACACACAAATATTATGGAAGGGAAGCCAACAATTCACTTATCTGCCCAGAACAGGAAAGATCAAGCAATTATATCAGGAACTCTGAAAACAAAATGACAGATATTGAGAAATCAATTGATAGCAACAAGTGTATGCTTGTATAATGATACCAAGGCCAAACAGATGTGTTAGGTTGAGTGGTAAAAAGACACGTGGAGTTGGTTTTCAGGGATGGCAAGGTCCTGAGAATGAAGTAGAAGGTCTCCAGACTCCTTTTGGTGTTGAATCAGGGTAGCAGCAGTTTGTGGTGGCTGTAAGAGTTGTGGAGAAACTTCCAGAAGAGTCTTTGGGCAACTGCAACTGAAGACGTACTTAGTAGCCAGTGTTTGATTGAACCGAGCTGTGTATCTTTATGGACTATTAACAAACAAGTGGTAGAACAATGGCAACTGAAAGAACAGTGCGAGGTTGGAGGTACAAATAGCTGATAAAGACTTGAGAGAACTGTGTTGGCAAAGATGACGGGATGGACTGCAATTTTTGTCCAAGTGGTGATGACAGCAGTGTGGGTGATTGGGGTCAGGTTCTCCAGCTAAGCAGCAGCCATGAGGGCGACTTGGGGATGTCTGTGCCTTGGTGTTTGAGAGGTATGGGTACAAAGATGACAGTGCTAAAAGGCAGCAGGAGCAGAACCAGACCAGTGGTTAGCTGAAGGGTTGGCTAGTGTTCTGCAGATTTTACTTGTATGCACAGGGCAGTTCTGGATATGCAACAATATGCACATCACACGATGTAGCCCTGCAGATAGTTTTAGACTGCATCAGTGGTGGGTTGCCCCCGGTTTGGACTGGTTCGCAAGAACTGGTAGTAAAACCGGCAGAAGGCCCCACCCACCGCCCTGGATGTTGTCATCAGCAATGTGCAAAAGCTTCCCGCGATCCCATTGCGAATCGGCAGTAAAGGTAAGTAGAACCCACCCCTGGATTGCATGATATGTAGGGATTCTCTGAATTGATATACAACTCTTAATTCTGGAATATATATATATATATATATATATATATATATATATATATATATATATATATATATATATATATATATATATATATATTACATAACCAAGCAGAGACGCTTGGTTTTTGAGTGGAGGATTGATTTTTAAAACTAAATTTGGCACTGCTCTGTTTTGCCAAGTGTCAGGGCAATGACCAGGTGCCAAGCAATTGGTTATTTTGGATCCAGAGACAATGAGCACACCACTGAATCAAGGGACGTTAAGCTTTATTATTATTTAAAAAAACAGATTTAAAAGCACAACGTGAAAAGCATACCATAAAAACCACACATATATAGTTTAAATAGAGATGGGTGCCTATGCATATAGCCCCTCAAATTTCTTTTCTTTTTGGCATCCATTCCGAGTTTGAACTTCATTTTGATTAAAGCATAACCTTCCATTTCTATGAATTATTTAAAACCACATGTAGGGTTCATCTTTTTTGTTCCCAGATCAACTAAGTGTTGATTTATTGGTTGCAACAACCAGAATGTTGCCCAAGCTTGACATCATGGACTGTGAATGAGTGACTGGCCCAAAGTCACCCAGCTGGCTTTCACGCCTACAGTGGGACTAGAACTCACACTCTCCTGATTCTTAGCTTGGCACCTTAACCACTATACCAAACTGACTATGTGAAAAAAAAATATCTGCATCTAATTCAGCTAACCAACAATCTGTAGAGGTTGACAGACTCTTTTATCTCTTTTGCACACTCTTATTGTCAGTGGTTTTGAACAAACCACATACCATCAGAACTCAAGAATCTCTGAACAACCAGAATGCTGCTATTCCAGAGTGTCTTTCTCGCGGGTAATCTTTAAAACAATCTTCCTGAGTGAGCTGTTCTTCAATTACAGCTAGGTAATTAGGGACGTGGTGGCTCAACTGGCTAAGATGCTGAGCTTGTTGATCGAAAGGTCGGCAGTTCAGCAGGTCGAATTCCTAATGCTGCATAACGGGGTGAGCTCCTGTTACTTGACCCAGCTTCTGCCAACCTAGCAGTTCGAAAGCACGTAAAAAATGCAAGTAGAAAAATAGGGAACACCTTTGGTGGGTAGGTAACAGTGTTCCCTGTGCCTTTGGCGTTTAGTCATGCTGGCTACATGACCACGGAGATGTCTTCGGACAGCACTGGCTCTTCGGCTTTGAAACGGAGATGAACATCACCCCCTAGAGTAGGGAACAGCTAGCACATATGTGCAAGGGAAACCTTTACCTTTACCTTTAATTCCAAACTGATCTTGAACATGCTGTGTATCATAACCATGAGAACCAGTGAGGTCCCAAAGTCAAATCAGTAATTTCATATTGCATGCTGCAGTTTCATACACTTTGGCAGGAAACAGGGTAATGTGACTAACATTTTTTTTTCTTGTGCTTCTCGTGCTCTAGCTCCGAAACCAAGTTTTACAGCTGAAACCAACAATCAACTGACTATAGAAATAAATCCTCTTTGATGGTCAGACTCTTATTCTTAGGCAGGGTCTTTCTTTTAGTTCCCTTCCTTTAACAGGGAGATCTTGACTTACAATGATTCATTAGTGGTCATATCAAGTTACAACAGCACTGAAAAAAGTGACCGATGATCGTGTTTCACACTTATGACCATTGCAACATCCCCATGGTGACATGATCAAAAGTTGTATGCTTGGCAACTGGTTCATATTTTTGATGGTTGCAGTGTGCGGGGTCATGTGATCACTTTTTGCAACCTTCTGACAAGCAAAGTCAATGGGGAAGTCAGATTTGCTTAGCAACTGAGCTTTACAACTGCAATAATTCACCTAACAACAAGAAAGGTCGTAAAATGGGGCAAAACTCACTTAACAACTGTCTCGCTTATCAACAGAAATGTTCAGCTCACTTGTAGTTGTGAGTCAAGGACTACCTGTAATTGTTTCTAGTAATTCTGCCTTATCTCTCTACCTAGTATGCACATAACCATGGACTTTACTATTAAACTATAAACTTCCCCATCTAAATATCCCTTGAATTTTATTAGGTTATGTGAATCATACACTCAGCAAACAGTGAGCATGTTTCAATGACCCCAATTTAATTGGACTTCAAAATAATCTATTATTGGGTGTAGTTTGGATTTAAAAAGTTACACAGGTTAGTTAAGGCATGAAATGATGGATTTAATAGTTCTAATTCTTCATACAGGTTTCAAATGAAATGATCTCGATGACCCTACTGCTCATTTGCTGGTAACGGCAATTATAATCTTGATTATTGAGCCCCATATTAAGAATTGCCTATCCAGAAAAAAAGGAACTTCAAATAAAGGGCTTCTAAATACACTTAAAATGAACCTCACTGAAATTACAATATTCATAATCTAGTGATATCGTGAACTGTTGAGATTGCTATAATTTAAGAGCTTTATGGATTTTCATCGAAGATTGGATATATTCTCTGACCTGGGTTTTTGATGCTCATTTTTAGCCTTCTTAAGGACTACAACTATAAAATGAAGGATGTACTTATTTAGAAAATGTACAGGAGATCTCTGCAGATCAAATTGTGTATTGGCAACGGGAAGATGACTTTGTATTGGACCTAGATAACTCACATAAAAATATTTTTGTAAGAAATTGCATTCTTGGCTATAATTCTGTATAGTTATTCACTGCACAGTAATAAATTGTATTTTCAACAGTTTGTGGTTTTAATTGAATACTGGATGCATCAGAGGTGGCAATACATGGGAATAAATATTTGCTTCCTCTTGCCAAAAAAGAGAGGGGGGGAGTATTTCTTTTGTTTGGTTTGTTAAATAACTTTTCAGGATCCTTCCCACACAAATCAGAACAATATGCAAAAACTACTTCAAAGCAGGATAGCTGATAGCTTAAGAGAAGGACATAACTAAGGTGACAGGATCATCATGGCATAAAAATACAGGAAGTTAGTCTGCTTTCTGCATTGTTTTTGAATGTTGAGTTCAGTTTTGTCTCCTAATATGACATGCAGTATAGCTATTGATCTTTAGTAGAGTTATAGAACTGGAATTAATTTGGTGTAGTGGTTAAAGTACTGGTCTAGAAACTAGGAGACTGTGAGTTTGAGTCGTGCTTTAGGTATGAAAGCTGGCTGGGAGTCTTTGGGCCAGCTATTTTGTCTCTCAGCCCAATTCACCTCATAGAGCTGTGTAGGGAAAAAGAGAAGGAGGAAGGAGTATTAGGCATGTTTGCCACATTGAGTTAAAATAATGAAGGCAGGATAAAAATCTAATAAAATAAATTAAAAAGTAAAATATATAATTCCAAAGACTAAGAAAAGAATAACAAGTATCTGCCCTCTCCGAAATTCTATTGAGAGTGTTTCTAGTTAACCATCTCTTGCCACTCCTTTGCTCAATTATTTTTACAAAGTCACTTCTAGGACCATATATTGCCCATAGACTGGATTTAAATAACTGTGCGAAGATGTAGTTCCATCTGTAGCACTGATGATGTTGCCTAGGTTGGTAATGAAACTTCTTCAAGAAAAGCATCAAGGTTAGAGAACACCAAGAATCCTACAGTTCAACCCTGAGCTACAAATATTCTCTTCTGTTGGTACCATCTGTAAGCATTTGGCTCTGATTTCTCAATCAATATTTCCCATATCACATAGCAATCATTACTGACATTTAAGGCTGTTTTAGACTATTTATTCAGACTGATATGGAATAGAACTTTGATGATGATAGAAGGCCATTTGGGTTCCCTCAACATTTCCATAAGTGAAGTGAGGCTGCCATTTCAAGGGACCAGACTATATATTGGGGGGGGGGGAGGAGGCATTGCTAGGATCCAGAATGTAGAAAATAGAGTCTGCCATAAATGCGTGTATATTTTCCATGCTCTATATATAGAGATATGGTAAACTGGAGAGCTGAAGGAAGAAAGACATAAGAGACATAGGAGAGGAGATGATCAGGAATAACCTATCAAAACGCCAGTGTTCACTCTACTTTGTATTTACTATTTAGGCATTTGAATTGAAAGTTATTGAAAATGTTTGAACAAGGTATTAAGAATTGTTGGTTCTTCTTTACCTATTGTAGTAGGTATCAAATCAGTAACATGAGTAAAGTAGAATAAGAAGGAAGAAGTACTTTTAAGACCTTTCCAAGTTTTTGTACCAGCAAGGAAATGTGAGGTTCTCATTTTTGCTCTCCACCTTGGGTGACAAATGTTGTAGGTTAGTCCTGTTCCTGGAGATAGATAAATTGGGTGCCATCAAATAGGTGTCAAATTTAGCAACCCCTCAGATTTTCTTCATGATGATCTGTCCCTAATATGGTCTTTCAGTCTTTCAATCAGGTGCATCCATCAGAACTGTAACTGAGTCCACCTATCTTGCTGTTCGTTGTAGATCTCCATACATTTTCATATCTCTGATTATCCTATCCTGAACTCATGAATCCTGGACGTTTCTGAGTTAATGCCTATTTTATTTTAATTATGGATATATATATGCAATTGTTTGTATTGCAAGGCATTCTTGCATTAGTTTTGTCTTAGTTATTCATACTTTTTTTTACTGGTTTGGCTGTTAAATCAGAAATTCATTTTGTTGGATGGGATTCTGTAATTGCTTTGTCTTGCTGATTTGTATATTCTTTGGTAAGGGCACAGAATAAATAAAAGCTAACATGTTCATTCTTTTTGTATCTTTTTCTTTTCAAATTCACACTTTCCACTAAGTCATATGGCTTTCTGTTGCTGTTAAGAGCGATATTGTTCTCTAATCCTAGTAAATTATGCAAGCAACCATAGAGGAACCCAGATTTCGAGAATTAGATTTTTACTGGTAGTTTTCAATTCAACAGACAAAAGCTTTGCATTTTAAGAAGGTTATTCCTGACAGTTTGATGACTAATTGAGGCAACTTATCTGATTTAATTCATTTAAAACTGAAGACAAAATAAATCATAGCTTTGAAAGAGCATCTCAGGCAAGCATGACATTGTTTTCAGGTATTTCAGGTATTTTGTTTCCATCAGTCTCCTGTACTATGACTGGACAATCCAAAGCATTTTTATGTATCAGTGAGAACTTGTCTTGCCTTCTACTTCTGGCCAAGAGGCACAGTGTAAGTAGAATTTACACAAGGTTAATAAACACAATTTATACCCTTAAAATAAGTGAAAAGTCCATTGTCTGGTTTTATTTCACCTCAGACATTTAAGATCTAGGAGCAAAATCTTCAGAGGGAAAACAAATGAGACAGGCAGGGTAATTTCTGAAAGGGCTGAATACATCTTCAAAACAGATTTCCAAACAAAAGAGAGGAGATCAATAGAGGAGGATGAGGGGAAATATAGTGGATTTAAACCTACATACTTTGTGGCTACCTGTAACCAATCAAAACTGAGATGAAGCTTGTGGGCAGGGCTTAGACAGGTCTTCTATGCCCTTGGCCAGCATGGCATCATAGCATGTAAGAGCTGAAAAGGACCTTCAAAATAATCTGCTCCCACACTTTGCTCGGGGCAGGAATCCATTACATCACAGATGTCAAACTTGCGGCATCACATTGCTGTCACATGACATATCGTGATTTTTTACTCTTTGAGCAGCTGGGTAGGCGTGGCCTGCACATGACGCCAGTTTGACACTCCTGCATTACATCATTGTCAAGCAATGTCCATCCATCATTGCACACCGCCAGCAAAGGAGAGATTGACACTTCCTGAGGCAGGCCGCTGAACAGTTGAACAGCTGTTGCTTTTAAGAATTTTTCTCTTGCGTCTAACGGAAATCTACTCTTCTCTGCTTTAAATCCATTGTTCCTGTCCTAGAACAATTCTGTTCTATCATCTAGCCACAACCCTTCAGATACTTAAAGACAGCTATCATAATTCTTCCTGATCAACTGCTCTCTAGACTAAAAATTCCCGCCCAATGCCTCCAACTAATTCCTCAATTTTTTCCCACCTTGGTCATTTTACCTCTGGGCATGCTCCAGTTTGTCAATATTCTTGCTTAAATGGAGTATCCAGAATATGTTAGTGTAGCTGGCCAATGCAGAGTAGAGAAAAAAAATTATTTATTTTTTTAATATTTACCAGTGCAGCCTAGGCCTGCATATGCTTTTTCCCCTACTTAATCACACTTTTGTTTCATGTTCTGCTTCTGATCCACTAAGATACCCAGATCCCCATTTCTGCCAAATATAGTTCTCCCCATCTTATACTGATGCATTTGATTTTTTCCCCACTGTATTGCTGTCAATGTTATTAATAACTTCTAATTTTTTTTAATAATCTGATCAATATAATTGGTCCCTGTTGAAATTCATCTTTTAATTTTTTCTCATTGTTCAAGTTTCTAATTCTTAATATTATCTCCTTAGTGTTTGCTATCTCCCCACCCTTGTCTTTGGGTAACTTGTGAATTTGATAATTATATTTTCTAACACCAGCTCATTCAAGTCATCTATAAATACAGGTAGTCCTTGATTTACGATCACAATTAATCCCAACATTTCTGTTATTAAGTGAGTTTTGTCCCATTTTATGAACTTTCTTGCCTCAGTTGTTAAGTGAATCGCTGCAGTTGATAAATTTAATAACCCTGTTGTTAAGTGAATCTGGCTTCCCATTGATTTTGCTTGTCAGAAGCATGCAAAAGATGATCACATGACCTTGGGACACAGCAAAGATCGTAAGTATGAACCAGTTACCAAGCATCTGAATTTTTATCACATGATCATGGGGATGCTACAAAGGTTGTAACTGTGAAAATGGTCATAAATCACTTTTTTCAGTGCTGTTGTAACTTTGAACGGTCACTAAATGAACTGTTGTA
The DNA here is from genome assembly GCF_029215685.1 of Pituophis catenifer annectens. Classification (NCBI taxonomy): domain Eukaryota; kingdom Metazoa; phylum Chordata; class Lepidosauria; order Squamata; family Colubridae; genus Pituophis; species Pituophis catenifer. Next base: position 218,813,344 of record NW_027256881.1, on the reverse strand, counting down.
AGTCAAGGACTACCTGTATATTGAAGGCCACAAAATAGTATCCTATACTCCGTTCCAGCTCAACACAGAGTCATTAACAAGCAGTCATTGAGTATAACAATCCATGTAACTCTACAGCCATCTAATACAGGAATCTCAGCTTATGACCACAATTAAGCCCAAAGTTTCCGTGGCTAAACTAGACAGTTCTTGTTGCAATATTTTCAGGATCAGACTCAATAAGATTAGTGAGAGTTAGAGGTTTGAATATATTTTCTTTTATTTACAACAGGCATTCTATATTCACTGAATATTCACAGATAGAAGCAAGGAAAAAGATGCAGACAGCTCCTTATATATACAATGGGAGGAGCTAGATGTGGGAGTGGTGAATTATGAATACATTAAGGAGTGAAGAATAAATTAACCCCTGATACCCCGTTCATATACTATTTACACATTGGAGAATAAGGCATTTACATCTGACAGTTGTTATGTGAGTTTTGCCCATTTTACAACCTTTCTTGCCACAGTTGTTAAATGAACCATTGCAGTTGTCAAATTAGTAACACAACTGTTAAGTGAATTTGGCTTCCCCATTCACTTTGCTTGTCAGCAGGTCGCAAACAGTGATCACATGACCCCGAAACAGTGCAACAGTCATAAATATGAGCCAGTTGCCAAGCCTCCGAATTTTGATCATGTGAGCATGGGGATACTGCAATGGTCATAAGCAGTGGTGAAATGTAAAATTTGTTACTACCGGTTCTGTGGACGTGGCTTGGTGGAGGGGGGGGTAATGTGACTGGGTGGGCGTGGCCAACTTTTTTTTTTTTTTACTTTTAAAAGCATTTTTTCTACAACCTTAAGAGGTTGCAGAAAAAAATGCTTTTAGAAGCCTCTGACGATCAGAGAACTCAGCTGGGATCGCCAAAGGCTTTTAAAGGCATTTTTTTTTCTACAACCTCTTCGGCCAAAGAGGTTGCAGAAAAAAATGCTTTTAGAAGCCTCTGACGATCCCAGCTGAGCTGCGCAATCATCAGAGGCTTTTTTATAACTTTTAAAAGTATTTTTTCGGCCGAAGAGGTTGTAGAAAAAAATGCTTTTAAAAGTAAAAAAAAAAAAAAAAGCCTCTGATGATCACATGGCTCAGCTGGGCATTGCGGAGGCAGGGATTTTTGCTACCAGTTCTCCAAACCACCCGCTGCCATAGCTACCGGATCGGGTGATCCGGTCCGAACCGGGAGCATTTCACTCCCAGTCATAAGTGTGAAAAACATTCATAAGTCACTTTTTTTGATGCCGTAACTTCGAATGGTCATTAAATGAATGGTTGTAAGTGGAGAACTAGCTATAGTAGCAGTAATCCAGTTCAATTTTTTTTTATTGCTGCCCTACAGTAGAAGCTTCCCATGAAAAATGTCCAGCAGTAGTCCAAGCAAATAAAACCTTTGTCTCTTTGATATCAACAAGAATGAAATTTTTTTCTTTGAGTTTAGCAGTTTTCTCCCATCAGTTCTTTGGATCACAGCCATTAACTTTCCATTTCTGCAGTGTTCTGTGGGGTAAATGAACTTAAATGCAGCTCTTTATCAAATACACAAAAGAATAAAAACATTAACCCAGAAAGGAAAATTAAACAAGTGAAATTAATACCTTATTTAAGAATGGGCTGCTTTACTATGAAGCAACTTCTTTTGGATATATGAGAAATCGATGTAAGAGAAAGCAGTTCAGCCCCAGATAGTAAACGCTGGCATTTTTAGAAAGTGTTTGTTGGCATTGTGCATCGGTGTGACTATACATTATTATGCTCTAAAGTTGGATACCAAAAATCATCAGTTAACAAAGGAAAAGAAAAGCTTTCAGGATTAAAACATTCTCTTAGCATTTATTTTATGACAAAATAATATTAGTGACAGTCATCACTTAGAAAACCTTGTATTTATTCTCATAAAGGAATCCAAGGTACTGAGAAAAACGTTGTAGTTATTGCTTATTTGTGATACAGGTAGTCCTCAACTTACGAACACAATTGAGCCCAAAATTTCTGTTACTAAGCAAGACAGCTGTTAAGTGAGTCTTGCCCCATTTGGCTTTTCTTGCCACTGTTAAATGAATCACTACAGTTGCTAACTTAGTAACATGGTTGTATAGTGGCTCTGGCTCCCTCTTTGACTTTGCTTTTTTTTTTTTTTGTATCAAAAATTTTATTAGTTTATCAGAATGTAAAATACAAAGCAAAAATTTTTAAAAAATGGAACTGGGGAGGAGGAAAGGGAAAAAGAGAAAGTGTGGGATAGAAAGAGAAAAAGAAGTGTTGATTTCTAACTTTCTTTAGCACAGTAGAAGATAATAACATTACAAACTCAACTTTTTTACTTTTCTACAATAATATATACTAGCTTTTTCTATAACAGCAAACCTATCTAATCAGCAAAACCAAAACCAAACTTTCATTTTTCCATCACAAGCACAAAATCCAGAAGCAGTTTCCAAATAAAAACAAAATTAGATATATTCTTTTCTTTGAATAAATCAATCAATTTAACCGTCTCTATTTTTTATTCTTGCTGTGGAAAATAATATATATTTATATTTGCCCTTATTAATCTTTACAGTCTGTCATCATTTATATTAGCAAAATTCACTATACAGTATGTTTTCATATTCTTTAACCTTAATGGGGGAAAAAAACTTTTTTTTACATCCATTTTAAAACTCTAAACTTTTCATGGAGTTTGTTTGTCAGAAGGTCACAAAAGGAGATCACATGACACTGCAGCTATCATAAATAAAAGCCAATTACCAAATGTCCGAATTTTGATCATGTAACTATAGGGATGGTGCAACGGTTGTTAAGTATAAAAAACAGTCATAAGACACTTTTTTCAGTGACTAACTTTGAATGGTCACTAAATGAATGGTTGTAATTCAAGGACTACCTGTACTTCTATACATCTATTTTCTATCTGTGGGCATACAGATATAATACCTAAATTTTGGGTAAAAATTAGGTGGGAGCTGTAGTTGTTAGAAGATGATACTGTCAACAGTCCCTAAACCTGCAAGAAAGTTAAAGAGTCCCTTGAACTAAGTTTGATTCCTGGGCATTTTAAGGACGTGTCCATACAGATTCTTGGAAACATTTCAGAAGGGCTTTGCCATTGCTGCTATGCTTTCTCACTCACTCTCACACACATGTAATGGTGGGTTAGTGGCTTTATTAATATGCCCCAGCAATTCCCTTCACTAATAACCCAGAACCATACCAAAAGTCCAGCCAAAAGCAGACCAATGATAGTCCACAAAGCAATGGCCAGTGAGTCCACAAGGCCCTTGACAGTTAAGCAGATAAATCCATCAGGCAACATTAAATCCACAATACAAGAGAGTGCATGGGGCCAGAAAAGTCCAGAGTTCACAAAGCACGATGAAAGTCAAGGCACAGGGTCAATCCAAGGCAAAGTTAGAATCACAGCAACCAGGAAACACACAGCTAGGAAATGAACAAGTTGTTCCCAACATCACCTCCATCTGTCTGCTGTGCTAAATAGAGGGATGAGGCTGCCTCCTCACAAGTAATTGGGCTGACCTTCTCTGCTCTCTGCCCTACATGTTCTCGGATCAGGTGCAGAAGGCAGTACCTCCTCCTCATCACTGACTGGCTGCAGCTCCATGCTTTCCCCACCTGAAGCCTCAGGGCTGTCCTGCTGCAGCTGGCTGCTCAGAGCCATTGACCAACTCCCCTCCTGAAACGCCCAGGACTGGTTCATCCTCCTCTGAACTGACATCTGGAGAAGCGTCTGGAGGAGTCATCACAACTGTCTTCACAGTTTGGTTGAATTTTCCTGGTGGTCTCCTATCCAAATCCTTACCTGACTTGACCAGACATCTCTCACAGGCATATCTACGGGGAGATCAATGATATCACCATGGTGGGTACGGCTGGATAATCAAAATCCCACCTCCTTATATATTGCAATATGCCACATGTTAAAAAAGAGGGATTTTGATTGCCTGGCCACACTTGCTCTTTTGACATTGTTGCTCCCCTCCAGACTCAACATGGATGTTTCTGCCACTGAAACCTGAGGCCAACCTTTCTATGGTCCTGCTTGTGATTCTAGGATTCTGTTTATTTATTTCAGAAATGTGGGCATTTCCAAGTTTGTACACAATGCATCCTATGAGTAATAAATGCAGCAGAATTATGGGATGAAGTCTAATTGTTTGGGGAATGGGAAGTACTTTGAAGGGCCATTCCCTCTGGAGCAGGGGTGGGCAACTATGGACCATTTGTGACCATTTATGACCAGTGGATCTATCTCCGGGGGGAACGAGCTCCCCCTGGAGATACAGAGGATTACAGACCTGCGCGCTCTCCAACGTGCCCTCAAAACATTCCTATTTCAGCAGGCCGGCCTGGCCTAACCTCTTTTTTAAACTGTTTTTAAATTTTTTAAATCTTAAATTTGTCTCATAAATTTGGGGTGTTTTAAATTTTGTTTTCTGGGCCAAATTATTTAATTGTATTTTAATGGTTTTTTAACATTTGTATTATATGTATTTTATCTTTTGGCTGTTCACTGCCCTGAGTCCTTCGGGAGTAGGGCGGTATACAAATTTAAATAATAATAATAATAATAATAATAATAATAATAATAATAATAATAATAATAACAACAACAACAACAACAACAACAACAACAACAACAACAACTCCCAGAATTCCTGAATTCCAGTGTAGCTGACTCAGGAATTCTGGGAGTTGAAGTCCACCAGATCATAAAGGGCCCGTAGTTGCCCACTCCTGCTATGGAGTGACTTGCCAATGCTTTGAAAAAATGTCCAGAACTCAGTATTTCACAGAGGAAGGAGCAAATTTAATCACCAGTGTTGTTATGTATGTATCTATTTTGTGTGGGAAATTCAAATGTAAAGTGCATTCTGATTGGTTCTTGGTCGCCTCTGAAAAGTATATAAAGAAGGCTGTTGCCTGTGTTCTTTCGCTGAAGTCTCACCCTGAATTAAAGAGCTGTTGTCACTAGCTTGCTTGTGCCTCTCGTTATTCCCGCGCTACAACATTGGCAACGAAGGTGGGATTGAGGCCACAAGAAGCAATTCAAAAAGAGCTCTGAGTTTCAGCCAGGGTGACTAGCGAACACGGAGACACGGCATGTTTGCCTACGTTCCGCCAAAACCCTTTGACCCAACCCGAGAGAAGTGGGGATCGTATCTGACCAGGTTCGAGTGCTCCTTGGAAGCGAGTGAAATGCAAGGGCTCTCAGCGAACAGAAAAAGGGCCCTGTTCTTAAGCCACTGTGGGCCAGACGTATTCGAGATGGCTGAATCCCTCTGCGAGCCAACCCCAGTCCAGACGGTTCCCTGGGACGTCCTACAGGCCAACCTGAGAGCTCACTACGCTCTGGTTCCGTCCAAATTTGTACAGCGCTATGAACTCCGGCAACGAGTTCAAAAAGAAGGAGAGCCAGTCAGCGCTTATGTGGCCATGCTTCGAAAAGCCGCAACGCATTGTTACTACAGAGATTTAGATGACGCACTGCTTGAACAACTGATTTGCGGGGTTCGAGATACCCGGTTACAAAGGCGTCTTCTAGCCAAGCCAGACCTAACGTTAGCCGGCGCGCTAGATGAAGCCCGAGCACACGAGGCATCAACAAAAGCTTCGGAAGCGCTGCAGCGACTAAGTTCAAGCAAAGACGGGCCGAAAACAGCCCCCGTTCACAGAGAAGAGGTGCGAACCAGCACAGAGGAAGAGTCGGACGAGGACGTCTTCCATACAGAAAAGAAATTGAGCGAACAAAGCTGCCGCCACGAGAACTGTCCTAGCTGCGGCGGGAGACATTCGTGCAAATACTGAGAAGCCATTTGCAGGCGTTGCGACAGGAAAGGCCACCTAGCACGAGTTTGCAGAGCTCAATTTCCGCGTAGTCAAAAGCCACGTGACTACTGTGACCAACCAGAGCTGGCTCGTTCAAAACAGCCAATCAAAGATGACGGCGCAAGAAAACGGCACGAACCTCAAAAGCGGGAGACCTACAGCACGAGAATCGGACAAGCCAGCACAACCGACGATTAGAAAGTCTACACGAAAGTAGAAATCGATGGCAGACCGTGCGAAATGGAAATCGACACTGGGTCTACGTTATCGATCATGTCCTGGACAACACTCAAGGCGCTCCTGCCCAAATTCCAGAAAACCCAGCTGTCCCATCAGAAAATTCGCCTCCTCGACTACCAGGGAAACCAAGTTCCCGTTGAAGGCGTAGGCACGTTCCGGGTCACCTACAGCGAGTTCCAGAAAGAGCTGCCCCTGACCGTCGTCAGCAAGCCCCTACCAAATCTACTGGGCATGAAATGGTTCCGAGCCCTCGGAATGGGCTTCACAGGCATCCACAGCATCGGTGGGCCATCTCTCAAAGAAACCATTCTTCACGAATTTCGGGACGTTTTTGAGGAGACGCTAGGCAAGTACGTGGGGACCCCAATATCCTTTAATTTAGACCCCAATGTAGCGCCAATCAGACTGAAAGCAAGACGAGTGCCCTTTGCGTTAAAGGCCAAAATTGATGCTGAGCTCGACAAACTCATTAAGCAAGGGGTGCTAATTCCCGTAGATCACGCTAAGTGGGAAACCTCAATAGTCACGCCAGTCAAGTCGGACGGCTCAATTAGAATTTGCGCCGACTATAAGTGTTCGATCAACAAGGCGTTGCAACAGAGCGCCTATCCGATTCCGATAGTCCACCATCTACTGCACTCCCTGGGGCCTGGCAAGGTATTCGCAAAACTAGACCTTGCGCAGGCGTACCAACAACTGCCTGTAGATGACGCTATGGCAGAATCACAAACAATAGTAACTCACAGAGGTGCCTTTAAATGCACCAGACTTCAGTTTGGGGTCAGCATCGTCCCTGGGCTCTTTCAGAGCACAATGGAGCGCCTTCTACAAGGTCTCCAGGGTGTCGTCCCGTATTTCGACGACGTTTTGATTAGTGGCCAAGACGAGAATCAGTTAGGCCAGAGGGTTAGACAAGTCCTAACCAGATTCAGAGAAGCGGGACTTAAACTCAAATGAGCAAAATGCAAAATAGCGGTTCCATCAGTGGAATTCTTAGGCTACCGAATCGACGGCACAGGCATTCACCCCACAGAAAGCAAAGTCACGGCCATCCGAAGCGCACCCACCCCCAAGTCGAAGTCTGAACTGCAGGCCTTTCTGGGCCTTCTCAATTTCTATACGATGTTTTTAAAACACAAAGCCACCGTTGCAGAGCCCCTGCACAGGCTCCTTGGAAAAAACGTTCCCTGGATTTGGGGCAAGCGAGAAGCGGCTGCATTCATCGCAGTAAAGAAACTTTTGTCTGAGGACAGTTTCCTCATTCAATACAATTCAGAACAACCTTTAGTATTAGTGTGTGACGCTTCCCCCTTTGGCGTAGGTGCAGTTTTAAGCCATAGACTGCCGAACGGGTTAGAGGCGCCCATCGCCTATTACTCTCGCACCTTATCGAGTGCTGAAAGGAACTACAGCCAGTTGGACAGGGAGGCGTTAGCGGCTGTAGCTGGGGTCAAAAAATTTCACGAGTACTTGTTTGGCCGAACTTTTGTACTCATTACGGATCACCAGCCTCTTTTGGGACTTTTGGCTGGAGATAAACCGACCCTGGCTGCTCTTTCTCCCCGGATGACCAGATGGTCCATCTTCTTAGCTGCCTATTCCTATAGACTGCTCCACCGGCCGGGCAGAACTCTGGGACATGCTGACGCCCTCAGCCGATGCCCCTTGCCCGAATTGTTGGACAACTCGACTCCGGAAGCCCCGGTTTTGCTTCTTGACATTGTTTCCCCGGGCCCCATATCCTCAAACGAGGTGGCGAGGGTTTCTGCCAGAGACTCTGTCTTGCGCACTGTAATGGGCTGGGTAACGAGGGGTTGGCCTACCAAGGTGGACGGTGGTGACTTTCAATTGTACTTTAACAAAAAAAATGAACTATCAATGTTGGGGGGTTGCTTATTGTGGGGAGACAGGGTGGTCATTCCTTCGCAGTTAAGGCACAGAGTTCTAGAAATGTTGCATGAGGGACACCTTGGTATTGTTCGTATGGAAGGCCTAGCTCGTAGCTATGTTTGGTGGCCACATCTCGACCAAGATGTCACTGAGTGGGTGGGGAAGTGCAGGCCCTGCCAGGAGTCCCGCCCAGATCCTCCCGTAGCTCCCGTTTGGGAATGGGAAAAACCAAAGGGGCCATGGGGGAGGATTCACATCGATTTCGCTGACCCGTTCCACGGCCAGAACTTTCTTATTATTGTAGATGCATATTCTAAGTGGCTTGAAATTGCCTTGATGCCATCTACCACTTTTGAGGCCGTAATCAAAGTACTCAGAAAACTATTCACAACACATGGGTTGCTGGATATTCTGGTATCCGACAATGGGCCCCAATTCACGGCGACTCAATTTGAGGGCTACCTGGCCGAATTAGGCATAAGACATGCATTATCCGCTCCTTTTCATCCGGCTTCGAATGGCCTTGCAGAGAGATTTGTAAGAACAGCCAAAGAAGCTCTTTCCCGGCTAGATGCACTGGACTGGCAGGCTAGAATAGATGAGTTCTTAGTGGTACAGCATGCCACCCCATGCCCCACCTCGGGCCGCAGCCCAGCCAAGCTCTTAATGGGCCGAAAGTTCAGATGCATTCTCGACCGACTGCATCCCAATTACTCCTCTGATAGCTTCACGGGGGAAGGGGGAGGACTAAGACAATTCCAAGTAGGAACACCAGTTTTTGCTAGAAGCTACACCAATGGGCCCTTATGGGTAGAGGGAACCATAGCAGGAATCACCGGTCCAAAGTCTTACACAGTGGATATGGGGCATGGTAAAATCTGGAGGAGACACATAGATCAATTGCGTAAACGTTTACCAAACAAAAACTCTTGTCCTAACTATCAAAGTCTTCCTGACACAGCTACCTCAAGCCCAAGTAAGCCGGAATACTTATCTGGCAACCCAGAGTTCCAGCACCGCCCCAGTGAGTCGACACTCCCAGCTGGAGATAGCCACACCTCCGGAGAAATCCAGGAGGTTCCATTGGCGGAGCCGGGAGAGACGGGAGGTCCCTCCGACCGACTCGACGCCTCGCCAACAACTGAACTGCGCAGGTCAACCAGGATTAAGACACGCCCTGGTCACCTGCGTGATTTTGTATGTAAATATATAAATAGATAGGATAAGTGCCTTCTGGGAGTGGAGGGGTGTTATGTATGTATCTATTTTGTGCAGGAAATTCAAATGTAAAGTGCATTCTGATTGGTTCTTGGTTGCCTCTGAAAAGTATATAAGGAAGGCTGTTGCCTGTGTTCTTTTGCTGAAGTCTCACCCTGAATTAAAGAGCTGTTGTCACTAGCTTGCTTGTGCCTCTCGTTATTCCCGCGCTACAACAAGTGTTTCCCCTCTCATAATAAAACATGAGACAGCATTTATGCCAACTACCCAGTTAATCCATTTTTCTTCAGAGCTGTTAGGCTGTGTGTTGTGGCTTCTTTTAATAAGTAATAACACACCTTTCCAAGATATGAACACACACACAAACACATATTTATAAAAAGAAAGCAATTAATCTCCTCAGCAGTTAGTAAGCCCTGGAAGATTTGTCCAGGGCTGGGATAATTCAAAGAGAGAAAGAGAGAGACATATTATTATTATTTTTTTTAAAAAAGAAATCCATTGAAATAGTCTCAGAGGGCGAGGTGGAGCAGGGATCCATTGTATATGCCACACATTATTCAAGATGTTGCCTCATTTTAAATGGGGAGCTGTTCGGCTGGCCCCATCCTTCAGAATCCCTTTTCCCAAAGAGTTCATTCAGAGGTTGCCAGGTAACCAAGAAGAGTATAAATAATTACTTGATATGAACACACACACAAAAAGCAAGAATCCTTTTTTTAATCTCCCTGGGGACAGAAAGAACTATCTGAGAAAATGAACTGTTTGCCAAACGCTGAAGGAGTGCAGCATCAATATAGTATACTTCAAAAACCAAAAGAGAAATATGACAAATCCTTTAGTGGCTCTATGAATCCAATTTACACATTCATATAGCAGTTATTTTCCTCTCACTTTAATCTGCATATTCAAGGTCATAGCACAGCTCAATAAAGAACTGCATCCTCTACCAGTTCGGTGGGTGGGGGGAGGTACAAAAAGGCATTAGACTCGCAGAGATGTCAAACTGATGGCCCATAGATGTGTCATACGCAGGCCATGCCCACCCCAGCTCTGTGAAGGGGAAAAAACATAGTGATATGTCACATGATGGCAACATGATGGGGCAAGTTTGACACCTGTGCACTAGAGTCTACCAGTTTAGTCTTTTTTTCTTTCTTCCCCCTCTTCCTTTCTTCTCCTCCTTCCTTCCCCTTCCCCTTCCCCTCCCTCCTTTCCTTCCTTCCTTCCTTCCCTCCTTTTCTTGGCTCAAAAAGCTTTGTTGTTATTGCTAATCTGTAATCTGTATCAAGAAAAACATTGATCTCTGCAGAGGTGGTATTCAGCAAGTTCTGACCAGTTCTGGAGAATCGGTAGCAGAAATTTTGAGTAGTTCGGAGAACCAGTAAATACCACCTCTGACTGGCCCCGCCCCCATCTATTCTCTGCCTTCCGAGTTCCAGCTGATTGGGAGGAAATGGGAATTTTTTACAATATCCTTCCCCTGCCATGCCCAAGCCACGCCCACCAAGCCATGCCAACAGAAACCATGGTAAAAATATTTGAATCCCACCACTGGATCTCTGGGGTTATAATTGTAGAGACAGTAGAGAGATCTTCTTGTCTAAAGGATTTAATTCATGTGTCTCAATACCTCCTTCTGGTTAGGCAAGCTTTTCTCAATTTTTTTTACTCTAAAGAAAATCTTGAAATCATTTTCAGGTCTTGGTGAACCCTTGCATAAAAATTATTATATCTGCAGCTCATAATACATTATGATCAGTAAATATATAATCCAGGAATGATTGCCAGTGCTCTCTTGAATAGACAATGATATTTTTCTGTGTATTTATTTTTTCAAGTTATTAGCCTACTGATTTGTTTCCACTACCTAAGAAAAACATTAGTTTTTCCTTCTTTAAACATATTTTTCCTTATCCTTAACCTTATCCAAATAGGCCTAAATACATAATCACAGTTTTCTACTTTACAAGATGCTAATGAGGAACGACGTATGCACAAATAGTGAGGTTTTTTTACTATTTAAAAGCAAAAATGATTTTTAAGCTTCTTGAAAAAAAACAAACAAGTAGTTATGCTTAATTTAGCTTTCTTGAAATTAATCTGTTTTCCTTTTACAAATTTTAGAAACTCATAAGGCAAACTGTTATGTATGTATCTATTTTGTGCGGGAAATTCAAATGTACAGTGAATTCTGATTGGTTCATGGTTGCCTCTGAAAAGAATATAAAGAGGACTGTTGCCTGTATTTCTTTGTTGAAGTCTCACCCTGAATTAAAGAGCTGTTGTCACTAGCTTGCTTGTGCCTCTCGTTATTCCTGCACTACAACATTGGCGACGAAGGTGGGATTGAGGCCACAACAAGCAAACTAAAAGAGCTTGGACTTCCAGCCAGGGTGACAAGTGGACTACAGAGACATATTGCGATGTCTGCCTACGTCCCGCCCAAACCTTTCGATACGACCCGAGAGAAGTGGGGATCGTATCTGACCAGGTTCGAGTGCTCCCTGGAAGCAAGCGAAATGCAAGGGCTCTCAGTGAACCGAAAAAGAGCCCTGTTCTTAAGCCACTGCAGGCCAGACGTTTTTGAGATGGCCGAGTCCCTCTGCGAGCCAACCCAGTCCAGACGGTCCCCTGGGACGTCCTTCAAGCAAACCTGAGAGCCCACTACGCTCCAGTTCCTTCGAAATTTGTACAGCGCTACGAGCTCCGGCAACGTGTACAAAGGGAAGGAGAACCGGTCAGCGCATATGTGGCCACACTTCGAAAAGCCGCAACACATTGCGACTACAGAGACCTAGATGATGCGCTACTCGAGCAATTGATTTGTGGCATTAGAGACACTCGACTACAAAGGCGTCTTCTGGCCAAGCCAGATCTAACGCTAGCCGGTGCGTTTGACGAAGCCAGAGCACATGAAGCATCTACAAAAGCTTCTGAAGCACTACAGCGGCCACTGCCAAGCAAAGACGACCCGAAAACAGCCCCCGTCCACAGAGAGCAGGCGCGAACCAGCACGGAGGAAGAGTCGGACGAGGACGTCTTCCACACGGAGAAGAAAAAGAGCGAGCAGAGCCGCCGCTACGAGAACTGTCCCAGCTGTGGTGGGGATCACGAGAGACAATCGTGTAAATACAGAGACGCCATTTGCAGGCGTTGCGACAGGAAAGGCCACCTAGCACGAGTTTGCAGAGCTCAATTTCCGCGTAGTCGCAAGCCACGTGACTACCGCGACCAACCAGAACTGGCTCGTTCAAAACAGCCAATCAAAGATGACAGCGTGAGAAAACGGTGCGAAGCTCAAAAGCGGGAAACCTACAGCACGAGAATCGGCCAAGCCAGCACAACTGATGATGAGAAAGTCTACACAAAAGTAGAAATTGAAGGCAGACCATGCGAAATTGAAATCGACACCGGGTCTACACTGTCAATCATGTCCTGGACAACACTCAAAGCGCTCCTGCCTAAGTTCCAGAAAGCCCAGCTGTCTCGACAGAAACTTTGCCTCCTCGACTACCAGGGAAACCGAGTTCCTGTAGAAGGCATGGGCATGTTCCGGATCACCTACGGTGAGTTCCAGAAAGAGCTGCCCCTGACCATCGTAAGCAAGCCGCTACCAAGTCTTCTGGGCATGGCGTGGTTCTGAGCCCTTGGCATGGGCTTCACAGGCATCCACAGCATTGGTGGGCCATCTCTCAAAGAAACCATTCTTCACGAATTTCGGGACGTTTTTGAGGAGACGCTAGGCAAGTACGTGGGGACCCCTATCTCCTTTAATTTAGACCCCAACGTAGTGCCAATCAGGCTTAAGGCAAGATGGGTTACATTTGCTTTAAAGCCCAAAATCGATACAGAGCTCGACAAGCTCATTAAACAAGGGGTGTTAGTTCCCATAGATCACGCTAAGTGGGAAACCCCAATAGTCACGCCAGTTAAATCGGACGGATCAATTAGAATTTGCGCTGACTATAAGTGTTCGATCAATAAGGCGTTGCAGCAGAGCGCCTATCCCGTTCCGATTGTCCACCATCTACTACACTCCCTGGGACCTGGCAAGCTATTCGCAAAATTAGACCTTGCGCAGGCGTACCAGCAGCTGCCAGTAGATGACGCTACGGCAGAATCGCAGACCATAGTAACTCACAGAGGTGCCTTTAAATGCACTAGACTACAGTTTGGGATTAGCATCGCCCCAGGGCTCTTCCAGAGTACCATGGAGCGCCTTCTACAAAGCCTCCCAGAAGTCGATCCGTATTTTGACGATGTCTTAATTAGTGGCCAAGACGAGACACAGCTAGGAAATAGGGTTAGACAGGTTCTAACCAGATTCAGAGAAGCGGGGATCAAACTCCAACGAGCAAAATGCAAAATAGCGGTTCCATCAGTGGAATTCTTAGGCTACCGGATCAACGGCATGGGCATTCACCCCACAGAAAGCAAAGTCAGGGCCATCCAGAATGCGCCCACCCCTAAATCGAAGCCCGAACTGCAGGCCTTCTTGAGGCTTCTTAATTTCTACACCATGTTTTTAAAACACAAAGCCACCATTGCAGAGGCACTGCACAGGCTCCTTGGAAAAAACGTTCCCTGGATTTGGGGCAAGCGAGAAGCGGCTGCATTCATCGCAGTAAAGAAACTTTTGTCTGAGGACAGTTTCCTCATTCAATACAATTCAGAACAACCTTTAGTATTAGTGTGTGACGCTTCCCCCTTTGGCGTAGGTGCAGTTTTAAGCCATAGACTGCCGAATGGGTTAGAGGCGCCCATCGCCTATTACTCTCGCACCTTATCGAGTGCTGAAAGGAACTACAGCCAGTTGGACAGGGAGGCGTTAGCGGCTGTAGCTGGGGTCAAAAAATTTCACGAGTACTTGTTTGGCCGAACTTTTGAACTCATTACGGATCACCAGCCTCTTTTGGGACTTTTGGCTGGAGATAAACCGACCCTGGCTGCTCTTTCTCCCCGGATGACCAGATGGTCCATCTTCTTAGCTGCCTATTCCTACAGACTGCTCCACCGGCCGGGCAGAACTCTGGGACATGCTGACGCCCTCAGCCGATGCCCCTTGCCCGAACTGTTAGACAATCCGACTCCAGAAGCCCCAGTTTTACTCATTGTGTCCCCGGGCCCCATTTATTCAAGCGAGGTGGCGAAGGCTTCTGCCAGGGACTCTGTTTTGCGCACTGTGATGGGCTGGGTACTGCGGGGTTGGCCTACCAAGGTGGACAGTGGGGATTTTCAATTGTACTTTAACAAAAAAAATGAATTATCTATGTTGGGGGATTGCTTATTGTGGGGAGACAGGGTGGTCATTCCTTCACGGTTGAGGCACAGGGTCTTAGCTATGCTGCATGAGGGACACCCTGGTATTGTTCGCATGAAAGGCCTAGCTCGTAGTTATGTTTGGTGGCCACATCTCAACCAAGACGTCACTGAGTGGGTGGGGAAGTGCAGGCCCTGCCAGGAATCCCGCCCTGATCCTCCTATAGCTCCCGTTCGGGAATGGGAAAAACCAAAGGGACCATGGGGGAGGATTCACATCGATTTCGCTGGCCCGTTCCATGGCCAGAACTTTCTAATCATTGTAGATGCATACTCTAAGTGGCTCGAGATTGCCTTAATGCCATCTACCACTTCTGAGGCCATAATCAAAGTACTCAGAAAATTGTTTGTAACACATGGGTTGCCGGACACCCTGGTATCTGACAATGGGCCCCAATTCACGGCGACTCAATTTGAGGGCTACCTGGCCGAGTTAGGCATAAGACATGCATTATCCACTCCTTTTCATCCGGCTTCGAATGGCCTTGCAGAGAGATTTGTGAGATCGGCCAAGGAAGCTCTTTCCCAGCTCGATGCAGGGGACTGGCAGGCTAGGATAGATGAGTTCTTAGCTGTACAGCATGCCACCTCGTGCCCCACCTCGGGCCGCAGCCCAGCCGAACTTTTAATGGGCCGAAAGCTAAGGTGCATTTTCGATCGATTGCATCCCAATTACTCCCCTGATGGCTTCAAGGGGGAAGGGAGAGGACTAAGGCAATTCGAAGTGGGAACACCAGTATTTGCCAGAAGCTACACCAATGGGCCATTGTGGGTAAAGGGAACCATCGTAGGAATTACCGATCCAAAATCATACACAGTTGATATAGGGCATGGTAAAATTTGGAGGAGACATATAGATCAATTGTGTAAACGGTTACAACACAAAAATTCAATTACTGTGAGTTCTAACTACCAAAGTTTTCCTGACACAGCTACCTCAAGCCTGAGCAAGCCAGAATACTTATCTGGCAGCCCAGGGGTCCAGCGCCACCCCAGTGAGTCGACGCTCCCAGCGGGGGATAGTCACGCCTCCGGAGAAATCCAGGAGTTCCATTGGCAGAGCCAGGAGAGACGGGAGGTCCCTCTGACCGGCTCGACTCCTCGCCAACAACTGAACTGCGCAGGTCAACCAGAACTAAGACACGCCCTGGTCACCTGCGTGATTTTGTATGTAAATATGTAAATAGATAGGATAAGTGCCTTCTGGGAGTGGAGGGGTGTTATGTATGTATCTATTTTGTGCGGGAAATTCAAATGTACAGTGAATTCTGATTGGTTCATGGTTGCCTCTGAAAAGTATATAAAGAGGACTGTTGCCTGTGTTTCTTTGCTGAAGTCTCACCCTGAATTAAAGAGCTGTTGTCACTAGCTTGCTTGTGCCTCTCGTTATTCCCACGCTACAACACAAACAGAATACATTCCTATTAAATAATTGGCTTAAGCCAAAATGGGATTTAATTTTTCTAAAAATAGGACTGGTAGATTAAAAAAAAAGAAGGCTGTAAATTGATTTAATTAATTCCATTTACACCATGAAAATGTATTGACAATATTGAATAATAAAGTTATTAAAAATCATAAGCCTAAGCAATATGAATAAAATATTTAGAATCCACAATGCTTTCAAAACAGCAAAGCTGCAGGCTAGCAGTTGAGTCACGGTGCATAAAACTTTCCACAGCACCCTTAGTGAGTGCTAGCATTGTGCAGTGCACTAAGCTTTTAAAAAAGAAACCAGTCACAATTTCCCACAGAACTCCTAAGCAACCTCTTACATATTCCCAGTTATGAAAGACTGGGTTAGACGGATGCTCTCAGGATTTCATCACTTCCTTCAGTAATTTTTCTGAGTTAGACAGACAGACAGAACTTTATTTTGGTCATTGACCAAGAGAAACACAGTCATTAAAATGGACAAGACAAAACTATTTCTTAACAACAGGAACTAACAGCAACCATTGTGGGTGAAGCTTGCACACACAATGCAGCAAAATTTTGGCACTTTTAGAGAAATGCATTTCACTTGATGTTTTAAGAGCCAGTGCATTCAAACACTCAAAGTAACCCAGAAATGTAGATTAAAGAGGGGTAATCAGTTGGTGATGAATGTCCCTGTACAACTGGCCATAAAAAAGGACATGGTCTATGGGTTTCTATGGCACCCATATCATAGGGACAGTATCGGGTTTTATATGGGGTTTTTTTTCCATATGTATCCTTCTGGGACAGCTGTGGGGAGAAAATTAAAGCAATCTGTGATACGATGTTAATATAAGGCCGGTTTAAACACTGACATTTGGTTATTTGCGATTATATTATGAGAGAAAGCAGCAGTTTCTTTTTGACCTTCTATATCTAAGAGCCTTTACCTTTAATATTGATCTACCTTCTGTTTTGGACAGTTTCTTTTTCATCTAACTCTCTCTAATGGAGGAGAGAACACTGCAGGTACTCAGCTGTAGTGAGGCTGAAGCAACTCAAGATTTCCCATCAGTAGCTTATTTCTTAAATAAAGTTTATTTTTTTTTACCAACTTCAAGAAAACTTCCTTATAAACGTTATACTCCTATTTTCACTCTTTCTCCCTACACATGCATTGCTGAGCCTGCTGATCGGCTTGCTCTGAACATCTGTATATTGTATTTGTGCTAAATGCAAGCATGTATAATCCTCTCTTTATTTCAACCATTCATTTAGCAACCATTCAAAGTTGTGGTAGCACTGAATAGATGGTAGTTATGCCTGAAATTATGGCTGTGGCAGCAGCCCCGCAATCACATGTTCAAAATTTGGCAATCTGTCCACATTTATGATCTCAAGAGTGCTTCAACTCCCCTGCCTCCCTGGCCTTATGCACAGTGGCACGCCTTCAGAGGTGGGTTTCAGCAGGTTCTGACCAGTTCTGGAGAACCGGTAGTGGAAATTTTGAGTAGTTTGGAGAACCAGTAGTAAAAATTCTGACTGGCCCCCATCTATTCTCTGCCTCCCAAGTCCCAGCTGATCAGGAGGAAATGGTGATTTTGCAGTAACCTTCCCCTGGATTGGGGAGGGAATGGAGATTTTACAGTATCCTTCCCCTGCCAGGCCCACCAAGCCACGCCCACCAAGCCACACCCACAGAACCAGTAGTAAAAAATTTTGAAACCCACCACTGCACGTCTTGGCAGTAATGGCAGCACTGGAAGCTATGATCTGAAGAGCAGGCCCAGTCCTTCAGTAGTCTTAATCAACTGCTGCCAACTTCAGGCTACTACTTCACTCCCAGTGCCAGTGTTAAGCAAGGACTATTGGTAATGATTTTAATGCATCCTGTATTGTCCTTATCCTGGCTGGTTTGTCTACCCATGGCCCTCCTGAGGTGAGGATGAACTGTGTGCAACATTTTTGAGCACGTAGTTTATCTTATTTTTTAGTTTGAAAATTGGCCTGCAAAATAGATTGCTTAATTAAGTGTTAAAAGAAGAAAACATAAAGTATGATCAGGAAGATAAGGCTGGGGTATCTTTGGCATATTTCAGTGGAATCTTTCCTCATAGGCTTCCAACTGAAACCATGCTTTCTAATTGGGTATATAAGAGACAAAAAAAAAAACAGATGGAAATTGCTGACATCAATGAGCAACTCCAGCAGCTTTTTCCTCAGATAACTGCAAAGGTTAGCCATCTTATAATGTGACCACGTTTATGACTCACAGAATGCTTTCTTCTACAGGTTCATAATAAATTGGAAGCCACCTTCAAAAATTCTTGACTTGAATCCAGAGAAGTTCAAATAAAGTTCTCTTCTTGCCATTTGGTTTTCCGTTTCTACTGCTTCCCATAAAACACCTTCTGAAAATCCAGAGACAGCTGGCAGCAGTATATACAAGAAACATTTTATAGGAAGGTAAAGTTCTTCGTTTTTCTTAAGCACTATACATCTCGGTCTTTCTTCACCCAGCCAGCAAAGCTGTGTTCATTGACACAGCACCAAATATTCAACATGATCAAAATTCAATGTATCTGTGCCTTTCTTTTTAAATTTAACAATAAGCCACAGTCACCAATAAATATCAAAGTATTACTCTGAGGAGTAATTGTCTGAGGAACTGTGGTTATATTTAGTATTTTAAAACTGAAACACTAAATTCTAAATCGTAACGTTTTTAATTTTGTTTTATAGGCTTATGTTCAGTGACCTCTGCTAAAGGTAGTTTGTTACTAGTGGCTATATCTAATGCTGAATGAGAGCATTTTATGGAAAATATTTTTATAACTGAAGCCAGTGCAATTAAAAGAATAATCATTGTAATGACAATGACACAAATGTCAAATTTAGAGTACGGTGAGCTCTTACTCTTTAAGTTTTTTGTATCCCTAAATTCACAGATGAATATTAATGTTATGGTAATTATCACTTGGCAACTTATTTTAATGGATTCACAGAGGCACTTTTTCTAGTATCTTGTTGGTTAGCTCTGTAATGAAGTTAATAAGATTTGTGTGTACTTCAGAAAGTATGCAGATGGGTAATGCTCCATTCTTTGCTGTTGTCAAAAACACTGAGTTCATTCTCAGCAGAATATAATACAGATAGCCAGAACAGGATATGTCTATAGTCCTATATCAAGCAACATAATCTGTGAATGTAGCCTATCAACCAGGTGTTATATGGGGTCCTTGGTGCTCTCTGAGCCTGGTTGTTTTCTTGCAGATGTTTCATTACTCAACTAGGCAACATCATCAGTGCTAGAGATAGTGGTGGGATTCAGCCAATTCGCACCTATTCGGGAGAACCAGTTGTTAACTTTCTAAGCAGTTTGGAGAATTGGTTGTTGGAAGAAATTTTATTTTCTTTTTTTCCACTTTACAGGGCTAATCCTGTAAGGAAGTCAGGAAGGAAACATTCTGGTGTTGTTTCTAGCCTAATCTTTATTGCCCTGCTTACAGAAACTGCCTCTCTGGTTAACCCTTATTACATTGTAACAACTAAGGCAAAGCGCCCATCGACGTGAGTGATGTTGAGTTGGCCACACCCACACGGTCACATGACCACTGAGCCACACCTACCCATCTGGTCATTAGGGCAGAGAATTATTTGAATCCCACCACTGGCTAGAGAGCAAACTCTTCTAGTACTGATGATGATACCTAATTGGGTAATGTAATGCATGCAAGAAAATAACCAAGCTCAGAGAGCACCAAGGATCCCACAATTCAACCCTGAACTACAAATATTCACTTCTATTGGAACCATGTGTTATGAATGAAATCCAGTTTGCTCATAGCTCAGTGTAATGGTAATGGAAAAA
Source organism: Pituophis catenifer annectens (assembly GCF_029215685.1). Classification (NCBI taxonomy): domain Eukaryota; kingdom Metazoa; phylum Chordata; class Lepidosauria; order Squamata; family Colubridae; genus Pituophis; species Pituophis catenifer. The sequence goes on along the minus strand of NW_027256881.1, from coordinate 218,793,500 downwards.
AAGCTCAGGTAATGGAAAGACATTCATTTGTGGTAATACTTTTATAAGTGATACTTAAACAAATATGTATAGCACTGACAGTGTAACAGCAAGTAAACATGAAAACTAAACATCACTCACTTTATTTTTCCTGGCAGTAGTTTACAATTGTTTTTCCAGTGTAGAATAATGAAGAAAGAACTGGAACTTGACAGACTTTTAAATAAAAAGATGGTGAATGGTTTTGCTGCATTTTAATTTGCTCTATGTAGATCTTCTTAACTTATTTTTTTTATTGCTGGTTCAAAGATATTTTGAATCTGGGCACCTTCATGAATTTTTACCAACACTATTTTTCTAGCACTTTTATAACATAGAGGTCATACTCCTCTGTTCAGGATCAATGACTCATTGGGAAGACACTATCATTTTTACTCATTGCTTATCATGAGATTAATATTGGGGAATATCTGGCTAACTCAGTGCAGTTTCATTAAAAACCAAATGAGCCAAAAAGGGCCATATGTCATACAGAAGCAGCCCTAGGATTTAATCAACCAAAACCACAGTATGCTGCAGTTTATAGGTTAGAAAACTATAGAGTACATGCCTACTGAATGGAGAAATATATTATTTTGTCTCTTGAATCCTACTCATACTATACATGAAAAATACCTTTTGCTTTAAAACAAGGTCAATGTGCACCAGTTCCTTTTTCTTATCTTTCTTTTTCCAAAGTGTATATTATTAGTTCAACTGGTACTCTAATTGTTGTGGGACTTGCAAGTTCAAGCACAGAAGGACAGCAAGGTGCTGATTGCTAATAATTTATTCCCTTCCTGGGTCAGATGCGTAGTATATCATGAAGCTAGCACAGAGGAAAAAACGCCAGAAGCACAGATCTTACTTGAAGTTCCAAAGAGTTAATTTAGTAAAATAATAATAACCGGCAAACCGACCACTGTCTAACAAGAATGAAACAGCAATGCTTTAAGAACCCTCTGCATATTCATCTTCTATGGAATTGAACAGTCTAATCCGATAGGGTCATAATCAGAGTCTGCCAAGATCAAAGAACCCAGAATGATGGATTTTTTTTTAGTGCAATTCTATTATGTCTTGTGGAGTTGATAAGCTAAAGCTGTTGAATTTACATTTGATGAAGTAACATGCAAATTTCATCTCTATCCTCATTTATGAAATCAGTGAAAGTCTGCTAAAATCTTAATTGAGAATGCCATGGTACCACAGCTTTAACCCTGATTTTGTGTGCCGAGGAAAAAATGAAAGAGGAAAAAAAACTAAATTAGCATTATTGTTTGTTCTACAGAATCTAAAATCTCTTACCAAAATTCGAGCGACCCTGAATTCTACCATGCTTCTGATGTGTTCTCCCAAATGCTTATCTGAATCAGATTTTTTTTGTCATTATTGTCACTGTTTAATTGAATATTAAATATTCTATCAATAGCTATACTTACATCCCTATTTAGTAGAGAAGACCCTATGATTTTATAGTGATTATTTCAGATTATATTTTAGGTTTTTCTCAGTATCAGTTACTACTGCGTTTACATTATGACAGAGCAGCCTGTGAATTTTTCTCTTTTGTGGCTTTTTAAAAAAAGTAGTGATATACTTTTATATATGTTGGCACTGTGTTGACAGAAAGAGGTGTTATTGCATTTGCCCTTCACACAGTTCACAAAGGAATTCGGGAAGCTAAAAGCCAAATTGTCAAGCAAGGCTTTTTTTTTCTTGAGAGAGAGAGAGAGAGAGATTAAATGTAGGTGAAGGAGTACATGACTTGAAGAATGTTTACAAAGTGGTAGAAATATAATATAATAATGAACTAGGTTTCACAGTGTGTGAAGGACTGCAAGGAAGTTTGTACATTAACACATGTAATAAGGAGAGTGAATTTTTTTGCTTCCATTTTGAGGAACTTGCCAGTTAGTGTTACATTTAAATCCAGACAGATTGTTATAATTTTAAGGTTTCTTTGTCTATAATAATTTATCTTTTTTACAGTAATGTACTTATATATCTATGGTATCTTATCTACAGTATTTACGGTATCTATCTATCATCTATCTATCTATCTATCTATCTATCTATCTATCTATCTATCTATCTATCTATCATTTATCATCACCTCTCTATCCCCTTTTTGTAGATTAACTTTGAGCGTTGAATGGATAGGACTTTGCCCAGATTTAGCAAAGCAATTTTTATTTTCTATAAAATAATTCTTTTAAGAAATATTTTTTTTAGTAGCTTAAAGCTATTTTTCTCTCTTGGGCTTTGGATATTTGTCATAGGTGTGTTGTGATTTCTACCGCAAAAACAGAAAAAAATCAAGGTGGAATTATCATCAGTGTCAATTTAGGCAAAGCAACCAATCAGAGCAGGGACAGTCACGCAGGCAATTAGGGATCATTTGCATGGGCATAGAAGATTTATTGAGAAACAAATATGAAGGCAATGGAAAATTAATCATCCCTGTGAGTCAGAGTTAGCCCAAGGATTCCCAAGATGAACAATAATTGCAAAATAAACCTATAGCACTTATGCAGATCTGGATATCAACAAGTAATAAACTAAGATTTAATAACACAAAGAAAAAAGAAACAAATTATGGGAGTTGATGTCATTTAATTCTACTTAGGTAATAGAACTAAATCTATATCAATATATTTAAAATAAAATGCCATCAGATAGATATATACTGATATTCTCAATCCATTTCCTAAGGACAATTTTTAGATGCACAAATATATACTTTCAAAATTGGATCAGACTGAGAACAATGAGTCCTCTGAGAGTTTAAGGAATTATGGGTAAATTACCAGGACACACAATTAAGTGTAAAAAAAACCTGGAGAGGCATTTTGAGAGTCATAGGGTTGAACATTGGAATGGAAGATTGTTGAGAATTTAACCTATATGCTTGATATTTCTTCTCCTTTTTAAAAATCATCTTGATTGTTAAATGCTATTGGAAATCACAACCTCTCTCTCATATTTTAAATAAATTGCTTTCCAATACATTTATATACAATATATAATTTATCTTGCAGAGTTGCATGCTGCGTTTTTATTAGCTGAAGACAGTGGTACCAATTTTTTTTTTTTTAATTTGATTTATATGCCATCCTTCTCCGGAGACTCAGGGTGGCTTACAATGCGCTAAGCAATAGCCTTCATTCTTTTGTATATTTATACAAAGTCAGCTTATTGCCCCACAACTGGGTCCTCAATTTACCTACCTTAGAAAGGATGGAAGGCTGAGTCAACCTTGAGTCTTGGCGAGATTCGAACCTGCAGTAATTGCAGGCAGCTGGTCTTAATAACAGGGTGCCTTAGACCACTGTACTACCAAGTCTCATTGTCTACCAAGGCTCATTGTAGGTTGGTAATTGGTAGGTTGAGATGTAAATGTGTAATAACTGATTAAATACTATATATAAATTATTTTTGTTTGAAAAAAATATATATGCTGACTTCCTTTTTATTTTTAGACTTATATCCAATTTTTTAAAATGTTCCTGAAGGCATTTCTAAAGTATAATTTTTAAAAAAATTAAAAAACACAAAACAAATCTATGAAAAAAGAACTTGAAAATCAGAATTTAAATCACTGGATTCAAAGCAGCTAGGACAAGAAATGCAAAAAAGTCTGTCATATAAAGTAGTTTTCTCTTTATATTATTGAGTATACTCTTGAGAATACTATTCCTCAAATATCGCAAACTAGTGTAGTGTCTGTCTGTCTTATCTATCACATTTGTATAGCTGAACATCTCACATTAACTCTGGGTGACTCTGGGTGGCATATTTTATTTTATTAAAATAAAGCCAACAAATATATAAACAGTCACAATTAAAAATAAGTATTAAAAAGGCACACATGCAGGAGAGGATGATATTAACCATCACAAAATCTCCCCCTCCCTTGGGATCCCAGGTGGGTAATATAACCAGGTCTTGAGGGATTTGTGGAATGGAGACTTGAGAGGAATGGAGCTAATTTCAGTTCTGGAGGTAAAAGTTTCCACAAGAAGGTCTGTCTCCTGGGACCCACCTGATGTAATTGCCTGGCAAATGGGACTCCCAGTGTGTCTTCTCTGACAGATCTGATTGGGCAGGCAGATATAATTGGGGAGAGGCAATCTGTCAAATAATCAAGTCCCGTACCTTGAAGGACTTTAAAAGTTCAAATCAGCACTGTGAATTGGACCCAAAAGCACAGTAGCAACCAATGCATCTCAGAAAGCAGAGCTATAACATTTACCACTCTAGGGTTAATCTATCTGCCCACACTGCTGCATTTTATAATAGCTGAAGCTTCTGGATTCTTCTAAAGCACATAACAGGAGACTAGGAGATGAGTGACAATGAGCCGATCCCACTGCTGTAGGAATGGGAACTGGCACACAACAGGAAGCTGTGCAAAGGCCCTCCTAGCCATGACTGCCACATGCTCTTTGAACAGGAGTCATGGGTCAAGGATGACCCCCAGATTGGAAAGATAATAAAAAGGCTGCAACACCACCACAGAATGTAATTAGATTGGCAACAACTGCTTCTCAGCCTGCTCCTCAAAGAGCGAAGAGATTGCTCAGCCTGAGCAATCCTTCAGAACAAATCCCCCTGGCATCAGACTCCTCCACAGCCACTAAGCCAGTCAGAAAGTACAGCTTCCAGATTCAAAAAAAGCTGCCAAGTTCACAAACATGGCAGTTCCCGGCAGCAGCAGAAGCCAAGCTAGATCAGAAATGCCACCACGGCCAAGTTTTGCAAGTATGGCAGATGCAGTCAGGGCAATGACGTGGCATGTGGTACAAGACATTAAGCATTGTTATCTTCCACACTTCTCCAGCTGAAAATGTAAGCAGTCCAGCTTCTATTTGGTTGAGGGCCAATCCAAGAGTACAGGTAAGAATCCAAGAGTATGGGACACATGGAGGAGAAGAACAGATATAGAGGTAATGGAATTTGCCCATCTCCTTTTCCCAATTTTTTTTTGCACCAGGTATGATAGAGTATTCCACTTATCAACATCATAATTTAGTATAATTCTTTTATCAAATCCCAGATAGCTAGCTGTTATGGTAACAGCTATTTCTAAAGCAATATGTATGGTAAAAGTTAAGCCAGAACAATCTGTCTTTATTCCATCACATAAGGAAGAGAATAAACGTTCCAATTTCACATTGGCTATTGCACTGAAGTAAGCCTACAATGACCTGAAGGTTAAAAACCTCCAACCAAGTTGACTATTTATTACTTTGTGCAGTTAATCCTCACCTCAATTCAAAGGTGTTTCATTTAAAAAAATAATAACTAACAATTAAAAGATTAAAAACAACAAGAATAAACAAACCATAATGTAAAGAGAGTTGTCATATACTGTACATCACCATAGGCACACTAAATACATTCTTTTTAGATTAACTTTATAAAGTAAATGTATCATTATAGAAGTTAACAATGACTTGGCTCTAGGCAGCAGGCACAATAAGATGCCAAAGTTAAAGCTTCATTGTGTGCAAATAATCTCCATTTTTATGAGCTTTTTGCATTATCCTAATTCCCTGGTTTATGTATCACTTTTCTTTCTGATTAATGGCAGCCTGCCAGGATAGCTGAACGCTAATGAAACAAAATCAGTGCTTTATCTTTAATCCTATCTAAGACAATCAACCTAGTCATATTTTTACATTAAGGATTGCAAAGCACTTTTCTACAGTTTTCAGATTCCTGTTGTTTGCTTTAGAGTATAACCTATTTTACATCCAAATCTCCCGGTTTCAGAGAATAACTGTAGGAAGACTCTGATTACAGTACTTGTCAGCTAGCTTCATCTTCTTCTTTTAATTTTCCAGTCAAAGCTTTCCCAAAATAAGGAAGAATGACAATTTAGAGATTAATAGCCTAGGAAACCAAACATCAAAATCACGTAGGTGTATATACCTCACCACTCAGCCTACAAGCTCATCTCAAGAATGAGCCTTGTTTAAAAGCATTAGAATGAGATCCACTACTATCTTTATCAAGCATTAAAATGTAGTTCCCCCACTGTGAGAGTTTACTTTAGGATAAGGTTCAAAACAGATAAAAATACTAGCAACAGGAACAATAAAATTACAAACACACATAACAATACATTGAAAAGCTCTGTTCTTCAAATAATCTTATTATATTCCGGTTAAATCTGTAGAGTAGCTAGAATACAATGGGTAAGAGGATGTCGAGAATCTTATGTAAGATTAAATGTGTATGTTACATGATAGGTGTCACAATCATCCTCTTTATGAACCATAGTGTAGGATCTAAATTGTAAAATCTTAAAAAGCACAGAGTGACTTCTAAGAACTTGTAGCCCAAAATGATATTATGCTGAAAGCCTCATGAGAAACTAAGCTTTGTGCCCTAAATACTTGAAAAGCACTATTTTTTTTCAGTGTTTACCATACCTGACCATATTTAATACTATAGTATGAAATGTGTAAAGTGAATTAAATCTGCTATTTTATAGTCTGAAAATACAAACACAAGTTAAATACAAAAGATTCCATTTAGCAAGAGGTTAACATTTTTTAAAAAATTTGCTTTATCTTTCCTTGATGATTGATATTAGGTATATCTTTTTATGTCCAAACAGTTACTATTTCTATATATGATATCCAACAATTTCCATAGCAATATCTAGAAACAATGTTCTGCATGACATCCTAGGCCGCGGATTGTTGAGTCTTAATTTACAAAACAAAGCACAACTTGCTGGTTTTACATAATGTATCCATTCAAAAACATGTTTTAAAAATTACTATGCATGCATAAGTAGATTGTATGACTGGGCCATCTTAAGATACAAGTCACCTTGACTTAACTTGTGGCTGACCTGAACTTTTAAATCCATTTATTACTGTGATTAACTTCTGAGATGGCTTATAAAAGATGGCATGTTGTATTATTTATCTAGCATAATATCTCAGAAAAGGTAAAAAAAATTTTTTTAAAAAGTTTTAATTTAATAACATGAACTTGTTTTTTATCTGTTCAAAACAGGAAAACAAGAAAATATTATCAGCCATCATCTCCACTGATAGCATCTTCTCCCACAAAAAGTATAATGAGCAAAAGATAGCAAATAATCACCTGAAGCAGGTCCCTGATTATTAATGCAATTCTATTTCAGAAGAAAAATTATCTTCCTTCCAATCTTTATACTGCTTCAAGGCCTGATGCCCCAGTCTTCTCCGTGGTGTTTGAAAATTCAAATTTGTTCTGCTCAGACAAGCTTTATATTAGTGCCCAATTTCTTTCACTTAATTTTACTTTATAAAAGTGTGAACAAAGATTATATATGCATGGCTGGGTTGTGGAAATTAAAATTTGTGAGTTACTAGAGGCTGAGTAGAGAGAAAGGGAAGGAAAGAAAAAGGCCTGAGACGATGGGCCTATCCCCATCCTTTGCCCCCGAATGATTAAAAAGTTCTACGGTTGCATTCTATAATACTAATATTATAATAAATCCAGTTTTAATATTAACCCATGTCTCTGGCTCTGAGAATGGGAACTTTAGCATATATTTTCCACAACCTCCAAGGCTTCGATATATAAAAGAGACATGTTAGCCTATCAAAAGGAAAAGTGTTTGTGTTTCAAGAGATACAATCATGTCAACGTTAGATAAGAGTTTTATAAAACATGCATCCTTTACTATATATAAATTCCATTGCTTCACCTTATGACTGGGTTCATTTTAGGGGTGAAATCGAGCAGGTTCTGGAGAACCGGTAGCGGCAATTTTGAGCTGGTTTTCAGCCGGTTTTCAGAGAACCGGCAAATACCACCTCTGGCTGGCCCTAGAGTGGGGTGGGAATGGGGATTTTGCAATATCCTTCCCCCAGGAGTAGGGTAGGAATGGAGATTTTGCAGTATCCTTCCCCTTACATGCCCACCAAGCCAGGCCCACAGAACCAGTAGGGGAAAAATTGGATTTCACCCCGATTCATTTGCCATATTTATGTAGCCTCCACCTGGGCAAATACATTCTAGTCTAACATTTTATGGTTATGGTTCAGTGTGGCCTGCAAACCCAAGAAACAAGTGGAGGTAAGCATTCAAGTTTCTTTCCAACTCTTATTTTCACTTCTAGCTTAGCTGCAGTGTATTGAAAATCACAGACATTCAGGTTTACAGATTGCAATGCGGAAGGGCTGCAGATTTGGGGGATGGGGCAGTTTCCCATTTGGTAGGAAATCCTCCTGCTCCCCTCCTTACTTTCCTCCCTCTCTCTTTTTCAAAGAAGGCCACCATAGTACCGTGACATTTTAAATGGAGACATTTTAAATTGAGCTTAATGTGCAGTGCTAACTAAGCTAAAGATTGACTTGGAGGCTGAAAGGAGCCAGAGGGGGCAATGGTGCAGCTTATCTCCTGCAAGTTACATTCGTGAAAGCGTAAAGAGGGCTCTGGAATCAGAAGTAAATTAGGCAATATAATTAAAAAGGGTGATTGCTTAATTCAGACAGAAATTGTCTATCTAAAGCGGGAAATGATGGTTCTTTTATGACTTGTGGACTTCAACTCTGAGAATTCCTGAGCCATTTCCTACCTCTGATCTAAAGTTACTATTATTATGAGGGGCAGCTTTCTTTCCCAGGAACTTAATCCCAGTTGCAAAAAAGAAAAAAGAAAAAGAAAAGAAAAAGAAAACAAAAGAAAACAAAACAAACAGCATAGCAAAATCAAAATAGTTTTTCTTATAGATTTTCTTACTGGACAACCTAGGAAATTTCATTAGTTCTCCCTTAATCTCATTCCAAGTGATTTGGGGAGCAAGATAAAGATATAACAAAGAATTTTAAAAACTACACAATTCCTGAGTTACAACAATGGTTGTTATATATATGAACTTTAGTGCCCTAAATATTAAAAGAGTAGCCTTCTACACCTTTAATAGTTGAGTACAAGCTGTGTCAAGGGAAACTCCTTATTTTATCCAGCTATTAAAAGTATATAAAAGTATAAGACTCTTGTGTCTCTTGACACTTACCACCCAATCAATACCAAGAAACATATATATATTTGTATTTGCACAACACACTAAGTCTTAATTAAGTCAGCTAAATCCATTGGAGGGGAAAGGAGAATGGTAGCAAGGCTCCATGTGTGAGAATTTAGGAAGACATACAACACTGAAGTTTTTACTCTGTTTTATTTTATTTTTATTTTTTAATTTTGATTTATATGCCGCCCTTCTCTGGAGACTCAGGGCGGCTTACAATGCGTTAAGCAATAGCCTTCATCCTTTTGTATATTTATACAAAATCAGCTTATTGCCCCCACAAACTGGGTCCTCAATTTACCCACCTTAGAAAGGATGGAAGGCTGAGTCGACCTGAGTTGACCTGAGTCGACCGATTTTAAATTCTCTTATTAGAAGGTTTCACATTATGGACTGAGTCACATTTTTTTTACATTTTATGTAAAAATGAATGCAGTTTTGCTGTAAACTGTTTTGAATAGTTCCATTCAAAGGAACCCATGCACATGTACCAATTCAAAGACTACCTTGCTGGGCTAGAAGGGAAATTGTTGATTGTTTGTTGTTATTTGTTGTCTAGATAGAGTTTGTTGCCTAGTTAGAGTTTGTTGTCTAGATAGAGTCCATAGCACTCTAATCATTTTTCTGCCTTTCTGCTCATTTGTGTCCAATTCTCAGATACTACAGTTTTCTAAGCACGGTTATTCGGAAGTGGTTTGCCGTTGCCTCCTTCCTAGGGCTCAGAGAAAGTAATAGGCTCAAGAGCAGGGGTGAAATGCTTCCGGTTCAGACCGGATTGGGTGATCCGGTAGCAATTGTGGCAGGTGGTTTGAAGAACCGGTAGCGATGGCAGCATGAAGCTCTGCCCACCCGCCCGGGTGTCGTTACTTCCTGGTTTTAACCAGGAAGTAATGTGTTTTTTACCCTCTGTGCATGGGCAGGTTTTGTGCATGCTCAGAGAGCCTGTGCATGCACATGATGTGCGCACACATGTGAGCAAAGCAAGCGCACATGCGTGGCGCGTGCCCTTCCGAACCAGTAACGAAGGTAAGTAGATTTCACCCCTGCTCAAGAGCACCCAGCTAGCTTTCTAGCTTGATGCCTTAATCACTGCACCAAACTGGCTTTCTCTAATCAGTTTAGAATGCATAAAATTTTTAAAAATCTGTCAACTTAATTAAAGCCATTCACAACAAACTATGATACATTGTTAACAAAAACAGTTCCTTCCCCCCCCCAAAAAAAAGCTTTTCCAAAAAGCTGGACCAGTCCCATCTTGACACATTTCTCACACCTGGTATGTCTCCATCTGAGTGTCATTTGTTTCCCCCAGTCTACATGGGAACTGACTTTTCTGTAAGGACCATATCTAGTAGTGTCTTATTCCCAAATTGTCATTCTCCACATGGTTGAGTAGATTGAAACCTCCCAGAATAAACCTCTCTGCCTTTGTGGCCTCTTTTGAGTGGGTTAAATGCATCCCATCATCTTTTATTCATGTCCAGCCACACAAATATATGGTATAAAGCTGAAGATTATTACCATACCATAGGATTAGATAGTGATTGGCACTAATATGGTTATATTCTGTGGAATATGATTATGATTGTGGTGTATAGAATATGTTCATTTTCTAGCAATTGTTCCCCCAGTCGTAATTCCTGTATTTAAGCACAAATTTCATAGATATGGCTAGCTAAATCTGATCTTATTATTTCTCATCAATTCCTTCTCTCCCGTATCTGCATCAGTGTGCATAAATATTTTATATGTACATTCTTCCAAGTCACATGATTCAGTATTCTTATTTACATGTATTTTCCAGCTCATCTTGTCCACCAGAAAACAACTATTTTCCCCCCTACTTATTCCTTCTTAAAACATACCTTTTATATTATCCCCCCACCCCAGTTTTGTTGGTAAAACTATATTACAAAATCCTGAGGAGTGCAAATATTGGCAGTTAACTACATTCTGGTTGGTTCATTGATCTAATTTTATATTATACATTTTTTCTCTCTGCTCAGCCACAGATGACCAAGCTAGTTGGGGAAAGTTTCCCTCCTCCTCCTCCTCCTCCTCCTCCTCCTCCTCCTCCTCCTTCCATGATCTACAAAGGAACATCTCTCCTTCTTCAGCTGGTCTCCAGTAGCTTTTAAGGGTTTAGTCACAAAATGATAATATCCATCAAGGCAAAGAGGGAAGACCACAGACAAAAGGTGAGATTGAAAATGGGAGTTAAGGATACAATTGTTTGCTGTTAAGAGTGTAGTTTGTAGTTATCCTTACTACTTTAACAGGAGGCTACAGAAGCATCTGAAAGGGAAGCTTTATTTTAGATACTTACCCTGAGCAGGAGGTTGAACTCAGTGGCCTTAAATCGTATGATTTTATAGGAATTGAATAGTTTTGACATCACCATTGGGCCTTTCTCAATTCTCTCCAGCCATCCTGGAATCAGCATGAAAATTAGGCAGGCATGAAATCTCTCCTGCCTCTATTGGCTCTGTTGCAATATTTTCAGGATCAGACTCAATAAAGATAATAGAAGTTATAGGTTTAAATATAATTCTCTTTAATCATAATAGGCATTCTATATTCGCTGAATATTCAAGATAGAAGCAAGGAAAATGGTGAGGATGGCTCCTTTTATATACAAGGGGCGGAGCCAGGAATGGGAGTGGTAAATTATGAATACATTAAAGCTCAAGTAATAAGTTAACCCCTGATGTTCCATATATACATTATTTACACATTAGAGAATAAGGCATTTACATCTGACAAATCCCCCTCTAAATGCCGGTTCGTTATACAACACCAGTTACATTCAGATTCAGGACAATATAATACATATAATTTAGAAGTTAAATATTTGTGTTGTTTAGAAGGTAAGGGTTTTGTTAATATGTCAGCTAATTGTTCAGAAGTATCACAATGTATTGTTTTGATGAATCCGTCTTGAGATAGTTGTCTCACGTGCTTAAATTTTATATCAATATGTCTGGACCTTTGTCCAATTGCATCGGATCTAGAAATTTCAATGGCCGCTTTATTATCTTCATGCATAATAAAGGGTAAAGTAGGTTTCTTCCAAACATCTGTGATCAAATCATTGAACCATACAAGGTTATTTGCAGCTTTAGACAAGCAAACATATTCTGCTTCTGTGGTAGAGGTGGCTACCAGTTCTTGTTTACCAGTATACCAGTAAACTGGACAATCGTTCAATAGAAAAACATAACCAGAGGTACTCTTTCTGCATGATGTATCACCGGCCCAATCTGCATCAGCATAACAAGTAATTTTTGGTTCTTTGTCATTATTGGGTTCTAATATTAAACAAAAATCTAATGTACTTTTCAGATATCTTAAAATTCTTTTGACAGCTTCCCAATGATACAAGGTTGGTTTGCTAACATATCTTGACAATAAATTGAGAGGTAATGCAATATCTGGCCTAGTCCAATTAGATATATAAAGGAGTGAACCTATAATTGATCTGTAAAATGTGTTGTCTTTAAACTCAGGGGAAGATTCATCATTGTTTCTAAGAAAATCAGTTTGCATAGGTGTGTCACATGTTTTGGCATTATTTAAGTTACATTTGTTTAGGAGTTCAATGATTTTATCTTTCTGAGTAAGTTTGAATCCCCTTTTTGTTTTGTTAATTTGTACACCAAGGTATTTATTCACTCTACCTAGTGATTTCAATGAGAAGTGTTCGTTTAACTTATTTACAAAAATTTCCCTGCTCTCTTTATGCTTTCCAATATATAAAATATCATCCACATAAATTAATACAAATTCAATATGATCATTACTCTTTTTTACAAAGAAACAGTTATCAGCAGTGGTGGCGTTGAAATCCATGGTCTTTAATACTTTTACCAAACAATCGTACCATCTTTTGCCAGATTGCTTCAATCCGTACAGACTCTTATTTAGTAACCAAATTTCGTTCTTATTAGTGTATTGACTGTGTGGTGCTCTTACATATATTTCCTTATCTAATTTTGCATGTAAGTATGCAGTCTGTATGTCATATTGAAACACGTCTAGATTGAGTGCAGATGCTACTACAAGAGCAGTTTTGACACTCTCTGTTCTCACTGTGGGTGAATATGTGTCAGTATAGTCTTCTGGATATTTTTGTGCATAACCTTGTGCAACTAGTCTGGCCTTGTATAAGGTATTACCTCCTTCTAAATTCTTAATTTTATAAATCCACCTGGTACCTATAATTGTTTTATCCTTAGGTGCGATCGCAGGTGTGAATACATTTAATCCTTGTAAACTTTTCATTTCTTTTTCCATAGCTAGTTCCCATTTTTCTCTTTCTTCACGGGGAAGTTTCAATACTTCCTCATATGTATTAGGTGTTATTTGTTCCCCATCCATATGCATAATATAATCTTTGTATTTATTTGGTATTTGGTTTCTATTATTTCTAATATTTCTTTCAGGTTTGCTATGGTTGTCATGCAAATATCTGGCTTCCTTTTTTGTTAATGTGTCTGTCTTTATTTTATGCTGACTATTTGTCCAAGTTTTGGTTTTGTTCTTACTTTTGCTAATATTTTGATTCTCTGTTGTTCCTTCCTCGCAAGGTATATTATCTTTGCTTTTATTAGGAAAAATTTCATTAAGGTGCAACTTAGACCAATTGGCCTGCTCATGAAACACAGCTGTTCTGGATACTATAAATTTGTTATTATTATCGATGAATCTGTACCCTTTGGTTCCAGTTTCGTATCCCATGAATCTTAATCTCCTGGATACGTTTTCTCCCTTTCTCCTCAATTGTTTAGGTATGTGCACGTCTGCAGTAACTCCAAATATGTGCATGTGTGCTAATTTAGGTTTTCTATTGTACATCACCTCATATGGTGTCTTATTCACAATACTGGACCATGTTCTATTTTGAGTGTAATTTGAATAATGTAAGGCTTCTGACCAAAATTGTTTGCCTAAACCAGCATCCTCTAATGTGCATCTAATCATGGTTTGTAGTGTGGAGTTCTTTCTCTCTGCAATCCCATTTTGAAAGGCAGAAAATGGATTGGACGTGAAATGTAGCATCCCTCTATCCTTTAACCATTGGGAGAATTCTTTAGACATGAATTCACATCCTCTATCTGTCATAATTTGTTTTATCCTGATATTATGTTGTGTTTCTATGCGTTTGTAGAATTCCTTAAATTTCTGAAAGGTTTCATCCTTGTGCTTTAATGTGTAAACAAAACCATAGCGACTGTAATCATCCACTATTGTAAGAAAGTAACGTTTTCTATAGGTAATTGATGGAGTTAATGGACCAACTAAGTCCATATGTACCAAATCAAAAATATTGTTAGTTGATCTGTTAGATTTTTTTGGTCTAGGACTGGTTTTTAGTTTGGTGGATTTACATACTGAGCATTCTAAATAATTTTCACAATTTTTTATTTTTACACCTTCTGCGTGTTCAGTCATTTTTTGTACTACAGGAAAGCTTGCATGTCCTAACTTCCTGTGTAAGATATGAGCACACTCATCATGAATTGGTTTACCTATTTTTGGTTTCTTCTCATTGTGTGTATTTTTGTTATCATGAGTTATTTTACATTCATCATTGTCACTGTTACTGACATTTTCATCATCTGCTTCAATACAATCTTCCATATTTGAATCAATGTTATGTAACCATCTTTCTTTGGTTATCAGATAGGGTAGACCCCCTTTTATCATCACAGTGCCTATATTTGTTTTGTTCTTTTCTATAGTTGCTTTCCCCTTTGAGAAAACTATATTGATGTCAGATTCTCTGCTTAGTTTTATAGCACTTAGTATGTTGTGAGGTATTTCTGGGATTAATAATACCCCCTCTATTTTCCCTAAACCAGGCAAGGTCACATTTCCTCTGCCTAATACTTGAACCTTTTCTTGATTAGCTACCTTTATCACAAACTTATCTTCTGTAAATGAAGATAATATATTTTTGTTATTAGTGGTGTGATTTGTTGCACCAGAATCAATAAGCCAATTATTGTTCTCATCTTGTTGTGTTTTGGTGCTGTCTTGTTTATTTAGCCCATTTAGTGACCCAGATTTTCTCTCTTTTGAATTTTCTCTACCCCCTCTACTTTCTCTGTAGTTTGGTGGGCTTCTATATTTGTGTCTATCTGTGGAAGATTGTCTGTAATTGTATTTGCTCCTATATTCTGGCCTATGTCTCTCCCTTGGGACTTTGGGACAGTCTCTTTTACTGTGTTCCCTGGATCCACAATTGTGGCATCTAAAGGCCTCATTATATTTATCTTGAAAGACTACTTTCCTAAAAGATTTGTGTTCTGTTTGGTTATTGGAACGATTTTTTCTTGAATTGTCTTCTGCTATCAATTTGTTAGATAGACTTTCTATTGATAAATATCCCAAATTAATGGTATCTAAGTGTGACATAAAGCTATCCCATGATGGATCAAGTGAATTGATAATAACACTTTTCATAGTTTGATCTGAAATCACTTCCCCCCTCAATTGCAGCTCAGCTCTTATTTTGTTTAGATTTATCAAATGTTCACTTATAGAAACCCCTGGTTTCACTCTAGAAGAAAAGAAATCCTTAGACATTCTTGTGGTTGTGGCTACGCTATCGCTGTGAAATAGATTAAACATGCATTGAATTATTTCTGATACAGTTAGGTTTGGTTTGATGCTATGATACATTGCAGGAGACACGCTAGAAATTATTATGAAAAATGCTCTATGATGTAAACAGTCTATTTTTAAAGTCCAAGGTCTTCTTGGAGGACTAGTTATAAAGAATAGTAAATTTTCTTTCATAAAAATAACCTGAAGCTGTTGGTACCACTCTTGTAAATTAATGCCATCAACTCTAAGTTTTGGGAAGTCACTGGGTAAGTT
The DNA here is from genome assembly GCF_029215685.1 of Pituophis catenifer annectens. NCBI lineage: Eukaryota > Metazoa > Chordata > Lepidosauria > Squamata > Colubridae > Pituophis > Pituophis catenifer. The sequence continues at coordinate 218,777,560 of NW_027256881.1, read as the reverse complement.
CCCCACATTATTCTGTCCATTACTTACAACCTGAGGCAGTCCGTGGTCTCTCAAGTGCAGGAAATTACAGAACGGCATTGGGATGCTTGTAACGAGTCTGCGCGGTTCTCTGGCCAGTTCAAGTCTTTCGGGGCCGTCTACGTAGTTTTGCACATGCGCGTTGCTCATTTCTTCTTTGGCGCCGTTGTGGAAGGTTCTCTCCATTTCAGCTCTCTCGATCCGCTCCTCTTCAGATGAGTCGGTCTCTGGCTCGGTTTTTGGGGCTTTGGTGATGGCGGCGGTTCTTCTCTTTCTCTTGTGTGTGCTGGCACTCGATTCTGTCTGCGGTGTAGGACGGAATCGGCATGGCTCTCTGGGCTCGGGTGTCGTAGTTTTCGAAGTCAGGATGGGAGCGTGCAGGTCTTGAGTTGTCGGTTTGATTGCTTGCTTCTTCGTTGATGTCTTAGAAATTTTCAATCTTGGCCCAAAAGCAGCAAAAAGTGTTTTCATTGCTGACTCTACTTGAGACTTTGTTAAATCGTCTTCACTTTCTGATTTTGGTTCATCTGAAGAGTTTGAGACTTCTTTTTCACTTTCTTCGTCTGATAGCGTTTTTCGCGCCAGAAATTTTGAACTGAGCGTTTTGATTGGCTCTGCTTCACTCTCTTTTGAAGTTCGTTGAAACCAAGATGGCTGCCGTTCAAAATTTCGCGCGGGGTCACATCTTTTCTTTTTTACAACTATTTTCTCAGTAGTCATTTCACTCACAGTTTTTTGATCTTTGGGTTTTTCTTTAATGATGTTTTTCTCTCTCGCTGCTCCGCTGTTCCTCAGCATCTCCTGGAGGTCCGCGATGAGGCTTTCATCATTCTTTTGGCTTTTTAGTATTTTTAATATTTCTGACCTGAGTTCGTTATTTTCTATCTCGATTTTTTCCTGGTCGTTATTTTCACTCATCAGTTCTTCTTCTTCAGTGGTGTATTCTTCGGATTCTCTCGAAATCGCATTAGTGGATTCGTTGATCATCTCTTGATCAGTTTCTATTTCTTTGCTGTAGGCCCTGGTGTTGGGCCTATCTTTCTTGGACATTTTTAACTACTTATTGAGTCAATTAACCATCCTCTGCTACCAGCTTGTTGCAATATTTTCAGGATCAGACTCAATAAAGATAATAGAAGTTATAGGTTTAAATATAATTCTCTTTAATCATAATAGGCATTCTATATTCGCTGAATATTCAAGATAGAAGCAAGGAAAATGGTGAGGATGGCTCCTTTTATATACAAGGGGCGGAGCCAGGAATGGGAGTGGTAAATTATGAATACATTAAAGCTCAAGTAATAAGTTAACCCCTGATGTTCCATATATACATTATTTACACATTAGAGAATAAGGCATTTACATCTGACAGGCTCTGTTTCAAGTTCCTGCAAGCATTTGAATTCCTTGCAAGCTAATGTAGTGACAATGCCTAGCTGATTTTCTACATCCTGAGGCTGCCCTTGGACAGGGTGGGAAAAAGGGCAAAAAGACAACATTAACAGAGTCCTGTTAGATTGCACCTTCAATATTAGCTCCAGGAAACCAATGATAAAGAATTGACACAGCTAAGGAGGACTGTGTTATTTGCGGGCCAGGGATGAATAATTTCATTGCCAGGACAATTTGCCATTGGGCAAAAAGGAGCAGCTAACAGCTTTACCCTAATTATGTTTCTTCCCCCCAGACATTATAATGGTGCACAAAATTTCACTGGCATCAGAATCATTTGTGCCAACACTAGTCCACTAAGGAAGTTTTCCTCTGAGGATTTGGATTTTTCAGAAACTCAATAAAGTACAGGTAGTCCTCGACTTACAACAGTTCATTTAGTGACCATTCAAAGTTACGACGGCACTGAAAAAAGTTATTTATGACTATTTTTCACACTTATGACCATCACAGCATCCCCATGGTCACGTGATTTACATTCAGATGCTTGACAACTGACTCACATTTATGACCGTTGCTGTGTCCCGAAGTCATGTCATCCCCTTCTGACCAGCAAAGTCAATGGGCAAGCCAGATTCACTTTTTATTTTTTTATTTATTTATTTTCAATTTATATACCGCCCTTCTCCCTGAGGACTCAGGGCGGTGCACAGCCAGAATTAAAAACATGAAATACAAATATTAAAAACAATTAAAATCTATATAAATTTGGCCCAAAATTTAAAAAACCACAAACCAATTAAACATTTAAAAATTTTAAAAAATTTCTTCCTAAGCCAGCCCGGCTTGCTGGAAAAAGTGGGTTTTAAGGGCACGGCGGAAGGCACTGAGGTCTTGGATTCTCCTTATCTCTGGGGGCAGCTGATTCCAGAGGGTAGGTGCCCCCACGGAGAAGGCTCTCCCCCCGGGGGTCACCAGCCTACATTGTTTGGCTGATGGCACCCTGAGGAGGCCCTCTCTGTGGGAGCGCACAGGTCGATGGGAGGTCGTCAGTAGCAGCAGGCGGTCTCGAAGATAGCTAGGCCCTATGCCATGGAGCGCTTTAAAGGTGATAACCAACACCTTGAAGCGCACCCGGAAGACCACCGGGAGCCAGTGCAGCTCGCGCAGGAGCGGTGTTACATGGGAGCGCCATGTTGCGTTCTGGACCAGCTGGAGCCTCCGGGTGCCCCTCAAGGGGAGCCCCATGTAGAGAGCATTGCAGTAGTCAAGGCGAGAGGTGACGAGGGCATGAATGACTGTGCACACGGAATCCCGATCAAGAAAGGGCCGCAACTGGCGAATCAGGCGAACCTGATAAAAGGTCCCCCTGGTTACAGCCGTCAGATGTTCCTCCAAGGACAGCTGCATATCCAGGAGGACTCCCAGATTGCGAGCCCTTTCTGTGGGGGCCAAGGACTCGCCCCCAATAGTCAGTGATGGAGTCAACTGACTATATCGGGATGCCGGGAGCCACAGCCACTCAGTCTTGGAAGGGTTGAGCTTGAGCCTGTTCCTCCCCATCCAGATCCGCACAGCCTCCAGGGCTTAACAGCCGTGTCACTAATTTAAGAACTGCAGGGATTCGCTTAACAAATAAGTCGTAAAATGAACTGCTACAAACTCACTTAAAAATTTCTCACTTAACAACATACATTCTGGGGTCAATTGTAGTCATAAGTTGAGGACTACCTGAATGTACAACTCTGTCCATAACCACCCAGTCCCAAAACTTTCCATGTAGTCAAGTTCTCTAAAAAAATCAAAAATAAAAAACCCTGCTAGAAGATGAGGAAAGCAATTTCCTTTTTTGAACTGACAAGTCATTGCAGAGGTCTGTTTCTAGTCTGCCTCTAAAGCAGAAAAGAGATTAAATTAAAGAAGAGGACATTAAAGAAAACTATGGGGAAAGAGGGATTGTAAACTACCATACACTGCCGGCAACAACAGCCCAGATTTGCTGTTCTTAAAACAAGCAGGGAGGGATTTCAGGAAGGGGAACTGTGCCAGAGTATTTATCACTTAGTCAGGTTGCCTCATTCCTTTTCAGCCCGCCTTATCGGCTTCATCAGTGACCACATCCCTTTCACTGTTCGGCTCCAAGTTAATGTTTGACGGAAACTGCTGCCTTTCAGCCACAGGGAACAGATCTTGTGGAAAAGGGCAGAGACTACAACAGTATTGCTGGTTGGGTTAGCTGTCCTTTAGGGAAAACTGGGAGCTGTCTCCAGCATTGAGCATTTCCTGTCTTCTGTCTCACCCAGAACAGGTGAACAAAAAGCTTTCCTCAGCTTGTTTTTTCTCTCTCATTGTTGCTAATGTGATTGAGGCAGAGGACTAATTCAATAAGGCCTGGGGTGGGGTGGAGGGGAATGCGAGAGAGGAAAGTGTTATTAAAACTTCACTTCTGTTTGTCCTTACGGTAGAACAAAAGGTTCTTCAAACCAACTGGTCTAGCTGTATTTCAGAGTAAGTGTGGTGGGGTGTTAACTGTAAGACTGTAGAGAGAGTGACCTTTGGTGACCTGCTTTTCTCTTCCTTCTTCCTGTTTCTGTACTTAGTTTTTTGGTCATGGGGGCACCAAATGATGATGATTGTTGGCACCTCATCGATCACAGCCACGTGAAAGACTTTGAAGTAGACAAATGGGTGAAGATCACCATTGCTCTCATCTATAGCATTATCTTTGTGGCAGGGATCTTGGGCAACAGTGTCACCATCCGGACTTCCAAAATCCTGCAAAAGAAAGGCTACATGCAAAAAGCAGTGACCGACCACATGATAAGTCTAGCATGTTCAGATCTCTTGGTGATCTTACTGGGGATGCCTGTGGAATTCTACAGCATCATATGGAATCCTTTCTCGAACACAAAAGGAGATCTAACCTGCAAGTTGTACAGCTTCATCTTCGAGGCTTGCAGCTATGCCACTGTGTTACATGTGGCCACCCTAAGCTTTGAGAGGTACATTGCCATCTGCCACCCGTTTAAGTTCAAAGCTACTTCTGGAACCTACAAAGTGAAGATCCTCATTGCCTTTGTTTGGATTACATCGGTGCTGGTGGCCTTACCCCTTCTCTTTGCAATGGGGGCAGAGCACCCATTGGTAGACATCCCAGGCCATCGGGGGTTGCTCCTCTGTGAAAAATCCAGGTCTCAACGTCTGCCTGAATTCAGTTTAAATGTGACAATATGTACCAATTTATCATCCAAATGGAGAGTCTTCCAGTTTAGTATTTTCACTGCCTTTATTGTGTACATCATAGTATTGGTATCTGTAACATTTATGTGCCGGAATATGATTAAAGTCTTGATGGTCTACAAGCAAGGAACGGTGGAAGTAAAAGGAAGAGAAAAGCAATCCCAATTTCTAAGGAAAAACGAAAGTCCAGAGAGCCGAGGATCCAAGAAACAGACTCTTATCTTCCTAGGTAAGTTCATAATGGAATTACCATACATTGATGGGTGAGTGATAGTGAGCAGTAAGAAATGGGACCGTACAGTTACAAAACAAGAAGGAAATGGAAGCGAAAGGATAATCTGAAATGGAAAATGAATGGCAGAATTGAAGTAGGTTCTATCTCTTTTCATACTTACTATTTCTTATTCATTATGGAAATATTCCTGCTCAGTAGAAAGCAAGTGACACAAAAATTATATGGAGCCTCTGTGGTGCAGGCATTATGAATGTGTATTTAAGAAGATTGGATTTATTTCAAGTTGCATTTCCTTTTTCTTTTTGTTCAGAATCCAATGCCTAAGTTTTTCATAGCATCTCCTACATGTATCCTAGGACATTTTTTCATCATTATTTAAAGAAAGCTCTCTATTTTTAAAGAGTTGTACAATCGTGCAACCTCCAGATGGTCTCATTGGGTATGGGTTGGAAATTTGCATCTCTTCAGTTAAGAGTGTCTTTGGATGGAGTTCCTAAAATTCAATTTGCTTTCACAGTCATGTTGCTTGAATTTGTTCCCCTTAGACAAATAAAACAAAGTTTGGTGACCTCACAACATTTTATAAGCAACAAGAAGGGAAGGATGGAATGGGAAAATAGGAAGTATGATAAATATATTGATCCATGTACATTTGAAATTCTCTGAAATTTCAATTATTTGAAATTCTTATCTTTGCAATACAGACCTTGTCAGAAATAAAATATATCTGAATTTGGTTAAGGTTAAGGTTAAGAAGGTTAAGGCTTACTGACATGGGCTACAGTCTTGAGCATCAAACTTGGAAAAAGACAGTTAATAATAATGCTAACAATATATTGATTTGTATAATCTTAGGTTTTGCAAAAGCAATTTGTATCTCATCCATTTCTACCATAATCGATTTCTACCATATATTGGTGGCTATATGAATGTGATTAATCAATTGATCCAGACTTTCAGAAAACTGGCCCCAAGTTGTATATTTAACCTTGCCACTTTATTTCACTGGCCATGCTTCTTTGTCTTTAACATAACCTTATCATGTAAATCTTTCCTGGTGCATGCTGAATTTCTCTCACCTGAATATGTATTGAGGGTCTAACACCAGGGCTACAGTACATGGACTGTAAAGATCTAGATCAGGGATGTCAAAATGGCGGCCTGCGGGCCGGATGCGTCACACACTGGCCCCGCCCACCCCAGCTCCGCAAAGGGGGAAAACATCGCAAAACATCACATGACAGCAACATGAACTGGCGAGTTTGAAACCCGTGATCTAGATAATCATTGGATAACAACTTTGTGATTATCTGGTGCTCATCCACATATTTCCAGTTATGGTAATCATAGCCAGGGGTTCACATGAAGATGTCAGTTTTTCAGGCTCTGAAACCTCCTTGGGATTATTCATCTTTGCAGGATTTATATACGAATAGTTATATTACTTTTGAACTACTACACTTGTTCAGATCTCTCTGTGAGTATGTCAGGATATATAGTTACGTGCTTGGTAGAAGCCATGCATTTGCCCAAAACTCTTAGGTGGAGATTATAAATATAGCATGCAACTGAAGGTATTGGATTAGAGGTAGTTAACAAGATAACCATTCTTTCTTCACTTTCTTTCAAATTTACACTGGTTTCACTAAAGCCTTGATAATTCTTAATTACTTTCATGTGTTGTTCTCTTCTCGAATTTGTTCTGCGTTGTATTTATTAAATGACTGGCAATTACATTAGATTCTGCTTTTTCCTTGCCATGTTTTCTTACTCTAAACCTTATTAAGTTATCATCTTCCCATTCTGAGAAACATCCAGGTTGTCATTCATTGGGCATCAGCACTTTATTTTGGTTTCTTGACTTTTCATTATGTTCTGTCTGAATGGCTGCCATTCCTTGTTTATGCTGGCTTGCCTCCTACAATTATCGTCTTCTATTAAACTATCATATGAGTGTGCACATCACCAAGCCAGTTATTATTTGAATGCCTTTGAGAGTCCACCAGATTTTGGGGAGGGGAGATGAAGAGTAGGGTAAACAAATTTAAATACATTAGCAACTATTGAATATATAAGTAGATTAGCAATTATACTTATTGTCAGCCCTGACACTCATGCTGTTACTATGATCTGTAGCCAATGAAACCTCAACTATTTAAGTGACTACAAAATGAATTCAGTGAATATTGCAAATTCCCTTCCCTTCCCTTTATTTTGGGGAAAAAGAAGCAAGAAAATGTGGACATGCTGTTACAATTCTGACCAGACACTAAAAATAAATAAAGCAAATAAGATGGCATATTGTTTATTGCTGGTTTATTGTTGTACTAAAAAAATTATTCATGAATCTAACTGTGAAAATTAATATCCCATGTTCAGCTATGGAGAGTACTTTTCCTGTATTGTTTTGTAATCCCTATAATGTGTGGATTATAGTTCTCAGAATTTACAGTTAGGAGACCAAATGAACACTGAAGAATGCTGAACTAATTTACATATTCGTACTTCGTGGTGGGGCAATGTTGACTCACAGGTAGCCACAGAATTCATAGTTAATCAGTAGGACCGTCCCTGTCCTACTGCCCCCATTTATTCGTATCCTTATCCTGTATTCATAATCATGTTTATACTTATATCTGTTATCTTATATGTATTTGACAAATAAAATAAATAAAGAGTTTCGGATTCAGGCTCTGGACATTTTGCTCAAAAACTCTTTAGTTTAATTCTTTACCGCATCTTTCACCTACATCCATTTCAGTATTTTAGGAGATTAGTTTATAGAATCAATGGTATAACGTTGTTTTTGCTATTTTAACAAATAACAAATATGTTAGCATATTTTCATTATGTTTTTCATTCCATATGTGGCATACTTAATGTGTTTTCAGTATATAGCTCCAGTGGTGGAGCTATATATCAGCCAGTCCACACCCCTTAGGGAGAACTGATTGTTAACTTTCTGAGCAGTTTGGCAAACTGGTTGTTGGAAGAAATCATTAGGGCAGAGAACCGGTTGTTAAATCACTTGAATCCCACCACTGTATAGCTCCATAAGCTGATGTTATTTCATAACACTCTACACTGCTGTATATTAAGTAACATGTTTTGTTTCATCATTTTGTGAGTTGGGTTTTTCTCTTCTGTTGATGTCAATGTGACTAGTGATTTCATAACCTGTGCTTCTGAAGTTCATAAATGTATTTTCCTAGGATTTAAGTAATATGTGAACTCAGTGATCAGCTGTTTGTGGGGTGAAGTGGGCATTAGCTGTTTTTCTATTTGGACAGGATTTTTCCTATCTGACTTCACCTATCTGTAGCCTAAGACATCCATCTTGTATAACAGTACATGGCACAGATAGTTTTACTTTTGTTCCTAAAAATAAATAGATAGTTGCCACTATTGCAAACAAATAGTGTGCTATATTCTGGAAAAAAAATACATTTGTGCCATCAAGTTGATGTCCACTCTTAACAACCACAATGGACCACAATCTCTAGAAAGCTTTGTCTTCTACCTGGCCCCTCAGGCCTTTTAACCCACTATATTTGAGTCCATCCACCTTGATCCTGGTTCTTATCTTCTTTAACCTTCAGTCTTTCCCAACAAAGTCAGATTTCTCAAGAGAGTTGAGTCTTCACAGAATGTTTCCAAAATATGATAACTGTGTCAGGTCATTTGTGCCTCAAGTGAGGACTCTAGACTGAGTTCCTATTTGTTTTCTTGGCTATCCATGATATCTTCTGACTCCTATCACCAAAATACTATTAACATTTCAACTTATAATGTTTTTAGTATTGAGTAATGATGATCATAGAGTGCCTGTGGAGATTCTCAGTCATCCAGGTCATGGTTGTCCCAAAGGTGCCTTTACAAGAGGCAACTGGACTTTCTGGTTTTTCTTTGAAGATGTTTCACTTCTCATCCAAGAAGCTTCTTCAGCTCTCTTCCAGAAGTTTCTTCCAAAGCTGAAGAAACTTCTTGGATGAAAACTGAAACATCTTCAAAGAAAAACCAGAAAGTCCAGTTGCCTCTTGAAAAAGCACCTTTGGGACTATGATCAGAGAGAACATTAAGTATTCATTGATAGGAAAATACATTATTTTTTTGTAAAAAGCTGCCCTGTTGCCTGCAGTGGTTCACATGTTGTACAATACATTTAGCATGAATAATGTTTCCTCAGACCTACAAATATGCCATATCCCCTATGTTGCATCACCTTTCTCTAGTTGATGACTAGCAATAGAACATTTTTAAAAAGGGAATCATTATAGATATTGCTTTAATGAGTTCTTTCTTATCTGCAGGTAGTTTTGCATTGCTACCTAAAAATATGTGTTTGTGCATATGTGTATATACATGATGGAATGAAGTGGTAAAGAGTTTAGAATACTTTTCCTTGGTGGCTTCTGAGATGCATTTCAGATGACTCTTTAATATGTCTCACTAATTAACTTTGCTTAGAAAATAGATTAATGAACAGGAGATAGAAATCATGGCCTGCATCCATGAGAACAGCACATCTGAAGTTGTGGCTTTCGTAAGAATTATGCTTTGGGGCGCTTTTAACCCAGACTAAATAAACAGATATATTGTTTACGAATTGTTGAATTTAAATATTATGATAACAATGTCTCCGTCTGAATTTCATTTAACAGATGGGTCAAATTAAAACAAATATTTTCTTGTTCCAAATGTATCTCACATTTAACATGAAATGTAAATGACAAACACAGAGCAAGATGTCTTGAGAAGTCTAACAGTAATAAAAACAATTTATGGAGTCTTCCTCCCAAGTTGTTAAAAGTAATAACTTCTATAAAGCAGAAATTAAATTCATAAATCTACTACTTAAGTGAAAGTGTATGAGGTTTTAGTGCTACATTTTGGTTTTTGAAAAATAATGAAAACCAACTGAAAACATGTTAGCGAGGGAATGGCAGTGAAATGTTTTCTGTGTGCTATTTAGACCCTGATATTGAAGTTCAGGATGAAAATAGAAAAGTAAGATAAAATAATAAGCCTATGAAATAATAGTTCAAAAAAATAACCCAGTAGCGAAGAATGTAATATTTGTTTCTAAATACGAGCTGTAACATAGATGCAAGGTTAATATTTTGCAGAGAGTCACTGGGAAATGTATTTTTCCAGTGGTGGTTATTGCACTAAGGGTGATACAACCTCTACTCTGGATTTTCCAAAAGCAATTTTATAAAGTCAGTATAAGTATTAAATAGGATGACCAAGTGATACAAGCCATTGTTTTATGGGCAATTCTTTGCTCGGCTCTTTTTTTTTCCTTTTCTTCAATTTCTCTATCCACCAAGATTCCCCTCTCTCCATTTTAGTGTACATTGACCTGGTTATTACGATTAATCTGCCATCCAACATTACATGGAACAATTTATTTACATTTACACACAAAATAATGTAAAATAACCCCCCTTCTTAAAAAACTATTGACAGCCTTTTGAAACATGCATCAGTATATTTGGTGTGATACAAACCATTCACCTATAACAATTCGTCTTTACCTACAAAGAAAAAAAAGTAGAAACTCATTGAAATCTAGCTAGTAATTTGGATGATGATGCACTGTTATCCGTGCTGTTTTCTTGGCAAGAAAATCACCATGGTTTGCCGTGGCTTTTTTCCAAGATGTTTTCAATCTCCCAAACTTAGTCGACAGTGTTAGGATTGCTATTAGTGTCTCATACAACTAGTAACTTTTTCCAACCTTGTTTAGCTTTATGAGGTCAGCCAAGGCACTGTCATCCAAAGTAAGCTTTGAAAAGGGATATGAAGATGACCTTTGGAATAGGGAAGAAATGAACAAGCAATTAAGGGGGGCCTTTCAGGAAATATTACTCAGTCCTGGAGAAAAAGGAAAGCTTGAGAAGGAAACTCAAGACAACTCTGCCTGGATTTGATTCAGTACTAGAGGAAACAGAAAGAAAGGTAGACAATTTTTCAAAGTTCTGTGATTCTATCTTGGTACAATAAGGAACATTTTTGACCTCCCCAGCCTCCAACAACTGACAGCTTTACTCTTTGTTATACTGAAAAATGATTTGATTTTTAAGCTTTCATTACTATTCTTCCCCCAGTGAATTCTCTCTTCTGTTTCTCTAGTAGCTCTGAGCTGAAGAGCATTGAAAACCAAAAGGCCTCGTTCCTTACAGAGAATGAGCAGAGGGCTAAATCCCCCAGGACTTCAGTAGTGAACTGGTTCAAAATGGTCGATAGAGGCATGTTTATTTCCCCCCCTGCCTTTGTTCAACTCTATGCTTCTGGAAAAGGCGTTATAAGGGGGAAATTGCTTGTAGGAAATAGATGTGCAGCCCTGACAATTACTGTTTTTTAATACATACATACATACATACATACATACATACATACATACATACCAGGGGTGAAATGTAAAATCTGTTACTACCGGTTCTGTGGGCGTGGCTTGGTGGGGGGGTAATGTGACTGGGTGGGTGTGGCCAACTTTTTAAAAAAAAAAAACTTTTCAAAGCATTTTTTCTAATGCTTTGAAAAGCCTCTCTGCCGATCAGGAATTCAGCTGGGATCGTCAGAGACTTTTCAAAGCATTTTTTTTACCACCTCTTCGGCCAAGAGGTTGCAGAAAAAAATGCTTTGAAAAGCCTCTGACGATCCCAGCTGAGCCGCATGATCATCAGAGGCTTTTTTTTTTTACTTTTAAAAGCATTTTTTCATCGGAAGAGGTTGTAGAAAAAATGCTTTTAAAAGTTAAAAGAAAACCTCTGATGATCATGTGGCTCAGTTGGGCATGATGGGCAGGGAGGGGTGCAGGGATTTTTGCTACCAGTTCTCCGAACCACCCGCCGCCATCGCTACTGGATCGGGCGATCCGGTCTGAACCGGGAGCATTTCACCCCTGATACATACATACATGCATACATACATACATACATATATATATATTCCCTTTTAGCTTTTAAAACAGAAAGAAAATGTATATTTGACAGAATATACAGGATTGCTGAAAATCAGAAATCAAAAGGCCATACACAACATGAGCAGTAATTAGGAAGACACAAGGGTGTTAGTGAAAGTGTTGGACTTAGACTAAGAGACCCAAATTCAAGTCTCATCCAACAACCTGAGCTCCCTTCATGGCTTATATTTTTCTCCGACAGGCTTACTTTATAGGTTGTTGTGGAAAGGAGAGGCAAGCCAACAAATGCTAAAGAAAGGGCTAGGAAAGCAATAAATATATACCATGTTTCTCCGAAAATAAGACCAGGTGTTATATTAATTTATGCTCCAAAAGACACATTAGGGCTTATTTTCTGGTTAGGTTTTATTTGGGGGGGGGGAATACGGTACTAAATGCATCCATCTGGCCAACAATCTTAACTGAGGTTTATTTTGGGGGTAGGTCTTATATTATGAGCATCCTGAAAAATCATGCTAGGACTTATTTTCCAGTTGGGTCTTATTTTTGGGGAAACAGGGTAACAAGGGACTTACATATCCTTTTTAGAAATTCAAGCTCTGAAAATGAAAACATTAAGTTTAGAACAGCACCACAGAAGTGAGTGATCAATTTCTAGGGTCACAAGTTACAACCTAGCTCACTGTTGACTCAACTGATCTTCATCTCCACCATCATCTCCCTCCCTCCATAGGAGTTTTATTCCTATTAATTATGATTATAATTGACTTTTAATTAAAAAGTGCAGCTTTTTATTTCATGGACTAGAATATTATTATGGAACCGTTGACGGGTTGAGAAATGGATTTGGCTTGGGAACATAAGATACTGAGATGGTAATGCCTAAATTTTGGCATTTGGTGCTGAATTTAATTTAATCCATAAGATTAAAGAACCAAGACTTATTGCTTTCCAAAGTAAGATAGGTAGGAACACGAAGATGACCTTTGCTTCTAAAACTCCTTCCTTCTATAAGGCAGAAGCAAACACACACACCCCTATTTCTTCTTTTTTTAAAGTGGTTGACTGTTTCTGATCAGCAAATTTATGTTTTTTTAAAAAATGTGATTGCTTATTTTGTAGGGTGTAAAATATTTTTACCATGTGAATTTTACATTACATTTGCATTTGTAGGTTGGTGCAGAATTAAAAGACAGGAATTCAACACCAGCATTTAAATAAAACATTTTTGATAGTTAAATGGTGCGCAAATCAGAAAATATTTCCTGCATTCAGATAATTTTAAAAAGGTGTGCTTTTTTAAGGAACATGAAAAACTCTCCCAGTTGTGCTTGAGTTTGAAAACTATGTTTGCTTTTAAGATATTGTTAGGAGGGAGGAAACAGTAGGAATTAAGCCTCCATCATCCAGCATGACGACAGCAAAAACAACACAACTGATTACAAGTGGGAGACGGCTGGAAGGGCCTATTATACAAGCAAGGGGCAAATTGATTAATGGCATATAAAGGCAGAGATCTCTGTAATGGTAGTTTAATACTCTGACAATGTCAGCAGATGGCTGACGAAAGCTTAGTAAAATAAAATTTAAATGATTTACATTTTCTTATGGTCTGTAGTGGAATCTCCAACTAGAGTTGGGGGGAGGTGTGAAGAAGGGTTTGAGCCCTTGCACAGCTGGAAAATGAACAGATGTTATCTCCACAGAATCCCTGAAACCCTAATCTGGCTCTTCCCAAGAGAATGCATGCAAGATTCTTGTTAATGGGCATGCAGCAATAAAGAAGCAACTTTGATCAGCTCATGATGCCATTCTGTTTGACACGGCATTCATGATGCCTTGTGTTTGACACGGTCTTTGAGCTGTTGAAAATGATTATATGTGAATGATTATATGTGAATGTTTCAAAAGCTGTGCATAGAAAATATATACCATACTGTCCAAGTGACTTCTGTGTTTTCACAATAATCTTAGTCAGCTCTAACCAGACAGACAAGATATGGAGAAACAGAGAAAGTCAGCCCTATGTGACTAAGCAGTTTCCTCTTAAGCTAATTAATGTTACAGTTAACAGAGTCTAGAACTTGCTTGCTATCGATAAAGGTCAGACCTTCATGTAGTTCAATATCTGTATGGATTTATTATGTTAAAGATCCAGGGAGTTGTGTTATGATCAACAAATGCTTTCATTTCAGTTTTTTAGGCCAGTTCCTCATGTGTATCAATAGTGCAGTTCTCAAATCTTGCTCAGTCATTAAAGTACAAAGGTATAAAGGAAACATAATTCTCCAACTCCTCTCCAGAAGCTTTATTTAGAATTAGCATAAAACCCCTGTCTGAGATCTTCACACTAATCTGACATACTTAGCAAAGGACGGAGGCTTCAAAAGAAAAAAGTAATGAATGCTGAAACTGGCAGGCATTGCGATAGTTCATATCTGACAACTTTCACTTTGGGTGAAACTTCATTTTACAAGGAACATAGAAGGAGAGGTCCAAGGCTACATTTGCAGGGGGAAATCAGTTCAAATGGAACCAGGGGTATTTAACCTTTCCTACACACTGATGCTCTCCTGGCCAATTTTAAAAATTGCTTTTTTTCCCAGCCAAGTTCTAGATGGAAAAAGCTAGTTTCGGGAGGCAAAAGACAAAAGCTTTTAAAGGTATCTTTTATATATATATATATATATATTTCTCTTTAGCCAGGTTCTTCCTACATAAACCAAGATTTTTATGCAGCCCTAGTTCAGTGAAATCCCAATCCACTAGTTTCTAGGCTTTTTTTTTCTGGCTGCCAGAAAAAAGAAAAAGAAAAAAAGAAATAAAAAGCCTAGAAACTAGTGGATTGTGATTTCACTGAATTAGGGCTGCATAAAAATCTTGGTTTGCGTAGGAGGAACCTGGCTAAAGAGAAATACACATAAAGCCTACAAAAAGGAAGGCCCCACCACATACATCGGACAAACCAACAGAAGAATAAGTGCACGCATTGAAGAACACAAGAACTCAGTTAGAAAAGAGGAACCAACTTCTTCCCTGGTCCAACACCTCAAAGCCACAGGACATGATATTGACTTTAAAAAGACCAGAACTATCGCCAAAACTGAACACTTCAACAACAGAATAATCAGAGAAACGTCCACACAGCATGAATAAACGAGATGATACCTCCCGCCTGCCAGCCATTTGGAAACCCGCCCTTATTGACAAACGAGTCCCTAACACAAAGAATGACACCAGACCCACACTCACGAGAGCCACACAGGATGTAACCACCACACATCCACGCAGAAAGCATACTCAAACCCACACTGATGATGAGGCACGACCACGGACCAGAAGCCAGACCACAGCTGCATCATTAGCCACTTTAAACCCCTCCAATCCATACATGAAGCAGACTGACACCCAACATGAAGAGATGGCACGGCCACGAACACGAAGCCAAACAACAGCAACACAGCTAACCAGCTCAAATCCCCCTGCTACTCAGACTAACCCGAGCACAACCAAGCCCCCACCTAAACAGAACACACACCCATCCAATCAGAGCACAGCCAAACCCCCATCCAATCAGAGCACAGCCAAACCCCCAACCAATCAGAACACACCTCCACCCAATCAGAACACAGCCAAGCTCCCACCCAATCAGTTCACACCCCCACTGGCAGTTAAAAGGAAGAAACAGCTGTGATCACACACATTGCTCCTAGAAGCACAAAGCCGAGAACACCAGCCTGAAAATGAAGAATGAGACTTCGTCGAAACGTTGCCAAGACACCTCCAATTTTACGTGGGAGAAAACCCGAATAACCAAAGACCTACATACAAACACCCGCGAAAACCTCAGAAAACACACACACACACACACACACACACACACACACACATATATATATATATCGTGTTTGTTGGAAAAGTTCCAAGATCAGAAGGTCATATGTTATTTTTTTCAGGAAATATTAGTACCTGTCCTGTTATGAACATAAGTAAAGGACAGGACCAAACATTGAGAAATGTTGAAGACATGGATTTTGTCAGTGGACTAGGCCATGTTCACAAAAAAGTAAATCATTATTTTTGGCAGGCTTTAAATACTTCTTAATAATCTGCTTTATAGGTTAATGAAAACATTAGCTGTAACAGATGTATGTGATAAATAGCCTGGTATTTGCAGTCACAGTGAGCAAGAGAGTGAAGGAAAAGGGAAACCCTCATTTGTTGCTAAATAAAGCTTTGCACTTCTGAAGTATATATTAATCTTTGCAGTGAGCTGTTTTGAAGACATTTTGCATGGCTGACCTATAGAGTCCATTGTTGTAAAATATGAATTAGCGGCTTATGTTGGCTCTTTTTTACTTCCTACATCTTAGATAAAGAGAAGGAAAGCCCAGCGTCTGAAGCTGAGCACCTAATTTTTTCACAATCAATTTAGAGTTGGCAGATTAATGTGTAGCTCAAAATAAGGGTGCCGCGCTCGGAAAGAAATAGCCTTTCAAAAGATCACAGAGGAAATATATTTTCTGAGGCACCTGGCAAATGGATTTGCAGTAGGACAGATTACTTCAAGTACTTGCTAAAAATATGTGCTTGACATCTACGGATGATTCCGGTGCAGTAAAATTTGACAATAGTGTGACTTCTGCTACAGGAAAATTAGATGTTTCTTCATAGGCAGGAAATGGTCTGCATTTGGATTGTTGTTAGATGAGTTTTTCTTCTCTTGCTGAAAAAGATACAGCTTGGGGATATGATGAAATTGAAAGAACAACTTGATTGATTGAATTTAAAGGGTGGAAAAATAGCTACAGTTCAAGTTCTTTATTTAAGTTCCCTGAACTTCAAATGCATTTTTCCTTAGGCTTCAATGATAATACCACAGATGTAGAGATTAGTAGTTTGGAATTGCTTTCATTTGGGTACCCTATGAATGTTACCATATAAAAGATTAATGGACAAGGTATCCAACGATATTCAATAGTCAATAATATCTCATTGTGCCTATCAAAATCATGGCATTGTAGGTGAATTTTTGGCACTGAATGTTAGGTTCCACTGCCCTTTAAGTGTGATCTGTTTGTCTTTGAAAACATGTCTCACAGTTTATTTTTGGAGTGAGAAGTGGCATATTTTGAGCTAATCTAAAATGGATGACTTTTAGCAAAGAAGTATCAATTTAAATCCCAGTTTGGATGGCTTTAGAGGTAAACTAAGCCTTCTTATGTAAAAAGAGATAAGACTAACTAGCTTTCTAGTTGGACAGACGAGGAAGGCCATTTTTGACAATATTCCCTGCCCACTGCACTGACTCACACCTCTGCAAATCTCCTTCACGAAAGAGTTGACGCAGAGAGGGAGAAACTACAGAAGGGGGCAAAATCAGTGAAAAAGACTTTCCTTCCTTCTTTCAATTAATACTTCTGTTCATTGCTCATAAAAATAGAATTCAGCTAGTCATTCTGTGTGCTCCCAAAATGTCATGTTTCCATTTAAGAAACACCTTTAGTTTTGAGGGAAATACTGGAGACTATTTCTTGATAAATAACTTCTGTAGTTATAATCCAACAGCCAACTAATCTGATTTTATAAAGTCCACACCCTTCCCTTGTTATATAGACTGCTATGTAGTATTTCCAACTTCTAAAGAAACTTGTAAATCCTAGAATGTGACTTAATTGAGAAAATAAGTAGTTCTCCTTAAAATTTAGAGTGTTTTGGAAATCCATTGGAATATGAATTCAGAGCAATACAAAGAGCGATTCTGATTCCAGAAACACTTTCTGAAAACTCTTGAGCTTTTAGTCATGATGCAGTTTATTAGCAAATGGCTCTCATAATATGCTTCAAAACAGTAAGTTTTAGAAAGAACGTATGAAGCTTTTCAAATAGAGATGAAAATGCTTTGAAAATAGCTGTAGAGATTTAAGAAATTTAACAAGTTGAAGGAGCTATTTCTTGGAAAAAAAGAGCTGAAATCTGCCAAGAGCAATTGATTCAAATTCAGAGACAAGCATGTTGTAAAATACCATTAATTCTGAACTTTCCCTATGAAAAAGACAAGTGATCTCTTGTAGTTGCCATAGAGATATGTTTACAAAAGTTGTTTCAACAGGGCCACAAAAATCTATTGGATGGTCCTTACTGAGTAGAAGCAAGACTTAGATCAGAGGTGTCAAATTCGCGGCCCATGGGTTGGATGTATCAGGCGCTGGCCATGCCCATCCCCGGTTTAGCAAAGGGGAAAAAGTCATGATACATCACATGACACCTGACTTAGATCTTTTTATAAGCCAAATCCTGTAATAATCATGTAGAGGGGTTTTTTTTCTCAGAGATCTGAATAGCTAATGGATTGTGGTTCGGAAACTACAGCAATCTATTAAATAATAATGTAATTACCCCAAACATCAAATAGAAGCGTCCATAGGTCTCTTTTTTTCCATTTTTCTACTGTAGTTAGGAATGATTTTCAGAGCTTGGTAGGGAGGAAGAATGCTAAGTTTGTGGTCTAGTTATGTTTCCACCTCGATTCCTTACAGAAAGAGTTTTTGTTTTTTTAATCTTAGCCACATTTTCTCTCTTTTTTGTTGTTATTTATTTTCTTTCACTTTTATACTTAAATTTTATAGTCATTTTCTATGAATCATGATTGTAGGATGGGGATTTTCTTTTCTTTTTTCTTTTTTTAAACATGAAAAGTGTTCTCTTTTTAAATGGCATTTTAATGGGAAAGATACAATGACATTTGTAGGGAAATAAATAATGAAATTCCGGAAGCTGTTGTAGGAAAGAGAATTTATCAGAATCTGAATTTAATACGTGAAGTATCTATATTTTGTACAATACTTTGCTTGTAACAGGAGGTTTAATTGCAAAATAATTTGCATTACTTCTGAGAATCCAGTTTGCAAGGTGGAAGATTCTAAATTTTCAGAAGAGTTAGCGAACAAGATTTCCATTGAGGCCTTGAGGGAGACTACTCATAAGCTAACCGAATCTGATTACCCATGATGATACAATCAACATTACTAACTGGAAGGGTATTTCGGGTAGTCTGACCTTGGAGATATATTAATATAATGTTAAATATAAAGCAGATTGCTGATAAAAAGAATACATTATTGTAGTATTAAATAACACAAACCACATCTTGATCTTCTGAATTTTGATTAGGTTATCCTGGAAAAATCCAGAATGACACATTACTGTGGCGGCTGCTGCTGTGAATTGTCCTAAGCAGGCTGGCTTTAGTATACAAGTAGCCCACAATGTACAACCATTCATTTAGTGACTATTAAAGATTCCAACAGTGCTGAAAAAAGGGATTTACAGCCTGCCCTTGCACTTATAACATTTGCAGCATTCCCACAATCACTTGATTCAGATTTAGGCACTTGACAATTGGCAAGTATTTATGACGGTTGCAGCAACCCAGAGTTATATGATCACCATTAGCGATTTTCCCAACCAGTTTCCCACAAGCAGGGACCATGGGAGAAGCCAGATTTGCTTAAGGACTGAATTATTCATTGAATAACTGCAGTGATTTGCTTAATAACCATGGGGGAGGGGAGGGAAGGTTGCACAATTGGGTGTGACTCACTTAACAACTGCCTTGCTTAGCAACAGAAATCTTAGTCCCAATTGTGGTTGGAGCCTGTAGTTTTAGTGAAATGCCTTTCAATAGTCTTTCAGTGGGACACAATATGAAGTTCATAAACTTTCTTTAAGCCCAGGAGCTGAGATTGTTGAAATTACTGATTAAGCTTCATTTGAATGAAGGTGAGGGAGATAGTGGTAGACTACTTTGCTCTGGTTTTCTCTCCTGAACTTTTCCCTCTAGGAATGCTACGCCCGAGTGCAAAGCTAAGTTGCATTTCCCAGTTGTCCTATCTTCTTTCTGTTAGAAGTGGAAAGCAGCAATTATTATTTTTCTAGATGACATCAAAACCATTTTCTTAATACAAAAGGTTTAATTTTGTGAGACATGGTTAATTGGAATGGGAAACAATGGGAGAACAGATAATAGCTTTAATATTCAAAGGTAAAAGCTTTAATAAAGCAACTGCGAAGTTGCCATAAAAATGGGTCTTATCTATTTAGAGTTAGGGCAAGATAAGCAAATCACTAACTCTGAGAACAATAATAACGAAAGATTTCAGTTGTATTCCTTTTAGACTAACCTCTGTTTTTGAAAGAGAATCAAAGGGTTTTAGGGTATGTTCTAAACCCTGGAGTGCAAATTGGTTTATGGAGCAACGTTGCAGTCTACTTACTAGTGAAAGCTCTTTGGGTTTGGGCTTAACAATGCAGTGATAACCTACAAAATGTTAATTGCTTAGGACAATCAGGTGCTTTGGTTAATTCACTTTTATCTGTAACCTCAGTAAACAAGCAGTACATCATGATATAATTCAGGCAACCAGTACCATTGTTGGTTTGTACAGATCATAATGAAACACAGAGCTTGATCACATATATTTACATATTACTCAGAAATTGTAATTAGATCTGATTTTTAATTTAAAATCAGCCATTTTCTCTAGGGCAGGCTTGGCTCTCTGATGAGGGAGTCAGCATTTCAGCCAATTTTATTCTCTTTTCAAATGGTTTGCTTAATCCTCAGTAGAGGTGGAAAACTGTTTGACATCTAATACAGTATCTGATGCCAGGATTTTTTTAAAAATACTTTTTTAATATCTAAAACCAGTCAAAGCTAAGACATCCTGGATTGCGCTGCTTTCTTTCTAGCCTAAAGTTTGTAGGGTCACAGTAAGTATTCTTTTTTAATATTATTTCCCAATCTCTCTCTTTTTAAAAAAAACTGCAGATACTAGTGGCTGGGAGAGTTTTTGTATTCAAAGCATGCTCTTTACTTCTCAGCTACAATCCCTGTCTTCTAATTTAGTAGCTCTTTTGCTGCTACGGCATCCTGTCTTTCTTTCATTATTCTAGAATACATGGCTACAGATATTAGATTTTTACTTAAGACTCCAATCCAGACACGGACTAGATTTCAGTAAAGCTACCTTCATTAAGCATTCAGAGAGTGCTAAATTCTAAATTCAAAGAGTGCCCCAATAATTCATTTCCGATTCATTCTCAAAACAACAGACTGATAAGTGAAGAGGTATTTAAGCCACTTTCAGGATAACAGAGTTGGAAGGGACCTTGGAAGTCTTCTAGTCCAACCCCCTATTTAAACAGGAGACCGTATACCAGAGGTGAAATGTTCTCGGTTCGGACCGGCTCGGGCGAGTAGGTAGTGATGGCGGCGGGCAGTTCGGAAAACCAGTAGCAAAAATCCCTGTCCCCGCCCCCCATGCCCAGCTGAGCCGTGCGATCATCAGAGCCTTTTTTTTCCCTTTTAAATGGCGTATACCATTTCAGACAAGGGAGATTGTAATGTGGAAGCAAATGGATCCCTAGAGAAGAGCCAATTTTGTCCAGTGGTGAAGGCACCAGAATAGAAACCAGAATAGAGACTGTGATTTCTAGTCCTGCCTTAGCCAGCTGGGTGAGTTGGGACCTGTCATTCTCCTTCAGCCCAACTTACTCCACAGGATTGTTTGTGGAGAAAATAAGAGGAGGAAGGAGAGTTAGGTATGTTCACCACTTGAAATTATTTCTCTATCTAAAAAAATAAACATTTTCCTTATGTCCTAACAGAAATGTTTGAGGGAACCTTTCTTTTGAGAAATCATGGACATTTGTTGGTTTACATCCTAAAATACTTTATAAAGACATACAAGCAATAATCGTTTAACACGCACAAGGGAGAAACACATAAAGCATTTTATTATTTCTTTAAGAGAGATGGGGATAAGGACAGTTTTGTCTATATCCCAGCTGGGGATGCATATTAGATAAATGGGATTCTTAGGATAAGATAAGAGGCATAAAATAAGAGGCTGCATTGGAGCTCTGAGATATGTACAGAGCCATCAACCTATTAAAGACACTTATTTCTTCTTCTGCCTCTAGTCCCTGTCTTCAGCAGAGATGTTCATTCCATATTTCATAGAATGGTATGTTAAAAAGATGAGATAGATAGAGCAACTTGAAGCTCACATCTGCCCTTGCCCCTCTCTTTACCCTATGTGGTTCAGCACTTATCTGAACTTTTAGAAGATCCTAAGTTGGGAGTATGTATGAAGGAAAGAGAAGATTTGTATGACCAGCAGAAAGTTGAATGAACTTCATTATAGTGGTAATGGATGTAGCAGTACAAGTCTTAAAGGGCCAGTCTGGGAACACATCAAATTTAAAAGGTCTATCTATATCAATGGTTCCCAATGTGGGGGCCATGCCCCACAGGGGGGCAATTTGATTTTTAATGGGGACAATTTGGAACCTTGTTTAAACCAAGTTAATAGCCTTTTAGGCTTCCTCCATCTAAAGTAGGAGTTCACTTTTTGAATAGTAAGAATTATATTGGGGGGGGGGCATTTAGAGATGCTTAGGTGGGGCATGGCCAAAAAAAGGTTGGGAACCACTGATCTATATGGTTAAATGGACTGCTGAATCTAGTCCTGATGGGTTTGTTCTCTTATGTTGTGCCATGCGTTTATGAAGTGGTTGTTTTGTTTCCCCAATGTACAGATCTGCACATGGCTCACTGCATTGTACTGCATATACCACATTGCTCACTTTATGTCTGGGTGTTTTATCTGGGGGGTGGACAAGCTTCTTCCTTAGTGTATTCTTGGGTTTGAAGTATGCATATATGTTGTGTTGGCTGAAGATCCTCCTGAGCTTTTCAGGATATTGCAGGATATCCCAACATTACGCTAATTTCCTTGCCCCACCCACATTTATGCATATTTTTCCAAACTATACAAACTGAGCCTGCTGTAAGACACAGACCCAGGACCCCATCTTCATTTCCAAGAATGCCTGATAGATAGCCAAATAAGTCTTACTAATGGAAGAAATGCAACCTAGGACTTGATTTGCACTTTGCCCATTTGCCCAGATAGAAAAGCAAAAGATACGCAGAAGTAGCTGCTTGGGTGTTTTATTTGCTGTGACTGGATGGGTGGAGAAAAGAAAGAGAGAGAAGGAAAACAATGATAAATGCAGTTGTACAATGTATTGTTGCAGTAAATAATGAAGTAATATCTTTGGCTTTATCTATGGCTTGGAACACTCAAATTGAACGGTGTAAGCAAATGAAAAGTTGGACTCCCTAGCTGCACTTCCCTTTAATGGCCAGGCTTTGCCTGCAACTCTTCGATAGTCTCTCTGTGATTTGTAATTATTTTCTGCATGCTTTAATGAAGAAGTAATAATCCTTTAAATGTTTAAGTAGCCTTTGACCCCTAAAAGTTTAGCTTGGTATTTGGCTGCTTTGGGTATTACTTTGCTATCCCCAGTTGAGGCAAAAGAGTCTAATTATACTGTGAAGAAAAACTCTCTTCTATGCTCTGAGAAGCCAATTAAAAGTGACAGTATCTGCAACAGTTTGTAAACAGCTAGTTATGTGGTAGGCAGAAAAATCACAATGCATTTTGCTCTCTTTCCACTCTCAGATTTCAAGTATCCTAAAGGGTCTACAGAACAGTTTTCTATAAATGGTATCTACCCAATGTACTGCAGTCCTTGATGGTTAATATGTTATATTTGAACCCGAAAATAGTTAAGTTTGGTTCATTTTCAGTCCAGGTGATATTTGGCAGTTGGGTATTCAGCTCTTTTTGCTGAAAGGATCCTAAAAATCTTGAGGTTGCTAATTCTGAATATTCGTGTTAGATCTCTTTATTGTACGGAAGGCAGAAGTAAATCTTAAGCATGTCTTATTGTCCCTCAAGGGGTTGTAATAAAAATTATTCCTATACTATAGGCAAAACTAAAACTATATGAGGGAAAGTCCTCGAGAGTAGAGGAGATTGATGACATAAAGAGGACTATTGATTTTTGATAAATGTGAAGAAAGGCAACATATACACATAATAAAACAACAACAACACATGTTTGATTCTAGGAAAGGAGGGTAGATGAAGATCCATCTGTAGAAATGCAAGACTCTAGAGGTGAGAGTAATACAGGCAGTTCTCGAGTTACAATCATAATGGAGCCTGAACATTACAGCTGCAAGTTCTAATGGTTGTAAAACAGTTGTGTGGGATTTTTACAAAGGTCATTCAGTGAACAGAGTAATCATTAAGGGACTGTGACAGTAGTAAGTGTGAACCCATTGTTCGTTATGGGCATAGTTTTGCCAAAGTGCTGATTTTCAGTAAGACCATCATAAAATGCAGTCACATGACCGCGGGATGCTGCAAAAGCCCATGCAGGCATCCATGTTGCTGAGTACCCAAAGTGCAGTCACATGATGCAGGGGAAACACCATTAGAACTTCAGATCTCAGTCGTAAGTCCCCTTTTTCAGGTAAGTCATAATCGGTCATAAGTTGATGACTACCTGTAGTGGGTTATCCCTCAAATTATTTAATGTAGTCATTGTGATTGAGGGATCATATAATAATTTTCATTACTTTTATAGTGCTGCTTTTTTGGGGGGGGCATCCTCCATTTGGAGTATATAATCTTTATCTTGGACACTTTTGAGATCCTTGGCCCTTGTATTGGTTGGGAGCCCAGTAAACCTCATATGTCTATGCATGATAATAAAGCAGGTTGCACTCTATTTCCAGACTCTTTAGTTTTCTTGTTCAGTACAATCCAATACAATCAAGTATTACTACTGGTTTTCACACTTGAATTTCTGCTGGTTTCTTTCTTTGTGTTGGTATGTGCATGGACACCCAGACCAATATGGTCACATGAATGCTAAATGCACTGAGTTATATTTTCTGCACATCTGTAGTAGTGTAATATTCAGCTGTTTCCCACATTGTGCTGTGCTATGGCTTAGTAAGATAACCCTGCTTGGACTCTCACAAAAACAATTAAGCCAAATAAATAGTGATTTACTAACCTAGTATATGGGTTCTCATAAGGTAATAAACTAAAACCAAATCAAACCAATCAAATGAGCAGGCTGTGTTTTAAAAAAGCATCCCCCAGTAAGCGAAGATGAGCTTTGAAGGTCAGAATGAATTTTGGAAGCTAGAAATTGGTATAAAAGTCGTGGTGACGCAGTGGTTAGAATGCAGTATATTGCAGGCTAACTCTGCCCGTAGCCAGGAGTTTGATCCTAACTTGTTCAAGGTTGACTCAGCCTTCCATTAGTCTGAAGCGGTAAAAATGAGGCCCCAGGTTGTTGGAGGCAATGTGCCAACTCTGTAAACTGCTTGGAGAGAGCTGTAAAGCACTGTGAAGTGGTATATAAGACTAACTCTAAGTGATATTGCTAGTGCTATAAGAGAGAGAAGCTAGTTGGTTGATGAAGAGTCATCTTGATGCATCAGCAAAAAAACACAAAAAACCACCATCCCTGAGTTTTGTGTGAGAATGGCTGCTAAAGGAAGTCCTTGTTTTCCAGAATGATAAAATCTTGGTGTCAGTTTTGGAAGACAATTTTCTTTTTTGTTGGGGGTGTTCTTTGGAATCCTGACATTTGGTCTATCTTGGAGACCTATGTAGTTATCATCATAGGAGTGGGAACACTCTGGCCTCAGCTATCCCAGTTTATACCGACGGGGTCTATCCTAAGATTCTTACATTCAGAGTATGATAATCTCAACATCGGGTACAGCAAAAATATAAGCAATTAAGTATTAATTACTTGACAATTGAGTATTTTGATATTATTTTTATGTTTGGTTTTTGTTTAAAAATAAAAATTTAATTGGGAAAAAAACATACTTAAATACAGGTAGTCCTTGTTTAGTTATTGCCTTGGACAGTGACCATTCTCAATGTTGATGAAAAAGAACCTTTGCAACATTTATGGCCTTCATGGCATGTCTTTCTCAGTCACACCTTTGCCATTGCAGTCAATTAATATGTGTTATCCTATGTCTGAGTCATTTTTTTTCTTTTTCTCCCCCTTACTACTGTTCTCCTTCACCTTCAAAGATTGGACAGGCATCCATGACATGAATAATTGTAGAGAATTGGAAAACTGTTTGACAAATAGATGATGGTTCAGAATTGGATCAACGTCTGCCCAGTAAAGAAAGATTTTTTTGACCCAGCAGCATCTAGTATTATGGTTCAATAATACTAGACACAAAAATAATTCTCCTCCTCCTCCAGAACATTTTGGTGACTCTAGAGGAGGAGCTAAAGAGGAAAACTAGTTTGCTATAACTTCCAGTTCAGAGAAGGGCAACAAAGATGATTAGGGGACTGGAGGCTAAAACATATAAAGAATGGTTGCTGGAACTGGGTATGTCTCGTCTGATGAAAAGAAGGACTAGAGGTGACATGATAGCAGTGTTGCAATATCTCAGGGGCTGCCACAAAGAAGAGGGAGTCAAGCTATTCTCCAAAGCACCAGAAGGCAGGACAAGAAGCAATGGGTGGAAACTAATCAAGGAGAGAAGCAACCTAGAATTAAGGAGACATTTCCTGACAGTTAGAACAATTAATCAGTGGAACAACTTGCCTCCAGAGGTTGTGAATGCTCCAACACTGGAACTTTTAAAGAAGAGATTGGATAACCAGTTGTCTGAAGTGGTGTAGGGTTTCCTACCTAAGCAGGGGGTTGGACTAGAAGACCTCCAAGGTCCTTTCCAACTCTGTTATTCTGTTCTGTTCCATTCATTTATTTATTTTCAGATCCAACCTCCTGCACTAGTTTAAGTTCCAAAGTATAATCTCGTGGAAAAGGAATAGAAAGTTGATACTAAATTCTGTGTTTGAGGAGGTGAACTAAAATGGGGCTTGAAGAGATCCGTTTTGTTAATAGTTCAAAAGCTGAAACTCCAAAACATTTAAACACACAGAGTCAAAGCCTGCAGAGTGAATGCCCTTTCGCTGTGATTGGGAAAATTAGTTTACCCTTCTCAAGCTGCTGTGAAGTGTAAAGGGGCCAGATCTTTGTTTACTGTCACCTTCCCAAACGGCTGTCACACTGTGAGTAAGGCATGATAAAGGCAAATCATAACCTCTTGTTAGCCTTCAATCACACCGCATTATGGATTGGAAGAAGGGATGCTGCCTCAGCCAGTTTGGCTCCATGCATAGGATTTGCATTCTGAAACAGCAGTGAAGAAAAGCACATTTGGTCTCTGCATAATTCAGAGCCATGATGTCCTTTAACAACATCACAAGTCTCCATTTCATTATCTTCTGAGGTGACCATTTCCAATGTGGGTTGCTGAGAGCATTTTTATCTTAGTGTAAGTATCCTTAGCCATTAATGTATTTCTTTAATCAAGCAGAAGAGAGAGAAAGAGAAAAACTCCTCCTCAAGGGAACCCAAAATTGATTTCCCTTACTGCCGAAGTAATATTTTATCTTATGAAAGATTGTCTGCCAGTCATGGAAGCAGGTAATGCAAACTCCTTTACATTAATGCAACTCAAATCTAAAGAGCTCATCCTTTGTGCTGTGGCGGTTTTAGAAGTTGTGTGGACGAAGAAAAACACCGGTGTTGAAAGCTAAAAAATAGAGGAATAACAAATGAACCACATTCTGTGGAATCTCAATACCTATATGTATATACCTATACATCCCAGCAAATGTCAGGATTCTCATTAAAGGAATTCTTTCTTTTAAAATGCATTTTTTTAAAAAGGCCTTAGGATGCTTGACTGGTTGTTGAAGTGGCCAGGCTTCCAAATGCTTCTTCCAAGAAAGTCCCTAAATATATTGGTCTATTCTGACATCTAGCAAAAGTTGAGCTCGCTATAAAGAATTTTAGAGAAAACTAGAGAGCAAAGGATCTTTTTAAAAGCCAGTGAGTAGCTTCTAAAAGAAAGCTAGCAGATAACTGAGCTCCTGGCAAAGGGGGAATTTCCTTGGAAGGCACTTTTGAAGGCAAAGAAAGTTGCCAACTCCCCTAGAAAGAATTAGAGAAAAGCCACTGACAGGTTATATGTATTAAGATAAATGATATGAAGACGGTATATATTAAGATAATGATATGGATGTATGCAGAATTAACATTTTTCTTCAGTCTAGCACAGATGCTGGGAGACTAAAAAGCAAAGTCACTAGGTATTAATTAATTCGTGTGGCAACCATTAGATGAAGAGATTATCTGGGAAAAGAATTGTTTAAATGTAATTGGGAATACATAGGTGTTCCCATATGTTCTCAATAACACATCACTCTAATTTCTTTATATACCTTTTAAACAGAAAATGCCTTAAAAAGAAAACATTATTGTTGCAATTCTAGGTTAAGCTTTTATTTTGGTTTTAAATGGGCTAGTTGAAAATTCTTGAGGGTGACTTCTGTGAAGTTAATTTTGGGTGGTTGAAAATAATGAAGTAATACTATTTCCTCTATGAAGAAAGGCACAGGCAGTGCAGTGAGACTATTATATGCACAAAAATGGGAAAATATTAAAATACCCACAACGGAGGAGTAGATTGTGAAGATGGTGGAAGTTGCAGAAATGGTAAAACTATTTGATCAGGGATAGGACAAATACTTTTATAAAAGACTGGAAACTTGTTATGGACTTTTTGCTGAAAATGGGAGAAAAAAATGAATCGGTGATTTATGAATTTGCTGATTAAAAGTATTGCATATAGGAAGAAGAGAACCACATCGTGACTTTAAAGAGGGAGGAGAGATAATGAATCTGTATCAGTCTCCATTATCAGATGGGAAAAAAATGGGGACAAATACAAATATTCTAAGCTTGTGTTTTCAAACTTGGCACTTTTAAGATGTGTATGTGCTGGCTGAGAAATTGTGGAATTCAATTCTTAAATTTTCCAAATTAGAAAATCTCTGTTCGAGGCTCTTACACAAACTTTTTTCTGGATTCCAGTCATGTTATTCTCCAAATCTGAGGATGCTTATTCAAATAAGAAATCAGCTTTGTGTATGAGTGGAAGGAACTTAAATTGTTGAATGTTGGATATGATATTTCCATATCATTTTGAAAATAAGAAACTTTTCAAGCTAATGTTCTAAGATGTATATTCAGTGCCATATTTGTTTTCTCTTGTTCCCTTCTACTTTTCTCAGAGACTTAAAGTACACCAGGTTTAATCAAACACAAAAGGCAGTTTCTCAGTAATTAAATTCCTCTTGTGCCAATTATGAAGCTTTAAATGGAAACAAATATTATGTACATCACCTTTGTTATTAGAAGCTGTCAGAAAAGAGCCCTTCAATAGGATTTTAATTTTAAAATAATCTGGGAAATCCCAGTGTTCAAAATAGGAAATTCAGGATATGTGGATAAACAGTGTCTCTGCACTTCATGTATACTTTGCTGAGAGACCATATGTTGTTTAAACTCAGGCAAGGGAAAAATAAAAAAGTCATTTCTTTGAAATGTTCCTGCTGAGGCAAATTTAATCTAAACTTAAGTGTACTTTGTCCAGGAAAGTTCTGCATCCTATAAACTTTGTGAAGGAGTTTTCTTCTCTTGGATCAGCTGTAAAGATTCTTCTTCATTTGTTAAAAAAACTCTTCTTCCTCAGAATGTAAAGGCAATTCATGACTTGAAAATGTATTCTAGTAAGTACGTTTATTAGCTTCAAAATGGAATCCAAAGATCTCTCTCTATATATACATCTACTTCAGTCAAGCTTTTTTAAACATAGCAGTATGAAGTACTTCTAATTTCTATACTACATTGATTTAAGTTACAGTTCTAATCATGATCAGGATTATAGGAGACCCATATTGAACTTCTAAGTCATGTTTCATGGTTGCCGTTTCTAAGCTTCTGTCTCAACTATAGGTTAGCTTTTTAGAAGGGACCAAGTGAGGCTTCTCCAGCAAACAGAGGTAGATGGTTCCAAATTGAGGCTCTATTGCCCTCAATTTACAAAAATATACTTACCTATACATTCCTTCATACTATGCATTCATTTTGGGCAGGGGTGGGTTCTACTTACCTTTACTACCGGTTTGCAACGGGACCGCGCACGAGCAAAGCAAACACACACGCGTGCACTTCTGTGCATGTGCAGAAGCCTCCGTGCATGCGCAGATCACCCATGATGTCATGGTGGGTGGGCGGAGCCTCCCGCCGGTTTTACTACCGGTTCTACAGAACAAGACCGAACCAGGAGCAACCCACCACTGATTTTGGGGCAATACTCTCAATACAGTTTCTCCTCATGCTAAATTGCATCTGTTACAGAACAGAATAATATAGCTGGAAGGGACCCTGGAAGTCTTCTAGTGCAACCCACTGCTCAAACAGGAAACCCTATACCAGGGGTATCAAACTTGTGTCGTTACGGTGTAGTCATGTGACATACTGGGACTTTTTTTCCCCCTTCATTAAACCTGGCATGGGCATGGCCAGCATGTGACGCATCCGGCCCACGGACCGTGAGTTTGACAGCCCTGCCCTATACCACTTCAGACAAATGGCTCTCCAATCTCTTCTTAAAAATATCCAGTGTTGAAGCAGCCACAACTTCTGAAGGCAAGCTGTATCACTAGTTAATTGGTCTAACTGTCAGGAAATTTCTTTTTAGTTCTAGGTTGGTTCTCTCCTTGATTAGTTTCCACCCCTTGCTTCTTGCTCTGCCTTCAGAGATTTGGAGAATAGGTTGACTCCCTCTTCTTTGTGGCAGCCCCTGAGATATTGGAACACTGCTATCATGTAACCTCTAGTCCTTCTTTTCATCAGACTAGACATATATATATATATACGAACAGATTACATCATCACTTCATAGTCATAGTTAAAATTGAAACTCAGCAAAAAGGTCAAAAAATAAATAAACAAATTGACCTTAACTGAGTTCACAGTCATGCAGAGCTTTGATTTGCTTAGCAATGTTTTTTTTAATGTATTATGAATAACTGCGTTTAAACAACTTGTTAAATGATAAACCAGGAGTTTGAAAAGTGGAGCCTAGGGCCACATGTGCACAAGAGCATCTGTTATACAGTCTCAGAGCTAGTGGGGAGCTTTGTTCTGCATTAGGAAGGGGATTAAGGGGCAAAATTGCCTCAAGCCTTTTAGATATTTAGATAAACTCCTGAAAATGGGTCTTGCCTCTCCCATACCCACTGTTGAAGTGCCACGCCAAGTGCAATGTAACTCCTGAAACAAGAAAAGTTGCCTAAACCATAGTGACAGAAGCTAGAGCACAGCACCCTAAAGCAAACCAAACAAGCCACATTTTGATTTAGCACGAGATGTGAGCTTGGCCATTATCTTATTTCAGTTTGCTTGGTTGCAATAAAGTCAACCGACTAAGCGGAAGATACTTTTCTACAACATGATTCATCTTCAGTAAAACACAGCAAGGCATTTTATCCCTGTCAAGATGATATACCAGCAACAAGAACATCGGTAGAATGTGTTTTCATGCCCCTAGAGTTGTCTGTACTATATTTTAAAGAGACACATCCCATTTCTCATTATTTGAACTAGAATCTGTTTTCCTTTTAAGGAAAAGATAAAAGTTTCAGGGCTGCTTTGTTAAATTACATTCGGTTTTCTATGAAAAGCAGTCATTGTCTTTTCATGCCAAGATGAGCAAGGATTATATTGACTGCCCATTATCTGAGAGTTGAAGAAATAGGAGAAGCATTCCATAAAGACTAAGCACCTGGGTTATAAGAAGCTAACCTACTGTAAAGGCAGTAATTTATGGATTACTGGTGAGTAAACCTGATTGGGATTACAACATTTCAGAATAAAGCAGAAATTTAAGTTTCGTAATTGTGCATGAGGCCCTTATGAATATCTTAGTTACCTTTGTAAAGTGAACTTTCAATTGAAAATTCAAGATGAAAGAATTGGGTGAGGTCCATAGGAGAATGATTAATTAGTTGGAGATAGACTATTGCTGATGGTTGAAAAGAAGAAAAACTGGGGAGATGACAAGCTTTCCAGTCTGGGAAAACTAGAAACATCTGCTCTGTGGTAAAGGCCCTTCTCTCATGGATGGTTACTAAGCATACTTTGGCCAAGAATTGAAGCCAGGAGTGAATTTTTTCTTTCTTCTGTCAAGATAATAAGGGAGAAGATGCATGACATTAAATTAAAGATCTCCGGGGAAGAACAGCCATTTTCCTTTTCCTCTTTCAGTAGCCTTTGCTCTGTTTTTAGCTGTTAATTTTAATATTTAAGAAAACATCCTTCTTTTATATTCTGCATTTGAAATATATTAGCTGCTTTGAGGGCTTGTTTAGGTGGAATGATGGGAGAGAAAATCAAAATATAGTGGATAAATAGCTGCTAATTCAATGTAATTCATTAGTCCAGTTCCATTCAGATTTGGTACTGAAACCCAGATAGTCTACGTTTTGCAAATACCCTTTTCTCCACAACCTTTTCTCTATAAAGAAAGAATTTAGCTCATTAGATTGCTTCTAGCTGAGCATTGTTCAACATAAAGCATTGGCTAATGATCTCACTCTGTTTTAAGGTTATTAGTCTGGAATAACAATTGTATGGCGGACAAATGACCATTGTGTTGTCCCACCGGAATTTGTTTTCTTTCTTCCAAGAAACACAAGATGACATACAGTACAAGCAGTCCTCGACTTACAACTACAATTGAGCCCAAAATTTCTGTTGGTCAGAGAGACAGTTATTAAGTGAATTTTGCCCCATTTTGCAACCTTTCTCGCCACATTAGTTAAGTAAATCACTGCAGTTGTTAAATTAGTGACACAGTTGTTAAGTGAATCTGCCTTCCCCATTGACTTTGCTTGTCAGAAAGTTGCAAAAGGGGATCACATGACCCCAGGACACTGCAACCGTCATAAATATGAGTCAGTTGCCAAGTGTCTGAATTTTGATCCCGTGACATGGGAATGCTGCAATGATCATAGGTGTGAAAAACGGTCATAACTCACTTTTTTCAGTGTCTTTGTAACTTCAAATGGTCACTAAATGAATTGTTGTAAGTGGAAGACTACCGGTACGTAGTAGATTTGGATAAGAGTGCCTTTTTAGTATGCTAATTTCATGTATAGCTCTGAACTTTGTCCTCTAAAACCCTTGACTACACTTCTGCTACTGTTTTCATGCCATACCGCAAACAGAGAACATCTGCAGCCACGGGTCATCTGTTTTCATGTAATTAGAAACATTGTCATTATATTTTAGGGTGCATCTCCATTTCTCTTTCTTGCTCTGAAATTTGGATTTCAGTCCTGCTAAGATTGTTAAGTGACTCTGATGTTGTCATGACAATTCAGCCTTGTTGGTTTAAGATATTTAGCCTTTTATCAACCAATACAGAATTATACATTCGACAAGATTCTAATAAAAAAAGAAATCTTCCCTCTCTCGTTAAAACATGGAAACAAAATTTCAATAGAAGATTTTGCATTGTCTTCACTAACACATGGAGTTAGTTTTGCTATTTAGTTAAATGTCAAATCTGATTTATATTGGCATAAAGAGGAACAGCTGTTGTTGAAGTATTGTGGTTTTATTTAGAGCCCTAGGCCATAAAGTGTAGCTAATGCTTCTTGTAGCATTTGAAATTCATATCTAAAATTTCAAACCGTCCAGAGTAACTGGAAGTTGGGCAGCATATAAATTAAACTACTTCTCCTCCTTCTCCTTCCTATTATTATTATTATTATTATTATTATTATTATTATTATTATTATTATTATTATTATTATTATTATTATTATTATGGTTCGATGCATAATCAGCCAGATCTTCAGACTAGATTTGGCATTTTGACCCACCTATCCAAGGATCTGATATAGGCAGATGTTGATGTTTGGTGGTGTTAGAGGTATGAAGCTGCCTTTTGCAATTGACTGATGGTGAATTTGTCAATGCTGATGGTGTTCAAATGATATTCCAGTTGTTTTGGAATTGCACCCAAGGCATCTATAACTATTGGTACTATCTCCCCCCCCCTTTTTTTTTTTCCTTTTCTTTGCCACAGTCATTCTATTTCTTTTTGCAGGTCTTTGTATTTTGCTCTCCAGTTCTTTCTCTTCCATTCTGCTGTCTCTTCTACTGCCAACATCTGCTATCCAGACATTTTTGTCTTTCTTGTCAACAATTGTTAAGTCTGGCGTGTTATGGGACAGGTGCCTGTCAGTTTGAATTCTAAATTCCAAGAGTACTTTAGCTTCTTCGATTTTTATTATTTTCTCTATTTTACGGTCCCACCAGTTCTTATTTGCAGGAAAATGGTATTTCTTGCAGATCTTCCAATGCACCATTGTCTGTGAAATGTTCTTGCAGCAACTAACAGGTTTACTGTTTATTCAGCTTCTTTGCAAAGTCAGCACTTACTGTCTGCCCCTGTCTTCTGAATTCTGGCTTTGTATGCATTTGTTCTTAAGGCTTGGTCTTGTGCAGCCCTTCTGTCTCCTTCTTCAACTTTCCTGCTCTTAGCCATTGCCAGATCTTATTATCTGTTCTGCTTGCTTTTTTTTTTTTTAATGTAATACTTTGTCTTCCCTTATGATTGGTCACACAATCATCAGCTGTTTAGACTGGATTTGGCATTTTTGTCCTCCTAATGAGTCTTTCCTAAGGACCTGGGCTAAGCAGATGTAGTTGTTTAGTAATATTCAAAGTATCATTTCAGGATGTAAAGCTGCCTTTTGCAATTGATGGGGATTTTGTCAAGGGTGATGATGTTCAAATGGTGGTCCAGAAATTTTGGAGTTATCATTACTATTATTATTTGAGATATGTACATTGATTCTTCTTTCTAAATTAAAAAAAGCTTTTGTGTTATATCAAATTTTAAGCAATATTTTGTCTTCTAGAAGAAATAGAGAAGTTCCCATGAATCAGAAGTGGGTTTCTGCAGGTTCTGACCAGTTCTGTAGAACCGGTAGCGGAAATTTTGAGTAGTTCGGAGAACCGGTAGTAAAAAGTCTAACTGACCCTGCCCCCATCTATTCTCTGCCTCCTGAATCCCAGCTGATTGGGAGAAAAAGAAGATTTTGCAGTAACCTTCCTCTGGAGTGGGGAGGGAATGGAGATTTTACAGTATCCTTCCCCTGCCATACCCACCAAGCCACGCCCACCAAGCCATGCCATGCTCACCAAGCCACACCCACAGAACTTGTAGTAAAAAAATTTGAAACCCACCACTGCCATGAATCATAACCAGCATAACTCACATGTTTGAATGATAATATTTTTGTTGTTGGGGGAAGAAATTTAAGATTTTTTTTTTAAAGATAGATGAGAATAATATAAGGTAAAATGAAAGGAAGGAAAGCTTTCTGATGTTTCAAGTATGTGAATTTCAAAAGAAATGTTATCTTATTAAATTTCCAGAATAGATTAGAGTTTTCTTAGTTTTCTGAAAGATATTTTATATCCACAAATAAACGAAGTATATGAAAATATATTGGAGATCATGTACTTTATATTGCTATAAATCAGTGAGATTTTACACTTAAAAAGATTACTTGATTATGTTTGGTTTTCATTTTAATTGTTTGGTCAAGATTTTGTACATCCAGATAAAAACTTCTTGTTCTCTATCAGCCTCTTAGAATACGCCCATCTTTTTAGATTTACACTAGAAAACTACAAGTATGTATCTCATGGTATCAATAATAGCCTCTATATTAGAATTGGAAAGCATCTGTATAACTTTTATTTTGACTCTTCAGCTTGCCAATACAGTACACTGAAATTTATATTTGCTGAACTGTTTCTGCAGTTCCAGATGATTCTTTGAAGGTGGACCAATTTGGTACAATATATATTTCTTTGCCTGAGTTCAGTTTACACACTGAATTGAGTTCAGTTTACAAAAGATTAAGAATAGAAATACAGGTAATCCTCAATTTACAAACCATTCATTTAATGACCTTTCGAAGTTACAACAGCACTGGAAAAAGTGACTTATGATTGTTTTTCAGTTACGCCCATTGCAGCATCTCCATGGTCACATGATCAAAATTTGGATGTTTTACAAATGGCATGTATTTATGACTGTTGCAGTGCCCTGGGGTAATGTGATCACCTTTTGCAACCTTCTGATAAGCAAAGTCAATGGGGAAGCGAGATTCACTTAACAACCATGTTGCTAACTTAACTGCAGTGATTCACTTAATATCTCTGTCAAGAAAGATCATAAAATGGAGCAAAACTCACTTGACAACTGTCCTAGCAATGGAAATGTTGGGCTCAAATGTGGTCGTAAGTTGAGGACTACCTGCATGCAAAAGAAAAAGGAAAAAGCTGTCACCTGAATGCAGTATTCGAATCCCAAAATTGCATTTAAATGTTTCTGCTCCAGATGTATGATATGTGATCCCAAAAAACTGATGGAAAGGACTTCAATTTGCTATTCAAGGCTGATTTCTCATTCCGAACATTTTAATTCTGTACAGCTGAAATCTTTCTTCCAAACTGTTACAGTACAGCAAACCATGTATAGCATGCATTTTCAGCTGGCTCCCATTTGTGACAGTTTCATTAGTGGACATATAATAGGATCCTCTCAATTTATAGCAAAAATGATTACCTTCCAATGACTGCTAGATCTAGTTTCCCCTCCTACAATTTAACCATGATGCACGAGACGTGCATACCTGCCCTTCTCAACTCAACTTTGCTTTTGTTTTAAAATGAGATGCAGCTTTCTACTTAGACAGATATTCAATCAGGCCTTTGTGGCAAGAAAATAGAAAGAGAGTGCTGTGTAAGAGAAAGCTCGAAGAGCAATCTGAAGCATGGGGAATGGTTTGTCAGGTGCTTCATTGCATTAATGTTTAGGAAGGCTAGATTCCAACTACGTGCTGGGTGCTGGTTTAATTTCCTTGTAAAAGTATGGCCTCACAGGCAGAAGATTTACATGAAGTGCCAATATAAAGGAGTGTAATTACATAGCTTGATCCCCAACTCAGCTTACTTTCCAAGAGTAATCACCCATCCGAGTGGTGCATCTGCCACTGTTGATTTCTGCACCAGAGTAGACAAGCAAACACGGAAGACTTTTTCAAAGCTGATGGGTATAATAGGGATGTAGGACTTTAATCAATATTTGGTTCTTGACATCAAGATGGGATTTTTAAAAAAATGCTTGTTGGCATGACAAAGAAATTTTTAAAGTTTTTTTTTTAAAAAAAAAAGCTGAGTCACTTAAATCTTTCTTATTGTTTTTGTATGGTTAAATCCAATGTCTCCAAGAAGAAATAAAGCTAGAGATTTTGGGGATTGGAGTCACAGCTCAGCAAGCAAGCACCCTGGGAACTGAGCATGCTGGACAGTCTGGAAATACAGAATTTCTTTAGGAAAACGAAGAATTGTGAGAGAAGGGAATGTAGCATTTTGAAAAAGAAATTCTGGATAGCACTGTCATCTGAATGAACTGTATATGATAAAATAGTAGAGTAGATATTAAAGCTACCAGGTTTGATCTGCAAACAATTCCACCTTCAAACATGAGGGTAGAAGAAGATGCAGAAGATGGCATATTCTGGCTTTTAATGGTCTGAATTTTTGCAGCCCATGTTAGTAGCCATAGTTTCCATGTGACGGTAATCCATGGTTTGATACCATAGCCAAGAGCCAAAATGAATCTGACCAAAATTTATAATCTTTTATGTCCTGTGACCACAACTCATATCTAATTGTATTCTCATCAAAAGAACGTGGTTTTTGATAAACTCTGGCCAGTTAAAAACAACAACTCTAAATTGTATTTAGGAATCTAATTTGTTTAACTGAGCAACAAGGTTTTGTTCTTATACGCAATGTACAATTCAGGCAGTCCTTCACTTATGACCATTCATTCAGCCACTATTCAAAATTGACAGTGCTGGAAAAATGGACCCATGACTCATACAATGGCCCCATGGTCATGTCATCAAAATTTGGGTGCTTGGAAGCCCAGCTGCACTTATGACCACTGCAACTTTCTCCACCTGCTTCTCTCTTCCTTTATGCCTCTTTGGCCACCCTACACAGGCCTGGGTCCTCAGAAGTCTCAACTAATTGTAACCACCTCCAGACTTCAACTTCAGCCTCAGCCCCACCACTACTGCTGAGAAAGAATGCCTCAAGCTATACACTGTGCCCAGGCACATCACCATCATTCCACAAAGCCCCAATCAGCCTCCTGAGCTCCAATCCCTCCCACCCTGTGCTCCATAGCCTCCATCGCTCCCCACTCACCTTCACCATTTTCCTCCTACATGAGGCAGCTGCTGGATTCACCAGGCCTTCTTACTAAGGCAGCCTCATGCCGTTCTCCAAGCCAGTATCCCATCTCACAATCCTTGGGAGCCTCATTATCCAAATCACATATTATAAGTGCTACTGATCCAAGTTGAAAGCTGAGGCTTCTAGGGGTTGACTGCAGTTTTGTAGTACCCTACAGCACACCTTCACCTCTTGCACAGTCTGCACCAAACCTTTCAGAGCATCCCCCCATCCCCCTGAGGTATCCCTGCACTCTTTACCTAGAACTCCACCCACTTATCAACCCATGATTCTTGTTTAATGACTGTGACCAGGCATGGGGGATGGTGATCATTAAGATACATGATCACATGTCTCATTTAACTACTGCTTTACTCAACTATTGAGATTCCTGTCCTGTCTTATTGTAAGTCAAGGAGTACGTGCATTATAAGCAATAATAAGCAGTAGGGGGAAATGATGGCCAACTGTTTCAGCTGCTATTTTTTTAGGTGAAGTTCAGTTGAAGATGGCTCATTTTGCTGGTGAACATAGAGTAAAATTGACCAATAAGAATAGCAGGACCCCCAGCTAAACTGTTAAATGCATAGAGGAAAGATATGTGATCCCCTGTAGATAAACCAATCTTTAAAATATTATGAAATCTAAGGAAGCATAGCAGGAGTGAGTAGCCTGCAGCTTCTAGACCAGATTCTCAAGTAGTATCTTTGGTATCGTAATCCTTTCTGTTGCCTCCCTGTTTGTCCGATAAAGCAACCATTTGAACCCTCTGTGCAAAGACAAGGTGTACTGAGTGAGTTTTTCCAGAAAACCAGGTCCTTTCAAGGAAATTATGTCCTTTAAGCAAGGTATATTGGCCATAATTTACAGGTCTATATTTGTGGATCTGTCAAGCAAAGGAAAATTGAAGTAAGGCTGTAAGAACAGTCATGGTTTCATTTAGCAACCTCTTCACTTAACGACTGAGTTATCAATCCCAATTGTGGTTACTACTTGAGGACTACATACAATGGAAATCCTGCAGTCTCTTCCCAATGCAATTCTTGTTTCTTTAATGTAAAGTTAGAAGCAACTGAAAAAGAATATAGAGCTGTGGTGGTAAACATATGGCACGTGTGCCCAAAATGACACATGGAGCCATGTTATCTGGCACGCGCAGCGTTGCTTGTTCCTCTTCTGGGTTTCTGGTATGCATGTGCATGCGGCGATCAGCTGGCCTTTGTGTGTGTGGCAGTGCCGGAAACTGGAAGAGCTGCTTCCGTTTTCTGGCGTGACCATGTGCGCCAGCCAACTGTTAGGTGCTTGCGCATGCACGGCAGTAACTGGAAGACGAAACTGGAAGTACCTTATCTGGTGTGTGCATGCCCCCTGGGAAGCTCCTCTTTCTGGTTGCAGCCCTGATGAGCGTGCACGAAGTGCTTCCTTTTTGGCACTTGGTGCCCCGCGTGCGCACGTACACTCCCTTTGCAGCACTTGATGCCCCGCGTGCACACGTATGCTCCCTTTTCAGCACTTGGTGTTGAAAAGGTTCGCCATCACTGATACAGAGTGTAGAGACATAATTCTTGTTTATGCTTCTTTGTAGATCATAGAGAGGCATGCGGACAACTTTATTTGTGTAAGAATAAAGATGAGTTCAACTGAAATAAAACTACTCAACAGGATTATATATTAAAGAAATGCTAGGTGTATACATTCTATAGCATGTTTAACATGTGTTTGTTATTCAGAGACAAAAGGAATTTGAATATTATTTGTAGCTTTAGAAGTATAATGACAGTTCTAAATATTTTTCTAATCAGTTTTCACAATAGCATTTAATTTTATTTTATTTTAAATTGCTTTTGAAATACAAACATCTTCTACTTACTATTCTGGAGCAGAAGGTAGATTTATCAGAGCACTAAATGTGGTGTGTTTTTCCCCTCAATAATTTTTGTTGCAGTTTAGCTTTTGATTACTTTTGCTTAGGGGTGACTGATAACAAATAATATCTCATCTTTAGTTTTGTTTGGTAGATTTCTTGTTTTCTTGTCAAGCTTCAGACATCTCTTAATTAGTCATTTCAACTTTAATTTTTCTTCAATTTACAGCTCTGTTTGGCACATACCATGTGTGAGACTCACAGAAATATCCAGTGGAAATATCTGCCAAGATTTCAGTAGTTGGCAATATAAAAAAGAATTAACTAGACAAATAAATATCACATGATGTTACTTTGATGAAGGTTATTTTATAATTGTTGAAATGGGGGTAATGTGGTGTGAACATGTGCTGATGTTTCACTAGTTATGCTGCTCATTTCTTCAGAGGAGGCCAAGAAACAGAACTTGGCCACAAAGGTCATATACTATATAATGCCCCCAAATCAATCGTTGACTGCCATATTGATGATATTTGATGGCTCCTCTCGATATTCAAAATGCAAATGTTCATAAATTCTTGTTGCTTTTTAAAATCATTCTAGGGAAGTATCTGTTATTTTGTGGCCAGGATGCTAACTGCATCTAGATCTGTTCTGCAATTTGGCCTTTGGCAAAGTGCCAAGGCTTTGATCCAGTATTTAAACCCAGTGTTCCTTCCATGTTCTTAAATTCTGCATCCTATGCAACATTCAGTTTCACCAATTTAATTGTCTCATGATGATACAGATTATTTGTCCAGAATTATGAAGGAGGGGTGCAAATATTAAAGTAATTTAAATCAAGGAATGTCAACCATGAAAGCCTACTGTCTGTATGATTTTGTAATGTTTAGAATAGCATTTACTGCAGCATGAAGAAAAGTCTAGATAGTTCTCACTTACCGACTGCTTCATTTAATGATGGTTGAAGTTATGACAGTATTTAAAAAACCAGTTTGGTGGCCAATTCTCACATCTACGAACATCGCAGTGTCCCACAGTCATGGGGTTGTCCTTTGTATGCTTCATAGCTTCTGACAAGCAGAGTTAATAGAGAATTCAGAAGGAAAACGACAAATTGCAATTATGTGATGTTTTGCTTAATTGCTGTAGTGGGTTGCTTAATGAGTGAAAGGGAAGTGAGGTAATAAGCCTGTTGCAACCACACAATTTTATGTTTAGTGACCAGAGCACTTAAAAATGGAGTCATGGCTTCCAATTTTGGTCTCACTCTGTCAAGGACCTAGGAGTACTCATCTCAAACGATCTAAGCCCCAGAGTTCACTGTAACAGCATTGCCAAAAAGGCATTAAGAATTGTTAACCTAATTTTGCGAAGCTTCTTCTCTGGTAACACTATACTGCTAACTAGGGCATACATAACCTTTGCCAAACCAATTCTCGAATACAGCTCGTCTGCCTGGAAACCACACTGTATATCGGACATTAATACAATTGAGCAGGTCCAGAGGTATTTCACGAGAAGAGTACTCCACTCCTCTGCTCACAATAGAATACCTTATGCCACCAGGCTTGAAATTTTGGGCTTGGACAACCTTGAACTATGCCACCTATGGTCTGACCTAAGCATAGTACACAAAATTATCTGCTACAACGTCTTACTGTCAACGACTACTTCAGCTTCAATCACAATAATACACGGGCAAACAACAGATACAAACTCAAGGTAAACTGCTCTAAACTCAATTGCAGGAAATACGACTTCAGCAATAGAGTGGTCAATGCCTGGAATGCTCTACCTGACTCCGTTGTTACTTCCTCAAACCCCCATAGCTTCAACCTTAAACTGACTACCGTGGAACTCACACCATTCCTAAGAGGTCTGTAAGGGGGCGTGCATAAGCGCACCAGCAGGCCTAATGTCTCTGTCAGAGGTGGGTTTCAGCAGGTTCTGACCAGTTCTGGAGAACCAGTAAGCAGAAATTTGAGTACTTCGGAGAACCGGTAGTAAAAATTCTGACTGGCCCCGCCCCCATCTATTCTCTGCCTCCCAAGTCCCAGCTGATTGGGAGGAAATGGGGATTTTGCAGTATTCTTCCCCTGCCATGCCCACCAAGCCACACCCACAGAACCGGTAGTAAAAAAATTTGAAACCCACCACTGATCCCTGTCCTACTATCCCCATTTATTTGTACTCATTTTATGTGATCATGTCCATGTTTATACTTATACCTGTTATCTTGAACATGTTTGACAAATTAAATAAATAAAATAAATAAATAAATAACTGATATAGTACCTATATTCTGTAGGTTGGTCATAGGATGTAACAACATAAATTAATTTTTGCTTTGGTATTTGTCAATTGAAGTGTTTTCATTTTTTCTTATGTGTTCTTAGGAAAGTAAGATTATAGAGAAATTAACAGTGGGGAATGCATGCTTATAAAAGTTAATTATGAAATGGCATTGTGAGGCTCAAATGGAAATGTTGCTTCTCATCATCGCAGTTAGTGTTGCTT
This sequence comes from Pituophis catenifer annectens, assembly GCF_029215685.1. Classification (NCBI taxonomy): domain Eukaryota; kingdom Metazoa; phylum Chordata; class Lepidosauria; order Squamata; family Colubridae; genus Pituophis; species Pituophis catenifer. The sequence continues at coordinate 218,735,203 of NW_027256881.1, read as the reverse complement.
GAAAGAACTCTGTTCAGAATGAAAAGACCGTCACTAAGAAATTTGTTTCTTTGCTAGGTACAGTATATGTAGAGGTTGTGTGGTGGGAAAAAATTTTTTGTGGATAATTTGGGTGTCCATTCATTTGAACATAATAAGAGTGCAACAGAGCAGAATGGAACACTAATACATCTTAAAACAATTTGTTATGAACAGAGAAATAAAGAATTAGAACGCTAATTCTCTTCTGTGTTAAGGATGTAACTAATGACACTATCACTGCTTATAAGCATGCTTTGATCGTTGTTCAGTCATTCTATTACTTCTAGCCCAATGAACTTATTTGGCCATGATTGTCTGTAAACAGTGGTGGGATTCAAAAATTTTTACAACTGGTTCTGTGAGCGTGGCTTGGTGGGCATGACATGGCATGGCTTGGTGGGCATGGCAGGGGAAGGATACTGTAAAATCTCCATTCCCTCCCCACTCCAGGGTTGCAAAATCTCCATTTCCTCCCAATCAGCTGGGACTTGGGAGGCAGAGAATGGATGGGGGCAGGACCAGTCAGAGGTGGTATTTACCGGTTCTCTGAACTACTCAAAATTTCCACTACCGATTCTCCAGAACTGGTCAGAACGTGCTGAATACCACCTCTGTCTGTAACAGGTTGTCTGAATTCTTGTATGCTCATGCTTATGTCATCTGTGATAGCCTCTAGCCACATGGTCTTCTTTCTTTTTTTGTGACAGCCTTTGAATTTCCCAAGTATCTGGATCTTCTCAATCATTCTTACTTTTGCATTATGTGTCAAAAAAAAAAAGCTAGTTGCTCATTTTTATCAAGAGCTTCATAAAAACACAATTTCTTTTTTACTATTAAATGGTTAATATGATTTTTTTATCTTCTCTACTAATTAAAAATTGGGGTCTTCGTCTATCCATGAACTAAAGAATATGAAGTAATGAAGCTCCTGTCTTAGAATTGTAAAATCATGGGGTTGGGAGGGATTCCCAGGTCTTCTGGTCCAATCTGCTGCCCAGTACAGGCTTCCTTGGACCATTCCAGACCAATGGCTATCCGAGCTTTGTTTGAAATCCTGGAGTCAGAGCATTGCTGACTCCAGGAAGCAGACTGTAGTTCTCATGGTCAGGAAATTCCTCCTTAATTCAAGCTTGGATGTCTTTATATAAAGTGTCTACACATTGGCTCTTGTTTTGTCCTGGTGAACTATTGGGAATAAATCCATATCTTTTTACCTGTCAGTTTATTGGCTGTTGATCAATACTAAAAACAAAAAAGTAAATAAATAAGTCAGAGACAAAAACAAAATAAAATTTTAAAAAATTGTACTTGACTACCGTGTTTCCCCGAAAATAAGACCCTGTCTTATATTTTTTTGAACCCTGAAATAAGCGCTTGGCCTTATTTACAGGGAGGTCTTATTATTTTGGGGCACATGGAGGAAACCAGAGGAAATGGCGGGGACCTGCTGCTCATGCATTTAAATATTTGGGGGGATGGCTTATTTTCAGAGGGGGGTTATTTTAGTGCATGCGCTCAAAAGTCCAATTGGGCTTATTATCAGGGGATGTCTTATTTTAGGGGAAACAAGGTATTTCTACACATACGCACTTATCCATGTGTGATCTTATAAGGAAAAACAAACTTTTAAATATATTTTAATATTTCCAAAATATTTATACAAAATACAAAAATGTTTTTTTAAAGAAAAGCTAATCTTTTAGGGGAAAAGGGGGGAAAAACTAGTTAATATGACATAATAAAAGTAACCAGACCTAAATAAATTTATTCTCCACTAGCGGTTTTCAACCCTTTTTGTTGTATTAATTTTTCAGTCAGAGAAATTTTTCATACTTTTAAATAACACTGATCCAGTGAAAGGTATATTTTAGTTTTATAATGTTTTGCAGTAACAAATTTGACAGCTAGCAGTAAGGAACTGAATCAATTTCCTATGTTGCATCCATTTATATGCTGTAGGAAATGTGAACCATAAACCAATAGCAGGAATCCTTATGAAATATTATTGGGTGATTTTTTTTCTCGATGTCTTCAGAAACATTTGCCTAAAAGTTCTGAGTAAATGGGCATTACCTCCAGAGATAATATGTGCCACTTTGCCAACAACTTGGCTGGTATAATCTGGAAGGTTTACAATTTATTAAAGTGGGACTTTAGCAGAAAATGATGCCACTCATCGTTTCCCCAAAGAATGAAGGAATGAAACATTTCTAATAAGAATGGATGAAACTCTGCAACTTAATTTTCTCCCCCCTCCCAATTTTCCTATTTTAATTAAATTTCCAATTACTTCCATTCCATATTCATTTGCATTTTTAAAACGTTGATTGAATATGTGTTTCCATTTTGGGTCTGTTTTCTCCCAATGAGCACACTCAGTACATTCTGTTACCAAGGTGCACAAGTTTCCAACCTTTTTTCCTAACATAACACAAATTTTACATGATACTTTAATAAATATATTCCTTGCCAGATTCCCCCCCTTTTTTTTTATTAATCCAGATAACTAGAGACTACCAAATCAGAGAAAGCAGACATTATTATTATTATTATTATTATTATTATTATTATTATTATTATTATTATTATTAATTCAATTTATATACCGCCCTTCTCCTAGTGGACTCAGGGCGGTGCACAGCCAGAACTAAAATACATAACAATACAAAATTTAAAATTAATTAAAAGAATTATATACTTTGGCCCGAATTAAAACAATGCGAATTAAAACCCATTAACAGATTAAAACTAAACAATTAATAACAATTAAAAACTAAAAAAGGGGTGGGGTTCACGCCAGCCCTGCTTGCTGGAAAAGAAGAGTTTTCAGGGCACGGCGAAAGACCCGGAGATCCGATATCCTTCTTATCTCCGGGGGCAAATTGTTCCAGAGGGTGGGAGCTGCCACAGAGAAGGCCCTCCCCCTGGGGGTCGCCAGCCAACATTGCCTGGCCGACGGCACCCTGAGGAGTCCCTCTCTGTGGGAGCGTACTGGTCGGTGGGAGGCAATCGGCGGCAGAAGGCATAATTTGTCTTAAAGTCTTGAAAAGGCAAATTGCAGAAAACAAGAGAGACACTGATGGAGCTCATGAGGTTTAGAATCCAACATCCATGCTGCCTCTCCAGCTTTAGAAAACTCTGAGACATTATATTATTGATCATATTCCAGTAATACCATGTCCCCAAGGAAGAGGGGCCTGAATTTAAGATGATCCCTCATCCATCAAAGGAAGACAAGACAGAAAAAAATAACCCTTGCGCAATGCTGAGCATGCTTACCTTGTTAGCCCAGCCAATCCCATTTGAAACCAATTATGATAATCCCCTCCCCACCATATATATGTGCATGGGATATTCTTGTCTATATGCCTGTAGGTGTATATATGTCATCCCAATAAGGTAGACCAGACTGAGAAGCTGAAGCCATAAAGGTCAAGACTACTTTTATTCTAACAGCTCTAGTCACAGAATCTTGCAAGTCTGAATGTACTTCTCCTTCACTCCTTTTATCTTCATATGAACTAGGAAGGAGTTCGTCTGAGACATTGTTCTGACCCAGCCTTAGCAGAAGGAAGAACCAGACTCCTTGTCACGAAAAAACCCTCTTTATTTACCTCTTGTGAATTAATTGCATTCACCCACCGAAAAGTTCAGGCAAGAGTCATTCAAAGCGTTAAGGGCAGCAACAGACCTTATCAGTTCCTTGCGATAATTGCAAGGCATGAGCTCCCAGACGAAAGGCTGCAAATTAAGTTCTGGCAAGCAGTCTTTGTGGCTCATTGTGAAACACAATGAGCAAAATCTTCAGAAATACGAACTATGTAGGTTGTCCTACGACAACCACTCTCCTTTCCTTCTATTTATTCCCCAGCCAAGGAAGGGCCATTCATCGTCCATGTGTGCTTTGCTTCCGGAGTCCTTTGTTGTTCACCTTTCCTAACAGCTCTGCGCATATGTGCATCTGGAACAAGCCCCAGCTGTTATTCCTCCTCACTTATCTCAGCCTCCAAAGACAGCTGCCTCTCCGGTGGCTGGGAAATGTCAGATGGCCCTGGCTCTATCTCTGCTTCTGACACAAAGCATCCATCAGAGCCTTCCCCAGACTCCAGAACTGGCCCAAGTTCCTCCCCAACCTCCTCATTGTCCAAATCTGCCGCCAGCTCCGCTGGCAGCTGGCAGGCCACAACAAACATTTGCTCCACCTAGTTTTGTGGCCTGGGGCTCACGCCTCTCTTATCTGACCCATTGTCTTGGTAGTGGTACTTTCGCCTATCCTTCAAGGCCTTTCCCTATAACCACTACAATATCTATGGGCCCGAAGCCATAAAGAAGGTTATGGCCAAGAAATGGAACAAAGAAAGTTGTATAGTATGCATTCTGGATATGTAATTAATGACATGCAAACTGTAAAACAAAGTACCCTATTTATAAAATGGGTGTCCAATTACATGTTTCCATCTACTGCATATACCCACCATGTATGCATAGATCACAAACACCCTGAATATACTGTAGATCTGTGCCTGCTCTGAAGATGACTAAAAAGAGGTGATTTGGACTTTCAGGTAAGCAACGTTCCAGTCTGCCATTGATGAAAGCACTTGCGTCTCTTTTTATCCAGACCTCTTCTTCTCTTTGAAGGTATTGCTGCTGCTTTAAGAGTTGATGGGTGGAAAAAAACCCCACTACTTTGATAATTTGATTCACTAAAGCACAGGTTCACACAGGGGCACAAAAATATATATGTTTGCTTTAAAAAAAAAAATAGCAGGCAGGAGCTGTACTCTGGCTTGTGCTAGGTCTGAAGAAATGCTTCTGAGTCATTTCTGAAGTGAACGTAGGGATAAGGGAAATATACCAACATACCAGTATCAGATGGGGGGAGGAAACCAGAATTGATATGATATGGAGGTAACTGCAGTGGGAAGGACAAAGGAAGAAAAGGAGCAAAATTGGGTGGATATGAAGAAAGGAAAGAAAGGGCTAGCTGGGCAGGGAACGGAGGGAGGGAGGGAGGGAGGGAGGGAGGGAGGGAGGGAGAGAGAGAGAGAGTAGCCAAATTAAGAGAGAGTTTTTTTCAAGAGCCTGTTGATTTTCATCCTCATCTTCAAAGGCATCTATGTATGGGAACTGCAGGAATTTCTGCAGTCTTGCTCCCTGCTTTGCTGTCAAGCAGCCTTTTCTCTTCTTATCAGTAAGACTGTAGAACAGCCCCTTTCCTGAGGCCAGGGGAATTATTTGGAAGAAAAAAAAATCCTCTTTTCTGGTAAATATTATATTTGTTGGAGGGGGGGATTGCCTCAGATTTAATCATAGGATAGCATTCTGGGCCCTCAGGAAGGTGATTGAGAAATATAGTGTGTATGTTTTTTTAATGCCATCTTTGAGATGCTCAATTCTGGGTTCATTTTTAGTGGCTCATTGAGAAGGTGGTGAGACAGGAAACAGCAATAGTAATAACATTCAAACTTATATATCACCCCATAGTGTTTTACAGCACTCTCTGGTTTACAATGTTGATGTTATTTGCATATCTAGGTTCTCATTTTACCAACCTCAGAAGGATAGAAAGCTGAGTTCAACTTGGAACCCCTGTCAGTATCGAACATCTGACTGCAGGCAGAGTTAATCTGCAATACTACATTCTAACCATTGTGTCACCAGGGAATGTGGTTGGCTCTGTCCTGAAAAAGAAGAAAGCGTGAGGAAAAGATTGAAAACAGCCCTATCTTGATCTTGTTATTCTTAACGAAGTCAGGGAAGATTTTAGACTGATTTTCAATGGCTTTCCAAATCAATGAAATAGTATGGATGGAGGTTTGTTCTCTGAGCTTTGGATTGGTTTCTGAACATTTCGTTACCAGACTAGGTAACATCTTTAGCGGAATTTAGGAAATGTCAGTCTTCATGTTCATCTGCTTATAAGGACTTCATGTGATCAGTAGGTCTTGTGATGGGAGGATCACATCGGGTGAGGGTCTTGTGATGAGTCAGGTGTGGGTGACCCATCCTGACCATCACAAGACCCTCACCTGACATGACCCTCCCATCACAAGACCTACTGACTACACCAAGCCCTTATAAGCAGAAGAACACCGACACTGATATCCCCTAAATTCTGCTGAAGATGTTACCTAGCCTGGTAAAGGAATATTCAGAAACCAACCTACAAGAACGAACCTCTACACCCGAGCTACAGATATTTGCTACTATCACAATGAAATAGTGTTTTCTGAAATTCTTGTTCTGCCAGCTAATTAAGAATTTGCAGGACAGATACTGAAGCAAGAAAATCCTTATTTAAATTGTCTCTATTAATTAGTTATAGCACCAGGGATCCTTCTTCCATCTGTTACGATGAGACTGAGTGGTGAGGACAGTCTTTGGAGTTCTGCTTGCAAAACGACTGTTTTCATTGGGCAAGTTTTAGAGCCCTGCAACTTCTTTTTCCCTCTCCAGGCCCAGAATTGCTCAGTTTAGCCACTAGCAAAGGAAGGTTAGATATTAACAAGGATTAAGTGTCTAGACAACAGAGGGAAATATTTCTCTGCTTGGGGTTAGACCTGAGAGTCTGTTTCATCTCACAGCTTGCAAAAATAAATAGGAAGCACTAGCTTGTCAAATCAGCTTCTCTCCCAGGTGTTAGTTGAAAAAATGCAGGTCAATCATGGGCCAAATAATATTCCTGATATCCCTGCAGTGTCAATTTCTTAACCTGATCTACTATGAAGAGCTGTCAGGTTAGCAGTTTTCCTTAGACCTTTCCATCTCAGCACTGGGAACACTTGTGAAGTACAAAGATTTCAAAGCCAATCTTTTGTTCAGAAGAGAAAACAAAACCAAAAACAAACAAAGGATTTCACTCAGTAGGAAAGCATAAATTAAAAATAAGGCAAGCAATCTTTTTGAATTTAACTCAATTGAATGTTCATGAAATAAGAATACGGTTTGCAATATTACAAGAGCCAACACAAACATGGCTAGTTTCCTCCAAAATAAGACCCAACTAGAAAATAAGCCCTAGCATGATTTTTCAGGATACTCTTAATATAAGCCCTACCCAAAAAATAAGTTCCACTTAAGATCATCAGCCAGAGTGATGCATTTAGTACCATATTTCTCCAAAAATAAGACCATTACCAGAAAATAAGACTTAATGCATCTTTTGGAGTAAAAATTAATATAAGACCGGTCTTGTTTTTGGGGAAACACGGTAGCACTATGAATATATAAAATGTAAGTAAAAGGGATTATCAAGAAATGTAGCAATAGAATATTTGTAGATTGGGATTGAATTTGGAGTCCTTGGTGACTCTGAGCTTGGTTGTTTTCTTGCAGATGTTTCACTACTCAACAAGATAACATCATCAGTGCTAGAGAGGAGCAGCCTTTGCTCTTTGTTTATATACAAGTGACTTGCCCTGTCAGTATTGGTGGAAATGTTCCCATTTATCTATCTGAGGAAAGAAATGTCTGCTAGAAAATAACCAAGCTCAGAAAGCACAAGGACTTCAAAGAAAAATAGAAATCAGGGTGATATTAAGATAGGCATTTGTGGAGAGGGGCATGTAATGAACTTGCATCACAATGTCACAATGTAAGTATTAGACATGAGGATACACATATATTAAGGATCCTGGTAGTGTCTGGGTGTAGTTGCTTTCTTGTAACATTTCATTACTAGGTAACGTCATCAGTGCTATTGCGTTACCTAATTTGATTAATGAAACATCTGCAAGAAGACAACCAAGCACAGAGACCACCAAGGACCCCTCATTTCAACCCTGAGCTACAGATATTGTCCTTTATTGGCAGGACATATATTGTGGTAGGATTTGCATCATTTTGTTATTAAGTCCTCATTGTTCTGTCTAGCTGCAGACCCCTATGGATATTAAGAGCATCAAAGCTGCGCTGACCAACTGTAAACCTAAAATGGTAATTAACATTGGAAGGGATCCTTCTGGAATGAATGGAGCTGGTGTATTGTTTTCCCACAATTGAATCAAGAGTTATGCAGCATATTCATATACTAATGTGGGAGTAAATCTCAACCATGCTGAAAATTGTATTTTGAGGGTTATGGTCCTGATATGACTTCTAGTGTTTTGAAAATGTCCAGTTATCTAAAGTAAGCAAACACTGTGAGGGTTGTATATGGTTTTTCTAACATTTGGATACCTGTCAGGAGCCATAGAGGTGACCCTGGAGAAGCCATTCAGAAGCCACTAAACAATAATAGGTGTGTTAAACATGCATTAAGATTGGGGAAGTGGGAAAGATTTAGAAAGAAATGCAGATGGAAGAAAAAACAAAGGTGGATTTTCATTATAGTTTATTTGAATAAACTATGGTGCTAGTCTTTCAGTGAAATAAGTTTCTTGACTTGGTCTAATTTGTAAGGTTAACCATACCATCACAAGAAGAAACAACAACTCTCTGGATAAAATGCTGTTCCGAGATTATTTTATTTAATCACTCTTTTAAGCCATTTTTTCCAAGATGAATAGTTTTTGACTTCCTTGCATCAGTTTCCAGGAACTTTATGAAACTTTTCTGGAATGCCAATATTTATTGCTGTTGTAACATTGGTTTTTCCTACAAGATAAGATGATAGACATTTATTTAGTCTGGAAAAAGAGACTGCCTCCTCTACTAATTCTAGATAATACTTCTTAAGCAATTCCAAACTTAAGGCTATCTTCTTTAATTAACTGCAGTTATGTACACATTAAATCTTCTGCTGTGTCGTAAGTGATCTATCTGATGGGAGCATTAAAACATAATACTTAGGTAGTAATTAATTGTAATTTGTCACCGTAGGAGTAGAGAGTGATTTTTATAGAAGATTTAGGGTATATAAATCTGAGAAGATCACAAGACCCGCTCAGTATCCATTATGAAGGGCAACTATGCAACACAATCGACTTCATTTGTGAATTGCTAAAGTTACTCTCTTTATATTGTCTTCATCTAAATAAAACCTTGAATACAATGCCAGATGGGTTTCATTTTAATGGAACGTACTTACTATTGCTAAGCATGTTAAGTTAGTGACTGGGTAATGCAGAACACCGGGCAACCGTTCTACAAACATTTGTGACAGATGCACAGCCCTCTTTGCCATCTTGCCGTATTTTGACTGTGTGATTACTGAATACACAAGGCATTAAGCTACCTCCAGGGCAGAACAATCCAGAACAGATTTTGATGAAGTAGAAGCCATACCTGTTTCTCATAGCCTGCACAGATTCTCTCCCCCATCCCTAATGTCATAGGAGGACCAACACTAGCCAAATTTATTATTATGTTGCATAGAGGAATGGGCTTTCTGCCATTAGGATTATAAGGCTCATTTCTCCCTTCTAGGCGCCAATAAGCATCCTATGAAAAGTCATGGCCCTGTTGGCAATGAGAGTAACAGGCACTTTTAGTCGTGAATTCCAAAGCTCGGAGCACACTGAGTTTTTCTTTCTCTCTTGTAAAGCTTCAAGACAGCTTGGGCGCTTCAAGCGTGCCGTAATTTGAAGACATTAAGCTTTTTTATTTGTCTCTGTTTTAAAAAGTCTGCAGTCCAAGCACGATAGTTTGGCTGCAATTATATATTGCTTAGTTTTATGGCTCTGCGCACGTAAACTCTGGAGCTTATTCAGCCATGAGTAAATCCTAAAATGTACAGATCATTAGAGGAAGTATTGAACCATTTACTTGTAGAACGGGCATAGATTAACTGGGAATGGATGATGCTTTATTTAAAAAAAAAAACACCAAAAAAACCAAGATACCATCAACTGGAATACTTAATTGTCTCTTTTTGGGTGGGGGTGAGGGAATGCCTAATTTTGGATCATGAAGACTTCCTTCAAGTTTTCAAAATAACTTGCACATAACAACTAATTATGCTTAATATTTATATTAAACATCCTCCAGATCAGGGGTGAAATGCTCCCGGTTTGGACCGGATCGCCCAATCCGGTAGCAATGGACCGGGTGGTTCGGAGAACTGGTAGCAAAAATCCCTCCCCCCCATGCCCAGCTGAGCCGCACAATCATCAGAGGCTTTTTTTGTACTTTTAAAAGCATTTTTTCTACAACCTCTTCAGCCAAAAAAAATGCTTTTAAAAGTAAAAAAAAAATGCCTCTGATGATCGCGCGGCTCAGCTGGGATTGTCAAAGGCTTTTAAAAGAAAAAAAGCCTCTGCTGATCAGGCAACTCAGCTTGGATCGTCAGAGGCATTTAAAAGAAAAAAAAACCCACAGCCACGCCCACAGAACCGGTAGTAACAAATTTTAGATTTCACCACTGCTCCAGTTATATTATTTCGGTCATTCCCCCCCCAAGAAATTGGTGGAGTAGATTTGTATTAAGGGCATACCATGGAGATTCAAAAGTGACAAAATTTGAATCAAATTGGAAAGTCAAGATTTAATTTCAATCGATTTATCATTTGATTTAGTAAAATGCCTGACTCGCGTGGAAATGCCTGCAGCTGGTTCCTCCCCACCCCCACCCCCCTCATACAAAGGAATAAATGTAACAGGAATGGTAGGCCTTTTAGGGGACATTAATCCTGTTTCAGCCAGATAGAAAGGCTTACACTGCAATACATTTTGAAATATTTCCCCTGCACCTTTTAAAAGGCAGAAATAGAAAAGGACAACCCAGCATCTTCCAAATCTCCAAGAAGCTCCAGAGCCTCCAGAAAAGCTATTCAGAACTAAAGAAGAAAGTCTAACTTAAAAGGAAAACATTCAATCCTAAGTAAAAAGAAAGGGTGTTTCTCGTTCTTCCTGAACAAGAAAACCTTAGGTACTGCTTTTGCAACATTATTTTTATAAAATAAAGTTTAAGGAGTATCTATGTTTGAATCATTATTTTGCATCTAATGAGAATGATAGAAAGAAATTGTGTTATATTTGAATACAATATACTGTATATGTGCTGGTTACTCCCTTAATAGCTCTGGATGTCTAACAGGCATGATCTTATTTATTTATTCAATTTCTCTTATATTAAATAATTTACTTCTGACCATCCGAAAACTTTCACGGATGACATGATTCAACTGAATTTCCTTCAGGGTCAAGAATGCCTTTGAAAATGTGGATAGCTTTGATGTTTTGCTGTTGTAAATGGAGAATAAGGAGACTGGAAATAACTAATCTTAGAATAAGCTACAGATAGTCCTTGACTTATAACCATTCATGCATTTAGTGGCTGTTCCGATGGCATTGGAAAAAAGTCTCTTACAAGCAGTCCTTATGCTTATGAGTGTAGTAGCAGCCCTATGATCACAGCAGAGGAAATTCAGCTGGTTCTGACCAGTTCTGGAGAACCAGTAGAGGAAATTTTGAGTAGTTCGGAGAACCGGCAAATACCATCTCTGGCTGCCCCCTCCCCCATCTATTCGCTGTCTCCCGAGTCTCAGCGGATCTAGCCCCAGCTCATTGGCTGGGCCTTCTTTTGTTGCCCTGCACAGGAGGGAGCTAGAAAGCAGGTTAATGGGGTGGGGAAGGAATGGAAATTTTACAGAATCCTTCCCCTGTCACACCCACTAAGCCACGCCCACAGAACCGGTAGTAAAAAATGTTGAATCCCACTACTGGATCACAGGATCAAAATTTACTCATTTAGCAACCATTGTGTATTTATGATGGTGGCAAGATCCCAACCACATGATTCCTTTAATAATTGCAGTGATTCATTACTGTTAAACCATGGTTTTTAAAAAAGTTGTAAAATTGGGTGTAACTCACTCAACAACCACCTTGCATAGCAACAGACATATCTATATGCCATAATTTTGTGTGTTTTATGCAAAGACAGTTATAATATTCCTATATTACGATATATGTCTTAAGATCCTCATAGAATGGTTCTTCTCAACACATACACTGCTGAATGTTACATCTAAAAGTATGCCCACCTATTTTAAGGATAAATGGGTGTTGCTGTAAAAATAATAAGATATCAAAATTCTACATGTGCTCACCAGTCCAAAAAGATAGAGTATTCCTGCTAACATTCAGAAATAAATGACATCTTACCAAGTTGCCTTCTACTTCCATATAATTTGAAAAACTAAATTAGCTAAGTGTGGAGCTAATCTCCTGAAAACTCTTCTTTGCTCACATTATATCTCCTTCCAGTAAGTTTTGGACAGCTGCTTAAGTAATCAACTAATTAAATATGTATCCCATCAAGCTATGTGACTCAAAGCTGTTTTGAGAAAAAGAACAAACTGATGTGCACTAAAATCAAAATAAATAAGAATTTGACTGTTCATAAAATAAAGTAATTCAACAATTACTTCAGTTATTCAATAACCCAGCTTGGAACCAACTTCAAATGAAGGTAGTGGGACAATCATCTGTAACTGAGCTTAAGCATGCTTGGGATAAACACATGCCCATCATCCAATAAAAATTAAAAACTAAACTAAAATTAATTAATAAATAACAAAACAAAAATAGAACAATAAAAAATCCTTCAAAGGACAGAATATTGCTTAACGCACTGTAAGCCGCCCTGAGTCTCCGGAGAAGGGCGGCATATAAATCAAATTTTAAAAAAAAATTGATGGATCACTAGGTCTTTTTCTGCTATCAGGTTTCTAGGTTTCTAAATTTCTAATAAGGGATGTGGTGGCTCAGTGGCTAAGATGCTGAGCTTGTCGATTGAAAGGGAATGGGATGAACTCCCGTTACTTGTCCCAGCTTCTGCCAACCTAGCAGTTTGAAAGCACGTTAAAAATGCAAGTAGAAAAATAGGGATCACCTTTGGTGGGAAGGTAACAGCATTCCGTGTACCTTTGGCATTTAGTTATGCCGGCCACTTGACCACGGAGACGTCTTCGGACTGCGCTGGCTTTTCGGCTTTGAAACGGAGATGAGCACTGTCCCCTAGAGTCGGGAACAGCTAGCACATATGTGTGAGGGGAACCTTTACCTTTACCTTTTAAGTTTCTAATAAAAGCAATGTCTTCTCTAACCAGATTAAGCCATGACACTGTGAAGACAGGTGGCTGGAACTCCCCAAATCCTAAGGAATAGTTTGGTTTTCACCGTGATGTGGAATAATATTAGAGTCTATAGTCTAGCTTGGAGATGGGCGAAAGCTCTTCCAGACAGTGGGCACCCTAACCAAGAATCATCACCCTGACCAATTTAATATCCAATCCACTAAAGAGCAATTACATCCCTAGTTAAGAGGAACAAACCTGATGGGATGGCTCTACCTGGATAACACAGTTCTGTAGGTGCTCGGAAACCAAGTAAAGGAACCAAAGTAAAAAGCCAGCTCAGAAGCTTACTGGCATAAAAGCAGAACCCACAATATAAATGCAATAAAGGATAAAGCAGTTAATCACCTACTAGCATGCAAGCAGATGCCTTTGACCAAAAGCAGGTTCTGAATAGTATTACAAAACAAATAGCACTTAAAGCTTTACTGTGTCAAATAATTAGGGCTCTCTGTAAGCTTTCATTGCCATGTGTATTGCATGCAATCCTGCGTGTTTTATCTGATTTGTAAAGTTTGTGATTTTAACTTTTATTATAAACTCTTCCCAAGAGGGTTTTTTTTTAATTGGGCAATATTTTTTAAAATTTACTTATAATATGTATATGAGAGGTAATTATACACTTTTGTCAGTTTCCATAGCCTGTGTATGTGTTTGCACGTTAGAAAGTGTATGAAAATGGGAATTGCTGCAAGACCAGCGTTAATTGGAAATATATATTCCAAGTGAGAAACGGCCTGTTTTTCTAATAGACTTGGACATTATTACTGAAATACTGGCAAATTCACGCATCAGTATAAATTGTGCGGCTGCATCTGTCAACAGGCACCTAAAGCAATAATAAAGAGAGAATGGCTCTTCATAAATATCCAATATCCTAATTATCAGAGCTTGACTTAACCAATGGTGGGGTAATAAAAAAATGAAATTTTCTTTACCATGAAAAATGTACCTTTTATTTCTGGAAAAATGACTGCAGTGTCACTCCTATTGTTTGAAAAGAGAACATGAAGCGTATTGTCAAAAATATGGTTGGGGAATATGAAGCCACTAAATATTTCATCACGCTGGCAACACAGTTGGCAAAAAGAAAGAACCTTAAATTTATCAGGTTCTCCCTTTTCATCTCCCAAACACTTTTTAATTATATCAAAATTCAAGCTGTAGTTAGGTGAACCAGCCACTTCTCGATGTACTACGATATAAAGCATACCCTAAAGGCTTTTGAAGTGGGATGTGAAAATATTACTGTAATAGATCTCTGAGATATGTGGAACACAAGTAGTTCTTGGCAATCACAACTGGGACTGGAACATCTGTCACTAAGTGATCTGGTCATTAAGTGAGTCATCATATTCATTAAGCAAATCCCTTTGACTTTGCTTGTCAGAGGCCAACTGGGAAGGTCATAAATAGTGATCAACTTTGAACAGTTACTAAATGAATGGTTATAAGTCAAGGACTACCTGTAACCTTGTGCTTATAGACTTTGGAGTAGATTAAAACAATATAATTGGGAGTGACCTTAGACATTAGTGTAGAGATACACCAAATTTCTCTCTTCATATTTTTGTTCAGGCTGCAGTTCCACCTTCGGGTTTTTTAAGTGATACTCAGCAGGTGAGGGAAAACATTTGCCTCTTGCCTAAGCTGGGCTAGATGAGATCATCACGCAAAATTCTTTGGAATCTGAAGAATGATCCAACTTTTTTTTTTCTCAAATATTTAACTTTTGAATTCCAGGCTGGCATATAGTCTGGTGGAAGATAGTTTCAATACAACAATATGTACAAATGATATAAATCAGTGCTTCTCAGCCTTAACCACTTTAAGCATGGCTGGCTGGGGAATTCTGGGAGTTGAAGTCCAAACCACTTAAAGTGGCTAAGGTTGAGAAACATTGGGATAAATTGACTTCTAGCTGTGCAGAATGTTTCCTCTCCTTTACACTTCCCTGCAGGCTTGGTAATTCTCTCAAACTAAAGACTGAAGTTGGGAACAATAAAACTTCAGTATAATTAACATTTTAGAGAGCCAACTAATTAAAACATGATTTTACTATACTTGTGAAATTATCTATTGGGAGAAGGGCTAGTTTAGCTTCTGCCGGGAAGAAATTGCATTAACTTGATAGAGACACAGAAAAAGCCTTCTCTTGCATTACTATCAAGTTAATCTACAACAGAAAGTAGATTTTCAAAGAGGATAAGTAGACACTTTGAGGTAGGTTCACATGAGACACATAGAGTCTATCTTGACTCTAAAGCATTTAGGGATTTATTATTAGGAACCAACCCTTCAAATTGGAATTAGAAGCATATATAAACAAGTTAATATAAAGCCTATAATGGGAAACAAAAAACCTTCAATTTTGAGCTGCAGTTTCTGAATATTTTTCACAGATAACCTCACATGAGAATAAATAAAGCTTGTGCCATTGGGGTATAAAACGTTTGTGCTCAGAACTGTTTGCCCAGAATTAAACCCACATCAAAACCTGATAATCAGTGTATCACTTCTGACACAGCACGAGAGTAAACACTACAGATGCTATGCACCAGAAGTAAATTGGGAATTGTCTCAACATAGTTGGCCTCATTTCTAGAATATCAAATTAAATTTACAACACATCTTGTGTGATTGGAGCTGCCTGATGCAATGGCGTAGTGAACCATTGCCACAGCTGGGCTGGCTCACATCTGTAATTTGCAGAAAGATTGATAGAGATTGTGGGGAATCTAAAGATAAACTCCCAAAAGGCAAACTTTCCTCAGACAAAGTACTAAGCAGAAAATGTCAGGAATGCAAAGAATCTATACTGGTTCTATGAAATCATAGGGTAAATTCCACTAATTGGGTAATTTGGGATTGAGGGTGGAGGTTCGTTCTGCAAAGTTGCGGATTGGTTCCCAAATGTTTCATTACCATTGTTGGAAGAAATGTCCATCTGGGTTCAGTTCCAAGTGGGGAGAAAGACACTGGAAACATGGAGGCTGATTGGAAAGATGGTTTACTGGTGAAGCAGAACCACCAAGCATGTGTGATTCTGGGTAGCTGACCACATGGAGTGGAGAGTGAGAGGTTATTTATACCCTCTCTTGGGCTTTGAACTTGAGCTTCCTGTTCCTGTGGCAAGGGCAATTTCCTGTGGCAATTGGCTGTCAGACTCCCAGAGGGCTATGCAAGGGTCACAGCTCATGTTGTCTGAATTAAGGTTGGTTGAACCTTGCTGGCTGATGTAATGTCCCCAGGTGATTTCGCAATGCAGTGAGCCCTGCTGCTAGATGGGTAGAGGGCTAATCCTATTATGTCCTGAGGGTCATGTTTTAATCCCATCACCCTGGAGCTGAAGTTCTAATTGTTTGGTAGGTAGGCTAGGCCAGTCTTAATGTGCACCAAATATCTTCTGGGAGCAGGGAGCTGCAGGGAACTGCTCTTTGTCTTTAAAAATATGTTTCTCCTTTTCTCATCCAGGGAAATATAACATTCTGCCTTTTTAATATTTCCTAAAATATTTAATTCTTCTAGGAGAGAGGTGGGCGCTAACTTTCTACACCATGTTAGGTACCATCTTCATTGTAGTTTAAGGGATATCTTTGTCAGTGTTCCTCTGTTTATAAGGTCTGTACACCCTTATCACACCCTTATAAACAGAAGAACAGTGACACCCCCTAAACTCTGCTGAAGATTTGCCTAGCCTGTAATGAAACATTCAGAAACCAAATGTCTATGGAGATTCTCAGTCATCCAGATTATGGTTGTCCCAAATATGCTTTTTCAAGAGCATATTTCTGGTTTTTCTGGACTTTCTGGTTTTTCTTTGAAGATCTCATCCAAGAAGCTTCAACCAACCCACAAACTTGGAGAATGAACCTCCACCCTCGTCTTACACCTGAGCTACAGATATCTGCCACCATTACTAATTTGAGATTATTAGGACATGGGAAGCAGAGATATGGTAGCTACCATATTTTTTCCCCTCCTCCTTTTCTTTCCATTGATCCAGAGGTTTTTTTTCAAAGCTCTGGGAACATCACAAAGGCAATAATTGAAAACAGCTTCCTTTGGCAGCCCAGAGAAAAAGGCTCACTTAAGATTTCTGCTTTGCAGGCTATTCTGCCAATATTTCTAGGGAAGCTTTGCCGTGACCTTTCTGAAAAGTTTGGCTTGGAAAAGATAGGTGCTGAACTATTAATTTCGTGCTAGCCCTGAAATACTTTCCAAAATACTTGTTGGGGTTGGAGACTATGTTAAGAGAAAAAATGAGATATAGAGGTCAAGATGTGACACTGTGGGGGATTGGTTCGTATGCTTTTTGCATTGTTTGGGCCGGAATCTATAAATATTCATGATGGTTTTCATTAATAACTTATAATGGTGTTGGGCAGCCTCAATATAAAACCTGAAAGAATCATAAGCTTTGTTAAGTAGACTTGGCTGTATGATATTTTACTGAATTGGAAAATGAGGTGTGAAATGCTTTACCAGAATACATTGTGTGCACTTTCCATTATATGGGACGGAAGAGATAGCATAAATCCAGAAAACCAATCATTTGCAGGATTCTAGTTATGCAACTAACTAGGTTTTTTCCCCCTTTCTCATCTGGAGATTGGTTTCTAATTATTTTGCCAATACAGAAACAAATTATTTCAAGGAGAGAAATCAATCCTGCTTTACTAGTAGGATTCTTCAAATTTAAAGGCTGCATTTTGGGGTTCAGTTTTCCTTGAAAGTACTCAATTAAACTCCAAAGAGTTATTTATTTTTTAGTAATAGATAAATTAACTGCATTTATCAAGGTGAAGCTCAAGCAAATGCAATTGATCTGTTGATCTGAATCTATAAAGAGTGAAAAAAGGCACTCAATTTCAATGAAAATTATAGGACTCATTGATATGCACGGAGCATTGCTGAACTCTTCATGTTGGTCTGTTCTACCATAGTTGGTAGCATTAGCTGCCCTGAGAATGACGGGGAATGTACTAATCAGTTTCTATTAATTTTCATACTTTGCTTAAATTTCATTTGACTGTGGCAGGTCTACAGAGCAGAAGACAGGGTTTTTTAATGTCTTTCTATTGTTGTCTTCTGAATACTAATTGCAGTTTGTCATATTTTGTTGATAGCTGTCATCTTTTTCACTGGTACTAGTTGTGGAGATACGGCTGAAATTTATTGTTTTTCTATTATGACACTATTTTTAATGAAAATCTTTTGATACAATGTTATTTTTGTTCTGGTTGTAGTTGAGATGGCAACTTGTCATTTTAAGTCGTGGCGTGCTTACTAACTTTTGTTGAAGTCAGTGGGTTTATGCACTGTGTTAACTCATAAATTATAGTTTATAGATCTCAGAGTCTGGGTTCGCACAAAACTGAACAAATTGCATACTAGCTTAATGTGTGTCTCAGTGTGTCATGTCTTCATTTTGCTTTTCTCTTCTAGAAATATAATAAATATTCCCTTATCTAACTAAAATTTCATACAGTGCTTACAGATGATCAGACAGTGCTTACAGATGATCAGACTTCTCCATCTGGATGCCCCCTAAACATCTGGAAAGCACAATTCTCAGAATTTCTAGTCAGCATTGAAAATTCTGGTCTTGGTGGCCCAAAAATGTTTTAACTTGGGACAGTTACAGTAAGGAATAATTTAATGCTGCTTCTATGAACAGGAAGAATCTTTATGTGAGTGCTGAACTCAAATACTTTCTTCTTCTAGTTTTATTGCCATATCAGAACCAGATATCATGGTTTAAAATATACCGTACATTGTTAGACAAGCCCAGCAAAACAAGTTAAAATTTGTTGCTGCTTTTTAAAGCGGTTGACTAAAGCAAATGATTCACATAGCCAAGAATGTGATACAGTAGAATTACATTTTAGTTTGAAGCAGTGATGAGTTTTGGGACTGAATGGCCATGGTCTTAATTTTCTTTTGTTCCAATGTTTTGCCAGCAGTTGCAACTGGCATCTTCAGAGGCCAAATGAACTGCTTTGTGATGTATTTCCTGGAAGCCCGCAGGCTGCCTGGGTTCTTGTATTTGAACCTAGTAAGCTTATCTCCAATCAATCAATGTCATGGCAATCCAAAGAAGCTAATTCCTGATTGGTCCCAGTTGGTCCCTTTTGAAGAAATTCCAAGAGTATTAGTTCTTGATTGGTCTGTCTATGAGCCAAACTGCTGATTGGTTCGTTGTTCTAGATGGAGTTCTGATTGGTTTATTTTGGAGAATTCCAAGACAGCTGGTTTCTGATCCATTGTTTTGAGTCAAGATACTGCTAGATGTTCTTTCTGATGAGGCTGCTGCAGATAATCCAACTGGCTGCTGACAAAATGTCAGCAGAAAAGAAAATTAGACCATGGCCATTCAGCCTGAAAGCCCACCATTGCTTCATTGATGTCAGCCACAAAAGCCTACACAAGTATAAATTCTAGTTTATTCCTCTGTCAAAGCCAATAATGAAATCCAATTTTTTTTACTACCAGTTCTGTGGGCATGGCTTGGTGGTGTGGCTTGGTGGGTGTGGCAGGGGAGGGATACTGCAAAATCCCGATTCCCTCCCCATTCCTGGGGGAAGGATATTGCAAAAATCTCCATTCCCACCCCACTCTGGGGCCAGCCAGAGGTGGTATGTACCGGTTCTCCGAACTGCTCCAAATTTCCACTACCGGTTCTCTAGAACCTGTCAGAACCTGCTGGATTTCACCCCTGGTCAAAGCTATATTGGAGCTAGATGGGAAGAAGGAATGCAGAAA
This sequence comes from Pituophis catenifer annectens, assembly GCF_029215685.1. Taxonomy (NCBI): domain Eukaryota; kingdom Metazoa; phylum Chordata; class Lepidosauria; order Squamata; family Colubridae; genus Pituophis; species Pituophis catenifer. The sequence goes on along the minus strand of NW_027256881.1, from coordinate 218,715,395 downwards.
TCCACAATGTGATGAATTTTTTTGCCAGAGGGTTTGAATTTCTCATAAGAGTCACCTTATAAGGGAAAGGGATGGCATAATTATTTTAATTAATAAATAAATAAAGGAGAATTAGCATGCAAATGGTTGGGATATATATAGTTCGATTTTGCTAAGAAGTCTATGCATGGATGAGCAAGTAGGAGTTTAGAGTTACAGGCAGACCAGGAGCTATTTCAATGTATCTCTTGAGTTCATTTCAGAGGCTCACTGAAGCCAAAAATTTCAGATTTCTAGTTATTCTTTCCCTTTCTAAACCTCTGCATGGGGAGGAAGAAAGACAGAGGAAGCAATGTCAGAACTGGGATGTGGGCCCCAACAAGGTGACATTTGTCAGGAAAAATGGGAAGAAAGAGCATTATACATACCACCAAAATAAACAAAAACATTGCTCACATCAAATCTACTTCTGATTTACTGGGCCATTTGGTGCTAGAGAAATTTGAAATAATTTTAGATGATTATGGGAAACAATGTCTTCTGTTTTTCATCTCATGCAGAGTCAATCAAAGGCCTAACAAAAAATGCCAGAAAAAGAGGGAGAGAGGGAGGGAGGGGGAGAAACAGAGAGAGTGAGAGAGAACGGGAGGGAGGGAGAGAGAGAGAGTGGGAGGGAGAGGGAGATATGCTTATTCAAATACAATCCAAATTAGCAAAGTTTATAGCCTCTCTTAGTTTGGCACTACAACTCCCTACAATCCTTTGGTTTATGGTTGAAGATTGGTGGTGCTGCAATCCCTAATCTCAGAGCTGGGGGGGAAACAAACTCGATTTTTACCCTTGGATTAAATTGATTAAAACATGAAGTCCTTTTCTCTCCAGATGCTGTACAAAATAAGGCCAAAAATATATTTTAAATAACAGTTTGTGCTATTAAAGCATTGAGCTGTAGATGACTACTACAGCTGCAAATTTATGTCACTGTAATCATAAAAATGAAGAGATTGTAATATGAATAATTTGTAACTGAGCAACAAGGTGTATATTACTTTATTTGGTCACAATACTGCCTATGAGATATACTGCATGCACGCATATAATATACGTTCATTCATAGTTCAGACTTATATTTACAAATGAATTTTCAGCTTTCTTCTGACAAGTGAAAGAGTTTTGGACATGCATAAAAAGTACCTTGACCTGTGCCTCCCTTTGAAACATGTTGGGCCAAAAAAAAAAAAAAAAAACATGAAGTTTTTTTCCTTTAAGATGATTTATTTCATTCCCAGTTATTTTTACCTCTGCTTAATGCCTTTCTCTGACAAAATCTTCCCTTTGAATAGAAATGCAGATTTAATTGTATCCACTGTCAGTATCCAGCTTTAGTAATTTTGTTTGGTGGGACTGTACAACAGATATTGTTTTTAATATGAACTGTGAAGTTACCTACTTTTATTTGTACCAGTAATCCTCAATTTATGACTGGTCCCTTAGCAACTAAAGTTACAACAACCCCCACTCCAAAGGGTATTACAACCCAGTCCAAAAGTTACATTCACTGAAAAAACCTTTGTGGTCATTTGCTCTTACACCAACCACAGAGATGCTAAAGCACTCACCTTGCCTATTTTCCCCCTCGTCCTGACCCAGTGGTCCCCACAGATACTGGGCTTGCTTTGCCACTCCACTGGGTTCAACATTGGGTCTCCCCCCATTATTGCTCACTTTTCTTTCAAAGATCTTTAAAATTCTGGAAGTTGGGATAGAGAAAGAAGACAGACTGGTCTGTTGCTGAGCTATGTGGCATAATTCCGCAAGTGGCTACCTTTTTGTGAATAAAAACTAACACTGGCGAAGCTCTCAATTTTCTTTGTTAAAGATAGTCAGAAATCAATTTTAAAAGTGTCTGTCTCTATAGATAGATTGTGTTCAAAACATGTTATGGAAGAGGTACAAGTCTTACCTGAGAAGAATTGAGAGTGGTTTTAAAAAGTGGCTTAAAAATTATATGGAAAAAGATTCTACAGTAGACATACACAAGAAATTGGCTGATGTGTTACCAAGAGAGTGACCTGGATAATTTTTCCTATATTGATTTTAAAAAAGAACCTTGTTAAAGCATTGAAGAGTTTTTGTGAAAAGGGACAAAGAAAAAAATGGAAAGAAATCAAATTCTAGGATATTATATGAAATGACCAAAGATCAGGATTGTTAAAGTAAAAGGAAGGAATATAATGTTGGTTAATTTGATCACAGTTAAAATAAATATGTTATCATCTTTGGTAACTCTTAATGAACTTTTCCTGATGTAAGGATTGAAATAACAAGACTTTTAGGATTTATTTATAGAGAAGAGATGGGATGTGGGAAGAAGAGATCATCTGTTGCATTTTAAGAGTTTATTAAAATTTAGAAAAATTGTTTATACTTGTTCTGATGAAGAGGAAAATCGTTTCTTTAAATATTCCTTTTCTTTATCTTTACTACATTCCTATTTTTCCTTTTTAACTTTTTTCTGCACCTTCTATTTTTTTCTTTTCCCCCGTATATTGATTTTTAAAATTGCAATTGTAATTTTTAATAAAATTACTATTTAAAAAAGAAGTGGTCAATAATGTAGTCCACTATCACAAAACCTAAGGCAATGTTGTTGTAAAATAAATTTCCTAGCTTGTCTATTATCCATTTGAACTATGAGTCATGAGTGGATAAATAAAAAAAGCCCCACATAGAAGTCTGTTTCAAAGCTGGAATGTGGAAAAAATGCATTAGTTCTCCCGATTTCATCCTGCATAGATGAGCAGTATAAATACTAAATCAGTCACAAAAGGGATACATTTAAACAGGATTTACTATTTTAGTTCAAGCCTTTTGAACTCTTCTTTGCATTTATTTCCAAATTTAAGGTGATGAAATTTGATGCACTGAATTAATATCTAATGTTTTCTGCTAATAGTGATTTTTCCCCCTCTCCTTAAAATAGAACGGTATTATAAACGGTGATTTTACATTATTTGCTGACTCGTAAATTCAAATGGATTTATACAAATTGTATAATTATGGTTTGTTTTTAAGAAAAAGAGCTTCTGCTAATTTATTGCATACAAATTTAGTTTGTGGATTAAATAAATATGAAGGCTCCCTTATTTATATAAATCCTCATGAGAATGAAAGTGTTATGCTTCCTGGATATTGATAATGGTTTGCTTCCAGTATCTCTCAGATTTAGCTGCTTTAAAATATGTGGACTTCAACTCCCAGAACACCCCAGCTAACCCTGCACGCTAGGTTGTTCTGGGAGATGAAGTTCACACAAATTCAAGTTGCCAAGGTTGAGAAACATTAGTTTGCTTCCATATTCTTCCAGAATATTTTTTTTTCTATAGCAAAATTCCTTCCTTCCTTCCTTCCTTCCTTCCTTCCTTCCTTCCTTCCTTCCTTCCTCTTCCTTTTAATCTTTTCTTTTCTTCCTTCCTTTTTTTCTCCCCCTCCTGTCTCACTCTCTCAACAGAAGGTGGCAGCGATGCACATACCGTAATTAGCCAAAGAAAAGTAAAGACGAAATGCCATTCCATTTCTCAGGGAAACTGGCAAGTTTTACAATCTTTACCTTTAAATCCTGAAAGTTAATGTTAAAGCAAAAACTGCCTGAACCGAGTTTGCATAATGCATGTAGAGTTCCTTTTAATTATCTGTTTGCTCTGTGTAACTTTTTACAGTATACAGCCTTGATAAAAATTATATCCAAACTCCGGATTAGAGACTTTGTTTTATTAGGAAAATAGGCTTTACAGCAAATGATTTTTTTAAAGCCATTTGATCAATTTTTCCTTTTACCTGAAAAGTAAACCCCAAAGGAAATGAGGTTCAGTAGCGTATTAAACTAACAGAAGATTACCTGGACTAGTAACAAAAGCAGAAAATGATGGGAAAGCTTTTCTGCCCAATTGCTCTTCCTTGAATCCTCTGCTAATTTAGAATTGGCAAACAAAAAAATGAAACATAGCAGAGTTTCAAAGGAAGCTGCACTAGCAGGCAGCTAAATTAGTTGCCCACCCACTGTCAGCAATAGTACATAATGTGGTATGAAACCCACGCCATATAAAAGCAGACAGATATAAAAATGCAAGGACAATGAAAACCAAAGCAGAAGAAATTTAAAAATTGTCCACATAGTGGGAAATATTTCGTCTTGGAAGACCACTTGCCAATGGAAAATCAATAGAGAGGAAGTTAAGTAAGCTCTCTTGGAAGGAAATCCAAAATCTTGCCCCAGGGTCTTGTCGGAAATATCTCAGATGTTGGCAGGATGTAGAGAAATCCTTTTTACTGGTATGAGGGTGAAATTATTGTACACAGATTGTTCTGCATTGTATAAACTCAGTCAAAAGGTGGGGGAGAAACTCCAACAGATCAAAATAAAAAGAGCTTTCAATTTAAAAGCTCATTGCCTTCTGTGAGGATTTTTTAAAGGAAAAAATAGCTTTCCTTCCTTCCTTCCTTCCCTCCCTTCCCCCCTCCTCCTCCTCCTCCTCCTTCCTCTTCCTCTTCTCCTTGTCTTTATTTTTCTTTTTTTCTTTCTTTCCTCAGCATCATGTCAGTTTGACATTTTGAAACAGGAGCAATAGAAGAAACATCCAAATAACTTGAGTGCAACCATCTAAACTATAAGACAAGACAGTATGGTAGACAAAATAATCAACGTGTCAAAAGCACCTATCTGATGCACACAGCCACTGTTGTCCATAATTTTCTTTTTCTACTCTATATGCCAAGACTTCAAGACAAGCAATGGTTGGGTATACTGTACAATGTAAAAAATAAAAAACAAATAAGAGTGCATGGAAATTTTAGCTTTGTCTATAAAGGTTGCATTTGTCTATAAAACCTTGGATTAATAAGTGTTTCCGAGGATGGGATTGTGCATATCAACCTTGCCCTATGTCCATGGTCCCAACACAGCAGACTCCTGATCTTCATGTATCGAACAGCTAAAACAGTGTGCATTCATTTAAAACAATGCTGGATTGAATTTTTAGAACCAACACCTCCAACTGTTAGGTTGGTTAGGCTAAATGTTTATTACATTTATATTTGATCTTTCAAGAGTTAAAGGCATCGTATATAGCACTCCTCCCTATGCCACTCACAAGATTTTTTTCATTAGCCTTCTGGAATTTCCCTCTGTCCGACCCTCCCAATATACAGATGGCCACACAAGTTAGCCTGTAGAAAAGCATTTAAAACTTGCCTCTATCCTTAGACACTGGGGCCAGGGTAATGGGGGTTCTTGAATTAATTATTGTAGTTCTGATATCAACTATGCAGTAGTTGTTTTTGCTGTTGGTTTATTTTCACATTTGCTTACTGTATATTAACCAGAGTTGCAGCTGTTTAAGTTGGACTATATATCTCTTAAATATATCTCTTAAATCAATAAGATATTTCATGAGATTCCACTCATGAAAATGGATTTGAACTGGGTCTCCCCAGTCTGTCTATTTTAGCACAATAGGTCCCTGGATTGTGTAGTGAGCAGTCCCCAACCTTTTGGGCACCAGGGACCGGTTCCTTGGAGAATTTTTCTGCAGACCGGAGGGGGCATGGTTTAATGTGCTGCCTGTATCTCATAGATAGGGCTTCGCTTGTTTGAGTGGACTGTTTCTGACTTGCCACAAACCGATGCCCATTTATGGACCATGGGTTGGGGATCCTGGTCTAGTAGCTTTGGATGACATGCTGCCATTTCACAAATTACTTATACCAAGGAACAAAGCATGTTCAAAGGAAACATGAAAGTCCACCTTTATTTTATATTAACATTGCACAGTTCCTTCCAGTTCTGTCGCCCTGTAAAATTCTAAGTGTGGAAGTCTGGTTCCTGTAGTCTTCAGATTTCTAAGATCTTCTAGAAAATTCGCCATGCATCAAAGACGGTTGTGAAGTTTGTTTTGCTAAAAAGAAGGTGATGTCATTGATAATTCAACAAATAACTTTCAGATTGAGAAGAGGCACTGAATATTCCATGCTGAATATTTAAGTAATGATTGCCAGTCTTTAAATGGCCAGCAATAATAATTAGAACACTATGCATTCGATTTTCATCCACCAAAAGATACCATTTCTATGAGTCCAGCATGGCAACTTAGTGTTGCAACTCACATCCGTGCTGTGCAGCACTGAAATGAGTTGGGTGGCCTTATAAATCTACTTAACAAAGTAAGAAATGTCCTCCAGGTTCAGTTTACCTTTCCATGCAGTGTTATTTTCAAACGTTATATGTAACAATGTTTAGCTTTTCTCATTAAGATTGATTGGAAAATGACAAAGCTTGAAATGAAACTGAAGAGAAACAAAACCTAAAGGGCATGTTTTGATAGTGGCACAGACCATGAAATGTAAAATGTTCGGAAAAATGTTAATACAGGACCTTGGAATCCTACCGAGACTTGCAAAAAACCTGAGAGACCAAAATAAAGCAGGGTATTTAAGGTGTGCATCCATTGTATTATTAGCAGCAGCAACGATTCATTGGAAAAGCTGTAAAGCTCTCTTTGTATACTTTGTTGTATTTATTTTTCATAGTACATGGCCTTAACTAAAAGGTTAGTATGAAAGGATAGGGGAAAAAATTAAGTCAAATTCATTCAGCTCTCTATGATTTATGCAAGCATGGGGAAATACACGTTTCCTCAATCTTCAACATGAAAAATTTGCACACTCATAAAGTCAGGGCTGGCTGAAGCAAGAAATGTTAAATTAGCTTATTTATAGTCCCCACTGGTGGGAGTTTCAAGTTTGGAGAAAATCAGTTCAATATTTTAAAAAGTTCTGTTTATAATATTAGAATTTTTTGGCATGTACATTGCATTTTTCCCTTAAGGCTTTTAACAAAAAGCAATTTAAAAAATTTAGGGAGATCTCAGTTAAGAATGTGGTTGATTATTTGAGGTTTTTTTTTTTTTTTGAAGGCAATATACCGGTAGTTTTTAAGGCATCTTCCATATGTAAATGTCTCTTTAGGTAGCAGGCAGTAACTTATTCATTTTCTTTCTGGGAAAAAAAACTCTTAAGGAACTCAGTCTGATCCTTTCTGGTCTAGTGCAATGATTGTATACAGAAAACACAATGCAATTCATGAGGTGGCTTCTCAACCCTTTTGCTTTGCTTTTTACAGTCTATGCATTACATAATAGAGAAACCTAAAAATAAGAAATGAAGTAAAGAACAAGCAGTTCGTCACACCAGCTCTGAACAGGACAAATCTCTGTCTTTCCAATCCAGTCTAAAAATGCACCAATATTTAACACTGGATGGGGAAGAAACAGGGCCGCTGTCAAAGCAGTGTGATGGACCACAGTTTAGGTTCGGCGGTCTACCAATATAACATCTACCTAGGTCATTTCAGAATGTTTCTTGGAGCTTTCAAATCCCCCAGTTGATTATCTTTGCATGAGAAAAGAGCAGAGGTAAACCCAATAGCTTTGCCCCCTCCACAGATTCCAGTGCAAATATCTACAGCAGCAACCAATCCTCTTTCACCTATGGGCAGGTAGGTTCCATTAATTATTTAGAACATGGATTGTAAAGGATTGCAAGTTTGAAGTTATACAGGGAATCTTCATTTGATTCCCCCCACAGTAAGCTTTAAATGGAAGATGATGACTCATGACAACAGAGCTCAAGAAAAGAATCTGAATTAATATTTCTACCCCTCCCATGCTCATCCTTCTGTTTAACGTATGACTTGCTAAATCACCTCAGAAATTGAACCCCATAACAGGGCCACATGGAATATCATAAACATAATTTTAACCGAGATTATTACTTGATTGTTTTAATATCTGTAAGGCTCATTCCATTCCATGGGCCTTTCAAAAGTCTTGGCATATGATACTGCAAAATTCAGCTAGTTTAAGGAAGGTCTAACCATGTCAGAGGATTACACTGAATATACTGTGTGCTGTCATTCTTAAGATCATATGTAGATGCAGAGCCCCTGGAAATCCAATAAGAACCATCATCAGGTGTCAGGAAATTAGTTGATAGTACAGATAGTCTTTGACTTACAACTGTACATGTAGTAACTGTTCAAAGTTACAAAGGCACTGAAAAAAAGTGTTTTTCATACTTACAACTGTTACAGCAGTCTCGTGCTCACATGATCAAAATTCAAACGCTTGGCAACCGGAATGTATTTATAACCGTTGCAGTGTCCTGGAGTCATGTGATCACCTTTTGACAAGACAAGTCAATGGGGAAGCCAGATTCATTTAACAACCGTGTTACTAACTTAACTCCTGCAGTGATTCACTTAGCAACTGTTACGAGAGAGGTTGTAAAATGGGGAAAAATTGACTTAACAATTTTTGTTAAGTTTTACCTAACAACAGAAATTTTGGGCTCAATTGTGATCGTAATTCGAGGACTACCTGTAATGATTTCCAGACTCTCTGCTCACTGCATGAACTACACATATTTTCCCCCCTCTTTTCTCCCCCTGCTTCACCCTCCATGAAGTTCATACAGTGAATCTGATGCTTCAGTCCCATGAGGGGCTATGGAACAAAAGGGCAAATGAAAAAGAAATGTTTATACATATTCAGTCCTTCAAATAATGTTTTCCCATGAATAAGTCCATATCTTAATAGAACAGCATTCTACTTTTGTTACTGTAATCCCTTAATCAAATGAATGGGAACTAGATAAAAGTCAAATCTTGTTAGCTGATTACAGAGAGATGTGTCCTATCAGCATACTGTATAAATATATCAGAAAGACAAAAGCCCTTAGCTCTGCAAACCTCTAAAGTTAGTTGATCCAAAAGTTAGCCTGGATGCATACTGTTACAAAACACAGATACAGCATATTTGCTACTCAGGGTATTTTTCTGACTTTGTCCCATTCCTCATAGTAAAAGCCTGTTTTCCCCAAAGGGACATTTAAGGTCACTTTAGGGGGTAGAATTTTACTTAGAGCCCCCTGGCTAATGAGGTCTGGGAGCCGGGGATTAGTCTAACATGCAAATTTTGGAGTAGCCAATGGGAAGTTACTTATTAAGCTGATCCTTCACAGTGTGTTGTTAATTACTAAAGGCAAATAGGGCAAGAAAGGTTAATCGTCCTACAGTTGCGGAGAGGTTTGTCTCCTGCTTTCTTCTCCTCAACAGGATCATCCAATCTTCTTATATCAATATGCAGGCTTCTGCAGAGGGCTGGTTCAAATCACAGTCTCTAAGGAAGCAAACGGAATCAGCTTTTTTTTTTTTTAATGTGGCCAGAAGCGTGATGGTAAGATTCAGCACCAGCAACTTTTATTAAGCATGGTGCTAATCAATTAAACTTCCAGATTAACTAATGAATCCAACCCACAGCAATTTGCTCAGTGTGAAAATTGAGCATTTTACTGCAGGTTGGACCAGGGGTGAAATCTACTTACCTTCCTTATCAGTTCGGAAATGCGCGTCGTACGCACACGGTCTCTTTGCTCATGTGTGCACATGCATCACATGCGCATGCACACCTTCTGCACATGTGCAAAAACTTCTGCGCATGCGCAGAAGGTAAAAAAACATTACTTCCTGGTTAAAACCAGGAAGTAATGACACCCAGAGGGCGATCGCGACCGGATTGCCGAACCACAGGGAAAAATCGCTACTGGATCGGGCGATCCGGTCCAATCCGGGAGCATTTCACCCCTGGGTTGGACTAAGTTGAATGTTTTTGCTATCCGGCTCAGATAAAATAACTCTAATAAACAATAATAATAATTTATTAAATGTATACGCTGCCTAAGTCCCAATGATTCTGGGCAGTCCGCAACTTTACTCAGCCCACCTGAGAATTTCATGCCTTTTCTATGGATCAAATTATATATTGGATGTCCTAAAATGCTTTGCCATGATTTATTTTCAGAACCTGATATATTAACCATTAACCATTTGGTTAATGTCCATTTGAAGTTACAACAGCATTGAAAAAAAATGACTTCTAACCATTTTTCAGATTTATGAATGTTGCAGCAACCCTATAGTCACGTGATCAAAATTCAGATGCTTGGCAATTGATTCATATTTATGGCAGTTGTGTCCTGAGGTCATGTGATCACCTTTTGCAACCTTCTGACAAGCAAAATCAGTGGGGAAGACAGAGGCACTTAGCAATTTTGTTACTAACTTAACAATTGCAGTGATTCGCATAACTGTGGCAAGAAAGGTTGCAAAATGGAGCAAACTTACTTAAAACTATCTCACTTAGCAACAGAACTTTTGGCTTCAATTGTAGTCATAAATCGAGGATTACCTGTACTCAGCTTGAATCTAAAGTATTACACACTTAACTTGTAGCTTCTTTCCAATCTTTTTACTTGCAGATTATACAGATGACAATTTGGCTCAAAATGCCTTAGTCAAATGGGGAGATAAGAGATGGCCTCAAACTGTCCTGATTGCGATGATAAACCAAGTTCACAAATTAGTTCAGAAGAGATCCAAAAGATCACAAGGTGGGAATGGGATGCTAAACATGAAAGCTCTTTTGCTGAAAATCTTTGAGGAGCCTGGAGAGAAAGTTCAAAACATTACAGATCATATGGACACTCACAAAAATATTCCTCAATCTTCTTGTGATCTGTGATGTTTTGAACATAGACTGAAATATGAATGAAGATTGACATTAAACATCCAAGTGCACAGCGAGATGAAGGAAATGCGCCTTGGCATAACAGAGAAAACAGAAATCAAGAATATCCTATACATATATCCAGCTGCACATACTTAACCGTCTTTGCAGAAGTAGAAGGCTTCCCAAAGCAAAAGTGGAATCAAAAGTGGTGGAGATGATAAAAGCTTTTCCCGTCCTCCTTCTCTAGTCCTTAAGGAAAGGATCTTGGATTTATCTGCAACTAGCCGAAGGAAGGGCGAGGATAATCCAAGTTATCTGAGGGCTCCATGGTGCTCTCTCAGCTTGTTTTCTTGCAGACGTTTCATTACATAGAATAGAATAGAATAGAATAGAATAGAATAGAATAGAATAGAATAGAATAGAATAGAATAGAATAGAATAGAATAGAATAGAATAGAATAGAATTCTTTATTGGCCAAGTGTGATTGGACACACAAGGAATTTGTCCTGGTGCATACTCTCTCAGTGTACATAAAAGAAAAGATACATTCTTCAAGAATCATAAGGTTCAACATTTAATGATAGTCAGAGGGAACAAATAAGCAATCAAATCATCACTAGGTAACATCATCAATGCTAGTCATTGGTACTTCTCTCTCTCTCTCTCTCTCTCTCTCTCTCTCTCTCTCTCTCTCTCTCTCTCTCTCTCTGAGGGGATCTGGGTTGTGAGGCTGGCTCTAAAGTTCGACTGGTGAACTATTTTCACAGTACAGGCCTTCAAAGTCTCTTTGGTGAGGGTCTTGAAAATTCATTTTCTACCCTAAATGAATTGCTCCTATTTATTCCAGTTGAAAGCATAGTTGGATCAAGAGTAGCTAAACTTGTTCTTGGCCACCCTAATTGTGGAATATATTAATCTTGGTGCACAAAACCTAATCAGAGCTAATGAGGAATTAGCATCATTTCCCAGGCTGCAGCCGCTACATCTCTAATGAAACAATAGTCCTTAGAATTTTATTGAAATTATCTCCTGAGCTTTTGTGAATCGTGGCCCACTTCTTCAGGTACACAATCTGCAGAGCTGTGAAAGGAAGGGTGTACATACAAAACCAATGAACCTCCTTATTGCCAGTGCTTCCTTGACTCAAAAAAAAACCCCATTGACCTTCCTGGAGAAAGTCACCAAGTATAGTCAATACTTTAGCACCTTCCAAGCAATCAGCAGAAGAAGCTGCTGTACCTTCTGCAGTGTTTTTGTGCAGAGGATCACCCCCACTGTGATCTTTGCCAACTGCTGTGTGTTGATCATTATAAATGCTGTACCATTCCAAGAACAGAGGAGACAGCACCACACATAGATTTACGGCATGCAGGATAGTGCCTTCTTGGGATTAATCTCCATGCATCTGATGAAGTGGACTGTGACCTGAAAAACCTGATGCAATAATACACAGATTAGTTTTCAAAGTTATCCGAAGAGCTTTTGTTCTTTTGGCTGGCCTGGCTTACCTCTCGTTTAGATCTTTGATCAATTATTGGGCTCAGCAGCAGAGCGGTGGTTCAAATGCTTGCCCCCATCAAGACCAAGAGGAACAATTTGGAATCAGCCTGGCAGAATCTGATCCATGGTTCTGGGGTTGAGATTGTGGCAACCTATTGGAAGCAATCCCTTGGCCCACCTGTGTAAAACATCCCCTCCAAAAGACTCCAGCCTATTGATTTTCATTGACTAAAACAATTCAGAAAAGGCAACCTCTGAATGCAGTAAGGTTGTATCCTTCAAAGGACAAAATTTGGCCGCTGCAAAACTTTAAAAGTTTGCTTCTGTTTAGAAATGGCAGCCCCAACTTGGCCTGAATACAAATGATTCTGTCTGCAAAGTGACTGGCAAACACATCACAGCATGCAAGAAATGATTTAGTCTCTTGGTGGAAACTCCTGTTGCTTTCATTGAAATATACAGTGCAACATCCCCCCCCCATCCCATTCAGTTTAAAAGCTTCACTCTACGGTAGTCTCCTTTTCTTCTCACCCACTGTATATATGAAAAAGAAAACCTGCTCTGCATCTGTGCAAATAGATCCATGCCCCAGTTTCTTTGAACATTAATCATCCTTAACTAAAGAAGTTACATTTAATCATTTTAACCTTGGTGTTACCATTAGACAAGGGGCTCATGAGATATCTGCAAGAAACAATGCTACTTCGAAAACAGTTTGATGGGAAATTAGAGGTTATTACTTTTTACTACAGAATTAGTCCTATAACAAAGTGCTATTGCTGTATTTTAAGTACTCCTTATTAGTAATGTGACATTGGAATTCTGCTGAGAAAGCCAGCATTTTGTTCTTTTACTACGGAGTAAGAATATAAGACTTGAAGTAGGAATGGCCACCAGTTGGAATCTAAGCAATTTAGCCTCCTGATTAACTCCAGAAGACTATAAGTTGTTATAGGCTTAGTCTACTCAATTCTCCTCCTCCTCCTCGTCCTCCCACTTCCCTCCCTCTCCTTCGTCCTTCTCCTCCTCACATTTCAGTCTTTAAGCCCACAGTCTGTTGTCTCTTAAATAACCATATTTAACCCACAAAAAAAGAGCAGAGCTATTTTGTGTGTCCAATCTCCTCTTCCTTTTAAAGTAGGGCTATGTTCTCTTGTGTCATTGATGCACTATTTTCCAAAATAATAGTTAGCATCTGCATACACAATAAAGATACGATTGGGAGAAAGAATATAATATTATCTTTGGTTTGGAGTGGAGAGTTACTTCTCTGCTCAGATCTTAACAGTACTTCTGTCCTAGATAACAACAGAAATAGAATTCAATATCCCTCCATGAAGGGATTGCTTTTTTAGAAAAGCAAAAAAAAAAACAAAAAAAAAAAAAAAAAAACCAAAGACATTCTCTAAGCCCTCAGCATTTAGAAGGCTCTGGAAGCTTATGACACAATTCTGTGGGTTTGTGAATATTATTTTCCTTTAAATTTATATATACACACACACACAAGCACACCTACTTATTTTTCCCATGCACATAAAGGGGAAGGGGGAATGTTAGAAATCCCTTCGTTATTTACAAATTGCTTTTTTCTGCCTGCCCAGTTTATATCTAAGCCAATAAATAGGCACCCTGGTTTAGTGGGTGTAAGGAAAAAATAAAAATGAAGCCAAGCACTGTGTTTTCTGATTTTGGTCTGTTTCAACGTGCTTTATACCTTCATTCAACAACGTTCTCCATTTAATTAAATGCTTAATTGCACTAGGGATACAGTTTGAAGGGGCAGTTTAAATTGCCTGATCTCTGGTCTGCAATATTAACATCTGACAGCCTTGTAGGGCTGCTGCAAAAGATGGCTTTCAGCATAGTTCTCTTACCTCTGCTAGGATTATAACTGAACTACACGGCAGGGAGTGTGTATATTAGTTTCTCAGCAGGTCCTGTATGGTGAGGGTAATAGCAATAACTTTGCCTGCAATGGGGTGGAGGTCTAATATCTCTTAACAATAACACTTGCTTGTTGTAAATGAGAGACGTACAAAGTGATTTGAACCTAAAAGTCCATTTCAAGGAGAACTTCTACTTGGCCATTCTGAGCAGCTATATTTCAAGGGTTCTGATCATTGGGGGTGGGGGATTATCATGAAACAAGTTACTGTAAGAGTTTGTGGTTCAAAATAAAACATAAATGGCTGCGGGGTGTGTGTGTGAAGGCCATTCTGAAACCTTCATCTTATTTTCCTGTAATTATTTAATCATTTATTTGGAGGCATGTTTTATATCTTCATCTTGCTGAAATATTCAGTCTTTTCAGAACCTGCAGTCTTGAACATGGTTGAAAAATCTGTGGGAAGATCTCACACATGCAAGGAGAACTACAAATATTTCTGAGCTAGAAAAGGTCTGCTAGGAACAGTGGGGAAATTTTCCCCCCAAAAGCTGAATAGAAAGATTCCTAGCTGGTTACAAAAAACTGTTTGAATGCTGTTATTTCTGCCAGCTGCAATGTTACAAAGCAGTGCTTGGAAGGGTGTCAGAATCTTTCTATATTCACGGTTTTCTTATTTTGAACATTTAAACAACTGCGCCTAAGTATTAAGTATGGTTTCAAGCGCAGAAAAATGTTGCATTTAACACTCTACTAACTTCTGTTCTATTAAGGATTCATTGATATATAACATATGACCATAGTTGACTGAATTTTGCATATTACTGTACATTAAATATATTACCTGATCTGCTGCTTCATTAGGCAACTCTTATTTTGTTCCCTTTCTTACTATTAGACATGAATACTTTTTTAAAGTGTACATTTTTCAGCAGCTATCTTTTATTAATATGGGAGATCCAGTGTTTATGTATTAACCATAATAGCCTTTAATACTGCATTATCATAACACCGTAAGAGATCATTTGGATGTTATAGCCACCTTGGTTATCTTGACCTTATTTATTATTTAAAAGTAAAATCACAGTGCTTTGTATAGATTTCCCCAAGCTAAATATCATTCACCTTGTGAAGGTGTTTAGCTGTGATTATTAGATAATCAATTTGGGTAAAATGAATTATGTGCCAAGAGACTTTTTAGAATGCCAGCTGTCTATTCACCTTAGATTTTTAAAAGCCCTATTAAACATTTTATGTTCTTTCTAAATGATGAAGCATAATCTGTCATTCACAACCAGAATTTCTCTTCAGTTTGTATAATCTTTAAATCAAGAGGGCATGTAATAAATACTCTTAATTTTTGTCTGCTTTGCAAAAGAGAGACAAGAATCCAAATTAGGTTTTCGGTATTATGACTAAGTATGTTTCTTACTGTTGGATCTTTTCAGGGGTTGTGTATGTACCTACACGCTTATATATGTGTACGATATACTTTTGACTTTCAGATGTTGATGTGCTGTGATCTTGTGATCCTTAATTTGACTATGCTGGTTGAGGATGATAGGAGTTGGGTGACCATAGCTTTTCTTTCATTGTACTAGACAGCTGTTCAATCAGAAATCCTTGTAGGTAAACCTATAGGAACTTTAAACCTATAACGAGGGAGCCAAGTATCTATAATATAACCCTGACAATGACTTAAAAGTCCACAATGGAGAAGAAAGTATATGGGATTTTGAGTGGTCAGATAGTTTCTCTGTCTGTAAAAAGTATATTTCCATTTAAAAGAAAGGAATTGGAAGTTTGTTCTACACATATATTGTAAGATTCTACACTGACCAGAATCTCCAGGTAATTGTGACTGCAGTAACACAATTGCTAGTGTTTTTGTTCTGTTTGCACTGTGAAGTTCAAAGGTACAAATCCCAAATAATCTACTTGGAATCCATGGACCTGTCTTTTCTTATCAATGCAGAGCCATTTCTCCAAATTACCTGCTATGTTATTGGTTTATCTGATCCAAGGTTTTCTGCTACTAAGATATATTGCTTTGACCTTTTCTATAACGGTGAGTGTTTTTAATTTTTGTTTGAGTCCAGCTTTCCAGTCTGGGACATTTTTAAATTCAGTCTGATTTCTGAATGGAAGTGCTCTTTGGTATATTTTGATCATAATCTATAACATAACAAGGATTCTCTTGGGAAAGATGAGTAAAACTGGCGAATGAGCATTTCTCTTCACTTAAAGATTGTATGCTTTAACGTGGAGGGAGGCATGCTACTGTAGGGTAGAGGGTTAATTTTGTACACAGTGTTCGATTATATTCCTCATAGATTATAGGAAAACCCATTTCTTGAATATTGTGTGTTTATTTTTTGTGGACAAATAACAATAATAGGGGGACCTTGTTCAGGCTGTCCACATTTTCTGCTTTCAGGTAGTGGAAATAATGCATTTATATCTCTCACAATAAGCTTGTTTCTTGTCCTTTGAGGAGCAGGAATGAGAGAATACATGAAGATCAAGCTGATGCTTTTCTTCAAGGAAATGGGATGATTGACAGAGACTTGCAAGTTGTCAATAACCAACAGCAATTAATTCTCTTTGAATGTAGAGGCTAGTGCATTTGAAGCTGCTCACAAGTGGGTAATAGAATTATAATGGCTTCTGACTGCATTAATATGGGGCAAAACAAAATCAAGGGATTGTTTAATATGTTTGATCTAACTCTTGTCATTTTTCCTTTCAAAGGCTTTGTAGGTTTAAATTAGAGAAGTATTTAATTGAAATTTTAAAAGTTAATGGTGTTCAAAGACTCTGGAAACATGATGGCAGATAATTCTGGACTTTCTTTGTTTTTCCTTGAAGACATTTCATCTCTGGGATAACCATGACCTGGATGACTGAGAATCTCCATAGAACTTCTTCTTCGCGAGCGAGGGAATACAATTTGCTATGAATGAGGCGATGTTTTCTTTTGCCACTGCACCCTAATTTTAAATGAAATTATACCCTTTCTCTAGAGACTTTAAATCTCACTGATCCTTCTGTGACTTAACATTTGAGGGAGAAATTATCTCTATGGTAGTGTGGCACCTACCAGTAGCTTAGGCTGGCGTGTGGTTATAGCAGAGAATTGTAGGGGGAGGGGGGTTTCCATTATGAGGTGCCAGCAAGAGATTATATGTATTTTTGGAAGTTGTGTGGAAGTTTCAGTTAATATAAAAGATTGCAGCAAAAGGAATTTTGAAACTGAATGAAATGAAATATGTCAGTTGTTTATGACTTGATTCCTCCTTTGTTTCCAGTTCTAATTCAAGGTGTGCTATAAAGCCCTTCATATACCAGGACTATGGTGTCTGAAGGAATGCCTCTTCCTGTATGTTCCTATTCACATTCTAAGATCGTATTTAGGAAGATGTGTTCCCAGTGCTCTCCCATGATGACTCATGGCTGGTGGTCAGCCAAGAACAGGCCTTGTCAGTGGTGGCCTCCCAATCTGGTAATTGCACCCTAGTGAATTATGCACAGAGCCATCTACCTTGCCTTTGTTATGCCAAGCAAATAAATGTTTACTTTTCAAGTTTTTTAAATAAAATGTTAATGCTTCAGAGAGTTTGTTAACTTCTTCACCGCTGCTTTTTTTAATCTGTGCTACTTTTATCATTTGTTTTGTTTGTGTTTTTTTCCTATAATGTTTGCAGCGTATATATTTATTAACTGTTCTATTGTTTTAAATGCTTGAACTTTATTACAAACTGCTTTGAATTTTTTTTTTAATGGGAAGCAGCATGCGGATGTTTTAGCGCAATAAAATACATAATATTTGTAAGGCTGGCCAGTGAAATCATAGGGACCATGTATGTCTTGTGTTATCCAGATTCATGTGATTTTTAGTTCATCTTTGGCATAAATATTCCTATATTTTTGTTTTTGTCTGAGCATCTGCCATCGTTTTCATCATGGAGAAGAATCTATGAATCTGGTTCTTTTAAATTGATTCTATATGATGCTGATATTATGTGGCCCAAGCACCAAATGACAGGACTGAAAAATGTCCAGATCTCATTGATTCATCAAACTTGGAAATCTATAGAGATTTTCAGTAATCCAGGTCATGGTTGTTCCAAAGATGCTTTTTCAGGAGGCAACTGGAGTTTCTTGTTTTTTCTTTTGAAGACGTTTCACTTCTCATCCAAGAAGCTTCTTCAGCTCTGACAGGATAGTGGGGAATGGAAGGATTGGTGTTCCTTGCAGACAGCTGGTAATTTGCATCCTTTTAGAGGGTCATTGTAGCATTTGGAGGTTTATCCATGTCCTCAGAGTCACCTGAGTAGTGCTCAAGAAAATCCAGTTGCCTCCTGAAAAAGCATCTTTGGGACATCAAAATGGAAAGTTATTGAAAAAGAGATCTGAGCCACTATGAAAAGAGATCTGAGCCATTACTAATCATAATGAGTACTTTTTAAAATCTACAATTAACAATGATTTATACAAATCATTTGGAAGATAGGCTTCTAGAATAGTCAATGTTAGATAACAACCCTTGTTGGTTTGTTTCTAATGTCCTTGTTAGGCCCCAAAAATGTACTGGGTCAGTTCAAAGGCCCAATGTGAGCAAGCATTCAAGTTCTTAGGAACCTTTGATCAACTACTATCGGGGGTGGGATTCAACCGGTTTGGACCGGTTCAGGTGAACTGGATGTTAATTTTAATCTGGTTCATCAAACTAGGATGAGGCTCTGGGAGGGTGAAAAACGGGCCTAATGGAAGTCTGGAAATGAGCCCATTTCCGGCCTCCAGAGGGCCTTCGGTGCTGTCCTGGAGGCTCCAGGAAAGGCTCCGGAGCTTGGGGAGGGCGAAAACGCCCCCCCCCCCCACCATGGTGCAGGAGGCTGAGTAGGCCATGCCCCCATGGCCACGTCCACCCAAGAACCAGGCAGTGGACCGGTTGCTGAAATCTTTGAATCCCATCCCTGACTACTATGGTAAATTGTGCAAACCAAAAAATCTTTATTCATGAATTATACACTGTTCCTACTTACCTTCTTTTATATACTTTCAGACACTTTTTTTTTTAATTGTACACACTTTCAGTTTTAATACATTTTTTGTCTTATAGTTTTTTATAATTTAATACAATATCCTTCCCTCCTTGTGGTGTCTATGACCATAGTGAATATTTGATGTGATTTGATTAGCATTAATTATAGGCATGATGGAATGTGGGGAAAATGGGAATAAAAACCAGGGCTATTTGCTGAAATGTTATCATCTGTACTTGTTGGATACATCATGTCCATCCACGAAATTGTTTCCCTCAAGGAGCAGGTAGTCCTCACTTAATGCCTTGTCATTTTTCAACCGTTATGATGGCCATAGAATGGGTGCTTTAGGACCCATATGGAGCTTTATGACTGGCTGCAGTGTTTCATGGTCACGTGACCGTGATATACAATGTTTTTTGCCAGTTTCTGGCAAAAAGCACTTATTCAAACGATTGAGTTTTCTTAAGAACCATGGCATTTGTTTAACGACTGCTCAAAAAAAGACATAAGATTCTTCTAATCATATGGATGCTTAGCCTAATAACTGTAACAAATTACGACCATAACTCAGGGCTCAATTCCAGTTATTAGTTGAGGACTCTCTCGGGGGTGGGTTCTATTTACCTTTACTACCGGTTCGCAGCGGGGTCGTGTGCGCGCGTGCGCTCTTCTGCGCATGCGCAGAAGCGTTTTGATGACATTGGGGTCGGTGGGTTCTATAGAACCGGTGAGAACCTGGGGCAACCCACCACTGGACTACCTGTACAGAATACAGAACTGATCACCTGGTAACCACTTTCCATTTCTATTCCACTTTCCATTTCTGTTTTGCACACATCTTCTGCATGTACATAAAAGCTGTCCAAGCTAATTATGCACAGTATTGGAGCCAATAGCTCTGGAAAACTCTGTGTCTTTTGAAATATAATCTTAAATTATATTCTGCCCTGGTGGCGCGGCAGACTAAAGCACTGTTATTAACATCAGCTGCCTGCAATTACTGCAAGTTCAAATCTCACCAGGCTCAAGGTTGACTCAGCCTTCCATCCTTTCTAAGGTAGGTAAAATGAGGACACGGATTGTGGGGGCAATAAGCTGACTTTGTATAAATATACAAAAGTATGAAGGCTATTGCTTAATGCATTGTAAACCGCCCTGAGTCTCCAGAGAAGGGTGGCATATAAATCAAACAAAAAAAAAAATATTATTATATTTATTGTTTTTGCCTGTTCATGTTTCTCCCTCTCCCCCATTGCTTCTACTTGCCTTTTACAGGTAATCCTCGACTTACAACAGTTCACTTAGTGACTGTTCAAAATTACAATGTCACTGAAAAAAGTGACTTACGATGATTTTTCACACTTATGACCATTGCAACATCCCCAGGCAACATTCAGATGCTTGACAACTGGTTCATTTTTATGACAGTTGCAGTGTCCCCGGGTCATGTGATCCCCTTTTGTGACCTTCTGACAAGCAAAGTCCATGAGGAAACCAGATTCACTTAACAACCAAGTTACTAAGTTAACAACTGGAGTGATTCACTTAACAAATGTGGCAAGAAAAGTTGTAAAATGGGGCAAAGCGCATTTAACAAATTTCTCACTTAACGACATAAATTTTGGGCTCAATTGTGGTCCTAAGTCGAGGACTATCTGTATTCTCTTTTGCCTGTTAACTGTCATTGATGATTTCTCATATTTAGTAAATAAACATATAGCTATATAACTGAATTGACTGATACGTGTGCTTGCTGTGATCAGGATTTAAGATTGACAGGCAGTGTGTTGGATGCACATTACATCCTGTAATTTTCCAATAATGCTCATTATTTTCCCAGGGACTGCTGAACACACAAGGCAAGGAAGGGTAGATGACAAAACATGGGTGACAATAGCATGTTGTCATAGTGTATGACTTGCATCAAAATCAGTGATGGAATAAACATAGCGTCCCATGCCTTATTTTTTAAAATAAAAAACTCAGCTGTTAATTTAATATTCCTGGATTTTTGGCACCCGATGCAGCATAATTTTAACGTATGCAGTTTCCTCTCATATTCTAAAGTAGAGCTAAGACTGTTTAGTAATGGGTGAGCATGGCTGCTTCATAAGTGTATTATGTAGCCTCCATTTGCCCTTCCCATTCCAAATGTTAAAACAAGACCTCTGGTTCTTCAGAACTGATCTCTCTAGTTACAAGCTCCCAGTCTCATTTTTATGTTGGCGTAATATCCTTAATTCATAGAAGACAGGGGTTGCAAGTCTCTAACTTAGCGGCCACCAGTCTTTATTGCCACTGTAATAATCTTGATAGAAGTGGCTTTTTCCAGACCAATTTTTCTTTGGTCTGCAGCTCGTTTGCAATAAACATGAGCCAGAGTAATGAGACAAAAAACTCTGACTTCTCCTATGACAATTCAACTGGTTCACAAAGGGGCAGTAAAATATAATCCAAGGATTTACGGCGCTAATAGCAATGAGCAGTGGAGTTCATTATTATGCTAAACTTTCAACTAAAGCATGGGGACAAAGATTGCCATAGGCACTGTCCTGTATGTTGGCGATAATTGAGTCTATTAGCCTTAATTTCATAATTCCTAAATTAATTCTGCTCACTTATAAATAGCTTTAATTGCTTGATGGGGGGAGTTATTAAAAGGCAATGTACTATGTATTAGTGCGATGAATTCATTTGAATATAGCGCACTCAACGTAATCAGCTTCATTTGTTGTCATATATTTATCTATCAACAATGATGATATCTAAGTTGGGTCTAGAAAACAGTCAATGGCCACTGAAGTAATTCTAAACGTTGCATTTCACAGGTGACCCCTTTAGGTGCTCAGGAGTTGTCATACATTTGTTGTATAAATTTGGTTGTATAAACAGAGGCATAGAATCAAAATCATGTGAGATATTAGTATCGCTTTATAAATTCTTAGTAAGACCACACCTGGAATACTGCATCTAGTTTTGGTCACCACATTACAAAAAAGATGTTGAGACTTTGGAAAAAGTGCAAAGAGCAACTAAGATTATTAAAAGGTTGGAGACACAAACATATGAAGAAGAGTTTCAAGAACTGGGTATGGCCAGTCTAGAGGGAAAAAAAGGACTAGCGGGTAACATTATACCAGTATTCCAGTATTTGAGGAGCTGACACAAAAAAGAGGAAGGTCAACTTATTTTCCAAATCAGCAGAAGGCAAGACAAGAAACAATGGATGGAAACTAATCAAAGAGATTAAGCAGAATTAAGGAGAATTAAGGAGAAACTTCCTAACAGTGAGAACAATTAACCAGTGGCACAGTTTGCCTTCAGAAGTTGTGGGTGTTTCATCACTGGAGATTTTTTAAAAAAGACTGACAGCCACCTGTCTGAGATGGTATAGGGTCCCCTGCATGAGCAGGAGATTGGACTAGAAGACCTCTAAGGTCCAATCTAGCTCTATTTTGATTGATTGATTAAATGTCCCTATGCTGTGCTACATTTAGAAGTCTTCATGCTCTCGCATAGAATGGGGGTGGGAAATTCTACTCCAAAATTCTGCTTTGAATCTGAATTTTGTAAATGTGGTTGTCCCTGTTGCACATTCTCAGTGACAGCTTCTTGGACACTTTTGTACATTAGGTGGAAATGCTTAAAGGTGAATGGAACCTTTGTTTGTACCCTCAATTGCATGGACATCATATTGTGGTGGCACAGTGGTTAGAATGCAGTACTGCAGGCTACTTCTGCTGACTGCTGACTGCCAGCAGTTTGGCAGTTTGAGACTCACCAGCTCAAGGTTGACTCAGCCTTCCATTTTATTTATTTATTATTATTTGTCAAACACGTAAGATAACAGATATAAGTATAAACATGATTATGAATACAGGATAAGGATACAAATAAATGGGGACAGTAGGACAGGGACGGTAGGCACGTTGGTGCGCTTATGCACGCCCCTTACAGACCTCTTAGGAATGGGGTGAGATCAACAGTAGACAGTCTAAGGTTAAAGTTATGGGGGATTGATGTTGGTAAAACAAGGACCCAGATTGTTGGGGGCAATATGCTGACTCTGTAAACTGCTTAGAAAGGACTGTAAAGTACTGTGAAGTGGTATATAAATCTAAGTACTATTGCTATCATGCTGTGTATAGTGTTTTCTGCTGCAGTCATTTGAAATATCTTCAAGAAATCAGTATCATTGGAGGCTGGGGCTTATTCAGGATGTTCACATGGTTTAAGATTTACTGAATGAGATTTATGATGCATGGGAATATCTTTTACAGCTAGGGTTTTAACTCAGGGATATTAGTTATTACTCAACTCTTCTGACAGCAACGGTTATCTCGGTTTCTACTATCATGCCAAATGGAGAGATGTTCTTCACAGCTGTCCATCAACCCTGAAAATCAAATCAAACAAAAGATAAATTGAGTTCACACACTACACAGATAGCACATATGAGTTTGGTTGGTTTTAACTTCACATGTTTAGCAATGCCAGTTAATTGTGCTTTATTCAGTACATCATGGGTGAATAAACCATGTCTTTGTCTGATAAATGAAGCTATCTCGAACAAGTGTGTCCAACCCACGGCCCACAGGCTGCATGCGACCCTGGTTAGCTAGTAATGTGGCCTTACAAGATTGAAAATTTTTAACGTTATATGATTTATATACAGTACATTAACTGTATTATGTATTTTATATATGCCCACAACAATTCCTCTTCACTCAGTGCGGCCCAGATAAGACAAAAGGTTGAATACCCATGATTTAGAAGTTTCTGTTCTCTCCAACTGACTTTATACATGCACCCTGCTGCTTATATCAAGAAGAAGCTGTCATGCCAAAGGCTGCCTTTGACAAAATTACTCAAATCTGCATCATAGATGTAGTTTATTTAAATTAGAATGAAAAAAAGGTGTTGCAAATCCATAAATAAAACATGAAAAGTTTAAAGTTGCAGAAGACAGGCTATTAGAGCTACTAAAAATTAGAATTTTGCTTTTTTTAAAATTTGATTTATATGCCGCCCTTCTCCAGAGACTCAGGGCGGCTTACAATGCGTTAAGCAATAGCCTTCATACTTTTTGTATATTTTTACAAAGTCAGCTTATTGCCCCCACAAACTGGGTCCTCAATTTACCTACCTTAGAAAGGATGGAAGGCTGAGTCAACCTTGAGCCTGGCAAGATTCAAACTTACTAATTGCAGACAGCTGGAGTTAAATTACAATGCATTAGTCTGCTGAGCTATACCAACAATTTGTAACTTGTAAGGCAGAAAACTTACGGAATGGCATAGGTGAACAATAGTTCACATTTAAGCATGATTTTTACCCTTTACTGAAATCATAGTTGCTGAGCAACCTCGACAGTGTTCAGTTTTGCAAGTAATCTTAATAATACTCTTTTAAAAAGGTATTTTATTATATCATGGTAAATAAGAAGAGAGAAAAAGTTAAATTCATACAGTTGCATTAGACATATACCCAAGTCAGGAAAAAATGATAGTTTCAATTCAATATAAACACCTGCATTCTGGGAGTTCTACTGAACCTTTTCAGATCAGTCCCTGCTTAGCAGATATGTGATTCAGAAAACTTTGGTTACTCCAGGTTTTTGGTGAAACATTGCCTCCCCCCCTTTCTTTCCCCAGCTCTCCTATTTTCCTAGTATCTTGTTTAGTTTTAGTTTTATTAAATTTATATACTGCCCTTCTTCCCTTTCTCCTCTCAGTTACTACTCATAACCCACTGCAACATACCCACTGGCCTGATTATCTCCTGATCTTCCAGAACTGATGGTGGACTACAACCTGGATCTCCCCACATCTAGTCCAGGGTGTGCCAGTACACCACACTACACAATGTAACCCCACCCTGTCCCACTTAAGGAAATAATTGGCTTCGGAGCCTCTGTTGAGTTCTCAAAAACCATTAAGAGGCGTGCTGCTTCTGAACAGCAGTTTGGGCCAAATCGTCCATGTAACAATGCTTAGCTTGAATACACTGCAAAGCATTACTGCAAGGGAAATCAAACATCGTTCTACATTTCATAAAATTTTGAACATTCATCAGAATGAAGTTCGTCCAAAGAAGTAAGATTACAAGAGGCTGCATTTACACAAGGGGGGAAAAAAGAACTACAAGATTATTAGACTGTGGTTATTCTATGAGGCAAGTTTTTCATGGATAATAAAGTCAAAATTACATCCATGGTCATTTGTATTCTTCTCGTCCCCGTGGTAGTATGTTTCTACTTCAAGCTTGAGACTTGGGAGTTTGAAGGTTCTGCGCAGGATCTTAGCTTGTTCCTAGCACTGCATTCTTCTGGACAGAGGAGCTCTAGTGTGATTCCTGGACTCTGTTGGAGCCATTTTCCCAGCTTAGAAGTCACAGCCTTAACTGCTCCTATTACTACTGGGACCACTTTGGTTTTTACTTTTCACATACACAAACATGCTTACACACACACACACACAAACAGAGAGACAGAGAATGCATGTATGTGTGCAGTTGATCCCCAAACCAACAACGATCTCAGGAATTTCAGTGGCATCAAATAATAACTTTCACATTCTACCCAGAGACGAGCTGAATTTTGAAATATCTTGCTCTGATTAGTAACTACAGTTGAAGCAAATGCCCCATTAAAAACCTGGAAAAATATGGAAAGTAAATCTACCTTTCCCAGCAGGCAATTCTAATTTATGCAGCAAAAGTCTCAGAGGATGCCCCTGCCAAGGAAAATTATTTAAATGGCATCTAAATTCACTTACAGTAATGTGAACTAATGTAAATAGGAAGACTCTTAACATATAAATCAATGATGAAACTTAGCAAGATGATAAAAGGTGCAATCTTGCTGTCATTGGCATCAATTTCATTTAATTCAAAGGAGCAGGATTAGAGCAGAAACACTGAGACAGATTCTGAGAATTTTTTTAGATGTAAAAAAACCAATACAGAAATTTACACATTTTGATGTTGTACTTTGTTTCCTCGGGCCTAAAATAATGGAATATTTTTTAATGTTTAATTGTCTAGATAGGATATAAAAATAAACAATTTGCAATAGTATCTCTAATAGTCTGACTCATAAGGCACATACATGAAAAACACAATCAATAAATAATGAATATGACTCAACTCTACTTGAGAAGAGGTCTCTTGTTGCGCAATATGACTGAATGCTGAGAAAACATTGATAGAGCACTTCATATAACTGCTGCATAAAAGTGGGGCCTTTTTCCCCAATTAGTACCATGGAGTGGTTTTCAAATTATAATGCTCCAACCTCCTAACAAATTTGTGATTAATGAATTTGTGATCCCCTTCCCCATGAATAAAACTAATAATTTCGCTGATGCCAGAATTGGGCAAGAAATAAATATACCACTTTTTATCATGAAATACAACAGAAACTTTTGGACTTTGCAGGACAGCAGTTACCCATTGCAGGTAAAAATGAGGAAAAGCCAAAAGTGGTTTTTGATAGCAGACAACTTTTCCTGCGTACACTTGATTTTATAAAAATAATAAAATGTAACAAACAGCCCAAATTACTTGTGACTCCTAAGGGGGGCAGACCTATCATCAAAGAACTGTCATAATCCTCTTTTTTCAACGAATTCAATAAAATATTTCTTCCTTCCTCTCTTCCTCCCTCCCTCCCTCCCTTCCCTCCCCCCGCCCTCTCTCACACACACAATGAATGGACTAAATTCATGAATGTTGGCATTCTTCCTTGAAACCTCTTGAAAATTCAGTGCACTTTCTTAAAATATCCCAGAATTTCAGATGGGAATCATGAGATTTGCTAGTCTCCTCCGATTTAAGTCATTTTTAATTAATTTAAAATTTAGATTTTTAATCATACTGAGTTTGAGACTTCCACAAATATCATTGTGTGGTAAAAACTACATTGTCCACTTATGGCCAACATGATGGTCTTTCAACATTTCATAACATCATTTGTATGTAAGAAGAGACTAAAATACTCCAATTTATATCACTGATTACCACTGAATATCATAGAAGAGTGAAATTTAAAAATCTGCATGCTCACATTCTATTTTACTTTAATTACTACACAGCAGTGGCTAAAAAACAATAAAGCTAAGACTGTAGAACTGCTAAAATCTTTTTACACTCATCAAGAAAGTAATCCAGTAAAGACCAGAGGTGAGAAGAATCATGAAATCACATACACAAGTAGATGAGTCCAAGGTCTGTGATGAGCTATCTCTTTGTGCTGGGCATCAGAGGGCTTAGTACAATGGGCAGCTATTTCATGGGTATAGCCTAGCATGGAAAGGTGTCTTCTCTTAACTCAGATAATACCATGTAGTGTACAGTCACTTTGTTTCTCTGTTGTGCTTAGGCTGGCAGTATTTGAAAGAGCAGATGGCCATAATGAAATTGCATTATACTCTTCATGAGTATCTGACTCAGGTCCTGCGTGTCTTCTTTAAGAATGTAAAAGTTAAAAGGTTAGAATGAAAGCAAGCTGACAAGGTGCTTGGAGGCTTGTTCAAAATCTTTGCAGTGCAAAAGGCTAACGTTTTCTAGCTTTATCCCTGCAATGAACCAAATTAGCAGTAAAAAGGGAGAAATGGGTCTCCTTGTCACTGCATTGTCCTTCTCATCATAAAGGATAGTACAAGTACAATAATATCTTGTGCAAAGAAACTTTTTCTGGTAGAAATTTTGTCCCTCGGCTAAGTTCCTTTAAAAAAAATAAAAATCCGGTTTTACTCTGCTTTTGAGAACCTTTGCTATAAAGGTGGGTTTGGTGGCTTTGCTATGTCACTAAGGAACAATACTATGAAGAGAGTCACAGATTTCTCTATGGTTTCTTTAAGAGCAAACAAGCAATGGCAATTTAATTGCTGCCCTAATTTAGCAAATCAAATTCATTTGCTGTAAAATAATTACCTTCTTTCCATTTATGCCTGGCTTTTTTAAACTACGGCCATTTAAGGATTAATTAGATCAATTCAATTCATTTAGTCCATTTAATTAATGCATGTTGGTTTAATGTAAATACAGTTTCTCTTGAGTAAAACTTAGTTCCCAATGACTTCATGGACTGATCCATATACTTAACAGTAATGCAGAAGTGGGCTGGCCTGTGCCTTTTTTCAAAGTGTTTTGTCAACTTTCCACAGACCTGAGAATTCCTGTTTGTCTCTTATCCAAGTGCTGGTCAGGTCCAGGTCTATTTACTTTGTCAGGGTTATCCAAAGTTGCCACCTAGTTAACTAGTTAACACTAGTTAGACATTGAGCGGTGGCTCAGTAGCTAAGATGCCGAGCTTGTCGATCAAAAGGTCGGCAGTTCAGCTGTTCAAATTCCTACTGCCACATAATGGGGTGAGCTCCCGTTACTTGTCCCAGCTTCTGTCAACTGCAAACTGCGAACTAGCAGTTCAAAAGCACATAACAAATACAAGTAGAAAAATAGGGACCACCTTTGGTGGGAAGGTAACAGCGTTCCGTGTGCCTTTGGCATTTAGTATTGTGGACCACATGACCATGGAGACGTATTCGGACAGTGCTGGCTCTTCGACTTTGAAATGGAGATGAGCACCGCCCCCTAAAGTCAGGAACGACTAGCACATATGTGCGAGGGGAACTTTTACCTTTACCTTAATGTACAAAGCTTTACATTTTCCCTTGATCTGCTTCTCATATTCTGAAAGGAAAGGCTTAGACACAATATTAACATTTCTTTATAGTGCTTAAGAATCTGCGAGTCCTAAATCCCATTCAGGTAGTATTTTTATGTGTTTAATTGTTCTTGCAGTTGAACACTGGGGAATGGCAATTTCTTGTTTTTTTTCTGTTTTCACTGTGCAATTCAAAGAGGGGAGGCAGGATGTGGTGGAATCACCAGCTAAAGGAGAGTGGGGAGTAG
Source organism: Pituophis catenifer annectens (assembly GCF_029215685.1). Taxonomy (NCBI): domain Eukaryota; kingdom Metazoa; phylum Chordata; class Lepidosauria; order Squamata; family Colubridae; genus Pituophis; species Pituophis catenifer. The sequence continues at coordinate 218,686,445 of NW_027256881.1, read as the reverse complement.
AGGCTCGTCAGCTGGGTATTGCTCCAGGGAGGAAATGTCATAGTGAAGCCTTATCTACTTAGTTCTCAAAGGAATGTAGCCAGTCTGGCAAGTTTCTTGTAATGTAGTTAATCAACAATAAAGAAACTGATTTGGCCTATTCAGGAAGCTGTTCTGGTTCCTTTGCCTGACACAGGGCTACTACCTACAAACCAAACATGCTTTTAAATGTCTACATGGGAATGTTTCATTTGAACACAGTGAGGTCTTTCCGAGACTTCCAGAGTTTATTTCCTGCTTAAGGAGCTGCAATTTCTAGTGGTGTCTTACCGCCCTTCCACCATAGTTCAAACAAACCGGTTCAGAGTCAAGAAATTGCTTTGAACAAATGTGATAGCCAAGACATGCCCATTTCTAAGTGACAAGACGTTAATAATGGCTGCTTGCCATTTCCCATAGTGGAGACACTTGGAGCAACTGAAAAAGCAATTTCTTTGCCTATAAATTGTTTTTCCTTTTTTTCTTGGAGTAGCTGGATATAAGATTTCCCTCTTCTGTTGTGTGATTGATACTTTCAATGAAAAAAAGTAGTTGACTGCTATAGAAATCCTTTGTTTTATATAATGGAGGATGTCAGCATGTAAAGGCAACTTGTGAAACTAATTGAATAAGATTGGCATCTCCTAAAGGAGGTAGGGTGAATACGGGAAAACACGTACTTTTTGGCCTAAAAGAAAAAAATGGAAAGAAAATGCAACCTTCTCATTCTTCATCTTTTATTGTTCATGAAAAATTGGTAGATAATCCATACGTACTTTGCTATCTGAAATGTAGAATGTTAGAGAGATGGTTTAAGGTCTGAGGAAATTGTTTAGTTAATTTATACATCCCATCGACTTGCTGCACCCCAGAATTCTTTGCAACATTTGTTTGGTAGGTTCTCTGACCCAAATTTTGTGGTTCCTTTGCATCTATTATTCAGTTTTCAATTGAATGCATTATAATTTCTTGTGATATCAGAGCTTATTACATCAATATGGTTTAACTGTGAATAGAAAACAATTGATTTGAATTCATTTATTTGCAGGTAGTCCTCGACTTATGATCGCAATTGAGCCAAAATTTTCCATTGCTAAGCAAGACAGTTGTGAAATACGTTTTGCTCCATTTTACAACCTTGCTTGCCACAGTTGTTAAGTGAATCACTGCAGTTGTTAACTTAATATCATGGTTGTTAAGTGAATCTGGCTTCCCCATTGACTTTGCTTCTCAAAAGTTGCAAAAGGTGGTCACATGACCCTGGAACACCACAACCGTCATAAAGACATGCAAGCTGTCAAGCATCCAAATTTTGATCACATGATCCCACGGATGCTGGCATGGTCATAAGTGTGAAAAATGGTCACAAGTCACTTTTTTCAGTGCTCTTATAACTTTGAATGGTCAGTAAATGAATGGTTGTAAGCACTACCGGTATTGAAATTATACAATCACCCCCCCCCCAGCGATTCTGCATAGCTAACTAGAGTGAAAAACATCACAATATGAAAAAGTGAAGAAAAGAAACCATAAAAACACCCATGCAAGGGAAAATAGCACACACAAGATATAATTATCATGGCTCACATACCATCATGGCCCACTGCCAGGAAGAGAACCAGTCTGGATTACTGCAAAAGATTGGGGTCAGCACTAGCAATTGCCATGTACAACTCTGAGGCTAGCAGTTGGTTTCAGACTTAGATGTGGAACTTGGAGAATAGAAAGAAGCTAATCCTAGATTTGTGAGATGGTAGATCATGACTGAGAGCATTGTCTGGAGATGGCGGGGAGTTCATGCAATCAAAATGGCAGGTGCAACTGGCCAGTAGTGGGTTGCAAAACCCGTCGCTACTGTTTTGCTCGTGTGCTCACGTGCGTTTGCTTGCATGCACGATGCTTCTGCGCATGTGCAGAAGCGTCCAATGTGGGTGGACGGAGCATCCCGCCGCTGCCGCTACCGGTTCGCCAATCTGGGTAGACCCGGTAGCAACCCACCACTGCAACTGGCCCCTTCCAATGTATATGTGATGCATAAAGTACACATTAAAAAAAAGTTATGTGGGTGTGTCCACAATCTTGATTTTTGGAAACCCTGAAGATGCCCCTGGTATAGTTGCTGCTCCACCAATGATATTTTTTTCTATCTCTAGGCTCTGATTGTCACTCCCAGAAAACTTTGTATTAACTGAGATGGTTAAAGAGCCAGCCCTTGACATAGTTTAATATTTCACCCTCTCTGCATTCCTGTGGCAAGAGGAAAGATCTGGGAAGGGAACTGAGCCCGAGATGGCTAAACTGGCCAAGAGGAAGTTCCTTTAGGAATCTACATTGAGACATTGGGATTGGAATTTCTTGGTAGCCAGGATAGTCTAAGCCAGGGGCCACCAAACTTAGCAATTTTAAGACTAGTGGACGTCAACTCCCAGAATTCCTCAGTTTGCCAAGCTTGCCAAGTTTGGAGACCCCTGGTTTAAGCATCATGAGAGATAATCTGGATATAATAACTTGGATCTGACCAGCTGTTTTATTCAATCTGAGTATTGGCTGCCTCTAAAGCCAGAGATGATGATCAGGTTTGGGGGCAACATGTCCATTTCATACCTTAACTTGTCCCCCATATACCAAATTCTCCCACAAATAAAAAATGCAGTTGCACACCTCCATGACAGTGTCAGAAAAATAGCCTTCTCCTTGGTAATCACCTTAAAACATTACAATCTATTGTCCCAAAGGTGCTTTTTCAAGAGGCAACTAGACTTTGCCTCTTTGAAAGATGTTTGAAGATGTTTCACTTCTCATCCAAATCTCATCCAAAGAGCTGGATGAGAAGCAAAATGTCTTCAATGAAAAACCAGAACGTCCAGCTGCCTCTTGAAAAAGCACCTTTGGGGCAACCATGACCTGGATGACTAAGAATCTCCATAGATATTACAATCCATTCTAACAAAGGAGTTATATAGAAGTTCAAAAGCACATTGCTCATTCAGTGGGTGAGGCTATTTCCATCTAATGATATTTCACTTCTATATTTGTTTTTATGCATGTGGGCTGACTGTAGCATTGATCAGAATAGTCTGGGCTACATATTTAACTTTAGGTTGAAGTTCTGAAAAGTGAAGGACCTACAGCCTATTGTTTTCATGAATTTGTTAGTCATACATTTATATTTGACCTTCCTGTTGCCTGGGTAATCAGATTAGATTTCCACTCTCTATCTCTGAATCAGCCAGTAGGCCTGAGAGTTGTATTTTTAGGCCTTGTTTAATGTAAAGCAGGAAACTGATCATTGAATATTCTAGAAATGTAACAAAAAAAATAACTACGGAAAGTAAACAAAATGCAGCATCAGCAACTATTCAGCCAATCTGACTCAACAAATTAGTCTAGAAGAGCAGAACCATTAATGGAAGGTCAACGTATAATGGGATGAGAACCCTGAAGGAAGTGACTCAAGTCAGGTATTTGTGCAACAGCAGAACAAGTGGGGATGACAATAAATAAAGGAATGTGTGGAGACATTAGAAAAGAGTAAAAGTCAAGTATGTAAGAGGAGGAATAAATCAACTGGTAAGAGTCACGGCAATAGAAAATCTCAGAAGTAGGGAAAGGAATGTGGAAGCAAAAATACAGTTATCCCCAAAAGATGGCAGAGGTGATGTTGCTTTAACAAGCACTTCTGGAATTCAAAAGATCCATATGTATTTCATTGCAGAATGTTGACTTAGAACTCCGAGTCTGCTGTTTGCCAGTGCAGCAAGCATAATTTTTCCTTTATTTTCCCTTTATTTTAAATTTTTCCTTTATTTTATCTCTAACACAACAAATTTTAGAGTTCTCCTTGGAGCTAATTCCTTAATTGTACCAAAATGTTTTTAGCAGAGGAACTAACATTAGAATGCCAAGGAGCAATGGTGGCTCACATGGTTAGAATGCTGGGTTGACAAGGAGCAAGCCCGTGTTCGAGACCCAAGTGCTACTGTGGGATGGGATGAGCTCCTTGCTCCAGCTTCCACTGGGGACATGAAAGGAGCCCCCAACTGAATGCCCACCCCAGGCAACTGTGATGTCATTGGCTAATCCTTTCAACCCAGAAGTGCCTTGGTGCTTCTGACATGAATGTGATGTAATTAGAATCCCAATTTAATGCATACCTAAGGATCTTCATAATTCCATTCCAGAAAATGACTTGCCGTACAACTGGAATGGACGGTTGAAAAGGGAAGAGAATAAAATAATTGAAAATAGTCTTGCAAATAGTTTTGATGCAGATGCCTGACGCTTGTTTGACAGACCAGAATAGAATACATGGGTTGACAAGTACATTCATGAAATAAACCTACCTATGCCCAAGTCAGACTTGGATCTCCAGATAATTATAGAAGTTGGGTGCAGTAGTTGATCTTATTGACGTTGAAATATACAACTCAACACATCTTTACTTAAAATGGAAACGGCCATTTTATTTAAGTATAGCCTGCCCTAATACATTTATATAATATAATGTTATTCTTTAGAGAGAGGCTTGCTTTGAAATAAATATAAATCAGCAGGCATTCTAAAAAGGTGGAGGTGATATTCTGTAGTTGCAATATGAATTTGAAAGTGTTAACTTATCAGATGACTGACAAGTTAATGGACAAATAAATGGGATGAAGAATGGTCAAGGTTAGAAAGAAAATAGGATGACCCAACAGGTCACTGGCTGTCTGGACTACCTTATCTTTTTCTTAAAAGTGCATATGAAAATCATTGAAAACTAAATTCCTCTGCAGCCAATTGCTCTTTTGATTTTATTTTATATTCTCCATGTTCCTGTTCTAACAACTCTCTATAAGTTAATACTTTTCCCTTACCTAGTGTTTCTATAAAATGCTTCTTGAAATACAGAAATTTTCGGGCAGAGTCTGGATTTATCTGTTCCTTGCTTTCAATATGGCACTTCTATTGTAATGATTCCTGAGGTTTTTAAATTCTACATTAACTTAAACTTTATGATACCATAGAAAACTATGCCATCGAAACCTCAGTCGTGCTCTTTTAATTCTAAAATTGTCTTATTCCTCAGAAAGAACTCTTTTTTTCCACACTAAGAAGCAGCCTACAAAATACAATTCCAAATGAGGCAGTCCCAATCCGTCTCATTCCTTTGCATCTTGAAGTATTTTGTATTTAATTCTTGTTTTTTCCCCCTTGCCCTGCATTCTTAAGATCAGTGGTGGGTTGCCCCTGGTTCGCACTGGTTCTATAGAACCGGTAGTAACACCGGCGGGAGGCTCCGCCCACCAACCCTGACATCATTAAAATGCTTCTGCGCTTGCACAGAAGAACGCGCAACCCCTCTGCGAACCGGTAATAAAGGTACGTAGAACCCACACCTGCTTAAAATGTATCTTTCTCCCATTGTTTAAATGGTACATCAGTTTGAAAGAAAAACATCTTGGCAAACATTTGTTTTATTACAGGCAATTTTCCCATCAGTGGCAATTGTATTTTCTCCCATTTTAACATATCCTTCTTGATTTCATTCCAGGTCTTAACATAATTATTCTGGTATATACAATTCATATTAGTCATAGTGATACCCAATATTGTACTTTTTTCCTCAATCTTAGAATTATTTTTCAATCAATTCTGACTGTTTTTCCATTTTCATATTAATTTTAAAACCAGCAAACACTCCAAAATACTTGTGAGATGTAAATGCCTTATTCCCTAATGTGTAAATAATGTATATATGGGACATCGGGGGTTAACTTATTCTTTGGTTCCTAATGTATTCATAATTCACCACTCCCATTCTTGGCTCCACCCCTTGTATATATAAGGAGCCACCTTCACCATTTTCCTTGCTTCTATCTGTGAATATTCAGTGAATATAGAATGCCTGTTATAATTAAAGAGAAATATATTTAAACCTCTAACTCTTATTATCATTATTGAGTCTGATCCTGAAAATATTGCAACAAGCTGGTAGCAGAGGATGGTTAATTGACTCAATAAATACTTAAAGATGTCTAAGAAAGATAGGCCCAACACCAGGGCCTACAGCAAAGAAATAGAAACTGAACAAGAAATAATCAACGAATCCACAAACGCGATTTCGAGAGAATCCGAAGAATACACCACTGAAGAAGAAGAACTAATAAATGAAAATAATGACCAGGAGGAAATCGAAATAGAAAATAACGAACTCAGGTCAGAGATATTAAAACTATTAAAAAGCCAGAAGAATGATGAAAGCCTCATCGCGAATCTCCAAGAAATACTGAAAAACAGCGGAGCAGCGAGAGAGAAAAACATTGCTAAAGAGAAACCCAAAGACCAAAAAACTGTGAGTGATATGACTACAGAGAAAGTCGTTATGAAAAAGAAAAGATGTGATCCCGCGCGAAATTTTGAATGGCAGCCATCTTGGTTCCAACAAGCCTCCAAAGTGAGCGAAGCAGAGCCAATCAAAATGCTCAGTTCAAAATTTCTGGCGCGAAAAACGTTATCAGACAACGAAAGCGAAAAGGAAGATTCAAACTCTTCAGAAGAACCAGAATCAGAAAGCGAAGACGACTTAACGAAATCCCAAGTAAAGTCAGCAATGAAGACGCTTTTTGCTGCATTTGGGCCAAAATTAAAAATTTCCAAAGCGACAACGAAGAAGCTAGAGAACAAGCCGATACCTCAAGACCTGCACGCTCCCATCCTGACTTCGAGAGCGACGACGCCCGAGCCCAGAGAGCCATGTCGATTCCGCCCTACACCGCAGACCGGATCAAGTACCAACGCACACAAAAGAAAGAAAAGAGCAGTCGCCGCCATCAAAACTCCTAAAACCGAGCCAGAAACCGACTCGTCTGAAGAGGAGCGGAGCGAGCGAGCTGCAATAGAGAGAACCTTCCACGACGACGCCAAAGAAGAAATGAGCAACGCGCATGTGCGAAACTACGTAGACGGTCCGGAAAGACTTGAACTGGCCAGAGAACCGCGCAGACTCGTTGCGAGCATCCCCATGCCGTTTTGCAATTTCCTGCACTTGCGAGACCACGGACTACCTCAGGTTGTAAGTAATGGACAAAATAATGTGGGAAACTTACCCAGTGACTTCCCAAAACTTAGAGTTGATGGCATTAATTTGCAAGAATGGTATCAACAGCTTCAGGTTGTCTTTATGAAAGAAAATTTACTATTCTTTATCACTAGTCCTCCAAGAAGACCTTGGACTTTAAAAATAGATTGTTTACATCATAGAGCATTTTTCTTAATAATATCTAGCGTGTCTCCTGCAATGTATCATAGCATCAAACCAAACCTAACTGTTTCAGAAATAATTCAATGCATGTTTAATCTGTTTCACAGCGATAGTGTAGCTACCACTACAAGAATGTCTAAGGATTTCTTTTCTTCCAGAGTAAAACCAGGGGTTTCCATAAGTGAGCATTTGATATCTCTAAACAAAATAAGAGCTGAGCTGCATTTGAGGGGGGAAGTGATTTCAGATCAAACAATGAAAAGTGTTATTATCAATTCACTTGATTCATCATGGGATAGTTTTATGTCACACTTAGACACCATCAATCTAGGATATTTATCCATAGAAAGTCTATCTAACAAATTGATAGCAGAAGACAATTCAAGAAAAAATCGTTCCAGCAATCACACAGAACACAAATCTTTTAGGAAGGTAGCTTTCCAGGAAAAATACAATGAAGCTTTTAAATGCCATAATTGTGGGTCCAGGGAACACAATAGAAGAGACTGTCCCAAAATCTCAAAGGAGAGACATAGGTCAGAGTATAGGAGCAAATACAATTATAGACAGTCTTCCACAGATAGACATAAATATAGAAGCCCACCAAATTACAGAGATAGTAGAGGGGGTAGAGAAAATTCAAAAGAGAGAAAATCTGGTTCACTGAATGGACTAAATAAACAAGACAGCACTAAAACACAACAAAATGAGAACAATAATTGGCTTATTGATTCTGGGGCAACCAACCACACCACTAATAACAAAAATATATTGTCTTCATTTACAGAAGATAAATTTGTAATAAAGGTAGCTAATCAAGAAAAGGTTCAAGTATTAGGCAGAGGAAATGTGACCTTGCCTGGCCTAGGAAAAATAGAGGGGGTATTGTTAATTCCAGAAATACCTCATAACATACTAAGTGCCATAAAACTAAGCAGAGATTCTGACATCAATATAGTTTTCTCAAAGGGGAAAGCAACTTTAGAGAAGGACAAAACAAATGTAGGCACTGTGATGATTAAAGGAGGCCTACCCTATCTAATAACAAAAGAAAGATGGTTACATAACATTGATTCAAATATGGAAGATTGTATTGAGGCAGATGATGAAAATGTTAGTAACAGTGACAATGATGAATGTAAAATATCTCATGATCACGCAAATACACACAATGAGAAGAAACCAAGAATAGGTAAACCAATTCATGATGAGTGTGCTCACATCTTGCATAGGAAGTTAGGACATGCAAGTTTTCCTGTAGTACAAAAAATGACTGAACACGCAGAAGGTGTCAAAATAAAAAATTGTGAAAATTATTTGGAATGCTCAGTATGTAAATCCACTAAACTAAAAACTAGTCCCAGACCAAAAAAATCCAACAGATCAACTAACAAAATTTTTGACTTAGTACATATGGACCTAGTTGGTCCATTAACTCCATCAATCACTTATAGAAAACGTTACTTCCTAACAATAGTAGACGATTACAGTCGCTATGGTTTTGTTTACACATTAAAACACAAGGATGAAACCTTTCAGAAATTCAAGGAATTCTACAAACGCATAGAAACACAACATAATATCAGAATAAAACAAATTATGACAGATAGGGGATGTGAATTCATGTCTAAAGAATTCTCCCAATGGTTAAAGGATAGAGGAATGCTACATTTCACGTCTAGTCCATTTTCTGCATTCCAAAACGGGATTGCAGAGAGAAAGAATTCCACACTACAAACCATGATTAGGTGCACATTAGAGGATGCTGGTTTAGGCAAACAATTTTGGTCAGAGGCCTTACATTATTCAAATTACACTCAAAATAGAACCTGGTCCAGTATTGTGAATAAAACACCATATGAGGTGATGTATAATAGGAAACCCAAATTAGCACACATGCACATATTTGGAGTCACTGCAGACGTACACATACCTAAGCAGTTGAGAAGAAAGGGAGAAAACGTATCCAGAAGATTAAGATTTATGGGATATGAAACTGGCACCAAAGGGTACAGATTCATTGATAATAATAACAAATTTATAGTCTCCAGAACAGCTGTGTTCCATGAACAGGCCAATTGGTCTAAATTACATCTTAATGAAATATTTCCAAATAAATGCAAAGATACAAAATCTTGTGAGGAAGGGACAATAGAAAATCAAAATATCAACAAAAATAAAAACAAAACCAAAACTTGGACAAATAGTCAGCACAAAATAAAGACAGACACATTAACAAAAAAGGAAGCAAGATATTTGCATGATAACCATAGCAAACCCGAAAGAGCTATTAGAAACAATAGAAATCAAGTACCAAATAAATACAGAGATTACATAATGCATATGGATGGTGAACAAATGACACCTAATACATATGAGGAAGTATTAAAACTCCCTCGTGAAGAAAAGGAAAAATGGGAACTAGCTATGAAAAAAGAGATGGAAAGTTTGCAAGGATTAAATGTGTTTACACCTGCGATTGCACCTAAAGATAAAACGATTATAGGTACCAGGTGGATTTATAAAATTAAGAATCTAGAAGGAGGCAATACTCTATACAAAGCTAGATTGGTTGCACAAGGTTATGCACAAAAATATCCGGAGGACTACACTGACACATACTCCCCCACAGTGAGAACAGAGAGTGTTAAAACAGCTCTAGTAGTGGCATCTGCACTCAATCTTGAAGTATTTCAATATGACATACAGACTGCGTATTTACACGCAAAACTAGATAAGGAAATATATGTAAGAGCACCACACAGTCAATACACTAATAAGAATGAAATTTGGCTATTGAACAAGAGTCTATACGGATTAAAGCAATCTGGCAAAAGATGGTACGATTGCTTGGTAAAAGTACTTAAGACCATGGATTTCAACGCTACCACTGCTGATAACTGTTTCTTTGTAAAAAAGAGTGATGATCATATTGAATTTGTATTAATTTATGTAGATGATATTTTATATATAGGAAAACACAAGGAGAGAAGAGAAACCTTTGTAAATAAGCTAAACGAACATTTCTCGTTGAAATCTCTAGGTAAGGTAAACAAATACCTTGGCGTACAAATTAACAAAACTAGAAGGGGATTCAAACTTACTCAGAAAGATAAAATCATTGAACTTCTGAACAAATGCAATTTAAACAAGGCCAAACCCTGTGACACTCCTATGCAAACTGATTTCCTTAGAAACACTGATGAATCTTCCCCTGAATTCAAGGATAATACATTTTATAGATCAGTCATAGGTTCACTTCTTTATATATCTAATTGGACCAGACCAGATATTGCATTACCACTCAACTTATTGTCAAGATATGTTAGCAAACCAACAATGTATCATTGGGAAGCAGTCAAAAGAATTCTAAGATATCTGAAAAGTACATTAGACTTTTGCTTAGTATTAGAACCTAGTAATGGTAAAGAACCAAAACTTACATGTTACGCAGATGCGGATTGGGCTGGAGATATATCATGCAGAAAGAGCACTTCTGGTTATATTTTTCTATTAAATGACTGTCCAGTTTACTGGTACACTGGTAAACAAGAACTGGTAGCCACTTCGACCACAGAAGCGGAATATGTTTGTTTGTCCAAAGCTGCAAATAATCTTGTATGGTTTAATGATTTGATTTCAGATGTTTGGAAAAAACCTGCTTTGCCTTTTGTTATGCATGAAGATAATAAAGCAGCCATTGAAATATCCAGATCCGATGCCATTGGACAAAGGTCCAGGCATATAGATATAAAATTTAAACATGTGAGACAATTGTCTCAAGATGGATTTATCAAAGCAGTGCATTGTGATACCTCTGAACAATTAGCTGACATATTGACGAAGCCTTTACCTTCTAAACAGCACAAATATTTAACATCAAAATTATATGTCTTATATTGTCCTGAATCTGAATGTAATTGGTGTTGTATAGCGAACCGGCATTTAGAGGGGGATTTGTGAGATGTAAATGCCTTATTCCCTAATGTGTAAATAATGTATATATGGGACATCGGGGGTTAACTTATTCTTTGGTTCCTAATGTATTCATAATTCACCACTCCCATTCTTGGCTCCACCCCTTGTATATATAAGGAGCCACCTTCACCATTTTCCTTGCTTCTATCTGTGAATATTCAGTGAATATAGAATGCCTGTTATAATTAAAGAGAAATATATTTAAACCTCTAACTCTTATTATCATTATTGAGTCTGATCCTGAAAATATTGCAACAATACTTTTATCCATTAATATTACAAAACAATCACAAGAACATCATTGAACACTAGTAATTTATGTTTCTCCTTTAATCTTCACTCCATTCTCTAATATCATATTTTTATCTCTGATCAATATTTTGAAAGCTAAAATAAATAGCAATGGTACCAACAGGTATCCTTTTCTAGTTCTTATATCTCACAGGGGTTTGTTAATTCTGCATTCACAATTATACATGCATTTTGTGAGACATAAATCAGTTTTACTCATTTGATAATATTCCTGCTAAAGTCTATATCTTCCAAAAAAACCCCTCCAGTTTAAATTGTCAAAGGCCTTTTCTTCATCATAAATCAATGCTAGTTGTTTTCCAAAATATCAATGTAACCCATATTGTCCCTCAGCTGTCTTTTACTTTTCATGAGTAAAATCCTGTAAAACATCTTCCTTTCTGAGCTAAAATCATAGCGAGTAACTCATAATCACTATTCGGTAATGATACTGGGTGATAATTTTGGTGAAATCAACTCTTCATTAGATATAATGCTATATTAACCTTCAACCTGGGGTTATTCTAGTCGGTGTGTGTGTGTCAAACTGGCGGCTTGTGGGCCGGATGCATCACATGCAGGCCACACCCATCCCAGCTCCACAAAGGGAAAAACATCACAATATGTCACATGACAACAACATGACGCTGCGAGTTTGACACTGTGTTCTAGTCTGTTAATAGAATCCATCATGTTTTACAATTGTTGTAATAATTGATCTTCAAAATATTCACAATAAGAGACTGGTAACCCATCTTGTCCAGGTATTTTCGCTATTTTTATAGTTTCACACCTTTCCCTTAATAGATTGAAAAGGCAATAAAATGAGTGAAAAGTGAAGGAGAAATTACAGGAAAACAACAGTAAGAGAGTTTAGCAGCTTGGTCCAGGACAGCTTGGAGTTGACATCTACTTGAAATAATTTTTCCTAATTAACTTGAATTTTGTGTTCAGTTTTTCATTTTTGAAATAGGTACGACAGCACTTTCCCCCTATGCTTCAGGTTTCTTTCCCTTAGGAAATCTCAAACCAGAACTGGAATTAGTCAGGAAGCAGGGAAGAAAAAAAAAGTAAATTTAGAAGTCCATTTAAAAGGGTGGATGGGAGAACCTTTTCTAGCATATTGGATATGCTCTCAATTTTTAGCCTGTGCATTCTACTGTAGGAACTTCATTAACTCCTTCATTAGTGTTATCTGATTCACTACAGAATCTTCTGATCTGAATGGGGATCAGCAACTGGAGAAGGAAATCAGCTCAAACTAATGTATGTGTTAATAACACTAATGTTTCTAGCACTGGGTCTGAGTAAAAGGGAGGCACTAAAATATCTGCAATATATATCCTTCTGACAAAGAAAGAGGCCAGTGAGTGAGTGATTGCCACAACTTAAAACTTATCTGCTTCAGAACATTGAAAGTTGGTATTTATAGATGAGTGGAGAATGTTAGAAACTCTGACAATACAAAGAGGCACATCATGAATTATTCAGCACGACAGATTGTCCACCATTAAACAGAATAAAGCTGACGTTTTGCAAAATTGAAACAAACTTGAACCTCTGACCCCGCCTACTTTGTCTTCATCAATAAATTCCTTAGAGCAAAAACTAGGAATGTCTATTATTTTATGAAGTTTCAGGTTTACACTGGGAACCTTTGTGGATATTTAATGAGAATCAAGTTTAACTAAAACTAAATAAATTAATATAACCACATTAATGGGATAGAGGTTATTAAGGCAAAGAAGTCCTTTTCTTAAAAATTTTCAGAGGTAAAAATAGATTGACTGTCAGGATATTGAATTTAGTAGCTGGAACAGTAAAATGTACAATAGTCCAGAACACACAATTCTAATTGATTAGTTAGAGCAGGGATGTCAAATGGCCCGTGGGGCCGCCCTTGTAACAGCAAAGGACCAGCCCATGGTGCCTCTGCCAGTGAAAACGGAGCTCACGAGGACCATGGGCAGCCCTCCTGAGTTCTGTTTTCACTGGCAGAGGGTTGCAGGATACAGCCAAAAACAGAGCTGAGCAGGGCCGCAGGTGGCCCTCCTGAGCTCCGTTTATGCTGACAGAGATTGCAGGAAGCCGTCATAGCCAAAAACGGAGCTCAGGAGCCCATTTTCACTGGCAGAGCGCTCAGGCCACCACAGGCGCCCCTGACACAAGTGATGTTGAGCTGGTCATGCCTATCCTGGCCACCGCAGCTCCCCAAGGTCAAACACAACCCTGATGTGGCCCTCAATGAAATCAAGTTTGACACCCCTGAGTTAAAGAGTGCTGATTCATGCATGATGCAATCTACTTTATGATTGGTTGCTATAAGTATAAAGAAGGGAGTTTTCCTTTTCCCCCTCCTTTTTCTTCTATGTGTTCTGTATACTGTTTTCGATTTACCTTATAAAATTCCTGTGTTCCTGATTATCTTATGTTCTTCCTTTTCTGAATGATAAATATATTGATATAAAAGACTACAAGTTTGTGTCAGTGTCTCCGACTTCATCTGGACAGCTGCTGTGCAATTCCTTGACATTGACAATTCCACAATTTTGAGTCATATGTAGCTCCCCTATTCTGTTTTTGCATATTTTGGGGGAAGTTTGTGTTGCTGAAGTCTAGCAGTGTGAGTCTTCAATGTCAGCAATGTCATTGTTCTTTATTTTTATGTACAATACACAAGGACACTACAGTGTAAGCCTTAAACTAGGGTTAATTCATATTTTACAAATCAAAAAAAAAGGTTGCATGCACACAGACAGTATATCTGTCTGTGACCTGTGGTGGCGCAGTGGTTAGAATGCAGTACTGCAGGCTACTTCTGCTAACTGCCGGCTACCTGCAATTTGGTAGTTGGAATCTCACCAGGCTCAATGTTGACTCAGCCTTCCATCCTTCCGAGGTGGTTAAAATGAGGACCCAGACTGTTGGGGGCAATATGCTGGCTCTGTAAACTGCTTAGAGAGGGCTTTAAAGCACTGCGAAGCAGTTATAAGTCTAAGTGCTATTGCTATATAGTAGGCAGAAGGTTCATTTGGAGTCTCTGCTCCTCCAGTAACATCCCAACCCCAATCTTCAACCATCAAAAAAATTGCTCACCACTGTCATGACTCCATCTTCATCACCATGATTCAATGTCTACCAATACAGATGACCTTTCCTACAGATAACTGTTGCACTTCTGCAGACTACCAAGTAGGATGTTAGCTAACAAGCCCATTGTGGCATAAATGATTGCAGATTCTTAGGGTTTTAATTTTGTGTATGGCAAACTGCTCCTGGGTCTATTGTTCAAATCCTAATCAGTGTGACACCAATAATCTTATGGAACAACCTGAAACATTTTGAGATGTATACTTGTGTGTTTTTGCAGTGCTTGGGAGAATGCAACATTGCATATAAGAAGAGGAAACATTCAGGTTGTGACCTTAACCTCCTTGCCCATTTCCTTCTTCATTATTTGTGTGGGATGATGTTCATTTTGCCTCCTTTGATTCTGCAGTTAGTTTTTCAGACTCAATTTAAGATATTGGAACTGACCTTTAAAAACCTAAGTGACCCTAAATATCTCAGGGCCAACATTTTCTGCTATGACCTTTGGCTGTTCAAATCTGCAGAAGAGGCACTTTTGAAGAGGCCCCGGCTGTCAAATAGCTGTCTTTTCAGTATCTCAGAAAGGATTTTCATCTTCTTCTGCATTTCTCCCAGGCTATGGAATATACTCCCTGGGGAGCTGCATCTGGCTCCTATTCTTGGCATTTAAAACATTGTTCCTTTGCTGTTCTTGTCAAGAACATCCCAGCATCATTATCTCTTCCCACAGCTCAGTAACAAAACTTTGGCTGCGATGATATCAAATCAAACCAAATAATGTACTCTGTTTTATCAGCACAAAGTTCTAATAAAATATTATTTCTTCAGCGCATTCTGAGCCTCTGGCAGTTTAAAGACACTCTTTTTCCATCTAGTACTTTATCCAATTGCTGATCCGATGTTTCATGCCTAGAATTCATCTCTTGTTATTTTGTCGCTGAGTCAGCCAGCATATTGCTTTACAAAAACAAGAGACTGGGTTAAAACTTGACAGAGGGAAGCCATGGAGAACAGGCAAGGCAATCGTGCAAGGGTAACTAGTAGGTCTGCACAATGGGTTGAAGGATGTTCTACCTACTTCTCCTGAGCCTCTTTCAGTCTTCTCCAGCATTGCTCATAATAGCAATAGCATTTAGACTTATATACCGCTTCACAGTGCTTTACAGCCCTCTCTAAGTGGTTTACAGAGTGAGCATATTGCCCCCAACAATCTGGGTCCTCAGTTTACCCACCTTGGGAGGATGGAAGGCTGAGTCAACCTTGAGTTGGTGAGATTCAAACTGCCAAATTGCAGTCAGCCGGCAGTCAGCAGAAGTATCCTGCAGTACTGCATTCTAAACACAGCGCCAATGCGGCTTTTAATAACGTGGGAGACAAGCCTTCTTTTCTAGCTGTGGTCGAAGTAACTAAGTTTGGGTGTTTTCAGGATAATGACTTGAGTCTGCTTCAAAACTGCCTAACCTGATCTCCCCTGACATACAATGAAGATCCTTTTTATCATACCACTTTTATGCAGAAGTGAAGGTTTATCTCCCACGAAGAAGTACCCATTGCTTTTTTTAATTGGGGGATCTCACAATTTTAATTGTCCAAGAGGGACAAGAGTCAAGTGAGCAGTAACCTCATTTTTCCATATCCTTTCTCCACAAATCTACAAGAATCTGAAAGAACAGAAGGAAAGTTGCTGAAGTTACACCACAATCACCTGACTGCACCTGATTCCCTTTGTCTACCAAGAATGATGCCACTTGCTCAGTGTTCTGACTTTCCCTTCCAACATCTTGATGGAGATATTGCACAAGGCAGAAAAACAATGCCCTCTTGCACTATGCAGATTCAATGAAGGCGAAGAAACCAACTTGTTTTATTGCCTTGGCTGCAACACTGTAGGTCTTTAGATAGCTCTGATTCTTTGTTTAGTCTTTTTTTTCTTCTTCTTTCAAGCGTGTATTCACTTATGCCCCCAATTAAAGGCCTATCCTTTTATCTTTTAGAGCCCAGAGGGTTGATTTGTCTGTGATAGGGAAGGGAGAATTTAGGAGAGATCGCATTAATTAGCCAGGCTACCTCCATATTTCAGAGAGCATCCAGAACATTGACATTATTACTAATAGTTGTAAAGAATTCATCAAATGCATTCAGGACAAATCTGGATACATCAGATACATAATTAAATAAAGCCATTTTAATCAGCCCTAAATTCTAAAACATTAAGGAATTACTTGTCAATAACAGTGTTAGTCACACGTGGTTCCTCCACCTTAAGATCAACAGTTCACCCCAGATAGAATACCAAACCAAATGCTTACCATACTTAGATGCAGGAAATCAGATGTTAATTTTAGCAAGCCCATGGTGGTTATGGAGGGCCCAATATTTTGACTCACTCATGACTGGACAATCTTAGTGTGGACACTGAAATTCCCAAGAAAAGGAATCTGAAGTAATCCAACATCATGCCCAAGATCACTTTGGCTAGTTTAGAAAGACAGACTGTTAGTACTAATAATCCACCCACCCATATACACTTAAAACTGAGAACAGACAGATGGAACAGCAGGTCAGTAAGAAGAGATTGCTATACTGGAGCCCATAGCACAGCGTCTCCCTGCCATCAGGATACAGACAAAAGAAGATGTTATCTTCCTAGCTCTACTACTATGTGCTTCCCATTGGTTTCTCACTGATGCTGCCTGACCCTGGCTATAAGTTTCTAAATCAGAACTTTCCTTGTGCCTCTTCCCAATGTATGTCTTTGTTTTCATCTCCCAACTTCCTGGTACGGAATTTGTTCAGCAGGCTACCTTCCCTCAGGCCTTGTTCCAACTTTCCATTGGACAGTTTTGTTGTTACTTGATATTAGTTGTGTCTCTGCACTGTTTTTCCTGCGCTTAAGCTTTCTGTCTTAACCTAAATCTCAGTCCTGTAGGAATACCAACTTTATGGGCCATCCTAGCAACTGCAAAGGAAAAGATGGTTTGTTTCAGACCAGGGGTGAAATCCAGCAGGTTCTGACCGGGTCTGGAGAATCGGTAGTGAAAATTTTGAGTAGTTCGGAGAACCGGCAAATACCACCTCTGGCTGACACCAGAGTGGGGTGGGAATGGGGATTTTGCAGTATCCTTCCCCCGGAGTGGGGTGGGAATGGAGATTTTGCAGTATCCTTCCCCTGCCACACTCACCAAGCCATACCCACCAAGCCACACCACACCCACCAAGCCACAGAACCGGTAGTAAAAAATTTGGATTTCATCACTGTTTCAGGCAATATAATAAATTGTGTATTTGCTGTCTGAAATGCCACCAAGTCCCCCCCCCACTTCTTCTTATGAAACAGCCCATGATTCCAGGTTTGTCATAAGAACCCTGTCGCTGAGCAGTACTTAACATAACAATTTCATTATTTAAGATGATATGAAGGTTAAGTGAGTAACCCACTTTGCTGAATCTTTGATATATCATCTTTATAAGCATTACCAGAGATGGGATTCACTTAGCTTTCCTCCCGGTTGCCAAATGTGAGTGCACGTGCCTCGTCTGCGCATGCACCTGGTCTTCCGCGCATGCTCAGTGCTTGCGCATTATATATGGGTGGGTGGGCGGAGCCTCTTGCAGTCGCCATTACTGGTTTGCCTGAACCGGACAGAACCGGCTGAATCCTACCTCTGGTCCAGGGGTGGGTTCTACTTAGCTTTACTACCGGTTTGCAACAGGAGCGTGCAAGCTTCTGCGCATACGCAGATCATCCATGATGACGTCAGGGCAGGTGGGCAGAGCCTCCTGCCAGTTTAACTACCGTTTCTATAGAACCGGACCGAACCAGGAGCAACCCACCACTGCTCTGGTCATTACTTACAATTCTGTATCTAATGCATATATTGTTCAAATACTGTACACGTATATTTCTAGTACACTTCTATACCTATGTTTTTTTAAATTTATTTACTGTTAAAATGATATATCATGCCTTTTTTTCTTTTATCACAATATTGATCCCTTGCTTGTTGAGTTCTAGACCCTTCAGAAACAGCCAAGGGACCTTGAAAGGAAGTTGTATGCTTTTGTTGGAATGCAAATGCAGAAAGTCCTCAACTTATGAATATTTGTTTAATGATGACTCAAACTTGCAATGGCCTTGGCGAATGTGATTTGTAACCTGCTCTCAAAGTTATGACTGTCACAGACACACACACCAAGGTCACATGATTGCAATTCAGCTACTTGACAACTGGCACCACATTTGGGACAGTGGCAGCATCTTGCAGTCGTGTAATTACCATTTGCTACTTTTCCAGCTGACAAACAAAGTCAATTGGAGAAACCAAGTGATTCACTTAATGACCGTATGATTTGCTTAACAACCATGGTAAAAAATAACCAGTCCCACCTTCATGGATCGGTACATGAACCAGAATGCTACTATACGTAAGACTTGGTTCCTGCAATGAACTATTCTTCCATTCAAGCAATCCTTTGCTGCAGCTCCCTTTCAGATATTGCAAAAAGGTGGTGGGGATAGTGGAATACAAGGCTGTTGGGCAAAGCCTATTTCTATGGTATCACATCCACAGACAATGTGGTTAGCTACTGTCTTGCAAACCAAATCCATTATAAATAGGGCAATATTGGAGGAAGGAGTCTTTTCCCTAACTGGGGCATCCCATCGTAGCCTTCCTTTTTCCTGTTTCTCTGATTTTTTGTCACAGTGTTAGCCTTCTGGAAGTAAACCACAGAGAGCCAGAAGGAAGGAAGTCTGCTCCCCAGTTGCAGTTGACTTCAGTCATTGGATTTGCCTAAATGCTCTACTTGTGAGAAGAAGAAGTAAGGCTTCCTGATCATCTCTCCCTTCTTTTACCTCTGTCTTGGAAAACATTTTTGTGCGAAACTTCTGTGAAACTTCCTCTGAAAGTTGTTTTCTTTCTATCTATCTATCTATCTATCTATCTATCTATCTATCTATCTATCTATCTATCTATCTATCTATCTATCTATAAATATAAATACATTTCCATTCTCCATTTGTGGAAGTGAGGTAGCAAAACATAGAAGGATTTGGTTTCTGTTCATCTGTCCTAAAAAGTAGTTGGACAACAGGGAAAACATGAAACAAGTATTATTCCCAAATGCAAAGCACATGTCATTTGACCCTTAAATTCTCTTTCCCTTCTTCCTCCAAGCAGATCTAACCTTGTTAAGCCTGCCTTAAGAAAATGGGAGCACATGTTTCATTCACATCACAAACTGGATACTTGGATGTATCAAGAGATTTGGAAATCATAGGATTGTACTTTTCAATTATATATTTTTCTTTTCTAACCTGAGTTTCATTTTCCCATTCATACAGTATACTAAGCTGTATGAATTTGAATTAAAATTTGTATCTGATAGAAAGAAGCATCTTTTTCATAAGTTAAAAATCTATTTCTCCATCTACATGGAAAATGTACATTTTCAGATGTGTTATCTGAAGTTCTGATCTCTCCCCTTGTATTCTCAACATCAAGCAGTCTTTTCTGTACTGTTGTGGAGTAAAATTCTATTATATCTCCTGCCTGAAAATATATTGCAAACCCTGGCCTGAGAATCTTCCTCTCCCAGAACTTCTGCATAGTGTCCTTAGCTTGCTTGTTACCGTCGATTTGCTCACATGCAGTTTTTCACCCTTGCATCCCGAGTCAGTCCAAGTATTTTGCATTTTGAATTAGTTAGACATTGGATTTTACTTTGAATACATGGAATAGACCTAAGAAGTTTGATCTTGCTTTTTATAACAAACATCTTGGTGATCTATATATTGCTTTCTCTAACTATCTAGGGAATACATGTTTCTAAAACCCACAAGCCATTACATTTGAGAATTCAGGTAGTTTTTGACTCACAATCATTCATTCAGCAACCAAGGTTACAGTGGCAGTGAACTAATTGACTTATGACCCAGGGCCAATGTTACAGCCACAGCCACAGTTAAATGATTAAGATTTGGGCACTTGGCAGCCCACATTCATTTAGGACTGCAGAGTCATTTCAATCCCCCACACACACCTGCCTACATCCTCCAATCCTTGCCCTTTTGGCCCTATGCTGCCCCAATTAACTTCAGTATCTTCTTGTTCCCACTGCTGAAGAGTTGTACCTGGCCTGGCAGGTGGGCTGGGCTGAGATTAGGCTTCGTGCTGCAATACCCCCCCAAAAAAAGCAAATAGGCTTTTTCGCACTGCAACTCTGGATGTGATTATCTCCCCACCCCACCCCCTCACCCCCCCACTGCAAAGGGTCTTTTTGGCACTGCAGTTCTGGAGTTGCTTTTTTGAGGGGAAGGGAATGCAAAGCCCAGCCACAGCCTGGCCCAGCTGCCAGGCTGCACAAGCCTCATTCAAAGTAGGAGCAAAAAGATCAGCTGGGGTGGCAGTGTCTCAGAGGGCAGGATGGCAAGGGTGACTCGGCTGGGATGGGGTGGCTGTAGCTTGTCGGGGTATGGCAAGCAGCCTCAAAGCCATGTTGTTCCAGCTCTGCTTGACACAAATATAAATGTTTATAGAAAAGCCAACATTTCTAGAGGTCAAAGATAAAGTAAAAATCTTTTTATTTGACTGTAGCTTACAAAAATATGTCAAATATAAATGCATTTTTAAAACAACAAATAGATTTTTTACAAAATACTTCAAAAACTGCATTAGACAGACAAACTCAGAAAAGGACTTTTAAAAAGTGGGGAGGGAAATAAAGGGAAAAAGTGCAAGAAGAGGGAAGAAACAAAGTACATGGATTCCCAGAAGGAACTTGCTTAGGCTATAGTACAAACTTCACCCCTTCCAAATGACCCATTTCAGAAGCAGGTCGATCCTGAATTTCACTTTCTGCAATTACAGGAGTGTTTTCCCCCTTGCACAAAAGATTCAATCCAGCCTGGGGTAGAGGGTGGCAGTGGATGGGAAGGAGACATATTATTTTTGTCTGCATGGCTCAGTGGCTAAAACGCTGAGCTTGTTGATCAAAAGGTCGACAGTTCAGCGATTCAAATCCCTAGTGCCGCGTAACAGGATGAGTTCCCGTTACTTGTCCCAGCTTCTGCCAACCTAGCAGTTCGGAAGCACGTAAAAAATGCAAGTAGAAAAATAGGGACCACCTTTGGTGGGAAGGTAACAGCATTCCGTGCGCCTTTGGCATTTAGTCATGCCGGCCACATGACCACGGAGATGTCTTCGGACAGCGCTGGCTTTGAAACGGAGATAAGCACCGCCCCTAGAGTCGGGAACGACTAGCACATATGTGAAAGAGGAATGTTTACCTTTACCTTTAAGTTCACTGAAAGTTATTTCCAAGAAGGAACACAATAGCCTAAACTAGCAAGAAATGTTGTCTGTACTCCAATGCTTTTTATTTCTGGATGTATAATATAAATGAATCAGCATTAAGAGGTATTAAAATTCTTTGTAACTCAATTCCCCAAGCTGAGTCTTAGGGCACAGTAACCTCAATGTGGTGGTAAGAATATCAAAGGCTCTGTTTGGCCATAACTTTTCTTCTCAAGACTTGTGAAGTATGTTTCTCTTCTACCAAACCTGTCCTTGTCACCCTTGGATACCAAATAGTCCAGGCCAAAATGTAGAAAACTTTTTTTTTTTTTGTAGTTTCTGAAAACTAGCAAAGTCCTATTTGTATTGCAGCTCAGCCCTTTGCTTCTCAGCTAAGAATATTTGAAATCTCACAACACCGAGACGAAAGCAAAGAAAATTCTGTATCAGAGACCTCATGCCACCAGAGTAATATTTTATGCTATGTTTTCGTTGCTTTTAGTTGTTTAAACTGAAAATTGCCTTGGCATTTTATATACACACTGCACACATACCCCATAATAAATATATTTTTTCTTATAAAAATCATTCTTAGTATCTTCTTATGTCATAAAATCCCTGTAGCTCTCATTAACTCTTTGTTATTTCCAAAGACATACATGAGTTTTAAAAAAAAATTCTGGAGTTAGGATATTGTACCAAAATAATAAATAATAGTTGCTAAGTACTAGTCTGGCCAATTGGGAGTTCATACAAACCTCCTTATAGATTTCTGAATTAGATTCCTTTCCTCTGTGAGAGTTTCTCTCTGTGTTTTTGGGGCCAGGCACAAAAAAAGTATATTTGGTCAGCACAAGATCTCACAATTGTTTATTAGATATCCTCCTTAAAAAATTCCATGTCAAGTCAAATCTCACAGCCCATACAGTTACATCCCAAATAATCCCATTTTCTTCCCAAGACAGGAAAATAATAGCAGAAATGTTGATCTTTAAGATATTAACCTATTCCTGATGGAGCTAAATACCTGATGGACTTAAATAGCCTGTGATATATTTCAGAAGGAATTTTCTTAGGAAAACTTGGAATGGAGGACCTTAAGGCCTGGAGAGTAGAAATTGGCACACTTGAATTAAGGGATCCTTGGTGTTCCCAGAGCTCGGTTGTTGTCTTATAAATAATAATAATAATAATAATAATAATAATAATAATAATAATAATAATAATAATAATAATAATAATAATAATAATAATAATAATAATTTTATTTCTATACTGCCCTTCTCCCGAAGGACTCAGGGCGGTGTACAGCCTATTTAAAAACACAGAACAAAACAACAATTAAAATTTAAAATCATTAAATAATTAGGCTCCAATTAAAATCCCAGAAATTTAAAATACCCCAATTTAAAATCGTTATGTTAATAGCCCGGCCTGGCGGAACAACAGGGTCTTCAGTGCGCAGCGAAACACCCGGAGGTCGGAGATCTTACGTATTTCCGGGGGCAGTTCATTCCACAGGGCTGGGGCTCCCACAGAGAAGGCCCTCCCCCTGGGTGTCACCAGCCGACATAACTTGGCTTGCAGACATTTCATTACCCAACCAGGTAACATCATCAGCGCCAATGGGGAATGGGGTCAGGGAGCATCAAGGACCCCTTATTTCAACCCTGAGCTACAAATATTCTCCTTTATCAATAACACTTGAATTAATATACAAAAGTGCCAGTTGTCCTAAATAATTTATTTACACACATGCATAGCTCTCCTCTGACTTCATTCTGGGATCAAAGTGCTTCTAGGTAAATAAGTGTTTTTTATCAGGGCAACCTGGTCTACCCAAATATGGGACGGAGTATACGGCTTCCGCTTTCACCTTTCAGCCCCAATCCAGGAGCCTTCACAGGCAGTCGCATTTCGCGACAAACTTTTTTTTGTGTGTGTTAAATTTATATTTACCAACAAAGAAATAAAAGGAGAGTAGTATAGATCTATTTCATGCTATTTAGCTCTCATCAGCTAGCCATACCCTTTCTGGGATTTGAACCTGGGCTGCTTCTAAGTAAGTACCTAGTATTGCAGCAATGTATTTACTGAGAGCAACTGAGGATTTACAAAACTACTGGGAGCTTTTCCAAAAAGAGTTTCCAAGATCTCATTTGGCCAAAAGAGTGAAAAATCAGGGTGAGAAATGAAAAACCGTGACTGATGTTTGAGAATCTCCAGGCTTGCAAGCGGGAATTTCATCGGGTAAAAAGTTACGTTAAGTTGCATCTGAAGTTCTCCCAAAGCTTTCTGGGAACAAGAAGAAAGCTGCGGATCATAGATTTCTGTATTTTTGGAAATGTAAAATCCAGCTGTTAAAATCCTTCTTGATCCTAGTCCTCTGACTACATTATGGAGTAAATTTTTCTCCAGGACCTGCTGTTTCACGCATCTAATCCTCTGTAGAAAAAAGTGCCAAAGCTGCTCTTCTCTTTGGTCAAATGCTGCAATGGACCAGATTCCGTTTAGCTACAACTGCCGGCATTGTTCTGCTGGATATAAGCAGCTATTTCGTTCTTTAGAAAGGCTTCCATTAAGGTTGGGATTTAATTTTGATAAAGATACATTAGAAAAATAGGCGAGAGCGGTAATTGCTTCTTACATGGAAATTGGAATTCAAGAAGTATGAGAGCGAAGGAGACTTGCTGTCTTTTTAGCTTTCTCAGCAGGCGAGTTGGAACAAGGATTCACTGTTCTTTTCAGTAAACTATTTTCTTTGCAAACTAGAAATCTATAAGGAAAAGAGGCAGAACTGTTAAAAATACAAACTAACAGCATCTGTTATCCTCTCTAACAGCATGGTAAAGAAAATCCAAAAATCTTGGTAAAGAAAAAGCAGCTCTCTTCCTCACACTCACATTGCATCCTTAACCCAGTTTGCAAAATAGATTTGTTTTTTTTTGTTTGTTTTTTTTAGCTGATAATTTGACTGGAACACAGCAAGGTATATGTAGTAAAATCCTAACCTCCTGCAATAAAGGAGGTTATTAAATAAATAAATAAATAAATAAATAAAGGTTTGGACAGAAGGCTAAATGCAACTGAATTGGGACAGCTAGAGCTAACGCTCAATAAACTTATATAGAGAACCCAGATAACCAAGAAAAAGCTAACATGCTGTAATTAAATGATTCCCAGGAGAGGGCATGATATGGATTTCACTCATTGTTAGAGATGAAGATTTTTTTTTTTCTAGAATAATAAAGGTACGGTTTGTACTGCTGTGTGTTGTGTTATAGGTTTGTACAGTCTGAAGACTGTTCCACTTTGAAAATTTAATTGGTACTTTTTAAACTTGTTAAGTGAATATTGGAAAATGGCAGGGTGGGGCGGGCACTGGGCTGCTTCAGTTTGCTCATCTGTAAGAGTGAAATGCTGGAATGTATAGCTCTGGAAAAGCAATATCAGTTAAAAGCATTCCTCGTTTAGTGACTGGTCACAAATATGTCTCTAATAAAGAAATCAATTTCTGTCCACTGCCCAAATGCGATCCTTGGGGCTCTCTCAGTTTGATTATTTTTTGCAGACGTTTCATTACCCAACTAGGTAACATTACCAGTAGTAGAAAGGAGTGGATTTGATCTCTTTATATACAAGTAGATAAAGTGGATAAAGAGGACAAACACTGAGGATGTTACCTAGTTTGGTAATGAAATATCTGCAAGCAAACAACCAAGGTCAATGAGCACCAAGGACCTTTCATTTCAACACTGAGCTACAGATATGCTCTTCTGTTGGTACTGCAGCTAAATTTCTGCGCCCGACAACAACACACAACAGAGTGAGTGTAAAGCTCACTTTATCTGAATGAGATGACAGCAGCCGCTGATGTTTGCATTTCTCACTATCTGTCGCAGATTCATATATCGATCATTTTACTTAGCAACCATTTTGCTTCTGATTAAAGGAATGGACTGCAAACACTAAACAAGGAGAGAGTGCACTTGAGAGCTCCGGCTGGATGTTTCAGTCAGTAAACATACCACTTTTAGAAATACATCTGATTCCTAACTCCACATTGCTATACTTTGACTTCTAGTACTATATAAAACAGCATAAAACATCACAGTACTGACAGCTGAGAATGGGAGAGAGGAGAGGAGAGGAGGAGAGTTTTAGAAGTTGGTTACTTCAGTCTATCAGAAATGACAGATTAGGAAGGAAGGAAAAGCAGGAGTCTCTGTATCTGTGTATTGTTCCCAAATAAGCACAAAGAAGGGATCCTTTGTATGAGTTGTATGAGAACCTAAACCACACACAGGATGAGCAGTCAGTTGGATATCGTGACATAAAATTGGAAGTTCAGAGCAACAGTTTGAATTTTACAGAGTGGATTTTCAACTCCCATTGTACCCTTTGCACCGATGTTTGTGAAATGAATTTTCTTCTGCATCCATTTCTGAGCAATGGGTTAATGCCTTGGAACGAAGGAACAGGGCTTCAAAACTCTGTACATTATGAGTATAAAGCAAGAATGCGTATAATATCCTGAGAAAGAATGTGTAGTCCCATAATGCCCAGGGAAAGGCCACCAACCTTTCGGACCTCAAGGACCACTAAATTCATAATTTTAAATCCCGCAGACCACTAATATGATCTGCCTAATGACCGGCTGGGTGGGCGTGGCTAGATGGTCATGTGACTGGGTGGGTGTGGCCAAGTCAACGTCACTCACATCAAGGGGTGCCTCGCTAGCTTCTACTCGCCCCTCCCCTCCCAGCCACTCCTCGCCTGCCCGCCCAGGCTCCTTAGGGCCCCAACAGGAAGCAGTTGTTGGAGCTAAGCAGCATGAGAAAGAGTTGGCAAAACAGCTGGCTCAGTTCAGATTGGATCTGACTGAGAAGGAGGCTCAGCAGAAGCACCTCACTGAGGTCTTTGAGTAGGCTTTCCAAGCAGAGGAAAGACCTGCAGGAGTGCAAGGCCAGGTATCGGTGCCTGGAGGCTTAGTGGGCTGAGATGGTCAACTAGTTCCAGGCCATGATACAGTCCCACTGGAACAAGGCCCTCCAGCTCTTCGCCACCAGCGGCGCTTCCCTCCAGCCTTCGTCCAAAGTCCCACACCAGGAGGCTGAAGCAGACCCCAAGTCAGAATTTCTGTCCCCCTCTGACCCGCACAAAAAATCTGAAGGGGGAGACTCTCTGCAGCAACACAAACATTCATTGCACATATCCGGCCCAGGGGCTGTAGTTTGAGGACCCCTGATTTAATGTAATATAAAAAATGCAAATAATTTTTCTGCGGACCAACAAAGTTTTCTCACGGACCACCAATGGTCCACAAACCACTGGTTGGTGACCGTTGCTCTAGAGTACCTCACAAACATACTACTGGATGGTATTTTTTTAATATGACAGAAGGCAAGAATTCAAATAGGAAGTGAAAATTTATATTAACTGTATTAGCAATAGTACTTAGACTTACTATATATATCACTTCATAGTGGTTTATAACACTCTCTGGGCAGTTTACAATGTCAGCATATTGCCCCCAAAAATCTGGGTCCTCATTTTACTGATTTCGGAAGGATGGAAGTCTGAATCAACCTTAAGCCTGCCAGGATGGGCAGAATCAGCCTGCAATACTGCATTCTAATCACCATGCCACCAGGGTTTAGTTTTTGCTATGCCCCTGCCTATTTGTTTGTTCTGGTCTCTTCTACTTTTTGGGTGTGGCCTTTGACACAAGAGCCAATAGCTAAGGCCAGACCATGGCTAGAAAAAGCTGTTTATCTGTGCTCTAAGAGCCAAGTCTAAGGCACATAACCCACTGAAGCTCAAGAGAATGACAGTCCTTATAGGTAAACCAAAAATCTCTAATTCTTGTTTTAGAAAACATAAATAAGTGGTGATTCTTTCTGCGCTTTCATTTTTCTTTTCCCTCCTTTTCATTTCCTTCATCTAGTTCTTTGGAGAAAGAGAAAGGAGATACGGAGATGAGAGAGTCAGATTTGAGAGGAAGATAAATTAACTAGAAATGAATGCCCCCCCCCCAACAAAATTAGATGGGTGGCACGGCAACACATAATATCTTATCCAGGGTGAAAAAAGCATCATTTAATCAATTTAATCATAAGCTTATTAATTTTAATATCTTGCTTTGTTATCCTTAACATTTTTATAGTTAGGGGATTAAGAAAAATTATTTCTACCTTCTGCGACCTTCTCCAATCTCGATAGCCTCTGGAAATGGGGCCTTAAAATTCCAGAATTCTCAGCGATGCTAAATGGGAATTCTGAGAGTTGAAGTCCAGATTGTTACAGCAGAATACAGTAGAAGAAAATGCTACCTTAATAATTTTTAGGTTCTTGAGTGATTGTTAAGTTTCTACCAGTCTTAGATGGTAAATCCAACTGTAGATTCCCCACAAATAGCAATTAAATTCATGTTTTGAAGACATCCAGATGGAGAAGCTTGACCTATTGTGATCCTAGGCTTGAGACACTGTTATTTAGTTATTGATGTTGAAACTCATTCGCTGTATTTCTTTTGGATTGCTCTGTTTAAGATTTTATTTAAAAAAAAAAACTTGATATTTAATAGCAAAAAGGATTTATGGCAGCCAGTTGTAAATATTTCTAATTGGTGAATGCAGCTACATTAAATAGAAAAAGGAATTGGAAAAAGATTGGGTACCTAATTGAAGTCTTTTGGGTGGTTATGGATAAAATAGCTCAGCTGTTCTCAGCTGATTCTGTTACTCTTATACTTTCCCATTTCAGTTTATATTTTCTTGCCCCTGAGCTTTCAGACTATAAATTGTTCTTCCACCCACCCGCAAAAAGCCAGTCAGACCTGTTCAGCCAAACCATCTTATTGAAACATACAAAATAACAGGGATTCAGGCCATCAGGCCCCCAATCATACTGTATTTAATTTGAACTGTTGCCTAGTATTAAAAGCAGGATTGAAATCAAGGCACTTTTGACACCTACACAAAGCATAAATGGTAACAATAAGCACAAAAGCCGTTTTTTGAGCATGGTGTTAAGCCTGCTTAGAAATCAGTTCTATAATGGAACAGATAATGAAAGTTTAATTGCAACAATTCTCTCAGGTCTCCTAGCATATACACAACCTATTTGACTATTTTCGCCACAATGATGCTGTCTTTTAACATCCTTTCTAAGAAACATTCAGCTTACCTATAACTAGAATTCACACCTTTTTTTATTTGGCACACATCAAGGAGGATTATAAACATTTAAAATCCTGACATAAGCCTCCTCGGGTTAATGAAATGGTGGGACATGGGGCGAGACATTTTTGTGTGTGTGAGAAATATTTAGCATTTTAAAAATGCCAATTGGACTGCAAATAATATTTCAGGTAGATGTATGAGAAGCCAGCCAATGACCCTTGGCCTTTGTGAACAAGTGGATGTGGTTTGTTGCTGAGGGCATAATGAAACAGCTTCCTCTTAATCACAGTTCAAGATCACAGCTGTGTGCCCATTTATATGCCGAACCCTGGTATTGGACAGTGGATAACCAATCAAAGGACCATTTTTTTGCTCATTCGAAAGTATTGTTTACCTACTGACCCGAGAAGGGGTCAATTTTAATAGGCGATGCGATCAGATCATAGGAAAATATAATTAGGCTGCCTTTGATCTGATGAACTGAGCAAAATACTTGAAATAGCCCAAATGCGCTTCACATAAATATTGTTAGTATTTTTTTTAATTGCCTATAGGACTGAAGAAAATAAAACCAACACATTCTACTAAGTGGTGAGATATACAGAGAAAGAGAGAGATTTATTTTAAAACGTGGTTAAACACACGTTCAGGGGATTAAGAAGATGCATATGTTGTGCATGAAACCTAAATCGTATAGGAAGACCTTGCTTGAATGTA
Source organism: Pituophis catenifer annectens (assembly GCF_029215685.1). Classification (NCBI taxonomy): domain Eukaryota; kingdom Metazoa; phylum Chordata; class Lepidosauria; order Squamata; family Colubridae; genus Pituophis; species Pituophis catenifer. The sequence goes on along the minus strand of NW_027256881.1, from coordinate 218,656,629 downwards.
ATAAACTTTTTATCTTCTATGAGTAGAGCACTGATGAAGAGGAATATAGTGTGAAAAATGTTTTGGAAATGGATTTGACTCAATATACCAATGTGGCAAGGCTTCCTTACATTCCCCTGGAACTATCTACAAGCAAGCTTTGATCCCATAACAAAATTTCAAAAGCTAGTTGAGTATCTCCCTAATCATGAATCCTGCATGCTAAAACTACAGTCTCTCTGTCTCCCCCATTACCTCAGCAAGTATCCCCAGTGATGTGAGGAATCCATCACCGGTTTTGAAATCGAACCTATGCATTAAGAACAAGAGAAATCTTCAGAAGAAATTTAGCATTCAGTATGTTCTTTTAGTGGTTAGCATGCCCCCTTCAAAACTCTGTGCGTGCTTAGGTGTATTCCAGTTAAATAAATTATGCTGCCCTTATTTACACATGTTGCTAACAACGGTTAATAAATTGTACTGACTGGGTCCACACACACCATATTAAATGCTAAATTCGAAGCACATTGTGCCTTAGCATATTCTGTGAACCTGGTTCGCCAGTCCAGAAACAATAATTTCTGTCCAACTGTGTCTCCAAAGGGCAGTGATTGTGTCACTGTTTTTTTTGGGGGGGGAGGAGAGGTGGCTAGATGGGAACCGTTATTTTTGCACCTTTTAAGAAATCCTTTTTCTTATCACAGGAGGTTCTCCTGCTGGTGTGCAGGTGCACCATCACGGCTTGAAGATATCTTTTCATTACCAAAGAATAGTTACTAAAAGCTTTATGTACTTCTGGGCACTGCAGAAATAAAAGAACCATGACACTGAGCTACTAGTGCAGAATGCCTTCTGTACGTAACTGCAAACGGCCTAGGCATTCAGCTTTGTTGATACCGGGAGCCAAAGGTGAAGTAGGAAAACCTTTCAAATAATTCAGCCAAAAGTATTGGTAGGCTTTCTTCAGAGCTGACTGAAAAATAACTTTGCCAGTTGGAGACTGTATAAAAAAAAAAAAATCAGCCTTATTTTAAAAGAGGCTCCAGAAAGAAATATATTTCTCAAGAGAAGTTCTGTTTTGGTTACACCTGTGTTCTGAGAATAAAAGATATAAGAGAATGGTTCTTTCTGAAGCAGAGCTTTATCTTCTCTACCAAGGAATTTACCCCCTAAAACTTTTAGATTCTTTTTAAATCGTTTGAGGGATCAACCGATCATAATTTCATGATATACGTATTTTCCTCCTATGAGCTCCCATATTTTCATTTATAATTATTTCATGTCCTATTATGAAACTAATCATGAATGTATTTCAAGCCAGTTTCATTCTCATTCTAGGTTACTTAAATTTCTTGTCCTATTATAGTCTACTTTATGTTGAGTACTGATTTACTTACTGCAAGATAATTATAGGAAGAAAAAGTGTTAACGTTTTTGTGCCTCTGAATGTTTAAAAAAATACCCTAAAGATGGATTCTTTTTTTTTTATTGAAAAAGTTTTAAAACAAACACAATTTCCCCACAACCCCCCCTCCCAACCCCCCCTCCCCCTCCCCGACTTCCCAGAGCAGAACACAAGGTATTTCTATTGACCTTTAACTAAATTGCATAACCAATCATTAAACTAACACCCCCTAAAAAAAAATTTCTTAACCCCCCATATATAAAATCCTATTTCTTAAACATAATACTTCTAATATCACTTATATAACGCTTATACAAATAAAAGAAATCATTCATAAGCTATTTGATATTTTTTGGTCTGATACTTATTTTGTATATAATCAGTCCATCTTCTCCAGTCCTGTATGTACCTTTCTTGTGTGTGATCCTTCAGATATGCTGAAATTTTAGTCATTTCAGCTAAATTAGTTACTTTCAATATCCAGTCATCAATAGTAGGCAAAAAGTCCTTCTTCCAGTGTTGTGCTACCAACAATCTTGCTGCTGTTATCAAGTTCAAAATCAATTTAGTCTCTGCAACTGTACAGTCTGTAGTTATACCCAGTAAGAACAACTGTGGAGTAAATTTCAGTCTCTTTTTAAGAATATTCTGCATCACCCACCAAATCTTTATCCAAAATGCTTTGATTTTTCTACAAGTCCACCATATATGATAATAAGTTGCATCATCACAGTCACATCTCCAACATTTAGCTTGCACATTAGAATACATACATGATATTTTTTTAGGATCTAAATGCCATCTATAAAACATTTTATAAAAATTTTCTCTTAAATTTTGTGCTTGTGTAAATTTCACATTTCTAATCCAAATCTTTTCCCAAGTCTCCATCATTACAGGCTCTTGAAAATTTTGTGCCCATTTAATCATACAGTCTTTAACCAATTCCGTCTCAGAATCTATTTCCAATAAAACATTATACAACCTTTTAATATGCATTTGTTTTTGATCTCTAATTTGTTTTACCAAATTCTCCTCATTTTGCACAAAGCCAGTTTTTTGATCTTCCTTCCATCTAGCTTGAAGTTGACCGTACTGAAACCATGTATAAATTATACCTTCTTCTCTCAGTATATCTAAAGATTTCAAATACATTACCCCCCTTTCCATAATAAGAAGCTCTTTATAGGTAATCACCTCCTGTTTTTGTTCTATACTTATATTTTCTATTGCATGTCTAGGATTTGCCCATAAAGGTATCTTATAATTGAACTTATATTGATATTTTTTCCAAACCCTTAACAAAGCATTTCTTAATATATGAACCTTAAATACTTTATCCACTTTTTTGTCATATAACAAATAGGCATGCCATCCATATAACAAATCATAACCTTCTAAATTCAAAATTCTCCCCTCAGTTAAATTAAACCAATCACTAATTTGTGATAAAACCGCTGCTTCATAATATAATCTTAAATTAGGCATTTTAAGACCCCCTCTTTCACGTGTATCTTGTATAATTTTCATTTTTATTCTGGGTTTTTTCCCAGCCCAAATAAAAGTATTAACACCTTTCTGCCATTCTCTCAGATTTTCATCTTTCTTAAGCACAGGTATCATTTGGAACAAAAATAAAAATCTAGGTAAAACATTCATTTTAATTGCTGCAATTCTTCCCAATAAAGACAACTGTAATTTTTTCCAATTTTCCATATCCTTCTGTACCTTCTGCCAAAGTACCTCATAATTGTTTTTGTATAATTTTGTATTTGAAGCTGCTATGTATACCCCAGATATTTAACCTTTTTAACTATTTCAAAATCTGTTAATCTTGCTAGTTTATCTCTTTCAAGTATAGTCATATTTTTAACTATCATCTTTGTCTTATGTGAATTAACTTTAAATCCTGATACTTTCCCGTATTGATCAATTATATCCAATATATATGGGGCCGACTATAGGTTGGGATAAAGTAATAACCAAGTCATCTGCAAATGCTCTTAATCTATAATCTTGTTGTCTAATTACAATACCCTTCAATTTTTCTGAATCACGTATCTTGTTCAATAGTTCCTCCAAAGTCAAAATAAATAATAGTGGGGACAGAGGACACCCCTGCCTTGTTCCTTTCTCAATTTTAAAAGCCTCTGTTAAACCTCCATTAACTATAATTTGTGCTGTTTGCTGCTGGTATATCGCTCTAATTGATTGTGTAAAATATTCCCCAAAGTGCATTTTCTCTATTATTTTGAACAAAAATTGCCAGTTCAAACGATCAAATGCCTTCTCTGCATCCAAAAATATAAACGCTGCAGGGACTTGATTATTTTTTTCCAAATATTCCAGTGAGTTTACAATTTGTCTAACATTATATCTCATTTGTCTCCCTTTTATAAACCCTGATTGATCATTGTGAATTATTTGTTGCATAACTGGCATTAATCTATTAGCTAATATTTTAGCAAAAATCTTATAATCAGTATTCAGAAGTGAAATTGGCCTGAAATTCTCAGGTTTAATGGAATTTTGGTCCTCCTTTGGAATTAGTGAGACAAAGGCTGTTTTCCAAGAAGGTGGTACTCCTCCTCCTACTTGTATTTTATTAAATAAAATTTTGAGTGGTTCTAACATTTCAGATTGTAAATGTTTATAATAAACAGCTGTTAGTCCATCTGTTCCCGGAGCCTTACCTATTTTTAATTGTTTAATTGCCCCAACAATTTCCTCGGAAGTTATTGGCTGATTCAATCTCTCTCTCTGTTCCAGCATTAATTCAGGAATCTCCATCTTTAAATATCTATTAATATCAACATCTTGAATTGCATCTTTAGCACGTGCTTTCTGTTTTTTCCTCATCGTGTAAGCCAACCATCTCCCAGGTTTATTAGCATTACAAAATGTATTATGTCTGGCATATTGTATGCTGGTTTCTACTTGCCCAGCCATTAACATATTAAATTGCTCTCTTAAAATATTAATCATATCTTTTGCCTTTTTATCTCCCGGGTTAATTATAAGCAATTGTTCTTTCTTTTTAATTTCCTCCTCTATCTCTTTCCGTCTGTTTTGTTGTTTTAATCTATATTTATTATTCAAAAAAATTAATGTTCCTCTCATATATGCCTTACACGCATCCCATACCATCTCCATCGAAGTTCCTTTATTCATATTGTTAATAAAAAATTCTTTCATTTGTTTTTTAAGCTCACACAAGTTATCTTCATATCTAAATAAATTCTCATTTAACCTCCAAGACCTCCTTTCCCCTCTTTCCTGCTCTAGTTTCACCCAAACCGGGCTGTGATCAGTTAAAGTTCTTGGACATATCTTCGTACTCTTCACCCTAGAAAAAAGATCATTTGTAGTTAATATAAAATCAATCCTAGAAAAAGATTGATGCCTATCTGAAAAAAAAGTAAAATCACTCTCCAATACGTTCCTTTCTCTCCAAATGTCTCTGAGCTCCATATCCTCCAAGATATCAAAAAAAGATTTAGGCAACTTAGCACGCATGGAAATCTTAGAAAGACTTTTTTTATCTTTCTGGGTATTTAATACCCCATTCCAATCACCCATTAGAAGTAAAGATCTATAATCCCATTGTAATATTTTGGTATGTAAAAGTTTGTAAAATTTATCTTGTTGTTGATTAGGTGCGTATACTCCAATTACAAGCAGCTTCCCATTCTGTGTTGTTAATTCGATTGCAATATATCTACCTTGAGTGTCAGCCTCAATTAAATTGGCCACTAAACCTCTTTTAACGTATATAACTAGGCCATTTTTCTTTTCTGGTGCTGATGCCACAAAATGTGTACCTAATTTCGAATTTATCAAGTACTTTTGATCTGAGGATTTAATATGCGTTTCTTGCAAACAAATGACGTCGTTCTGAAATTGCTTCAAATAGTGAAATATTTTCTTTCTTTTTTGTGGAGAATTTAAACCGTTAACATTCCAAGATAAAAATTTATTTGCCATCTCTGGGCGTTCCAAGCTTTGAGAGCATCAGCTGAACCTCCTCTGCCATTTTAGACTTCGGCCTGGCTCCTTCCACTGCTTGTGTTTTTTGGGCTTGTTGGGTTGAATCTTGAGGCTGTTGTGCCAGATATTGTTTGTAAGTAGCTCTTGTCAATCGTTGATCTTTTGGCAGCTGTATCATCGTTAATGACTCAAGGGTTGGTGGTGGACCCCCACTCAATAGTGGATCTTCTTCCAGATTGGCTCCTCCAGCTAGTGCTTGAGCATAAGTTTGTGGTTGCCCTCCATCTTTCTCTTGTTGTGTGATTTCCAATTGCTTTCTAGCACCCCCTGGTGAGGGTGGCCTTCCAGCCTTTAAAACATTGGCATAAAAATCTTTTGCCTTTCCAACTGTGTTTAAACGATGTCTTTGCCCAGTGTATGTCACTATTATCCCAAATGGGACATCCCATCTGTACTGAAGCTGCTGATTTCTTAGTTCATTCACCAAAAAACCAAACTGCTTTCTGTCTCTTAACATTTTAGGAGGAAGCTCTTTCAGGACCACCAGCTCTTGTCCCTCCACTTTGGTCTTGTTTCTGTAAGAAGCTTGCAAAATGTCATTTCTAACTCTCCTTGTTGTAAAATAAATCACCACATCTCTTGGTAGCTGCTTTTGTTTTGCCAGCCAGGAATTGACCCTGTAAATTTTGTCCATTTGAATTGCCACCTCTTCTGGCCTTTCTGAGATCAGCTCTGCTAAAGCATTGGAGCAAACATCTTTTAAATTTTCACCACTCTTTTCTTTCAAACCTCTCAGCCTCAGGGCAAATTCCATTGATCTGTATTATAACATAACCATTTCGTCCTCCACTTTCTCTGTTTGTATCATAACCTCTCCTACTTTAGTTGCAAGCTCCCAGTTAGCATCATCAATTTCCCGTACTCTCTCCTCAATCTTTAACATATGAGTAGCCAGTCCTGAAACTGCATAAACAATGTCATCTCTTATTTCATCATGTTTTTCCTCTACCACACTTGTAAGTTTCTTTAGCTCCTCTGAAAATTCTTTCATCATTTCTGTCTGATTGTTCAGGGCACCCATTATAAATTCTTTAAGGTCTTGTGACTGTGTATCAGCCAGAAGTTGTTGTTTTTGAGTCACTACAGGGGAACCTCCTCCCCATTTAGAAGTTGGTGGCTTTAGTTGTTTAGCAGCCATTTTATTTTAAAAAAAGTTTTTTCCTTTTACAGCCACAGAATCTTATAAACAGTCTTACAAAGTATATTTCAAAGTTTTTCCAAAATAAACAATCCTCTCTTCAAGCTATACTCAATCCCCAGCAGTTTACTCTTCAGGCAGAGGGCTCTTAACAAGCAGTTTCCTTTTAATTTTCACTTTCCCTTCCGCCCATAACAAAGGCTTCCTCTCCAGCCTCCAGCTCGAGAGAGCTCCGTTTGCAACAATGTATTCACGGAGTTAAGTTCTGTTTCTTTTAGAAAGCTTGCACTCTTGCTTCCGCTCTGTCTGCCTTGTTAGAAATCATTAAAACTCACTGTTTGCCGCCAGAATTGGACGCAGACGTCTTGCTCTGATTAACAGAGGCACCAGCGATCCGGAGCAATGGGAGGGGTGGACTGGGGAGCTCTCACCCTCCGAGTCCCTGGAATTAATCCAGTGACTTTCGGGGAGCTCTACCCACCCCCTCCGACTCTCCTCTCCTTCTTTGCCCGAAGGAGAGTTTTTTCAAACCGCCGGACAGCTGTTTAGCGCTGTCAGGGCGGTTTTTACAGATCGGGTGGCTGGCGGTCTATGGAGACCGTCCTCGTCATCCGCGGAGCAACCGGAAGTCCCTAAAGATGGATTCTTAATACAGTTCCAAAAGCATACTTTCTACTTTTCTTTAATTACTCTAATTCTGTAATTAGGAGTGATAACATTCCACAGTCAAAAGAAGGACATTTATGAGAATTAGTAATATGTTGATCTGGACATTTTGAAGTATATTCAAAACTTCTATGTTGGCTGAGCTAAGTTATGCCTACCTTAAATAACCAGACCTGTAGAGAACTCCCCTGAACATATTTTATTCACATTTTTGAAAGCTTTTTACCGAGACTTCAACAATGACAAGCTTTTTAACTTCAGCTTTACGATATGTTACCTGCTTTCCTTATTTATCTCTTCTGATGGTTCATAATAAACAACTGCTTACCATCTAGTCTTGTGAGCTGAAATGTGAGGGTTTTTTTTTTCTTTAGTCCCATCACCTATTTTAGATCAATGGAAAAGTAAGAGCTAAAGATTGGCATTGGCTCCCTCAGCAGGAGTTTGGCAGATTTTCAAAGAAATAAAGCAGGAGAATCAACTTTTTCTCCCTTTTGCCTGTCGGAGAGTGTGTTGTGGCTGCTACAAAACCATTGAGGATCCTTTGCAAGCTGTTCCATCAAAAAGGAGAGGTGCAAGAAGAGTTGTTGTTCTGCACTACACAACATTTTCCGGCACCTCCCTGAAAAAAATAAAAGAAAAACAGGCAACAGTAAAACAGTAAAAAGGAATGCTGAAATGATTTCTTCTACAATACGGTATTAAAACACAGTGTCAAAATATCAGCAAACCCTATGAAATGTTACTTCTGGTAGAAGAAAAAGTAAAACTACCGATGATGTAGCTACTGCAACAAAACATCAAGCAATAAGTGTTGAACCATTAATTATTTGAGCGGACCTGTATGAATGAAACGCCTTTTTCAAATAAATAGATAGATTGATAGATAGATAGATAGATAGATAGATAGATAGATAGATAGATAGATCGGCAGTTGGTACACATGGAAGCTATTCTGTTCCAAGGAACTGAGACCAGACAGGATAATAATAAGTTAACAGTTTATTTGGCTAACAAACTTGGCTAACAGTGACCAGCTCTTGGATTGGCAGAGAGAGTGTAATCGCCGTATGACAGCTCTTTATATATTCAGGCAGATTAGCCAATCAGGCAACATCTTTCTCCCACTGGTTGGCTGTCAACGGAACAGCCAATCTGCAGTGTTTTCTTCTTCTGCGTGCAAGGCGGACCGGGGTGAAACCTTGCGGACGCAACAAAAGCCACATAAACATTTTAAAAGAGGCTCTTCTAAAACCAAGGTACAACCAGTGAAAAACGTCTTTTTTCACCAGCCCATCCTGCCTTCAGATATTGTGGTAAAAATTGATCTTGGAATAGACTAAAAAAAAGAAAAATCATCCAGATTCATCTGGTTTCAAGTCATTCTGAATATAGGCAGTCCTCGACTAATGACCACAATTGAGCCCAAAATTTCAATTGCTAAACTAGACAGTTTTTAAATGAGTTTTGTCCCTTTTATGATCTTTCTTCTTAATAATGTTTCGGTTATTAAATGAATCACTGCAGTTGTTAACTGAATAACATGGTTGTTAAGTGAATCTGGCTTCCCCATTGAGTTTGGTTGTCCGAAGTAACTATGTAAATATGAGTCAGTTGCCAAGCACCTGAAATTTGATCTTGTGACCATGGGAATGCTGCAGTGGTCATGAGTGTGAAAAATGGTCATAAATCACTTTTTTCAGTGCAGTAGTAACGGTCACTAAATGAATGGTTGTAAATCAAGGATTACCTGTATTAAAAATGCCAACTAATGCTTTTGCCCAGAGAACTCCAAACTTGGCAAGTTTAAGACTTTTGGACTTCAACTCCCAGAAGTCCTCCACCAGCACTCTTAAGAGAACACTTAAACTTGCCAAGTTTGGAGTCCCCTGTTTATGACTAATAGCAATAGCACTTAGACTTATATACCACTTCACAGTGCCTTACAGGCCCCTCTAAGCGGTTTTACAGAGTCAACATATTGTCCCCAACAATCTGGGTTCCCATTTTCCCGATCTTGGAAGGATGGAAGGCTGAGTCAATCTTGAGCCGAACCAGGATTGAACTGTTGAACTGCAGGCAGCCGGCAGGCAGCAGAAGTCACCTGCAGTACTGCATTCTAACCACTGCACTGCCATAGTTTCAGCCACTAAAGCTGAAACTACACAAGACCTGCTGTAATAAAAGAAAGGCTCCACAATAGATATGATACTCACTGCCGCCACAATCCCAATCTTGTTTTATGTTCTGCTTTTCCTGCTATTACATCATTTGAGACTAGTGTCTAATTTCTCCTCTCCTATATCAACACCTTCATATTATAAAATTGACAAAAAGCAGCAGCTAAAGATGAGATTTTGGTCAAACCCTGAAGGAACTTAATAGGTGTGATAGTTTGCCACCTTAATAAGCATTTGTACATCTTCATAAAAAGAGGTTGAGTGTTGAAGCTTTGGTGTACACAGAACAGGATGTTCAATGTTGCTTATACTGAAATCCTGTTCACAGGTATTACGGACAGTCAAATGACTTTGCTCCCTAATCTATTCTTATTCAGGAAAAAATATCTAAAACTTCACAACACCACCGTCACAAGAACTCCTCCTTTATTTTATTATTTAAAATAATGCATTTCTCCTTTCTGCTTTGTCTCTTTATTTCGCTTTTTTCCTCTTTTGTGAACTCATTTTGTTTTAAGATGGGCATCCTGCTCTATGCACTCTTTCTGCTGTATGATGAGCATGACATATATCAACAGTAACGACACATATTTTGGGTACTTCTGAACAGGACTGCCTAGTTGCAGATATTATACAGTTTTTCTCCTCCTCCTCCTCCTCCTCCTCCTCCTCCTCCTCCTCCTCCTCCTCCTCCTCCTTCTTCTTCCAGAAATAATGTGATAAAACCATGTTCTTGAAAAAGACTTTCTTATCCTTGTGTTTTTTTGCTATTAAGAAAGAGGTACTTGTCCCATAACTAAATAGAACTCTTCATATTTTAGATTCAAGTATTATGTTTCTTATTTATTTATTTATTTATTTATTTATTTATTTATTTATTTATTTATTTATTTGTCATATTTCTATGCCGCCCACTCTCCGAGGACTCTGGGTGGCTTACACCAAAGACAGTATACTAAATAGCATATTACCCCCAACAATCTGGGTCCTCATTTTACCCATCTCGGAATGATGGAAGGCTGAGTCAACCTTGAGCCGGTGAGATTTGATCCGCTGATCTGCTGAACTAGCAGTCAGCTGAAGTAGCTGCAGTACTGCACTCTAACCACTGCACCGCCTCGGCTCTTCCTATTACTATTACAATGTAATAGTGTTATGCTTATTCTATTCTATCCTGGGAATGGTTATCTCATTATTATTTGATTGGGCATTAGTGGCACTTGGTGATATTGTTGCAGCATTTGATACTTATTAAATTTACTGAGAAATACAATACATACAAAATGACAATACAATCATTCTATTAGAAGGATATTCTATATTCCAATAAACCTTACTACCTCTCTAATTCTCCATGTATCTATTTTTAGTAAAATGTGGGACGTAGAAGGGGAGGGGAAATCCACAAATAGAAATAGTATATATTTTAGTTGCTTACTTTATTTATTTATTATATTTATATGCCACCCGTCTTATGGGTTGATGCGACTTTACATATTTCAAAAGTTCTATTCATCCATCATTTCACATTAGAAAGGCACACACTTTAAAGTATCCCTGATTGTGTTTGGTGTTAGAATTATCTCTGGTTGCTTGTATATAATTTATATGATCTACCATTTCAAGATGGTAGATGGTAGATGGTATTTTTGCTGTTTTAGAGATAGCCAGTTGGCTCTGAAGGACAATGCTAGCTATCTCCGGACTATGATTTATACAGGAGTGTCCTTGAGGTCCATACCAAATGTAATGTTCACTGAATCATAGTGGCATAGTTTTTTTAGATATAGATATTTTTGATACTTTTAATATCAGGTAGAAGAGTATAAAATCATAACATGTATATTCACATTTTCTATAGGTGCACAGATTTGCATCACCATTACACATGAAAGAATGTGTAGTAGATATAATGTAGTACATCTGCTGTACTTCAAAGTAGGAGGGACATTTTTGGGACAGGGACAATAAGTAGAAAAGGCTAAGACAAGTTCACATAGAGTCATGAATTTAAGAAATCCTAAGCCAGTGTTTTAAGAATACAGCACATCAAAATTGATAATAAGGACTAGAACTGAGGAAAAAAGGGGATGAACACTGTGGAGAAAACACGGGAAGAAGAAGAGAGCTTTTTTAGGAACTGCAAACGGGAATAAAAATGGGTTGAAAATAAACAATCAAATGTTGTTTAAAAATTGCTTCAAAATCCAAGGTTATTTGTTTTTGTTTTGCAGGATCCAATCTGGGTCGGCGACCTCTCTCTGCAGAATGGATGATTCTGGTGAGAGAGAGGTTTCCTGAAGAGGGGCTCCAGCAAGAGTCCAAAAGCTTGGAAAACTAAACCTCTGGTCCCAGTGACTGACCCAGTTTGGATCCTGCAACATTATCCTGGGACATGTATATTTGTCTTCATTTGCTTTGTTTTTTCACTGCTCTTTAAAAATAGTATAATTACTGGATTACTGATAGATCTGGATCATCAAGACCTATCAGTAATATCCAGTAACCAATGGATATTAGTATAGTATAATTACTGGATTACTGATAAAAAAAATTGCTTTCTATTGCCTATGTTTTGCAGAATTGGTAATAAATACCAGCCTGCTTTCATGGGGAACAAGTTGTTATTTATTTTTAAATTTACCAGATTTCATTAATCATGATATATATCTACATCATTAAATCAAGGGTCTGTATTCTATAATCTAATCTAAACTAAATCAAATGTAATAGATGCTCCTGAAAATGGTTTGGGAATTGAATTTGATGAATTACACGGAACTGTCTGTGGAACTAAATCTATTTTGGTGACTTGAAAATTGTTCTGTTGCCTTTCCTTATCCTTGGTGTATTTGCTTCAATAAGAAAAATCACTGAAAAGAGATCTGGGTATTTTGCCACATGTCTTATCATGCATTATTGTCTTTTTAAGATATCTGTAGGTTTGGATAATATCCTTGATAATTGCATCCATGGGAATGCTGAAACATAGACAAATATCTAGCTATTTGTCTTTGCTGTTTTTTTTTTTTTTTTTTTTTGCTTTAGGTCAAAGAGCTCTCTTGATTAAGAATATTTTCAACAAGTAATGGACCTTGTGATGGTTGCCACTAGGTGGGTGTGGGGATTTCTGGAACACAGAGAAAACAAATTTGGATGCTAATGTAAAAAGAAACAGTGTCTTAAATAGACTCAGACGTAATTGCATTTATTTGTACGCTATTTGTGCCAAGCCAATTTTTACTGTAGTGTGATATTTAAAGCCCGATTTGGTCTGATCGTGATTTTCTCCATCAATTATTTTGTATGTTTTCTTCTATCCCTCCTAGCGTTTTGAGAGTAGTCTCCATAGGTAATCAGGTAGTCACTGTCTCAAGAAATATGATTTAACTCAGGAGGACTGATTTGCAGAAGTTATCAGTACTGTATGCCAGAATAGCTGTATGCTTGTATCTTGTTTTTCCCCCCACACTTTATAATTAGCTGGCTGGAGCTGGGGGCTAGAAGGCTCTGATTTTCTGAAGAAAACAAGATCACCAATGAATTAAAAAAAAACCCTATAGGATTAGAAAGGACAAAATAGGTGCGATGGTTTCATAAAAATATTGAGTAAATCAAACATGTAGCAATATCAGTGTTGTTCTTAAACAGGCACATCATCATCCCACTCAGTCCTAACAATCTGTTCACATGCTTTACATACACTTAAGGAACAGTTGCAGGAATTGGGTATATCTAATTTAATGAAAAGAAGGACTTGGTGTGACATGATAGCAGTGTTCCAATGTCTAAGGGGCTGGCACAAAGAAAAGGGGGGTCAATCAATTCTCCAAAGCATCTGAAGGCAGGACAAGAAGCAATGGATGGAAGGTAATCAAGGAGAGAACCAATCTAGAACTAAGGAGAAATTTCCTGATAGTGAGAACAATTAATCAGTGGAATAACTTGCCTCCAGAAGTTGTGGGTGCTCCTTCATTGGAGGTTTTTAAGAAGAGATTAGACAGCCATCTGTCTGAAATGGTATAGGGCAATGGGGGGTTTCAAAAAATTTTGCTACCGGTTCGGTGAGCGTGGCTAGTTGGGGGGCATGTGACTGAATGCCATGGCCAACTTGACATCACTCATGCCCGCACCCACTCAGTGATGTGACCCCCCCACACCTAGCCATGCCCACAGGAAAAGGTAGGAACATTTTTGGAATTTCCACCTATCTAGCCCCTCCCTCCCTTTGCCAATCACCCCCATTTCCCCTCTGTTAGCAGCCCCGGCCCTAGCCCCGCTTCCTCCCCCACCACCGCCTCTTTGTTCAGGCTGCTTATCTTCTGCAGCGGCTGGTCCAGAGTCCGGAAGCAAGATGTCTAGAGTTTTTGGTGGCCTGTGGGCAGCTGCTGTCTCTTTGAGAGCTGCCTTGCAGCTGCGGCAGCAGCTGGCCGCAGGCCACTGAAAAGTACCGGAGCTCACAGAAAAAGCTGCTGCCATCACCATCATGTTCTTCATGTATACACATCCCATTGGCCTTGCAAGGCAATGGGATGCGTGTGCGCGAAGATGGCAGTGATGAACATGGAAAGCGGGGCGAGCAAGCAGTGACCGGGGGACCAGTTCAGGGGCATGGCCAGCCGGCCATCACTACTGGTTCGGCAACTTTGGCTAAATTTCCACCAACGGTTTGTGCAAACCGGTGCAAACCGGCTGAATACCACCTCTGATATAGGGCCTCTTGCTTGAGCTGGAGATTGGACTAGAAGACCTCCAAGATTTCTTCCAACTCTGTTATTTTTTTATTCTGACAAAATTGTCCAGAATGTGGGCAAACCCGTTGGACCAGAATCAAACAAATTTAAGCTGGGAAAGGGCTATGAAAGCATACAGGATTTTGATACACATGGAGTGTAAATCACAGTGTTAAACAAGAACTCGGCTCCTGCCTCTCTTGGATTTCAAAGGAAAACAGTTGAAAACACTGGGGGAGATTGTGCTGTTAAGCTGGTGCTGCAATTACAAGGCTGTAAGCTACAGAAACATTTTCGATGTGGCACATGTTAAACCTTTCTGAAGTAGTGCTTTGATTTTTAATTTTATGCTCTTGGCAAGCAGGCAGGGTCCTTAATAGAATGGAGGCCAGTGGGGAAATGTTTCAAAGCGGCGAGGATCTTATCATAGTGCAATTAATGAATAACTATTAAGAAACAGAAATAACTGAGGAAACAAATAGGAGTTAGTAATGAAATTTGCCCATTTCCAGCCTATAATGAAGCTGCAAGAAAAAAAAGAGGCTTGTTATTTTTCTCTAGCTGCATTGAAAAGATCAGCAGTTTTGATAATATCTGTCATTTCAGTCTAATTTTCATGATTTTATATATTTAGTCAGCAAAGAGACAAATCAGCCATATTTCTTCATTAAGCAGAGCTTTCTTTAAAAAAAAATTGTGTAGGTAGTCCAACATGGAAAATCATCAATTGAAATAAGCTCATTTTGTGTGATTTACTCTTGGCCAGATTCAGAGCTGTAACAAATTAAACTGATCAGCATATAATCTTATTAAAGTAGCTCCTTGCTCTCAGGGTAAAACTTTTATATATATATATATACCCATCCTTCTTATCTACTTTTAATGAAGTAGACCACAATCCATGAAAGCTCTCACCCCATTCCTAAGAGGTCTGTAAGGGGCGTGCATAAGAGTACCAGAGTGCCTACCGTCCCTGTCCTAATGTTTCCTCTACTTGTATCTATTTTATGTATTAAATTCATGCTTATAATTATATAAATTACCTAATACGTTCTTGACAAATAAATAAAAATAAATAAAATAAATAAAGTTTTAATATGCCACAGGACTGTTTCTTTTTCTGGAGCAGAGTAATATGAACTTCTCTCTAAAGATAATAATATAAGAAATGGGGTTCTCCATAAACGTACTTCCTTATACTGAAAGTTGGAGACAGCAGATAATCTATGATTGGGAATAGATCTTTTTTCTTTTTTAATATATTTTTATTTGTTTCCATTTCTATACCGCCCTTCTCCAAATAGGACTCAGGGCGGTGAACAGCCAAGGTAAAAAACAGAACATACAAAATTTAAAAAACAGTTTAAAATAATTAAATATTTTGGCCGTAAATTAAAACAACCCAATTTAAAATCAATTTAAAATTTAACTCAAGCCAGCCCAGCTAGGGCCTGACGAAAAATCCGGAGGTCTGTTATTGTACGTATCTCTGGGGGGAGGTTGTTCCAGAGGGTGGGCGCCGCCACAGAGAAGGCTCTCCCCCTGGGGGTCGCCAGCCGACATTGTCTGGCGGACGGCACCCAGAGGAGGCCCACTCTGTGCGAGCGTACTGGCCGGTGGGAGGCTATTAGTGGCAGAAGGCAGTCTCGTAAATACCCCGGCCCTAAGTCATGGAGCGCTTTAAAGGTGATCACCAACACCTTGAAGCGCACCCGGAAGACCACCGGGAGCCAGTGCAGCTCGCGCAGGAGAGGTGTCACATGGGAGCGCCTCGTCGCCCCCATAATCCCCCGCGCGGCTGCGTTCTGGACAGCTGGAGCCTCCGGGTGCACCCCAGGGGAGCCCCATGTAGAGAGCGTTGCAGTAGTATTACTGCAGTAGTAGTATATACCTTTGTATTCTTCATTGGACTGAATACTATAGGAACAATTTATGTCCAGTGATACAGCCTGACTATTAATCAGTTGCTCTTCAGATTATTCTAATTCTGCATGCCCCAAAATATTTACATTGTTTACAACAAAGATGGGGAATGAGAGAGAAAAAGAGTTGAATTCGAAATCTGATCTCAAACTACAGGACATGTGAATGTTCAAATATTCACTTAATGAGGTATATCTGTCACTACAGGAGAGCAAAGTGACTCATGTGGTTTGAAACCCTGCAGGGTAGCTATTCACATATTACTGTACTGCTATGTGTGGGGTTTCAAACCACAAGAGTATGTAGGGCATAGTTACCAGCTGCAAGCATTCCTGATATGTTTACACATCTATCTATTTGTACATTTATAGATCATACCAAATATGGATATAATAATCTCTTTTATCTTATTCATCTGAACTACTAGTAATACAAATCAACATGCTGACTTTTTTTTTTACCAGTGTAACCACCAGCCTATGAAAATTCCAAGCAAATCAGGGAGTACTACATACATACATACATACATACATACATACATACATACATACATATATATATATATATATATATACACACACACCAACAAACTCCGAAGACTACAAGAACGCCAGAAACAATCCCCTCCACCCTCACAGCCACACATGAAACAAACAGTGCATAACATCTCAGATAGGATCCTCACCAAAGCCGAAACCAATGTCCTTTCCAAAGGATTCAACTTTGCAGTCGCTCCCAAAAGCATCCCCACTGAAACCATTATATGCGGAGTTGAAACCAGCCTGACCAAAATCAACCCCGACGATGCAAACAGAATCAGACTCGAAATCACCAATATCCTCTGCACCAGCAAGCCACCCAAAAGTAACTTACCCAAAGAGGAACAGACAGCACTACTTAACCTGAAAGAAGACACCAGCATAATAATCCTACCAGCAGACAAGGGCAATGCCACGGTGGTTATGAACACATCTGACTACCAAACCAAATTAACCAACCTACTCCAAGACTCCATATACAAACCCCTAAACACAGACCCCACCACCTACCTGGAAAAAACCACCAGATCCAAAATAAAAGCCTCCCCCATCAGCGAAGAGATTCAGCAAAGAATCATACCCAGAGAGAAATCATCCAGATGCCCTAAGCTTTATGGTCTCCCCAAGATACACAAAGAAGGAACCCCACTTAGACCCATAGTCAGCTCCATAGGCTCACCTCTACAAAACCTAGCCAAATTTCTCGCCAAACAACTGCAGCCCTATGCAGAATCCATCACCTCATACGTAAAAAACTCATTCCAGTTCATAGACATCATAAAGCAACAAAACTTACAGCCCAGTGACCTACTCGTGAGCTTTGATGTCATATCCCTCTTCACCCAAGTACCAATCAAAGAAGCCTTGACAGTTATCCAAAACAAGTATAACCCCCCCAAGCACATCTTAGATCTGACCAACCACTGCCTATCCAACACATACTTCATCTATAATGGACAGAAATACAAACAAACAGAAGGAGCACCCATGGGATCACCCCTCTCACCTGTCATTGCCAACCTCTATATGGAATACTTTGAAACCCAAGCTCTAGAAAAATCCGATCACAAACCCAAACTCTGGCTCAGATATGTGGACGACACCTTCATAATCTGGCCACATGGGAAAGAAAAACTGGACAACTTCCTCACACATCTCAACAGCCTACACCCCAAAATACAGTTCACCATGGAAACAGAAGTGAACAACCAACTTCCCTTCCTGGATGTCTTAGTCTACAGAAAATCCAATGGCTCCCTAGGACACACTATATACCAGAAGAAAACACACACAAACCGCTATCTGCACGCACTCTCACACCACCACCCTGCCCAGATCAACTCTGTAGCCAAGACACTCATTTCCAGAACAAAACGCTTAGCTGACGAACAACACCTAAAAACCGAACTACACACCCTCACTAACGTACTCACATCCAATGGATTCCAAAGAAATAAGATCACCAACCTAATCCAAAAAGAAACCCCCACTAAAATCCAAGACAGAGAACAAGAAAACGGCAAGGCCCTCCTCCCATACATAAAAGGCACCACAGACAGAATAAGCAAAATCCTCCACAAACATAACATCAAGACAGCATTCTGCACAAACCGAAAAATATCCACCATCCTAAGGAACCCCAAAGACAAAATTGAGTTAGAAAATCAAGGAGTATATGAAATCCCATGCACCGCCTGCCCCACCACATACATCGGACAAACCAACAGACGAATAAGTGCACGCATAGAAGAACACAAGAACTCAGTCAGAAAAGAGGAACCAACTTCTTCCCTGGTCCAACACCTTAAAGCCACAGGACATGATATTGACTTTAAAAAGACCAGAACTATCGCCAAAACTGAACACTTTAACAACAGAATAATCAGAGAAGCCATTGAAATAGAAAAACGCCCACACAGCATGAACAAACGAGACAATACCTCCCGCCTACCAGCCATTTGGAAACCCGCCCTTATTGACAAACGAGTCCCTAACACGACGAATGACACCAGACCCACACTCACGAGTGCCACACCTGATGTCACCACCACACATCCACGCAGAAAGCAGACTCAAACCCACACTGATAATGAGCCATGACCAAGGACCAGAAGCCAGACCGCAGCTGCATCATTAGCCACTTTAAACCCCTCCAATCCATACATGAAGCAGACTGACACCCACCATGAAGAGCTCGCACGGCCACAAACACGAAGCCAAACAACAACAACGCAGCTCACCAGCTCAAATCCCCCTGCAACTCAGACTAAGCTGAGCACAACCAAGCCCCCACCCAAACAGAACACAACCCCAGCCAATCAGAGCACAGCCAAGCCCCTAACCAATCAGAACACACCTCCACCCAATCAGAACACAGCCAAGTTCCCACCCAATCAGCTCACACCTCCACTAGCAGTTAAAAGGAAGAGACAGCTGCGATCTCACATTGCTCCTGGAAGCACGAAGCCGAGAACACCAGCCTGAAGATGACGAATGAGACTTCGTCGAAACGTCGCCGAGACACTTCCAATTTTACGTGGGAGAAGACCCGAATAACCAAAGACCTACATATATATATATATATATATATATATATATATATATATATATATATATATATATATATTAAAGTGGGGGAGGGTATTTGCATTTTACAGAGGTTGCCACAATGCTCCTATGCTATTTATTTACTTTGGATCTATTGGGGATGAAATCTTCATTATCTCATGGACTGGCTTTGGGCGATTCATTATCTATAAATATAAGCTCTCCACCAGGGATGAAATGCTCCCGGTTTGGACCAAATCGCCCGATCCGGTAGCGATTTTTCTGTTGATCCATTGCATGAAAATTTTGCTGATAGGGCTGACCTCTTCTAATTCATCTAATACAGTTTGCTCAGTCTTCTGGACTTTACCTCCTAAAGTTAAGGATGGGTCAATCTGTCTATTTCTTCTGATATCTTTAACTAGTTTCTCATATTTTAACCTATTTCCCACATTTTAGCCCATATCTAACATTATTCATATTTTCAAGAAAACTTTTCCTGATATCACATAGCTTTTATGCACAATTTATTTAACTATATAAGCATGACTTCTTTATTACTCAATTTGTCAATATGCAAGCTGCACTTCAGAGTCCGGGAAAGTATATCATATCAGTGCATTATTATATGTTTTGAAAATGAAAATACATATCAGAATTCAAACAGATTGAATTACTTAGTCTTCCCTGTACAGAGCTCCCTTAATCCAGATTCATTGGCCTGAAAGTTGAAACTGTTGAGACTTGGAGATCAAAACATGTTGAGGGAAAGTTGATCTGTTTTTTATTATTAATGATTTAAACTACATCTGTTGGCATTCATTGATATGAATTGCATACATTTTACACAGTCAGTATGCTTCCTTTCTTTTTGAAACCTACTGTCAATATGAATTTGCATATAAAACTGGAAACTCATTTATTTTTACATCTTTCTTTATAATACTTAGGAATCTTATAAATATCTTACATAGACTGAAATTCAAAACAAATAAATTTGACAGTCACTCCTGGTGACTAAGAAAAACACAAACAGATCATTTTTATTTTCAAAATGTTGCCCTTGCTAGAATCATGAAATAAAGCAGCATATAATTGATTGTATATAAAGTACATATATGCGTACATGTATGTGGATGTGATTATATACAGTGAAGTTGGTGTCAACATTAAGCAAAAACATAGATAGATTTTCTCCATGATGATAATTTCTCCATGATCTCCCTGCAGTCCAAGGGACTCTCAAAGTCTTCCCCAACACCACCGTTACAGTAGACAGGTAGAGGCCAAATTCTTTGAAAATAGTTTTGTAACTTTTTCAGTCTGGTGTGTATCAGCAACTGTTTTTTGGAACGCCTCAGGAATCTCCTTTGTCCAAATTTGGACATACTTCCACAGATTCAGGTGATGAATAATTCTGTTGTTTAAATGAAGTAGAACTTCCCACACTAACATCTCAATATCATCCCATTAACTGAAATGCCTGACTCTACTTTTCTCTTCAAATGAACTGATCATCCTAGAGGTTCATATACTTTTGCCACACACAAATATGTAGTTTTGGATGATTTCTCCTGAAGAATAAATAGCAATAGCAATAGCACTTAAACTTATATACTACTTCACAGTCCTTTACAGCTCTTTCTAAGTGGTTTACAGAGTCAGCATATTGTCCCCAACAGTCTGGGTCCTCATTTTACCGACCTCTGAGGGATGGAAGGTTGAGTCAACTTTGAGCCTGGGAGCCTTGAGATTCGAACTGCCAAATTGCAGTCAGCTGGCAGTCAGCAGTAGCCTGCAGTAATGCATTCTAACTATGGACAAGTTGTGGTGATAAAAGGTATTTCCCCCTTTCCCCTCATACAGATGTATATTTAAACCATGTTCAAAGTAATTTTGTTGCTTTCGGTGAGCCAGATTTTGGGCACAAATATGTTTTTGACTCATTTGTTTAGTGTTATCTTTATATGCTTTGAGGACTTGTGTGGAGAACAGATCATGGTTTAGGTTGTATTTATATAGAATTTTTTTTAAAAAAAATCAAAAACTTTTAAGAACCATTGTACATTCAGTTACCATTACCTGAACAAAAGAAAACACAACTCATTTCTCAGTGGCATCTTTCTTTAGAAATAGATTATTAAATCTTTCTGAAAAGTGGGTAGCAATATTAAATATAACTGATAATGGAACAAGATCTGTAATCTATTAATCAATAATAGATAAGAGCCTTGATAGTACAGTGGTCTAAGCACCCTGTTATTAACACAGCTGCCTGCAATTTACTGCTGGTTCGAATCTCTCCAAGGCTCAAGGTTGACTCAGCCTTCCATCCTTTCTAAGGTAGGTGAAATGAGGACCCAGTTTGTGGGGGCAATAAGCTGACTTTGTATAAATATACAAAAGGATGAAGGCTATTGCTTAACACATTGTAAGCCGCCCTGAGTCTCCGGAGAAGGGCGGCATATAAATCAAATTAAAAAAAAATAAATAATAATATATTAGTAAATAATAAATAAATGAAAGCAGGTTTTACTCTTGGTTCAGTCTTGCTTGATGTAATATGCCTTTGCAAACTGGATCAAATGCCTTTCAGAGAAAAGCCGGGGAGATAATCGCTTGTCAAATAAAAGGTGATTTTTATTTGTTTGTTTTTCCTATCATCAGAACCATAAAAAGCCAGCTACGCGGGGACCCTTTATATCCCTCTGGTATGCCAGCTGTTATCAGCTGTGTGAATGGGAATGGCACCAGTTTGTGCTAAAGCTTTGCAGCCCAGATGTCTTGCATAGATTGACTGTGTGCCATAAACATATTCTTGAAGTACTTGTCAATTGGCGTTAAGAATTATATTCAACTTTAAAATGACTAGTGTTCTTCAGTACAAACGCTTTTTGAGACTGGATTTTCATTGTTGTCATTGTTTTTGTTTTGCTTTGCTTTTGTGTCTCTGGCTTTGCTTTCCTTCCCTAAACTAGTATAATAATTTTCTTAAAGGGAAATTAAACACATACAGATCTACCATGGCCTTGTTGAAACAATCCTAACACTGTCTTTGTCTACATGCTTTGGCAGACAGTGAATCTCAGATAAGCATCAGACAATTTCTCTTGTTAGATGGTTCAGATATGAAGAGCGTACAGATGTACAGAGTCTGAAAAATATGGGGCTGTTATTTAAACTTGTCCCTTCTTCTAACGATGTGACCCTGTATATAGGATTTTAAAGGCCATCGCTTTTCACCTCTACACAGTGTCTCCTTAAATCTGAAAACCAAACACAAACCATGCATGAAGAAGGTAATAAGGACACACCTTTTCATCATCTGCTCTTTCTTTTACCATTGTCCTCTCTGAGTAGAGCCTATATGCATGCAACTTGCGCCCATCAGTCTTCCCCACATATATAAAAACCTTGTATTTCCAAAGGGCCTATTGAAACATCCAGGTTACAAGGTCCAAAACTGAGTTTGTCTTTCCAAAATTAAAGTGCTAAAGTTAAAGATGACTCTCCCTGTCAATAAGCACTTCCAGATCCTATGGAGAAAGCAACTATAATCTGTTAAGACTTCTATTACTATAGAATATTTGTATCTTGGTTGTTTTTCTTGCAGATGTTTTATTACCCAACTAGGTAACTTCATCAATGCACTGATTATGTCACCTACTTGAGTACTGAAACATCTGCAAGAAAACAACCAAGCTCAGAGAACACTAAGGATCCCAGAGTTATATTTCTATATTGATAACAGATCTGCTAAAAACTAGATGTAACAGGGAGTTTTTCTCTTCACAACAATGTAATCCCATCGTTTCACCAAAGAGATCTGCCTAGTTGTCTTGTCTGGCCTTTTCCTGCGGTTATTAATTCATAATCTTGCCAGATATGCTTTAATTTAATGCTAAATTAGCAAGTAAGTCATGGATAAAAATGTTTTACATATCAAGTTCACTGGTAGCAGTTCATTACTTGAATTATCTCTGATTTCCATGTAAAGTTAAATGTAAATTAGAGTAATAAATTGCAAGTTTGCATGGGATACCATTTACGTAGTTCGATGTCACTCTGTTTTTTCCTCCTAAATTGCCATTAAATCCCTACTGTTTTTGAGATTAGAAAATTAGACTATTGATACTTTTGATACCAAAGCCAGAAAACTCAAGTCAATATTATTTTGTCTGATTTGCTAATCATAATAAATAGTATTGATTCTGAAGAGGGCATCAGAAGCTTGCGTTCAGTTCTTGTTCATTACATTTGCCTATTCTAATACTCCTAGCTTACGCTTTCTTATTCCCATTCAGCACTGATAGTCTTGAATTTCTGGTCTCTATCCATCATAAATTGTTGCAAATTCAAGCTCTTCTCTCTGTAGAGCTTTAGAGAGCAGAGTACAATGTAATTTATTTCACATTTTGCATTACCAAATCAGAAACTTGATTTTTGAGGATCTAAGGAACACGGCTAAAATCTGTGGAAATGTGAGCTCACTGTTCTAATTCAAAAAGCTATCTCCCAAAGTTCCAGGGAGAATTTACAGTAATTTTATGATAGGCCAAAATCAAAAGGATTTCAAATTAGTGTCTTTTAGATGTTGCTCTTTGCCTTTTACATAATCTTTCTTTAGAATTCCTCTGTAAATGTAAAAGTTATTCGGATTCCTGTATTCTTACACATACACACACACTCACACTCCAATCTATTCTTAATTTTCAATCCATTTGCCTAGGCTGCCCTTGCCCAATAATATCCTAAGAAGGAGAAGGGACCAAGCAACACTTTTCTTTTATAACCTTTTGGGCCAGGTATATAAGAGGCAATTTTTTACCAATACAACATGATTAGAGTTTCCTGGCCAGAACTGTAAAAAGAACGGACATTCTGTAATTAAGGGGTATGAGCAGTGGGATATATTTTACTTTCCATGGCAGTACAAAGATATTACAGGTCCAAGCTGAGCCTGCCATTCAGAAAAAATAAATAAAAGGATTTTAAAGCTTCTTGAGACCCTAGCAACAAACTGCTCACTTCAACTTTTCAAGTGTAAGAAATATTTTCTACAATATTACCAGTTCTGCATTCTAAAGTCCTGTAACTATGGTTGTTAGATTGTTATGATTGATAGAGCTGAGGTGGCGCAGTGATTAGAGTGCAGTACTGCAGGCTACTTCAGCTGACTGTTGGCTGCAGTTCAGCAGATCGAATCTCACCAGCTCAAGGTTGACTCAGCCTTCCATCCTTCCGAGGTAGGTAAAGTGAAGACCCAGATTATTGGGGGCAATAGGCTGACTCTGTAAACCACCTAGAGAGGGCTGTAAAAGCACTATGAAGCGGTATATAAGTCTAAGTGCTATTGTTTACAAAAACCTCTTTTAGCTACAGTATTGTTTTCATTAGAACCCAGATAAGAATATCAAGCTGCATTGACTTCCACGGTTTTATATGTATATGCATGTGTGTTTGTGTGTCAATAAAATAACTTGTGCCATTTAATCTGCTATACATGTAAGATTTTGGTAGTTAGCATCATACAAGAATTTCCTACTTCATGGCCAGTATCTAGCTGTCCCTAAAATGTTCCATGCTCATATCTGGATCAATTTCCTGGATATTCATTTCATGTAGAGGTGGTTCAATCTATGTCTAAAATCCCATTTTATTCAGCCTCATAATTCAGTCCCGTAGCTAGAAAAGAGATGACTTTTGTATTGTTATATGGCTTAATTGTAAACTGTTGCAAGGTGTTTCACTGATCATAAAACACGAGTTGTGAATATAATCCAACTTGCATTTTACTTTGAACAAATCATCCCTGGTACTTAGAAAACAGCATTTACTGACAAGAGAATGATTCAGTATGCTTGTAGTATTCAATATAAAGAAATCTTCATGCAATTTGCATATAGATATACAAGAAAACTGCTGTGCTCTTGTTGGCTATCCCACTATAATTAATTTGTTCATTTCTTAATTGGATATGGAATCTGGCCCTAGCAAGTTGATCTATATTAATTTGGTGGTTTTAATTTATTAAAATGATAGATGAAGTGAAAACCTACTGAGAATAAGACCATTTTAGTACCACACACTTTGGTAATGTGTTTCCAGTGTGCCTCTGCTTACTGATCACTACAATAGAGAATTCTTTTCCATTCTACTCTTCACCCTCTATTATACATTTTGGGATATATAAAGTACATTATCCAAATTAAAGGCTCAAGATAAATGGGATTTAACACTGTTTTTGTCCATGAAATTGAAGGTTTAGTGCAGAAAAATGAAATGTAGAGAAACGAGTGATGATTTTTGGTATATACCACAGTAGAAGAAATGGAATCTGTGCGGTTGTTAATATAACATAGAGGTGGATTTGTAACACCTAAAAAAGCTATTTATTTGCTGATTTTCTTGCTAGCCATGGCTGAAGTCAAAGAATTGCCAGCTGAGCACTGCTAGGCAGCTATTACAGGCACTTTCAAAGTGGAGTCCAAATAGCATTTCTCTAAATCTAGGATGAAAAAGGTGATGTGCCAACCAGGTAGTTGTGTTAATTATATTGCTATTTTCTTGCTGTGGCCTCATATATATTTGGTGTCCAGATGTGGCTCCTTGGTTAGTTTTATTATAGTAAATGATGCATGCCTTCATTTAATATTCCAAATAAATAATCATGGGTATCTAACAAATTTTCGGTATATGTCTAAGCATATTTCAAGCCCAGGAAAATGAATATGCAATTATTACTCTGCTTGTTTCTTTGGTTACCCTGCAATCTAGATTCCAAATGTTGAAAGAACAAATGGCCTCTTTCTTGATAGTTTCTCAGTCTATTTATTCTGCACTTTGTGTGGTGTCTCTCTCTCTCTGTGTGTCCGTGTACATGTGCATGTGAACATACATGTGCAAAGAAGAGAGAAAAAGTTGTCTTTGAATTCATGTGGCATCTTAATTTCTGATTGACTTGACCAAAATATCTACCAGTTTCTCCATCCTACTGCCTCCTAAGAGATGCCAAAAGTATCCCAAAATTTAACAGTAACTCCTTTAGGAAGATTTCCAATATGATGTTATTTTAGATGTCGGAAATCTCTCCTAGAATGGCAACATCTAGGACCAGTTGATTTACTTCAGTCATTCTAACTTTGAACTTTTGAAAAGATTGTATGGAAAGTATGTCAGTTCTCACTTAAAAACTAAGCTATCAAAACTAGCCTTGCTATTTTCAAATCCTAAAATTTAAATGTGAGTACCTTAAAATAGTACAATAGGCTTTCTCTTAAAGCTTCCTATTAGAATTTGGCCAGATATATAATTTGTATTGTTTTCTACGTGACGATTTTCATGACATGCTTTCAAAATAATAAAGGTCTGGTTCTAATTACATTTACCGGGTCTTCATTAATGTCACACTGTGAAAATTCTATTCATCCAGAAAATGGAACATAAAAGAAAGAATTAAGCCAGAATAAAGTCTCAAGATGTCTTGCCCTGCTGTCGTACGGCAGAAGAATACCAGGAAATGTTAACAAAGATATCTGAATGCGGTATGACTAATTACGATGGCTATTGTGGGACTCTAGACATACCTTACCCTATTCTTCCAATGTGAGAAAGCAACAACTTTCTCAGGAAACATAATTACCAGTTTTCTGTTCTTGTCTTCTATTCAGGAAGTATTCATGAAATGTCAATAGTCCTTATTTTTTTATTAATGTAGTTAGGAGGACAAAGAAAAAAGCAAGAGGTGAGAGCTTTTAAATAGCTGCTGCTTATTTTCCCTTCCTTTTGTATTTGAGTTTATGTCTTTGGAGATACTAGACCTGGGCCAGCTATGGAAACAATCCCACTCTGGTACCATTGTATTGGAACGTAATGCTTTCAAAGGAAAAACACTGGATAAAGAGAAAATATAATACTTAGAATAGAATCATAAAACCTGCTTAGTGCAGAGTTCCACCGAAGCTCCAGAGATCCACCATTATCCCCTGGTTCTAGGTATCGTGGTTTTCACTTTTCCCAACCTGATGCAAAATCTCACTTTTGCCATTGCTGAATATCATCTTGCTGGATTTGACTTATGGTCAAGTCTGTTGAAGTAAATTTGAATTGTGCTTTAGTCCTCTAATCTCTTAGTTTGGTAACATCTACAGACCTGAATAGCACAGGGCTAAGGAAACAGCCCTGGAAGGCCCACTTAGAACTTTCTTTAAATCCGTGCAGAACCAGGTACAGACACTATACTGGTGGAACTAAATAGTTTGCAAACCCATTTCTAGTCCACATTTATCCTTTCTTCTCAAGCCCCTTGCTTCATCTATAAAAAGTCAGTATTAAAGCCTGCCTGGAAGATAACCTTCATTTGGATGTTGAGGTCCTTCAATCTCATATTTCTCTAGTACTTTTTTCTCCTCTAATAATTAATGAAAAGACTTTAGCGTACTTCTAGCCAACTCTTCTCTCCTGAGTGGAAGATCTGCACCAAGTACCATATATATATATATAGATATGCAGCTTGTGTCATCTGGAAATTGTAATCCAATACATCAGAATGGCACCATTTTGGGGAAAGTCGAATTTATAGTGTCCAGACTTTTCTTCAGTAACTTCAGCAAATGAGATATGATCATCTCTCAAAAAGACAGTTCTATTATAATCTAGTATTACTAGTTGTTGGGCTTTTTGTTTAAGTTGACATAAAATTAGTTGCCCTGGAAATTCAACTGGTTCTTGTACTTCCTCTGCAATAGAAACAGCAAGCCTCTACTACCTTCTCTGTGCAATTCTTCTGATATTTGAAGGCAACCACTACATTGTCTTTTTCATCAGCTCTTCCAAGTAGACATCCCTACATCTTATTCAATTATTCATCATGGGATTTAAGTCTCAAATTCCTCATCATCCTTGCTCAGTGTAATAAAAATCAATGCTACCAGGAAAAGTCCATTATGATTAATATTATTTTGTGAACAAGTTATGGACTTTCTTGGCTATTTCTGGAGATCACCTCAAAGTGATTATTATTTCAAGTGAATCCTGGCTCAAAGCCCTATGTTAAGTATACTATTAAAGTTGTATTCCATGTTTTTGATACGTGAGTGAACTATCAACTATTTTTCTGTACTCAGGGGTCTTCCAAAAAAATGAGGTAGCATTTTAAATTTGTTTCATTCCTATTTTGATCTTACCAACAGGGGTTCACACAATAATTGATTCAGGGCATATGTATGTATAATTGATGCTACAATCATGGCTAGCATGCTGATATAGCTAAACATGAACATTTCCCATAGTTGTTCCCTGCGTAGAACGAGATATAGTTTAATTCCTAAGGTGACATATCTAAAGTCCATATTGATGTGGAAGACATCCCTTATCTCCCCCTTCAGGGTTTGATAATTAGTTCTGAGGAAGCCAACATTCATAGAGTCTTGGCAAATATTATCGGTTCCTCACAGATTAATTTTAATACGGTAGGATTTTTTTCGAATTTTGAAAAATATTTCATTCAACCTTTTTCTAACAATATACTCTGGAGATTGTAGGAGCTCATTGATTTGTGAAGTTCAAACTTTTAGGATACTTATAAGTCCATGAAGGACTGAACAAGAAATCAGATTAAAGCTCAGACATAGCAATCTGTGAGGGAATAGCAGGTTTAAGTTTATTTATTTATCCATGTATTCAGTTGAATGTAACTAACAGTTTTCCGGGAAGCTTGAGAAACACTGATTTTGCTCATCCTAAAATATAGTTTTAAATTATACATGTAGAAATGGTCTGGAATTTCAGTAATGTTACATTTGTCACGATGCATTGGTTAATATAACTGGGCATATGTTTAATAATAGCAAATAAAATAATGATGCTTTATAATTGGTTACACAATCAGCCAGATCTATAGACTGAATTTGGCATTTTTGTCTATATATGAAGCCTTCTCAAGGACTTGCCTATCTGGAATAGGTAGATGTTGTTGTTTGATGATGTTGAAGGTGTTATCAAAGGATGTAAGCTGTTCTAAGGAAAGCTGCCTTTTGCAATTGATTGGTGGTGATTTTGTGAACGTCAAAGGGATTCAAGAGTGCTCCAGATGTTTGGGAGTTGAACTCAAGGTACCTATGACTATTGGTACTATATTTGCTTCCTTTTGTAGTGGTCATTCTACTTCTATTTGCAGGTCTTTAAACTTTGTGATTCTATCCAATTCTTTCTCTTCTATTTTGTTGTCTACTGCCACATCATCTATACAGACTTTTTGGTCTTTGTTATCAACAATTCTTAAGTCTGGGGTGCTGTATGACAGGTACTTGTCTGTTTGAATTGTAAAGTCCCAAATCACTTTAGCTTCTTCATTTTCTATTACTTTCTCTCTTTTACGGTCCCACCAGCGCTTGCTTGTGGGCAAATGGTATTCCAATGCACCATTGTTGCCACAACTAGTCTTTTTCTTTTTCTCCCTTCTTCAGATTCTTACTTCTCACCAATGGAATAAGTGGCTGTTGTTCCATACCTCCTTCTGGAACATTTGCAACATTTCAGAATAATTCTGGCTTGCTCTGAAAATCTCACGGAATGTAGCTTTTACCCACTGTTCAGGGAAATTTCTCCAGAAAACATATAGAGCATCAGGGTAGTGTGCAACAACCAAGTGTATCTGAGTAACATCAGTTTATCTTCTAACATTTGGAAACTGATTCCTGCTATGGTCACCATTTTGATATAAAAGGAAATTTCTGAAATCTGTATTCAATCTGGAGACATATTTCATTTATGCATACATGTTTATTTTATTTATTTATTATTTATTATTTGGATTTATATGCTGCCCTATCTCCAAAAGGACTCAGGACGGCTCACAACAATAAAACACACAAAGTCCAATCCTTCCTTTAAAATACCCAATAAAAGTATAAAAAACATTAAAATCCCCTCTAAAACCCCTTCAGTTCAAGCCGGCCAGGCAAAATAGCCATGTTTTAAGGCCACGGCGGAAAGATAGAAGGTCAGGGGCCACCCGGAGCCCCGGGGGAGCTGATTCCACAGGGTAGGTACGCCCACAGAGAAGGCCCACTCCCTAGGGGTCACCAGCTGACATTGTCTCGCCGACGGCACCCCTAGGAGGCCCTCCTGTGCGAATGCACCAGGCGATGGGGAGCTGTCGCAGGCCGCAGATGGTCCGCCAAATACCCCAGGCCTAAGCCATGTAGGGCTTTATAGGTGATTACCAGCACCTTGAATCACACCCGGAGGGCAACTGGTAGCCAATGCAGGTCCCGCAGGAGGGGTGTACATGAGAGTGTCAGGTCACTCCCATCACTACCTGCACGGCCATTATAATTCCTTTATAATTATAAATATAATTATAATTTATAATATTATAATTCCTGGAACAGGTCAAGAGATGGCATGACATTGGAAATGGTAAAGGAAAGAAGATTTGTTTCATTTAGCATTACCATACTAGCACTGAAAGATCCTGAAATGGTCCAAAACAACCTGTCTCATATATTAGATCTGGAAGCAATTTACCGAGCATAAAGAATACCACTCACAGAGCCCCACAGGCTGGATATGTAGATTTCCACTGCTGTAGCTAGCAAATTCCAAACCTTTGGTTAACTAGATTTCTTACCTTTAGAAGAATTGTATGTGAACTCACACAGCATAGAACCACAATAACTACTACTTAGAAAAATTGAGTTATTAAATTCGACTCATTACGCAAAAATATATAGCATTACATCAAACTGAACTGTGACTAGTATTTCTTGAAAACCTATTGAACTATTGATGTTAACATCAGTGCAAAGCTTTATCCTAAATAACAGAGCAAATGTTTGTTTCTCCTAACAATCTATTTATACTGCAGCAAATCTATGTACAATTGTTCTCCTTTGCATGGATTGGCTGAAGGCATTTTGCTATGCAAGGAGGAGAAGCACTTTATGGCTGGGAAAAAAAAAGGACTCTGTGCTACATCAAACATGTGTTGCTTGGCATTCTCTATCATAGTGCATATATATCACAACTGAGCATCCGTCTCATTGACAGCCCACTGCTGAGGCAGGCTGAAGTTGGTCCAAGATGTTCCAGCATGGCAGTAGCATTTTCCCTGCTGTTTTGGCAGGAGATGTTTCCTATGGAATGTGCATGGTGAATGGAAAAAGACATTTAACAGAATAACAAAGTTGGATGGGACCATGGAGGCCTTCTAGTCCAACCCCCTGCTCAGGCAGAAAACCCTATACCATTTCAGACAAATGGCTGTCCAATCTCTTCTTATAAACTTCCACTGTTAGAACATTGACAGCTTCTGGAGACAAGTTGTTCCACTGATTAATTGTTCTAACTGTCAGGAAGTTTCTCCTTAGTTCTAGGTTGGTTTTCTTCTTGACTAGTTTCCACCCATTGCTTCTTGTCCTGCCTTCCGGTGCTTTGGAGAATAGCTTGACTCCCTCTTCTTTGTGGCAGCCCCTGAGATATTGGAACACTGCTATCATGTCACCTCTAGTCCTTCTTTTCATCAGACTAGACATATCCAGTTCCAGCAACCGTTCTTTATATGTTTTAGCCTCCAGTCCCCTAATTGCTCTTTTCTGCACTCTTTCTAGAGTTCTCAACAACTTTTTTCCATTGTGGCAACCAAAACTGGATGCAGCATTCCAAGTATGGTCTTACCAAGGCATTATAAATTGGTATTAACATGTGATTTTTATTTATCACTCTGTTAATACAACCTGGGACTGTGTTGGCTTTTTTGGGCAGCGGAAGAGATGTGGCCTGAGGTGGCCATCGGCTTGGCTTCAACTGATCTAGTTTGTCTGCTGTGGAACTTTCCTTTCCACCAGGTTGCTGCAGTCAATGTCTATTCTGCAGTGGTGTTTTGGCCATCAGCCTGGCTTCTTTGGTGGGGTTGGGGTCAGGGGTGGGATTCAGCCAGTTTGGACTGGTTCAGGTGAACTGGTAGTTACGGCCAGTGGCTGGGCCCGCCCACCACCCTGGCACTATCCCGTCATATACAATCACCGTGTTTTTGATGCAGCGCACAGGTGCACAAGGTGCACACACACACACACACACATTTTTGATTCTGGGCGAACCAGTTGTTAAATTATGTGAAGCCCACCTCTGGTTGGGGTGTTGATAAACCTAGAGAATATGAAGCTTTAAAATTGACTAGTTTGTCTCCAACAACATATGCAATTGTGACTTGAGCTTCTATAGCCTGCTTGGTGAGTAATTCCCTTCCCAGTGGCCAATGTTCAAAGAAAGCCTTCCTGTCAGCCTCCTCTGGAACCACATGTGCTCCGCCGAACAAACACCACACGCACACACTCAAAGGTGAAGCTATCCGGTTTAATCGTAGCTTACACGGTGGTCATACAGTAAGCGCTGAAGTTTTCTGATGAAAAACAAAGTCGGAGACGCCCGATTCCTCTGCTTATCTGGCTTTATAGAACGCCCCCAAGCGCCCCGCCCTTGCTCAATTGTGCATTTAAAGTGACCGTGCTATTTACTCCTTCAGTTACTTCCGGATCTCGCTGTCCCTCGTATTGAAGGGCGTTTGTTTCCTTTGACGTCGTTTTATTGACCCTGTCCCCAGATTCCCTATACCATCCACCACCTGATATCACCGTGCCCTGCTAAACGCTACAACACCCCCCTTCACCGTGTCTCTGTTCTTCTGGCTTGTCACAGTCCCCGGGATTATGTGTCGAGGGAATGGCTGACACTCGACACTTCCTTTCTTTCTTTCATCACAGTCTATTCTTTTAAAAGTTCACTCCATTGTAGTATGTAGCACAGCCACATTTTCCCCTTGTTCCTTTTAGGATAACTAAAGTTGTATGTCTAATCTACTGCACAAATCCAGACAACTGCTAGATGGCAGCCAAGAGAGACAAATTTCCAATTCTTTGCTGACACTTAGTGGTGTATAAGTTGACTGCACAATATTCATTTTGGAGAAATTATATGAAAGTACCTGAGAACACCTTACAGCTAAATATGTTTGGACAAACTCTGTGTCAGTTTTACCAGATAGACCAGGCAGGAAAGGTGACCAGATAAACTAATTTTATTTTATTGTAAAACTACATTAACAGAAACTTGCAAATCTGAACTTACAATTCTCCTACCATCAAGTTTACAGTCCCCAAACCTAGGGAGGGTCCCTCATGAGGTTCTTTCTCCTCCCACTTTGGGCAATGGTTTATGTAATCTAATCTTTATCTTATCTAACTGTTCTCTATGTGGCATCTTTTCACCTGGTCTTTCAGGGTCATTCCCATATATCATTGGCCCCTGGCAAGACTATATATTTACTGACTGCATCTGCCCTGCACAAGTCCAGATGACTACATCATTACAAGTAAGGGAGACAAAATCCTTGCATGTAATGGTTGATAGATCAATAGATCAACAGTCCTTTCGAGGGAAAGAAGCAGGATTTGACAGAGTGTCTAGACCTTACAAGCACCACACTGGCATATATTCTACACCGTGTTCAGTTGCAGTTTTTCCCTTTGTTGGTGACATTTGAATTTCAGCCAAGAAAAGCTGCCAATCACTGCCCTTGTAGCATCCTGCGGAGGACCTATATGGACAGCAGCATAACAAGACCTGGTTCCAGTTGAGAGTTAAGGGTATGAGTAGGGACAATGCAACTGACGCCAACGTGATTTGCTCTTAGATCCAGGGTGGGAAAAGGGACCACTAAAAAGTGTTTTTGTGAATGAAATATTGCAATGTCAATGCTAAGTGTTTTTTTTTTAAAAAACACCACTACAACAACAAAAGATATTGCTAAGCTTTATATGGATTTTAAAAATGAAGCCTTTATAACAGCTATATAAAGTCACAGAGAATAATTCCGTAGATCAGTACCTTGATAAAGTAGTAAAAGATATACCAGGGACCACAAGCCAGTCTGAATGCATACAAAGACAGTTGTTAAGACTGCTTTGAAACTGTTAAATAGGCAATTTTAGTGAAAACATCTGCCCTCCGTATGCACTGAGTCAAATCGTAATCATGTTACTGATTTTGTAATTTTATGTGCAAAGGACATCTAGCCCAAGAGAGCAGGAGCTGCATTCTGTTCTATTATCTGCAGAGCAGTTAGCTATGCTGCAGTGACTTTGTTCCTCAGATACATCTGTGCAGACCTGAGCACAGGCAACAGTTATTTTTTCTCCCCTGAGGCTCCAGTGTTAACTCAGTCGAACTGCAGGGATAAGAAGGATATAATCAGTCACTTGTGACCACATCCTTCATGGCATTCCTATCTAGCTCACTGGTTTTTTTGTGGAGGAACTAGCAGGGACTAACATTTGATAAGAAATCTGGGGTGTTCGAAGCAGTCTGAATAACTGTGCTCATGTATTTTGACAGATTATTTTCAGCAGAAATTGCATCCAAACAAAAGATACTAAGCAAAGTAGAAGATAAATAACGATTAATAAAGCAAAAGTAAAGTGTTATTTAAAAACACCTATTGGTAAAACATTGTCCCCTTCCCTTGCATTTATTTTTCCAACCACTAAATAAATATTTTGAATGTTAAATATTGGAGATTTTTTGCTTGTATCTGTTCACGTAATTTCATCCTTTGTGTTTGATTGGTCTCGTAACTGTTTTCCTAAAAACTGTATTCCAAAGTCTGAATTTACCTTGCTGTGTAATGGGAGCCATGTTTTCTACAACCTTCTGGTCCACAAACCTGTGGTAGAACATCATGTAAGGAATTCTATAGAGGATTTTAGGTATACAGCACAGCAATCCAGCATATATGGACTGATAATTACTTGTAAAATTCTTAAAATGTTATAAATGTTGTGTAGAGATTAATATATAATGGAGTCTCTCATCACTTATAAGGAGTACTTAGAGTAATTGAGATAGTACCCAGGTGAAAAGCAATGAGAAGGAAAGAGGAATATAAGGAATCCAGGTCCAGGTTTTTGAAAAGAGATAATCTCAAGCACATTGTCCCTTCAGTTCAACAGCTATAGGACAACCTGCAAGCAGAGCTTGAATGGTATTTCATGTAAGAAAAAGGAAGTCAGCTCTTTATTTATCTCCTCTTTTTCTGGAAAACACAAGGCATCATGTTAATGTCCTTGCTATTATACTCTTCTTGAGAAGGAAGGGTTGCATTCATCCCAAAGAACCTTGGAAGCATGGAAGAAAATTGCATTCATGGGGAGGTTCATTTAATAGCAATAACAATAGCACTTAGACTTATATACCGCTTCACAGTGCTTTACAGTCCTCTTTAAGCAGTTTACAGAGTCAGTGTATTGCCTCCAACAATCTGGGGTCTCATTTTACCAACCTTGGAAGCAGCAGTGAAATCCACTTAACTTCGCTACTGGTTGGGGAACGGGAGCGTTCTGTGCATATGCAGAGCCTTCTGTGCATGCGCAGAGGGTCAAAAATGGGACATAATGATGTCCCGGTAGGTGGGTGGAGCCGGTTGGATTTCACCGCTGCTTGGAAGGATGGAAGGCTGAGTCAACCTTGAGCCAGTGAGACTTGAATTGCCAAATTGCTGGCAGTCAGCAGTCAGCAGAAGTAGCCTGCAGTGCTGCACTCTAACCACTGGGCCACCACAGCTTTTGTTCTTAACTGAACAAAAACATTAAGGAGTGTCCATTTTGCACAAAGGAAGGACCGGTGGCAAAAAGAGCAATCACTAGAAACATAGAGTGATGCGGAGCCTGGTGGAGTCAAGCTCAAAATCTAAAATGATCTTAGTTCAGGTCGCCAGTTAAGCTCAAAAAATGCGCAAGATGATCCTAGACTAGCTGCTCTCTCTCTCTCTGTCTAGCTTACTTATGAAATGTTTGAGACATGGTTTCTTAAACTGGAATGAGAACATCACCAATTATAGAGAATCTTGCTAAGCATTCTCACTTCATAGGGTATTTTATAGGTGTAATCTGGTTATTTGTAGGTCTTAAATGTAAGGCTTGGTTTTCTGCTCTCAGTAAAAGAATTCTCCTGGCTACAGCAATTTATACTGTAAATGTTGCCACTATATATATAATATATATAAAATGGTTACAATTCATTTTTTATCATCTTATTTAAGATATTCTAATGTAGAAGCTGGGACTGGTATTTTATTATCCCATCTTTCTGCTCACCAAATATGGTAAATTTGCAGTTCCATGCTTCATTTCATTATCATTTTGATTATTGATTTGCAATAAATGCATCCTATTCTCCTTTTCTCTATAAACCCTTGTACCCCTTACGTAACAAGATTCTTGGCTATAAGCCTAAAATAGACAAAAAAAAAACCAAAACTAATTTACAAGTTAAAGCACTTGTACACTAGCACTTGTATATTTTAACATGCAAATACATTTCCAAATAGGTATAATTCTGTTTACTTATATAAGGGCAGGAGGAAGGCAGAATAAAAATATAGTCAAGAATTAAATAGTTTCAATACAACCATTTCATTGTGTAGATTTTAGGAAAAATAAAAAAAACTGTGATGTAATATAGTATATCTCTACAAAATGAATTAAGTTATAACAATTGATATTACCGGGAACATAACAGCTAGATACAAAATGGCGAAGAATTTTTCAGTGTTTTTTTGAATATGTGTATACTGATTGCTTGTTTTTTTAATGAACTAATTTATTTTCCTTCATAAATATTGACAAAGGTAAAGCCAAGTCAATGATTATATCTCTGTTTAATAAATTGCGACATTCATCTCTTCCATTATCAATATCATTTGCTTCTAATTAGCTGTTACAGATGTTTGTCCTTGAGCAAACAAAGCATATCCTATGTAAATAACAATAAAGAATTTCAGCCACGGCTCACAAAATCTGCTGGCTCGTGGAATATTTCTTGGCTCACAATCAGGGAAGTAACTCTTTGTCTTACTTTAGGGAGAGCCCTCAGCTGTTCTTTCCATATTGACAGCATGAGGACAGTCTTCTTCTCAACTTCAGAGTCTTAGGATAATAACTTCTTAATACCTTCTCCTGTCCCTCAGGCACAGAACAAGCTTAGACTTGCAGAAATGTGGGCTAAGAGTTGGGAGAACAGGTTTCTTCACAGGAGAAAACGCCAGCTTCTAATACTCTACTTTAGGCTTAGTTTCTTACTTGAACTCCTTGGACTCCAGTAAATTCCAATATCTCAGTATTCCAATATCTCAGGAACTGATGGAGTCAAGCTATTTTCCAAAGCACCTAAGGGTAGGACAAGAAGCAATAGGTGGAAACTAATCAAGGAGAAAAGCAACTTAGAACTAAGGAGAAATTTCCTGACAGTTAGAACAATTAATCAGTGGAACAACTTGCCTCCAGAAGTTGTGAATACTCCAACACTGGAAGTTTTTAAGAAGATGTTGGATAACCATTTGTCTGGTATAGAGTTTCCCCCTAAGCAGGGGGTTGGACTAGATGATCTCCAAGGTTCCTTCCAACTGTTATTCTATTCTAAATTCTCCTAACCATTGATGAAGAATAGCCAGTGAGTGCTTCTACTGAAGTCTACTTTCTCTGAATGTCCAGTCATGGGATCTATATTCAGTTAAGTGTAGTATAGGGGTGGGTTCTACTTACCTTTACTTCTGGTTCACAACGGGGCCGCATGCGCGCACTTTGCTCGCGTGCGCATGCGCTCTTCTGCGCATGTGCAGAAGCATTTTCATGATGTCAGGGTCAGTGGGCAGGGCCTCCTGCCGGTTTTACTACCGGTTCTATAGAACCGGTGCGAACTGGGGGCAACCCATCACTGGTGTAGTAGGTAGAAAGGAATGCAGTATATTCTTATAAATAGCACCATAAGGTTACATAGCTATATGACATACATTTGGGAAAATACAGAATGATTTTAGACTGTTGACTTTGAATAGCAGAGTTATTTTCCAGGTGTGTTACACTTTTTATGTAATGTGTCAGGATTTACAGTCTGCACCTAGTATATGCAAAGAACTTGCTTTATAATTATTGACTGATTATTTGTCATCACACCTGGGTCAATTCTTAGATTTTCTTCATGATAATCTGTCCCTAACCTGGCCCTTCAGATCTTCCAAATGTGCGCCCATTGCCACTTTACTGTCCATCCACCTGGCTGCAGATCATCTTCTCCTTCTTTCCACCTTTCCCAACATTAGAATTTCCTCTAGAAGGCTAGATCACCTTAGTATAATGCGTCAAAAATATAATTTTTGGACATTTATGTCTTGGGTTGAGAACTCTTTGCTTGATGATCCATTTGTTTTCTTGGCTTCTCTGTTATTATGGTCCTGAGACTAGATTTCAGTGGTAGACTGTCCATTGCTGCATATGATGGTTGTGAAAGCTCTTAAGTATCTTTTTCTGATGATAAATATTGGAAGCACAATTTCTGTCAAATGCACTGCTGTTCCTTGGTCTAACCAACTGAATGTGATCCTTGGCTGGAAAAACACCACCTATCACAGGGGCCTCAAACTAGTGGCTGGGGTGTCACGCATAGGCCACGCCCACCCCAGCTTCGCGAAGAGGGAAAACATGGCGAAATGTCACGTGACGGCAATGTGATGTCGCGAGTTTGACACCTGTGACCTATCAGATCCACCATTACAGAATTTAATGGTTACTACCATCTCAAGAAATTGTAAAGTGTGGTTTCTGGCTAAGTCTTATTGCATATTAGTAGCCAATTGATCAATTCTTATGTTGAAGAGCTCTCAGATATAAATCTTACAAACTATTTTACTTTGATATCTTGTGTTTTGTCTTAGCCTATCTTGCTTTCTGTTGTTCTTTCTCACTCACAAGGGCTGCAGAAATTCTGTATTCTCAATATACTATACCACAATGGTAGAAACATTAACCTCAATCTAAGGAATTATCTCACTTCACTGCCCATTGAATTGGAAAAAGTTTTAGAAACCCCTCAAGAAAATATTGTCAGTGTTCATTTGGTTGTTAAATGTGTGTTATGTGGCATTATGCTTCCTGCTATTCTTTAAAAGTCTTTTTTTCTTTTCCATTCTTGTTATCCCATTTCTTTTCAGTTTCTTTCCCAGCATTTCTATTAGTTCTTTGACAAAGATTTAATAATAGCTAATGAAAAATGGACACACGGTGTGGGTATCTGTGGTATTTCTTTAAAAAAGTTATGCTAAGGTGATCTTATGAAAAGCTGGTTTCATAAGTTATAGTAACTGAAAATAAATACTGCTTTGCATGTCTAATTCCAGGCCTAATTATTTGAAAGTTATTTTAAAAAATGGAACTAATTCATTTTTTGTTCGATCTTAAATTGGAACTGAACTAACCATATGCTTATGTTTCACTGAAAATTACTATTTGAAATGTCAGTACAGACGCAGTTGTCGAGAACTGGATGACCAAAATATCCTTTTTTTAAAAGTTTAACATAGTTCATGCCAATAATATTCATAAAGAATCTGTTTTTAGTACTTTTAGGTCATTTCTTCACTGTGAATCAGAGAAGGGAGTGATTATGGAAATAATTAATAAGGATTAGCATTGAATAATGAAAAATGTATACATTAGCGTACTCCTGTGACAGTAATTCTAAATTCAATCAGATGAGTCAGATCTATTGGATAATTGGTCTCTAGAGAAGCTGCTGTGGAGAAGTCTGTGGTTTAGGATTTAAAAGTAACAATTAAAAGCCTTATCAGAGGCAGGCATAGTAATATTGAGAGAAGCAAACACTACAGATCTCTGAATTCTCCATTGAGCTTTGATTGTGGCTTGCTTGAATCTGTTTTTAAATCCTCAATAAAATTGCAGATAGTACTGAAGTGAATTTGGTATTCAGTTACCTGGAGGAATATTTCAGAATAGTTAAAAAGAATTTTTAAGGGAGAAGCGACTGCCAAATTTCTTCTATCCTGTGCCATTGAGACACAGTTATGTTGCTGGCACATTTACCATGAAGACTTGTCACTTACGAAAAGATTATGAGGACAGGATGCTCAAGCTCATTATTCTACAGGTCTCACAAATAGCAACAATTTTATCAGTTTCCTCTAAGAAACCATTAGTAATTTAGGAGACACAGTTTATTTTTCCATAATCTCCAACCAATGTGGAAACAGCATCAGGACTGTACCTATCAGATTAAGCTCTTTTCATTTAACCAACATTGACAAAAGTAGCAAACAATAAACAAAAATACAATAAAGGCAGGCAATAAGAAAAGGAAAATCAATGAAATCTACTTTAAACCAACGCCATTCACAGGCTTTTCCAAAATTGTCTCTTTCCAAAGATCCTTGCGTCTGCCATGTATCAAGGAATCGAACATTTTTTTAGAAAAAAATCTGAAAAATAATTCAGATTCTCAGACAAAAACCTATCTATCACCTGTAAACAAAAGAACACACCTTTTCACATCTCCAACCAATATATTTCTAATCTCCCACTTAGATCTGTAAATAAATTAACCAGCAAAAGAGACATCACAAATCTATGCCTTATTCCCATTCCAAGTGTCGCACTTATTTTTACACATGCTTTACTTCCATCACACACTACTTTTATTGTATTCATGTACTAACCTACAATTCCGTATTGATGCAAAATAACCTACAATTCAATCTTGCTCCCTCTTCCTTTAAATCAACATTTGTACAATTAATTTTCTTCATGACATTCATACATTTCTCA